>NC_064619.1:643730737-644355737 GCF_023898315.1 Schistocerca nitens | reverse complement strand
GAAGAATCCTGGAGATACTAAAAGGTATCAGATAGATTATATAATGGTAAGACAGAGATTTAGGAACCAGGTTTTAAATTGTAAGACATTTCCAGGGGCAGATGTGGATTCTGACCACAATCTATTGGTTATGAACTGCAGATTGAAACTGAAGAAACTGCAAAAAGGTGGCATTTTAAGGAGATGGGACCTGGATAAACTGAAAGAACCAGAGGTTGTAGAGAGTTTCAGGGAGAGCATAAGGGAACAATTGACAGGAATGGGGGAAAGAAATACAGTAGAAGAAGAATGGGTAGCTCTGAGGGATGAAGTAGTGAAGGCACCAGAGGATCAAGTAGGTAAAAAGACGAGGGCTAATAGAAATCCTTGGGTAACAGAAGAAATATTGAATTTAATTGATGAAAGGAGAAAATATAAAAATGCAGTAAATGAAGCAGGCAAAAAGGAATACAAACGTCTCAAAAATGAGATTGACAGGAAGTGCAAAATGGCTAAGCAGGGATGGCTAGAGGACAAATGTAAGGATGTAGAGGCTTGTCTCACTAGGGGTAAGATAGATACTGCCTACAGGAAAATTAAAGAGACCTTTGGAGAGAAGAGAACCACTTGTATGAATATCAAGAGCTCAGATGGCAACCCAGTTCTAAGCAAAGAAGGGAAGGCAGAAAGGTGGAAGGAGTATATAGAGGGTCTATACAAGGGCGATGTACTTGAGGACAATATTATGGAAATGGAAGAGGATGTAGATGAAGACGAAATGGGAGATATTATACTGCGTGAAGAGTTTGACAGAGCACTGAAAGACCTGAGTCGAAACAAGGCCCCGGCAGTAGACAACATTCCATTAGAACTACTGATGGCCTTGGGAGAGCCAGTCATGACAAAACTCTACCATCTGGTGAGCAAGATGTATGAGACAGGCGAAATACCCTCAGGCATCAGGAAGAATATAATAATTCCAATCCCAAATAAGGAAGGTGTTGACAGATGTGAAAATTACCGAACTATCAGTTTAACAAGTCACAGCTGCAAAATACTAACGCGAATTCTTTACAGACGAATGGAAAAACTGTTAGAAGCGGACCTCGGGGAAGATCAGTTTGGATTCCGTAGAAATGTTGGAACACGTGAGGCAATACTAACCTTACGACTTATCTTAGAAGAAAGATTAAGAAAAGGCAAACCTACGTTTCTAGCATTTGTAGACTTAGAGAAAGCTTTTGACAATGTTAACTGGAATACTCTCTTTCAAATTCTGAAGGTGGCAGGGGTAAAATACAGGGAGCGAAAGGCTATTTACAATTTGTACAGAAACCAGATGGCAGTTATAAGAGTCGAGGGGCATGAAAGGGAAGCAGTGGTTGGGAAAGGAGTGAGACAGGGTTGTAGCCTCTCCCCGATGTTATTCAATCTGTATATTGAGCAAGCAGTGAAGGAAACAAAAGAAAAATTCGGAGTAGGTATTAAAATTCATGGAGAAGAAGTAAAAACTTTGAGGTTCGCCGATGACATTGTAATTCTGTCAGAGACAGCAAATGACTTGGAAGAGCAGTGTAACGGAATGGACAGTGTCTTGAAAGGAGGATATAAGATGAACATCAACAAAAGCAAAACGAGGATAATGGAATGTAGTCAAATTAAGTCGGGTGATGCTGAGGGAATTAGATTAGGAAATGAGACACTTAAAGTAGTAAAGGAGTTTTGCTATTTAGGGAGTAAAATAACTGATGATGGTCGAAGTAGAGAGGATATAAAATGTAGACTGTCAATGGCAAGGAAAGCGTTTCTGAAGAAGAGAAATTTGTTAACATCGAGTATAGATTTAAGTGTCAGGAAGTCGTTTCTGAAAGTATTTGTATGGAGTGTAGCCATGTATGGAAGTGAAACATGGACGATAACTAGTTTGGACAAGAAGAGAATAGAAGCTTTCGAAATGAGGTGCTACAGAAGAATGCTGAAGATAAGGTGGGTAGATCACGTAACTAATGAGGAGGTATTGAATAGGATTGGGGAGAAGAGAAGTTTGTGGCACAACTTGACTAGAAGAAGGGATCGGTTGGTAGGACATGTTTTGAGGCATCAAGGGATCACAAATTTAGCATTGGAGGGCACCGTGGAGGGTAAAAATCGTAGAGGGAGACCAAGAGATGAATACACTAAGCAGATCATACAATGTAAACTTTCACGGCCGGTATTGACTTCACTTAAAACTTCCGGGCTGATAGGCCGTGGTCGAAGTATAAAACTGGCTCCTAACGTTTCGTCTCCGACTGCGGGAGACATCATCGGAGCCATGTTTTACCTCCGATGATGTCTCCCGCAGTCGGAGACGAAACGTTAGGAGCCAGTTTTATACTTCGACCACGGACTATCAGCCCGGAAGTTTTAAGTGAAGGTACACTAAGCAGATTCAGAAGGATTTAGGTTGCAGTAGCTACTGGGAGATGAAGAAGCTTGCACACGATAGAGTAGCATGGAGAGCTGCTTCAAACCAGTCTCAGGACTGAAGACCACAACAACAACAACAATCTGGAACGGTAGCTGGGCGCTTTTTAATTAGATGACATGAATAACATTTGTACGACTGTGTTGGATTCTATGTGGGCATCACTTGTATCGTCATAGGTGTGTTGAGTTTGCGGGTGTGGCAGGCAGCTTGCACAAACTACTGCAGAACCCCGGTTGACTGGCACATCGTACAACGAGAACAAAGAAGAGACATAAATATTCCCCCCTTACAAACAAACCGGCAATTTTACCTAAAAGTAAAATTTTCTTCTGCATATTTTTCTTCTCCTTCTTCTGCATCTTTTCGAAGTTCTAGGGTAGTACTTGAAGCCAACCCCGGATCTACGGTATTTTTTCCGAAACGGACCAAAAGCTTGATAGTGACCCCTCCCCCCCCCCCCCCCCCCCGACACGATAGTTTGAGATAAAAGTAAAAAATTGTAGAAAATGGATTTTTAAACAATATGTTCATTTTGTAGCACACATCTTTCTGAAAAGTTTGATATATAAAACATATATTCGAGGAAATATAAGACATGTTATTTAGTCTTAAATGTTCCAAAGTACAGTGCCACGCCTCTTCACACAGCGTTCTTCTATCGCACGTCACTGTACTTCGCTTTAAGGAATACAAACGTGTATATTCTGTAATGGAAGCTATCAAACATATATTCAGGAGAGCGGAAATTAAAATATCCTGTGGTGTCTCTCCTGCTCCCAATCGGCTGGTCTGAAATCCTACCCCCCTTTAAAAAACTCAAAGTTAATAGGGTGGGATTATTTGTGACCGGGAGAATAAGAACTCTTCAGAAAATTTACACTCTTTATTGGCTATTAGCTAATAACTTTCTCGGGAGACAAGCAAGACAGTACACATTTCTTCAATCCTTAGGTCCCGGCATTTTTTTTTCTCTCTAATCTTGCTCCGCCACACACCGTCAGGTGGCTTGCGGAGTATGGATGTAGATGTAGATACAGTTTTACACGGTGTGTCCTCCTTTCTGCGAGGGATCTGCTATCTCAGTAAAGTTCGTGAAACGTTTTACTACATCAAAAATCAAAATGTCGTTGTTTAAAACTGAAAAAACTTAATACGTATAGTATCCAAGACTGATGTGGTTTCTCGATTTATTTACGTCTATCTTGTCATTGTCTGCTAGATAAAATGAAATAGGGCTTTCTAATATTGCAGCAGCCGTAACACACGCCAAATAAGCGAGACTGTTTTGTCAAAAATGGTCATTTTCATGTACCTAATTTACATAAATAACAAGACAATATAATTCACGAAGTACCAATATCAAATGCCTATTAGGCCTACTATAAGCAACAAGTTTTTTTGTTAGGAAATGGTTTCACATTTCGTTCATATGCTGCAGTTTATCACGCATGAGATCGAAAAGTAGTACCACGAAATTTTTGTATAAATTAGGAATTGTGACATTCTTCCATATAATTTATTGGATGTCCCAGTTTCTTCTCCCTCCTCGTTCTAACAAATTCTGCCATCACTAATTCTGTAATTACGCCTGTCATTCTCAAAACTTCTTCTCCGGTTAGGCGTTATTGTGTATTCCTACAACGTCTTTTCCGCGCTATTCCGAGAATAAAACTTTAAGCGGCTGCTAACCAGGGACTGTACAACTACAGCGATCTGGCAAAAATTTTCTGTCAAAATTTCATTATCTTGGTACACTGAGAAAATATGCAATCTTTCTTATCTGTTATTCTAGTAGTCTTTTATTTCCACTATGGTAGTCAAAATCTACGGATTTCGCTAATAACGATAACAACCCTGATCATTCGCACGCCCAATCAACCACACAAATAAAAAGCGATCGGAAATCATCCATTCTGGTTCACTCGCCCAGCTCGTATAGCCCCGTCCTCTTTTCTCTGCAGGAAAGTTCTTTATTTCTAGATTGCCCTGGAGACATCACATACTCTATGCTCGTACTCAAAATCAACTTCTCATTAGTTCAGAATTCAACTTAGAATGTCTTCAAAAACCAACTAGGATGCGTTTCACAATGATGTGCATAACGGATAGATCAACGTGCGCTGGATGTTAGGCGCTTTGTACAAGGTTTTTTTTTTTTTCCTTCAAAAAATCAGTTCGGCGCCCCTGAAATTGCCGCCCGGGGCAGATACCCCAGTTTGCCCCCCTCCCCACGCCCCCGATCTGAATCTGCTTGCAGATTTATTTCCCCGTCTTTAATAATTCTCTTTATTGTGCGATTGGAAGAGGTAACGGCTCCTACTAGTCTCTCAGCCGCAGTTTTTAATAAGATTTTCGGTAACTCGTTTGGCTCTTCTGACAAATAGGTAATGGCTCTGTATATAATTGTAAATGCCCGATTATACAGAAATTTCCCTGCACCTGTGGTGCTTGAAGACTGTGGTCCCATGCAACGCAGTGAAGTAAGGGCAGCGAGATTGCTCGAAGTGTGCAGGTCGGCTGGTGACTGTCAAACGAGGTGGCCAACCCTTCGGAACAAAGGGACGGAATCGCCTAATTCTGATGACGAGAATGTGTTTTTGCGCTGATGAAACGTTATTTTAGACAAACTCTGCCCGTCATTAAGAAGTATTAAAAAAGATCACCCAAATATTGCTCTGTGGGTTTAAAAATAATAGCTGGTGATACACATTAATCATGCCATTTCGCAGAAAAGAGAAAGACTAACCTTACGTTTCTCGCTAATCAGAGAAGAATCTAAAAACTGTCTGTTAGTTATGTTACGGGGCAGAATTTATCTTAATTTGTCAAGCAACATATTTCAGAATATTACCTGCATGTCCCCTTGATCAATATAGTCATTCTCCTACACTACTGCTTCGTAATTGCAGACCATATTCATTACCACCAGTGACTGCCTACAGCCCTGTTTATTGTCTTCTTGTAACTTCTCTTTTATTACGATGAGGGTCCTGCGGTGTTGAGAGCCTACGAGCTGACTGGAATAACGTCCTTTTTAAATTTATAAAACAAACGTTTTGACTAGTTAATAGCATTATTTTGTGTTGGTTCCTCGCTTTTTCATGCATGCCTACGCGTGAACTCGCTTGTTTGTCAGCTTTAGAATCGTGTGATGTAGCAGGAGAAGTCTACTGGTATCTTGCTCACGCCGCAACACTGTTGGATAATAATAATGAAATCTGCAAGAGTAGGAGTTTGTTTAACCTAATTACTAAAATTTTACTGGGTGCAACTCTCAATATTGGCTTCTACTGGCCGGCGAGATTCCTGCTCTGACAGAAGCAGCAAATTCTCGGGGCATCAACATAGATAACGCTTGCTGCTAGAAGATGGAGGAGTAAAGACGCCTAATGAGACGAGCCTGTCCTATAGAAAGACGTCTCCACCTGAGTGCTGAGTACTGAGTCCCCAGCCATTCCCGCCACTGCCTGCCGCACTCACACTAAATGAGTTGGCAAACTGGACCAGCATTGGAAACAACGGTGTGGCAGGAACACGAAGTCAGATTACTCCCTTGAGAAGCTGTACAGTTTTAACTTATCACAGCCAGTTATTTGCTTTCATTATGCACCTTGATGAGTTTATCCTGCTCACCCACTTCTGCCACGGTTAAATTTTAAAATTATAATCCCTTGTCCAGTTATTACATGTTCATTCGGTTATATCAGTGGGTAACTCATACGGGTACGTTAAATAATAAATCTGACTGTTATAGTGGCCACTAGTTTCTGTTATAGATAGATGATCCCTCCTCTCGTTAATATACCCGTGTGTGAGGTGTGATACCCATATTTTCATGCCATCTCTATTAATCATCATTTCATTAAGGCATTTCCATTTGCCCAACACGAAGTTGGTTTCCATTAGAACGTTCTAAACGGGGTACTAGCAGTAATAGGTAGCCCCGGGTGGCTGACTAGTGGGATAAGGATATCTTGTAAAATAAAGCGGGAATTATATCAAAATGTTAGAAGTAGTCACAATCAAGCTATAGTAGCCCATTACATACAGTATTGTAAGGTGCCTAAAAATGTTATTAGGAAGGTAAAGAGTATGTGGTATGCAAATAGAGTAGCTAATTCACAGAACAAAATTAAAACCATAATGTCAGTTGTGAAGGAAGTGTCTGGTCAGCAGCACAAGATCGACGATATAAAGTCAGTTCGCAGTAAAAATATTTCTGTTATTGATAAATCGGATATATGTACTGTATTTAACAATCATTTTCTGAGGATTGCTGGTGAATTAAATAAAAATTTCGTTTCTACAGGGAATCATATGACTTTCTTGGCAAATGCATTTCCGAGATTGATGACAACTCCTCAGTGATATACACTGCTGGCCACCGTAAATGCAACACCAAGAAAGACAAGCGGTAGCACAACAAAATTTATTTTGTAGATAACATGTTGACCAAGTATCAAATGATTACGTTTACAGACGTCTGTGACATGCGGTTCCTGCCAGAATCAGTAGCCAGAGTAGCCGCCATTGTTGGAGATCACCGCTGCCACACGTCACAAAGAGACGTTGGATGTGTTGCTGGGGTACAGCAGCCCAAGCAGCTTCCACACGTCGCCAAAGATCATCTGGTGTGGCAGCTGGGGATGTAATTTGGGTCACTCGTTGAGCAACCAGGGACCACATGTTTTCTATCGGCGAAAGATCCGGAGAGCGAGCCGGCCAGGGAAGCACTTCAATCTGGTTATTGACGAAGAACCTTTGGACAATACGTGCCACGTGTGGTCGCGCATTATCCTGTTGCGTTATGGCTGTGGTCGAGCCCTGAAGGTAAGGAAGGACAACTGGCTCCAGCACCTCGGATATGTAGCGCCGGCTATTTAAAGTACCGGCAATGCGTACTAGAGACGTGCGAGAGTAATATCCAATACCGCCCCATACCATAATACCCGGTGCAAGACCAGTGTGGCGGTGCATAATGCAGCTGTCCAGCATCCTCTCTCCACGGTGTCTCCACACTCGAATCCGACCATCGTGGTGCTGCAGACAGAAGCGTGCCTCGTCAGTAAAGACAACGTCATTCCATTCTGCCGTCCACATCCGTCTGTCATCACACCATTGGCGACGGAGACGTCTTTGGTTCTGCGTCAATGGTAGACGAAGCAATGGACGTCTTGCGGACAGACCACTCTGCTATAAACGGTGTCGAATGGTACGCGCAGACATTGGATGATGCGTTACAGACGCAATGTGCTGTGCTATGGTTCGAGATGTCACTGAGCGATCCGTCACTGCCATGCGCACAATTTGCCTATCAGCACGTGCAGTGGTGCACCGAGGTGAATGCGATCGACCACGTCGGTCCGTCGTACCCTCCTGCATCCAACGGCCACATATCCCCATTACAGTTGTTTGGTTTCGTCCAATACGACTAGCGATTTCTCTGTATGATAATCCACAATCTCGGTAAGCCACTATCCTTCCTCTGTCGAACTCGGATACTTGATCAAACGATGTTCGCTGTTGTCTACGAGGCATAACTGATCATCTTGTGAAACCACCACAAGGTAAACACACGTGCCGAACGTACACTCGTCGAAATCGCCAAGCCTAAATGGCGCTATGAGGTGGCGCCACAGGCGCACGTGATGTGCGTCTGCGCTGAAATTCTAATCAGTTGCATGTCTCATCGCTGCAAACCCATGGTGTAAATTTCACTTGATTCGGATGCTTCATTCAGGGTGTTGCATTTACGGTGGCCAGCAGTGTAGACAAGAGGGATATTGAGTCAATAATTAAATCACTGAAGACTAAGGACTCTCATGCTTATGATGGAGTGCCTAGCAGAACGTTAAAGTACTGCGCTGCACATGTTAGCCCTGTATTTAGCCATATCTGTAATTTTTCCTTTACGAATGGTCAGTTTCCTGAACGATTAAAGTACTCAGTGGTAAAGCGGCTCAATAAAAAGGTGGAAAGGGACAATGTAGATAATTTTAAACGTATTTCTATCCATCAGTGTTTGCAAAAATTATTGAAAAGGCTATGTATGTAGCGATAATTGATCATTTTATATCACACGATTTGCTATCAAATGTACAGTTCGGCTTTAGAAGTCAGTTTAACAACTGAAAGTGCTATATTCTCTTTTCTCTGTGAGGTACTGGATGGGTTAAACAAAAGGTTTCGAAAGCATGGAATATTTTTTGATTTAACTAATCCATTTGATTGTGTTGATCACAAAATATTGCTCCAGAGGTTGGACCATTCCGGAATATGGGCAGTAGCTCACAATTGGTTCACCTCTTACTGTAGCAACAGACAGCGAAAGGTCATTATTCACAATGTTTAGAATGTCTGTGATGTGGGGTCTGAGTGGGGTATAGTCAAGTGGGGGTGCGTCAGGGATCAGTGTTGGGGCCACTCCTGTTCCTTATTTATATAAATGATATGCCCTCTAGTATTAGGGTAACTCTAAAATATTTCTGATTGCTGATGACACTAGCTTGGTAGTAAAGGACGTTGTGTGCAACATTGACTCGGTTTCAAATAGTGCAGTTCATGACCTAAGTTCATGCCTTGTAGAAAATAAACTAACACTAAATCACAGTAACACTGAGCTTTTACAGTTTCTAACACACAATTCAACAAAACCTGACGTTTCATTCGCTTATGTCGTATGTTATTATATTTTGGGGTGACGCTTTCCATTCTAAATGGATATTTTTGACTTCGGGCAATAAGTGGTGTAAGTTCACGAACCTCTTGTCGACCCCTGTTCACTAGTCTGGGTATTTTGATATTGGCCTCTAAATATATGCATATGTTCCTTACTGTCATTTCTTGATAACAATATTAGCTTATTCCCAAGAATTAGCAGCTTTCACTCAGTTAATACTCGGCAGAAAACAAACCTGCATATGGGTCGGACTTCCTTAACTCTTGTGCAGAAAGGTGTGCAGTATACTGCTGCATCCATTTTCAATAAGCTACCACTCGAATTCAAAAATGTTAGCAGTAATCCACGCGCTTTCAAATCGATACTGAAGAGTTTACTAATGGATTATTTCTTCTATCCTGTCGAGGAGTCCTTTGAAAAATTAAGCTGATTCTTGTTGCATTGTTGAATGGTTCAAATGGCTCTGAGCACTATGGGACTCAACTGCTGTGGTCATTAGTCCCCTAGAACTTAGAACTACTTAAACCTAACTAACCTAAGGACATCACACACATCCATGCCCGAGGCAGGATTCGAACCTGCGACCGTAGCAGTCGCACGGTTCCGGACTGCGCGCCTAGAACCGCGAGACCACCGCGGCCGGCTGCATTGTTGATTGCGTTTACTTAAACTTATGGACTTTTTTCGAGTTCACAAACATTCATTTTTATCTGTTATTACTTTTATGTTGTAATTTCATGTACTGACACGTTCCATGACCTTGGAAATTTGCTCCTCAATTTGGTCATACGAAACTTGACATGTAAATAAATAAAATAAACTATCACTTCCCTTAAATTAATATGCACGACCTTATGGGGTGGTTCCCATCTCTGGATGTCACCAGAGATCGGACTATAATGTCTAGGGCATAGAGCAGTGCTTCCCAGCCCTTCTTAGACCATTACCCCTGAGTGCAATCAGATATTTGACAGTACCCCTTACCCCCCCTCCCCCTTTATCACCAACTTCAGCACTTAACCGTAGAATTATTTTTATTTTTAGAATGATAAAAGATGAATGATATTTAGCGCGCGCACGCGCGCGTGCGCGCGCGCGCGTGTGTGTGTGTGTGTGTGTGTGTGTGTGTGTGTGTGTGTGTGTGTGTGTGTGTGTGTGTGTGTGTGTGAGTGTTTTAGAATGAATGACGAAGGAATTCGTGGTGCATCGCAAGTGCTACCCACAACTTCTTCTCAGAAAAGAAAGCTAGTTATTATCCACAGTGAGCCGGCCGAAGTGGCCGTGCGGTTAAAGGCGCTGCAGTCTGGAACCGCAAGACCGCTACGGTCGCAGGTTCGAATCCTGCCTCGGGCATGGATGTTTGTGATGTCATTAGGTTAGTTAGGTTTAACTAGTTCTAAGTTCTAGGGGACTAATGACCTCAGCAGTTGAGTCCCATAGTGCTCAGAGCCATTTGAACCATTTATCCACAGTGAGGGTACACACTTGTTACAAAACATGCTTCCCCGCCATTGCGGCACTTGTTTTACCTGCACACTTAAACCCCATTTAAAATCAAACATGTTCAGATGTGTGGACTATACTTACTGCTTGTAAATCACTTCTTTGCCGCGCTTCTTACGTCTGAACTGGCAGAAATTGGAGGACTTCAGACTGTTAATGCTGTGTGAACCACTCTAATAATAATAATAATAATAATAATAATAATAATCAAACAACGGTGTACAGCACCATGGTAGCTCTTATGTAGTTACTGCTGTGTCATGTTGTCAATTATTTCATTTCTGAGGTCCGTCCTGATTTAGGTTTTCCGTGATTTCTCTAACTCGTTTCACCCAAATGCCACGATGGTTCCTTTCACAGGGCACGGCCGATTTCATTCCCCATCCTTCTCTAATCAGATGGAATCGATGACCTCGCTGTTTGGACCGTTTCCCCAATTCAATCGACAAGTATTTCTGAACTATTGCATGTACTATCTACGACCAAGAAAAGACATTTTCTTGAGATATTTAGGATTTGTTACATATATGGTTCAAATGGCTCTGAGCACTATGGGACTTAACTTCTGCGGTCATCAGTCCCCTAGAACTCAGAACTACTTAAACCTAACTAACCGAAAGACATCACACACATCCATGCCCGAGGCAGGATTCGAACCTGCGACCGTAGCGGTTGCGCGGTTCCAGACTGTAGCGCCTAGAACCGCTCGGCCACACCAGCCGGCTGTTACGTATATGTCTCCCTACTATATATATATATATATATATATATATATATATATATATATGTGTGTGTGTGTGTGTGTGTAACCTCCACCGCATTAATGCTACTAATTGAAAAAAGTAATTATTGATAGCTTATATAATCAGTATAACAGTCTTACAAAATTGTGATAGTAGTAATGATCTTTTGGAAATAATTTAGTTTCGTGACTGAAACAAAATTCAATCTTTTAGTTTTTACTCCTCAGAAAATTTTATTTTACCCCTCAGGCGGTAACTTTCGCCAGGTTCGGGACCACTGGTCGTGTAGGGGTATGCTACACAGCACAACCGGTACTACACAGTTAGAACGTAACAAACTGTCAACGGCTAAGTAGAAAGTGTTCAAGTTGGCAGCCCTGCTATTTACGTGTTCTAATTTGTCGACTAGAATAAACAGCGTGACACTCAGTCGCAGGGCTAAACACACTTGCTACCTTAGCACCGCAGAAGGAGTTCCTCGGATTGAAGACATAATCCTCGGAACGCGGCGCGAGACTCTTTATTTGTGATGGCCGTCGTAAACAGCGCGTTGCAACAGCCGTAAAGCTGCTACCGCGGCCGGAGCAGACACACACACACACTCAGTGCTAAGGAGCGGGCCGTGTCGCGCCGGGCCGCTGAGTTATGGCCAGGTGGCCCGATGGCAGATTTAGTGCGCCGCTCGACACGTAGGTCAGTGCAAATGCGCGCCGCTCGATTTATCGCTCCCGGTCGACCTCGGCCGACACGGCGAGTCCTCTCGGACCGCTGTCCGGCTGGTAGTCGCACGGATTACGCGGCCCGACAGAGGCGTGTCCGCGTGGACACGCCTGTCACACGGCGGTGACGGGCCCAAATGGAGACAGCGTGCGCCGCCCTGCCGTGATGTGTCTGTCTGCAGCAGCAGGGACAGCGTTCTTATGAACACCTTTCCAATTTGCAGTGGCAGCAGAGCCTCCTACCCGATGGCGCTAACGCCCACGTGTGTGGGGTCGCTCGATTCCTTTACCAAGGAGGGAAGTGGTGGCGTGTGCAGTTTCTGGGTACAAGTGTTAACGTCAATGTCCTGGATTAAGTTAGGAAACTCTCCGCTGGTCTGTCACGTGTCGAGACACATACTTGTACTTCTCATGATCGGGGTTCACAGTCATTTAGAATTTTTTAAAGGCCATCATATTTGCCGTTGAATGTAGAAATTATATATTATATATTATAATTGCAGTTTCTGTATTTGGATCATTTTCAAGTGGTACTGCAAAAGATTTTGCTTTAGCATATGTCATACTTTAGAATCCTCCGATATTTATACATGTCATCGCCAAAAATAAACCTCTTCACTGTAGAATTACACTAATGTACATCGTGAAATGATGTAAAAATAGGCCGGCCGGGGTGGCCGAGCGGTTCTAGGCGCTACAGTCTGGGACCGCGTGACCGCTACGGTCGCAGGTTCGAATCCTGCCTCGGGCATGGATGTGTGTGATGTCCTTAGGTTAGTTAGGTTTAAGTAGTTCTAAGTTCTAGGGGACTGATGACCTCAGCAGTTAAGTCCCATAGTGCTCAGAGCCATTTGAACCATTTTTTTGATGTAAATTAGGTGAAATGACAGGCGTCATTGCACTGCCCGCGTTGATACTTCTCTTGGTACAAAAAATCCCATTTCTTGACTCAAGGTATGTGAGGCAGCTCTATGATTCTGCATGTACGAGCAAAATAAACGGGTGACCTGTCAGGCGCTAGTCGCGCGGGACCGTTGAGATCTTACCAGTCGTTGAGTACGCTATCTGATCAAAAGTATGCGGACACCTGTTAGTGGAAATTAGTATGGGGTGTGTCCACCCTTCGCCTTTATGACGGCTTGAATTTCGCTGGGGCACTTTCAATGAGTTGTCCGAACGTCTGTGAAAGAATGGTGCCCTTTCTTCCTCAAAAACTGAAACAGGCAAGGTATTAATGTCGGACTCTGGGGTCTGGAACGAATTCGAAGTTGTCACTCATCTTAAAGGTGTCCTATTGGGTTGAGGTCGAGAGTCTGGGCAGACCAGTCCATTTCACGAATGTTATTGTCCACAAGTAATTACGTCACATATGCTGTTGTATGACAGGGAGCATACAATAGTGTAAAATGTTTTCATATCCTTACGCAAGTAGCGGTTTCTTAAGCGCAGTAACAGGCCCCAACCCCATCCACGAAAATCACCGCCCCCTCAATCCTTCACTGTTGGAACTTACACGTGACGGCAAGTAACATTCTCCAGGCATTCGCCAAACTCAGAGCCTTCCATAAGATGCTCACGGCCAATAGCGTGATTCATCACTCCCGTTCACTCGTTCCCAGTCACCCAGTGTCCACTGGATTACCTCTTTACACCAGCTCAACCGCCGCTTAATAGTGACTGCACAAATGTGTGGCTTAAGAGAAGCCTCTCGATCACTGTACCCCTTTCTTCTTAACTACCTACGCGCATTCTTTGCGCTAGCTGGACTGCAAGTAGCACTTTCGAAGTCACGAGTGATTCCTTCCGCTGATTTCACGTGATTTTTTACAACCAGCTTCTGCAGTGCTCGACGGTAGCCGTCCGTCAGTACACGAGCTCTGCCTCGTGTTGCTTATCAGTGGTTGGTCCTAAGTGTTGACACTTCACAATCACATCGCCAACAGTGGTCTTGGGCAGCTTTCGAAGGGTTGAACTGTCCCTGGTGGATCTGTTACTCTGCTGACGTTCAATAACTAGTCCACGTTCGGAGTCACTGCGCTCCCCTGACCGGCCCATCCTGCTGTTACTGCAGCTCTGCTGACAGCACAATACAACCCGTCGCCACACTGGCGAAACCGCCTCTCGTGGCAGCTTGGGTGTAGTCACGCATTACATAGGGGTGTCGGGATACTCCTTTTTACAAAACGTATAGCACTATCTTCTCACAAACAACCTAGATTCAGATTGTGCTTTATGCCGTCAACTGAAGTGTTTCATGTCACAGCACGACGTGTTAACTGTGGAATATTTCGTAAATAGCTTAACGTTCCAGGGCTGTATTGCAGATCGCCGGTGTAACATGGGTCAATCGTTGCGGGCTGTTTGATCCAGCGTTAAGAGATTCTAATCAGGCGAAAAAACAAACCGAGCGCGGTGGCACAGTAGTTAGCACACTGGACTCGCATTCGGGAAGACGACAGTTCAAACCTGCGTCCGGCCATCTTGATGTAAGTTTCTCGTAATTTCCACAAATCGCTTCAGGCAAACACCATGATGGTTCCTTTGAAAGGGCATGGTCGACTTCCTTCCGATGACCTCGCTGATTGTCCCCCCCCCCCCAGTCAAACAGTCAACGAAAAAACAATTTGCAATTTGAAACTTCCTGGCAGATTAAAACTGTGTGCCTGACCGATACTCGAACTGGGGACCTTTGCCTTTCACGGGCAAGTGCTCTACCAGCTGACCTACCCAAGCACGACTCACGCCCCGTCCTCGCAGCTTTACTTCTGCCAGTACCTCGTCTCCTACATTCCAAACTTTACAGAAGCTCTCCTGCGAACCTTGCAGAACTAGCACTCCTGAAAGAAAGGATATTGCGGAGACATGGCTTAGCCACAGCCTGGGGGATGTTTTCAGAATGGGATTTTCACTCTGCAGCGGAGTGTGCGCTGAAATGAAGGTATATCCTTTCTTTCAGGAGTGCTAGTTCTGCAAGGTTCGCAGGAGAGCTTCTGTAAAGTTTGGAAGGTAGGAGACGAGGTACTGGCAGAAGTAAAGCTGTGAGGACGAGGCGTGAGTAGTGCTTTGGTAGCTCAGCTGGTAGAGTCCTTGTCCGCAAAAGGCAAAGGTCCCGAGTTCGAATCTCGGTCCGGCACACAGTTTTAATCTGCCAGGAAGTTTCATATTAGCGCACACTCCGCTGCAGAGTGAAAATCTCATTCTGGAAATTTGCAATTTGATACTGAACCGCTGTACAGAAAGACTGCACCGTGTTGCGGGTTCCTTATTTGTAGTGGGTTTGCGTAAGAACTGACAAATTTAAATGATAAACCTCACTGTAAGACACACAGTTCAGGAGATATGTCATAAAATTGAACTGCGTGAAAATGAAACAGCGGGGCGAAATTTGCTGAAGATACAGGTGAAATATACGTACAAATATGAGTGAAATAAATTAAATGTATGTGACAAGAAAAGAGACGGAAAGAGAGAGAGAGACGAAAGTGAAGGAGATAGTCACAGAAAGGAAAGAGGAAGAGTTGTGGAGGAGATGAACATAAGACGGGGAGGAGGAAATCGACAGGGCGAGGGGAGAAGAGGATTAGGATTGAAAAACACACAGAGAGAGAGAGGAAGGAGATTGTCAGAGAGAGGGGGAGGAACAGATGGGCAGAGGAAGGAAGCAGGAGGAGACGGACAGAGAGAGAAGAAGGAGAAGGAGGAGGAGATGGATACGGAGAGGGGGAAGGGGAGGAGATGGACAGACACAATGGGAGGAAGTGGACTAATAGAAGATTGAAATAAATGTATACCCGAATAACACTGTGTGCTCAGCTAGTAATGACATAAAATTGGAACTTCACTGGAAGTGGTTAGTATAATTTGTAACTACTATGACAAGTTCTTTGGCACTTCTTATTTTTGCAGAAGAGATTTCAGAATCCGAAATAAATTCTACACATTAAATTGATTGTGAAATCCTTAGGCAAAGATATACACTACTACAACAAAAGTGTCAGGACAACCCCTATGTAATGTGGAAATGACTACTAGATGTCATGAGAGGTGGGCCTGCCAGTGTGAAAGAAGGCAGAGGGTGTTGTGTTGTCAGTACGGAAACAGCAACAGCAAAATAGATGTGTGTCACTTGAGCAACAAATCTATCAGCGACATTTCAACACTTCTAAAGCTGCCCAGGTCGATTGCTGGTAACGTAACTGTAAAGCGGAAACGCAAAGGAGCAACCATAGCTAAACCAACATCAGACAGGCCTCGTCTACTGACGGGCAGGTACATTCGAGCATCGTGGGTGGTGACTGCAAAAGCTCAGACTAAATTTGCGAACGGAATCACTCATGAGTCCGAAAGTGCGCAGTCCACCTGGCACAATGAATGTCCTTAGGGAGATAAAAAAAAACTGGACACAGTGGTGGAGCAGTTCCTCGTAAGCCACACTTCTCTGTATTCAGTGGTAAGCGGCGCTTGAGGTGGTGCAAAAAGCGACGCCACTGGACAGTGGATGAATGGGAACGAGTGATTCAGTGCGATTACTCACACTACAGCCTGCAGCAGTTCAATGGAAGGGTTTGGGTTTGGCGAATGCCTAGAGGACGTTAGCTGCCATCGTGTGTAGCACGAACAGTGAAGTACAAATGAAGTGATGCGGTACCAACAGCGAAGAGCGCAGGAAGTGGTGTTACAGTATTGGAATGTTTTTCGTGAATAGTGTGTGACAACCTTATGTGCTTAAAAATGCTAAGTGCGAAAGGAAATGGAACACATTTTACATCATTGTGTACTGCATACGATAGAAGAACAGTTCGGCGACAATTATTGATTGTATCAATATGAGAATGCACCCTGTCATAAAGCGGCATCCGTGAGGCAATAGTTTTTGGACGATGATGTTCCTGAAATTGATTACCCTGTCCACAGTCCCGACCTCATCTCAATGGAACATCTTGGGATGAGTTAGAACGTTGACTTCACACCAGACGCCACCGTCCAACAACACTACGTTCTCTGGTTTCTGCTCCTGAGCGTTAATGGGCTGCTATCGCTCCACAGACACTAA
Organism: Schistocerca nitens; assembly: GCF_023898315.1. NCBI lineage: Eukaryota > Metazoa > Arthropoda > Insecta > Orthoptera > Acrididae > Schistocerca > Schistocerca nitens. Next base: position 644,338,591 of record NC_064619.1, on the reverse strand, counting down.
TACAGCTCACTGAATGTGTCCGAACCAGAGACCAAGCCGATAGAAAGGCGAAGGACAATAGGTGTACAGACACATTTGATCACATTATGTAGAATGTTTCAAGTTTTTTTTACGAGAGATTTCCGCATCTGTAGAAAGCTTATTTGGAAGAACGCGTGTTTGTTGGAACTTAAGATCGAAAAATTACGGTCGACTGCAGTTTTGAACTGTCACCGTAACTTAGTTTCTGAAACATTTGCGTTACTTTTGTGGGGAACAAGATGAGTGATTTTCATCGAGACATCAAAGAGAGAGATGGACGGTATCAGTGCCGATGGAATATCGATATGACGGAGACTATCACTGCTCACTTCACGGAGAGGTATAACAAGTAATTCATGGAAGATGTAGCTGTATCAGATCCTTTAAGAAGGAAAAAACTAACGGATTAAATAATGGACACGTAATTCGTATGTAACATATATCTGTTTTCATGTTTATGCTTCAGTAAAACGAATATCACAATGAAAAATTATATTAATTTTCATTCCAAATACGTACGTCTGTCTTCATAAGTCTCTAGTTTATAAGAAAATGGTTCAAATGGCTTGAGCACTATGGGACTTAACATCTAAGGTCATCAGTCCCCTAGAACTTAAACCTAACTAACCTAAGGACATCACACACATCCATGCCCGAGGCAGGATTCGAACCTGCGACCGTAGCGGTCGCGCTGTTCCAGACTGAAGCGCCTAGAACCGCTCGGCCACTCTAGTTTATAAGAAAAGCATACTGTGACGCAATAGTAAGCAGTAGAAAATAGCTGAGATCTCATTTGGAATCAGTGCCCAAAAGCTAAACCATGAGATTAAGCTATTACGTAGAAAAAATTAACAAAAAAATCTTTTCGTTTTCGTGTGTAATTAAACACTGGCAGGTGTTATTAAGTATTTCTGCATGTCCTGTACACGATGCTGATATCAAGTAACTTGCATGACATTAAACCGGAAACACGTATGGCTCCATCAGCGGACTACAGTTATCGTATTAATCAGTGCTGATGGTGGGTGCAATGTTTCTACTGTGTTCAGACAGTGACACTATCACTGCGCCGTTTTGGGAGTTCGGGCGGACGCTGAATATGCATTGAGCAGTCGGCCATTGAATACGGATCAAAATTTATGCAGGAATGCGCCCGGCTCGCCCCCGTACGTTGATACAAAGAGAAATACTGGAGCCAGGCGGCCCAGTGCCGTGTGCCGCATTCGGCGCACTACCGCTGCTGCCAGCTTAATGACTGGAACAGCTTTTCTCGCCTTTATCCGTCACTGTAGGTGACACACGTAGTTCCAGGGGAATCGAGAAAGCAAGTAAATTTCAAGGGGTGTGTTTCATTTCGTTAAGCTACGCGGAAATGTAGCGTTCTATGATTATGCATCAATGGGTCATAAATGGAATCAATCAACTCATACAAATACCTGAGTGTAGCTATTCGTTGGGTTTTGAATTGGAATTATCACATACGTTTAGTCGCAGGTAAACCAGGTGGCACATTCTGTTTCATTGATAGGCTACTAGAGGAAAAAATCTTTCTCCAAACGATATTGCTTAAAAAAAGTTGTACGTATAATGCACTGAAGTAGGAGTTGAATAGTACCACAGAAATCAATCTATTACACTGATTACCCATCAAAGAAGTTGTATGGCACATAATTTTTTTGGGATCATACAAAGGAGACTTCATTCGTCGCTTAACGTAATTAGTCTCTATGAAGGAGAATTATTAGCTGCAGTTGCGGGCTATGAAGTTAATGTCTGGGGACACAGGTGATGTTGGCCAAGCCCTCTGGTGCAATGAGATAAACTGACGCGCTTTGTAGACATTCTGGAGAAGGAGGGGAAGAAGTGAACGAAGAGGGCGGCAGAGAGAGGAGGAGGGACGCATAGAGACGAAGAGTTGCAGCACCTTCTCAGACGTACATTATTTTGAGTGAGCATCATGAGAGAATCTCTGCAGAATATGAAAGGCGAAGGCAAAACCCCACGGCAACCGGACGCTGTGGGTCTACTGGTTGCATGTAATAGGTTAGTGAAATTAAGGGAAAGGCACGACCCTTGTTGGAGTCCCAGCCAATCACATTCCATTTTACATGACTACTATAAGCATACGAAGGCTACTCGTTTATTAAGGTCCGAAGGTCGCGAAGTGGAAATCACAGTGAAAAACAAGTTGGTTGTGATTGCAACAGTTAGTCACACCTCCCAGCTACTTCTGTACATAGTCGCTGCTCCGACCTAGGTATCTGTCGTACTGTTGTGTCAACTTTCTAGCACCCTCACGTTAGAAGGCGGCCGCCTGTGCTTTCCGCCAATTATCTACGCTGGCCTGCAGCTAGTTGTCTGTGCCACAATGTCGTCTTCGTAGACAGCGGTTCATGTGAGCACAACTGAAACGCAAGACGGAGCCAACTCCGAGTTGTATGATGTGTGATCAAACATCTCCCATCGAAAACGATGCCGGTACGGCCGACAATTGTTCCGAAGGCGAAAATGTATGACTGAGTGGGCTACATAAATTCAGACGAAATCTCACAGGGGGCTCTCATGTTTGCGGGGAGACACTGTTGTTTAGGAATCTTTACGTGCTCATTGCGCGCTCAGAACTGAAAAAAAGCGACGCGACGTACTAGAGATTCGGCCCAACACATCTGTGCAAAGCGTAAACGTATTTTCATTATGGCTTCAATTTCGCGACCGATCGCACCTTAATAAACGAATAGCTATCGTGTAACATACTTCTCTCTGCTATCTCCACCTCTTCTCCGCCCTTAATAGGAATGAGCATTGTTCACATCGCCATTATTTCGAAGATGTCAAGTTTATTTCCCATTTTCTAGCTGGAAATGCAGGGTTATTTATAGGTACTTCCTGGGTTTCTGAAGATTACTGCGCGTGATCTACAAGACGTAGGGAAAATAGACACATATCGGTGGACAGAGTACCTCTCGATTCGTAATATGCGCCGTGGATCAATTGCAATAGGTGACAATCGAGTCAGAACATCATCTACTCTGCATTGTCGCATCGAGTGACTTCGCGCCTGCCGACGGGCATCCCAAAGAACGGGTTTTCAAAGTGAGTTGCAGTCTTGCCTTCCCTGACAGTTTATCTCAGCGATTTCTGTGAACTGCACACGTCCGAGTCACAAGCACTGCCCACACTGAGCACCTGTAGCGTGAGTTACAAACCTGTGAAGATCCCCTATCCACTGATATGAGTCCATTTTTTGTATGTCTTGCAGTTTTTGCGCAGTTGTCTTGTGAAACCCTGCAGGTACTTAAAAGTAACGTTGCACAAAAGGTGCTTCACGCACAGTTCAAATTCTGTCTGTATTCAGCGTTGTGCGAGAACCAATACCCCGGTAGGTGAGCTCCGATCGGCGCATAACGGCCTGGCCCGTTGCTTGGATAGTTTGGCAAGTGATATATTGGTTTCAGAAGGCAATAATCAAGGCGAGTTTGGAACAACTAAGAAAAGAAAGTTCTCATCAGTTACAGCAATAGCCTCTGCATGCTATTAATACGGAAGTGTGAAGAGCAATTAGTGTAATACGAATTACTGGACAATTTTCTCCAACTCATAATTTCTGACAGGTACGTGATTAATATCTTGTAGACTTTTTCCAAAGAACTAACTACCAACGAAAAGACCTACCACTTCAGAGTGGACTGACAATAGCACATCACAGAGCAGTGCGCGGCCTCAGAATGAAACCATACGAACGGACGGTAGCGCATCGACTGACCAATTCAGATGCTGTTGCTCAACCTCAGTATTGCGATTTGCTATTTCAGTCGGTGGATCACGGTGAGGCTGACTGGTATGCTCTTTTTTCGGTTAAGCAGAACTGCACATATCATGTTCATAATTTACATCAACAATGAGCCACAAGTATTGTTTAGATAGTCTTGCTTTCCTACTGAGGCCTCCTGTTGTATTAGTTACAGAGTTTGTGCACAAAGATAAACAATAAATATTTCGTCGAAAATTCGGTAAACTTCGCAGAGACATTACTTTTTTTCCTTTTTGACCTTCATAGAAATATACATGAAATGGTTTTAAAGTTGATATAACATGCAACGTGGCGAAAGCTTACATGGTGTATGCAGTCTGTCAGTATTCAGGGATATGACAAGAACAATCTTTCGAAGCAAAAAAGGCTAGTAAACATAGATTTTTTTTGCTCTGAAATGGATACTTTAAGAGCTATGAGCACTTCATCATATTCGAGACAGTGAAACAAATCTCTTCTTCTACAAGCTCTTCTCTTTCAATATTTTGGGAGCAGGTAGTATCGATAGAAACAAGAAAAAATTGTGTAGCAAACATGGGCTCTAAAATGCGTACCTTAAGAGCTACGCGCATTTGTTCAGTAAAAGAGATGTGTTTCACAGTAAACTTTTATAATCCACGTTTACTTGACTGTTTCGGCACATAATACATCCCCTTAAAATATGCGAAGGAAATATCTTGCAGTAGAAGAGATTTATTACACAGTATCGAAGATATAGAAGTGCTCGTAACTCTTATGATAAGCATTTTTGAGCCCATGTTTACTAGACATTTTTGTTTCGAATGACCGTTCCTGTCATATCCCTGAATACTGCCCATACTTTCTAGAACACCCTGTATTTCTGAGCGACAAATACTTGTAAAATGGTCCACATTTTGGCACGTGTTCCCGGGAAACTAACTGAACCTACAACTTCCTATGTTTTTTCGGCAGCACACGTGCTCAACATCTACAAAACGTGACCCAGATTCGCATAAGTAACAAAAACATTAGTTAGAGTTGTAAAAATGTTAATTTACAAGTACAGACGCTGCATGGCGTATTTGGGCACAGGAAAATGTCTTTGCTAGAGCGACGAAATTAATTTAATGGTGGAACAGTGCAGAAAAATTATGTAGGAAAAATTCCACTGAATGACTAAGATTAAACAGATAAATATTGTACAAAATATTATAGGTATGAACGATGTAATCAGATCTTATATGTGTTATATTGTGGTCAAATAAAATATTTGTGCACTGAGCAGAACCAGTACTGAGCATAGGTATTAGATGAAATTGTGTACCTACACAGTGTGAGAGCATAACAAAACAGGTATTTCTTTCTGTTACAGTGACAAAACTGAGTATGAACAGCAAATCTTAAGTCGAATTCTGTATTATAAATAGTCGTATAACCTTACTGATTAACGAGTTTAACGTAAGAGACAAATTGTTGGTGTTTATACACCGAACAGACAATATGGCTACATTTATTGGGATGGCTAAACTCGGAATTCAGAAAGTTCTCATCAGTTACAGCAACAGCCTCTGCATAATATAAATACGGAAGTATGAAGGGCAATTAGTGTAATACGAATTACTGGACAGTTTTCTCCAACTCATAATTTCTGACAAGTGTGTGATTAATATCTTGTAGACTTTTTCCAAAGAACTAACTACCAACTATAAGACCTACATTTATTTCATACACAACAGTGGCACCCACTGCCAACAATACAAAGTAACCTTTACTTACTTGAACATAACTGATGCGTACCTACTTAAAAAAAAGTCCTGTTTTCTCCACCATTACGAACGCTGGAAAATCGTTTTAAGTTTTAGCACGCCCCTGTCCAATTTGTGGTCAAAACCTTCTACTCAGTTCTCTATTACTTCACCGCTCCATACAGTGAAATGTTTCACTATTCTCCACCCTGTCACACCCATGTAGTACAGATGAAATGGTTCAGTATTTTATCTTCAGTAGGACGGCTGCATTTTTCCATGCATGGATTCGTTAACGCGCCTCCAGTGCTTTCTCTTGTTCCACCCTCGACCACTCTTTGTAGATGACACTTTCTATCTCGCATCCTAGTTCCTCTCTCCTGTTCCTATACTTTCCATCCTCCTTGAGTACTCACTTGGCTGTCTCAACATTATTTATAACAATCTTCTTCGATTGGTGAACAAGTTCTTCTTTTACGGTACTTGGCACATGTAGCAAAAGTTGTGACGCGGTGACCGGTGGAACAAATAGCAGTCAAGAGTGGTCAGTAACGATTAACTGTAGGTAGTGAACAGCTGGTTGGATACAAATATCCAAAATACAGCAAGGTTATCGTAATCGTACAAGTTCACTCCATTGTGAAACCTGAAAGCGAGGCAACAGCATAACTATCAGCGAACACTGCACAAACTGGCACCATCTGAAGGCTCAGAGTGTTAACATGCAAGTGGCTGTAACTGACTGCGAGCCCACATTTAAGTGCAGAACTATGCCCGTTGTTCTATCGGCCTGCACCATCTGCGGAGCCGCCGCGTGTAACTGTGTCTGCTCGTCAGGGGCAGTATCTCAGACTACGTATCGACACTATGGTTTGCCGAGGAATCCGAACCATTCCTTCTCTGCAAATCTTTCAAGACGCTCCATTTGGTCCACCCCGTTACCATATACATCTATATCTACATATATACTCTGCTAGCCACCAAGCAGTGTGTGGCGGAGGGCACAATTCGCACCAAGATCATATTCCCCCCCCCCCCCCCCCCTCTGTTCCACTCGCGGATCGCCCAAGGGAAAAACATCTGTCTGAACGCCTCAGTACGAGCTCTTATTTCCTTTATCTTTGAATGGTGATCATTGCGCGATTTGAAAGTTGGTGGTAATAATATATGCTCTACATCCTCGGTGAAGATCGGATTTCGGAATTTAGTGAGCAGCCCCTTATGTTTAGCGTCTATCTGCAAGTGTGTCCCACTTCAAACTTTCTACGAGATTTGTAACGCTATCGCGATGGCTAAATGTACCGATCACGAATCTTGCCGCTCTTCTTTGGACGTTCTCAATCTCTTGAATCAGACCCAACTGGTAAGGGTCCCATACAGACGAACAATACTCCAAGACTGGACGAACTAACGTATTGTAAGCTATTTACTTTGTTGAAGGACTGCATCGCTTCAGGATTCTACCAATAAACCGCAGTCTAGAGTTCGCCTTACCACGCCTTACCAGTTTCTTGTGTTCAAATGGTCAAATGTGTGTGAAATCTTATGGGACTTAACTGCTAAGGTCATCAGTCCCTAAGCCTACACACTACTTAACCTAAACACACACACCCATGCCCGAGGGAGGACTCGAAACTCCGCCGGGACCAGCCGCACAGTCCATGACTGCAGCGCCTCAGACCGCTCGGCTAATCCCGCGCGACGTTACTAGTGTAATCTGATCATTCCATTTGAGATCATTTCCAATTATAAAATTATCCAATCTACCCAGATACTTGACGGACGTTGCCGCTTCCAAAGACTGGGGATTTATTTTGTACTCCTACATTAATGGAAATTTTCGCCTTGTTATACGCAGTAGGTTACACTTACTAATATTGAGAGATAACTGCCAGTCACTACACCACGCATTTATTTTCTGCAAATCCTCACTGATTTGTTCACAACTTTCGTGTGATACTACTTTCCTGTAGACTACAGCATCATCGGCAAACAGTCTCAGTCCGCTGTCAATACCATCAACCAGATCGGTAATGTAAATCGTAAAATGCAGAGGACCACTTCCTTGTTTAGGTTCGACTGTGCGATTTTCATAGCGGTGGAGAATTTACAAGCTGACGTGTAGCACCCCAGCAACATCTCACTCTGTTGGTGTTTCCACGACTTGCTAAGCCGCTACACGAAGTCAATTGGAACTTCCTAAACGAAATGTTGTTGTTATTGTGGTCTTCAGTCCTGAGACTGGTTTGATGCTACTCTATCCTGTGCAAGTTTCTTCATCTCCCAGTACCTACTGCAACCTACATCCTTCTGAATCTGCTTAGTGTATTCATCTCTTGGTCTCTCTTTACGATTTTTACCCTCCACGCTGCCCTCCAATACTAAATTGGTGATCCCTTGATGCCTCAGAACATGTCCTACCAACCGATTCCTTCTTCTAGTCAAGTTGTGCTACAAACTTCTCTTCTCCACAATCCTATTAAATACTTCCTCATTAGTTACGAGATCTACCCATCTAATCTTCAGCATTCTTCTGTAGCGTCGCATTTCGAAAGCTTCTATTCTGATCTTGTCCAGACAATTTATCGTCCTTGTTTCACTTCCATACATGGCTACACTCCATACAAATACTTTCAGAAACGACTTCCTGACACTTAAATCTATACTCGATGTTAACAAATTTCTCTTCTTCAGAAATGCTTTCCTTTCCATTGCCAGTCTACATTTTATATCCTCTCTAATTCGACCATCATCAGTTATTTTGCTTCCCAAATAGCAAAACTCCTTTACTACACTGGACTCGCATTCGGGAGGACGACGGTTCAATCCTGCGTCCGGCCATCCTGAATTAGGTTTTCCGAGATTTCCCTAAATCGCTCCAGGCAAATGCCGGGATGGTTCCTTTGAAAGGGCACGGCCGATTTAAGCCCTGTCCTTCCCTAATCCGATGAGACCGATGACCTCGCTGTCTGGTCTCCTCACCCAAACAATCCAATCCAATCCTTTTCTACTTTAAGTGTCTCATTTCCTAATCTAATTCCGTCAGCATCACCCACCTTAATTCGACTAGATTCCATTATCCTCGTTTTGCTTTTGTTGATGTTCATCTTATATCCTCCTTTCAAGACACTGACCATTCCGTTCAACTGCTCTTCCAAGTCCTTTGCTGTCTCTGACAGAATTACAATGTCATCGGCGAACCTTAAAAGGTTTTTATTTCTTCTCCATGGATTTTAATACCTACTCCGAATTTTTCTTTTGTTTCCTTTACTGCTTGCTCAATATACAGATTGAATAACATCGGGGAGAGACTACAACCCTGTCTCACTCCCTTCCCAACCACTGCTTCCCTTTCATGTCCCTCGACTCTTTATAACTGCCATCTGGTTTCTGTACAAATTGTAAATAGCCTTTCGCTCCCTGTACTGTACCCCTGCCACCTTTAGAATTTGAAAGAGAGTATTCCAGTCAACATTGTCAAAAGCTTTCTCTAAGTCTACAAATGCTAGAAACGTAGGTTTGCCTGTCCTTAATCTTTCTTCTAAGATAAGTCGTAAGGTCAGTATTGCCTCACGTGTTCCAATATTTCTACGGAATCCAAACTGATCTTCCCCGAGGTCGGCTTCTACCAGTTTTTCCATTCGTTTGTAAAGAATTAGAGTTAGTATTTTGCGGCCGTGACTTATTAAACTGATAGTTCGGTAATTTTCACATCTGTCAACACCTGCTTTCTTTGGGATTGGAATTATTATATTCTTCTTGAAGTGTAAGGGTATTCGCCTGTCGCATACACGTGCTCACCAGATGGTAGAGTTTTGCCAGGACTGGCTCTCCCAAGGCTGTCAGTAGTTCTAATGGAATGTTGTCTACGCCCGGGGCCTTGTTTCCACTCAGGTCTTTCAGTGCTCTGTCAAACTCATCAAGCAGGATCATATCTCCCATTTCATCTTCATCTACATCCTCTTCCATTTCCGTAATATTGTCCTCAAGTACATCGCCCTTGTATAGACTCTCTAAACGAAACAGCTCAGCCAAAGTGCGACTTCCTTCGGACCCTCTCACAAAGACAGCTGCCTGCACATAACCCGTCTCCACATTCTGTAGATTGTTACCTTCTAAATAACCGAGACACCAGGAGATGGTATCCCATATAATAGCAAAACTGAGGTATTACAACAGTTTCTGCCGTGCGGTGCAGTTTAGGTTAGTCAACCTCTGCTCGGATAGCCAGACATCGCGACCAGGACGGAAGCCGGCGTTATCGCACGCGCAGGTATTCCGACGCTGGGCTCGTAAATTACAGGCGCGTGTCTGCTGAGAGGGAGAGTAAATATTTGTGAGGTGGTTGGGCGGTGTTGCGTGATGCGTGCCGGCGCGGGCGGCGCCAGTGTCGGAGAAAGGCGCCAGGACGCGGCTACCTGCCGCGTATCGTTTCGTATCGTATCGGGGAACCGGGCCGCGCAAACACGCCCTCCACAGCTCACACAAAGCCGCCTGCGCGGTGGGTGGCCAGCTTCCGGATGACCGCCTCCTCCAGCAACTGCTCGTACGAGAACATCCCTGCCTCTCTAGTCTCGAGCCTGTTGACAACGCCAATCACATCTACACTGATCACCCAGAACATTACAACAACCGACTTACTACCTACACTACTGGCCATTAAAATTGATACACCAAGAAGAAATGCAGATGATAAACGGGTTTTCATTGGACAAATATATTATACTAGAACTGATATGTGATTACATTTTCACGCAATTTGGGTGCATAGAACCTGAGAAATCAGTACCCAGAACAACCACCTGTGGCCGTAATAACAGCCTTGATACGCCTGGGCCTTGAGTCAAACAGAACTTGGATGGCGAGTACAGGTACAGCTGCCCATGCAGCTTCAACAAGATACCACAGTTCATCAAGAGTAGTGACTGGCGTATTGTGACGAGCCAGTTGCTCGGCAACCATTGACCAGACGTTTTCAATTAATGAGAGATCTGGAGAATGTGCTGGCCAGGGCAGCAGTCGAACATTTTCTGTATCAAGAAAGTCCCGTACTGGACATGCAACATGCGGTCGTGCATTATCCTGCTGAAATGTGGGGTTTCGCAGGGATCGAATGAAGGGTAGAGCCACGGGTCGTAACACATCTGAAATGTAACGTCCACTGTTCAAAGTGCCGTCAATGCGAACAAGAGGTTACCGAGACGTGTAACCAATGGCACCCCATACCATCACGCCGGATGATACGCCAGTATGGCGATGACGAATACACGCGTCCAATGTGCGTTCACCGCGATGTCGCCAAACGCGGATGCGACCATCATGATGCTGTAAACTGTACTTGGATTCATCCGAAAAAGTGACGTTTTGCCATTCGTGCATCCAGGTTCGTCGGTGAGTACACCATCGCAGGCGCTCCTGTCTGTGATGCAGCGTCAAGGGTAAACGCAACCATGGTCTCCGAGCTCATAGTCCATGCTGCTGCAAACGTCGTCGAACTGTTCGTGCAGATCTTTGTTGTCTTGCAAAAGTCCCCATCCGATGACTCAGGGATCGAGACGTGGCTGCACGACCCGTTACAGCCATGCGGATAAGATGTATGTCATCTCGACTGCTAGTGATACGAAGCCGTTGGGATCCAGCACGGCGTTCCGTATTACCCTCCTGAACCCACCGATTCCATATTCTGCTAACAGTCATTTGATCTCGACCAACGCGAAAAGTCGGAAACGTGATGGTACGCATTTCTCCTCCTTACACGAAGCTTCACAACAACGTTTCACCAGGCAACGCCGGTCAACTGCTATTTGTGTATGAGAGATCGGTTGGAAACTTTCCTCATGTCAGCACGTTGTAGGTGTCGCCACCGGCGCCAACCTTGTGTGAATCCTCTGAAAAGCGAATCATTTGCATATCACAGCATCTTCTTCCTGTCGGTTAAATTTCGCGTTTGTAGCACGTCATCTTCGTGGTGTAGCAATTTTAATGGCCAGTAGTGTATATAACCCTGCGCACGCGATAGCAGCGTCACATGGCGAGGAATGACTGCTAGTCAGACACACGCACTGTGCATGTACGAGGGTTGTCCAGAAAGTAACTTCCGATCGGTCGCGAAATGGAAACCACAGTGAAAACCAGAAACGTTTTATTTGCAACAGTTAGGTACACCTTCCACATACTTCTCTACACAGTCGCCGCTTGTAATATTTCTGGCTTAGTCAGCCATCATATTAGGCTCCAAGAAGCTGTTCCCAGAGCAGTGGAGATGCAAGAAGTAGAGTTGTGGCGATTCGTGAATGAGTCGTTCATTTGAACGACTCTAAATAAAGAATCGTAAGAACCGAATCGTGATACGGACGAATCGTCGTTCAAAAATGGTTCAAATTGTTCTGAGCACTATGGGACTTAACATATATGGTCATCAGTCCCCTAGAACTTAGACCTACTTAAACCTAACTAACCTAAGGACATCACACAACACCCAGTCATCACTAGGCAGAGAAAATCCCTGACCCCGCCGGGAATCGAACCCGGGATCGTCGTTCAAATGAATCGTAAGAACGACTGCGTGTTTCCGAGTCGTGACGATTCCAAGTTCCAACTATTCATCGATTCTTAGTACGCTATGCTTCGAAGGCAACTTCCGAATAATGCCGAGTCGTGCCGAATGATTACGACCGCCAGATGGCAGTCAAGTGGAGGATGCGTGTGAACAGAGGAAGCTCGGAACGAACAAACGAAGTTCGTGGGCCGTAATATTACTCGTGAAACCCAAGCTGACACTTGCCGGTGGCTGACGGGAACGAGGGTAAAGGCATTTCCCATTTACTGTCACTACCATCAGCCACCGCGCCGACGTCAGCTTAGTTTGCGCGAGTAATACACGAACTAGTGATGACAGTAACGATATACAGCGAGTACACAGCTCCCAGTACACACGATTAAAATCAAGAATTCCAAGTATGATGAATAAATACGTACCTCTTATTTGTTGCAGATGCAATGCAAAACACACATACCTTCTTTACACACGAGCAATAGCACTTGGATTATGCATTATATTTCGCATGTCTCGAAAACGGCCCTAACGATTTGGATGAAATTTTGTATTTGGACTGGTTTTTGCCTTTTGAGTTCACCTACACAGTTCCATTCTTTCGTAAAAAGTCAATTTTACAATATATATATATATATATATATATATATATATATATAGTTCCATTCGTAAAAACGCAATTTTATATTATAAAAACGCTATTTCACATATTTTTATAACGCCATCTCGTAAAACTTTGTTAGTAAGTACTGAATGTAGTTAAGTTTTTGGTTTTTATGTTTATCTGTATATAGGTGACTTTCCTAACGGCACGCTAATTTACACAAAAGAATTTTTTAAATAAAAACGCGAATTTCGTGTTTCTTGGGAACGGATTTAACAGTTTGGATAAAATTTTATATTTAGATACGGATTTTGATTTCTAATTTTATCTATATTGTTGTGTTTCCTGAAAAAACTCCATTTTACACAATAAGTATTTTATATCGCAATTTCGTAAATCTTTGTTACTATTGGATGTTACAGTAGAGGTGTATCAAAATTTTGTGAGATGGCGGTATAACATTATCCGAATACGGACACGTTGGACTTACCGTACATCCAATAGTAACAATCATCTTAGATTTTTTTTAGGTTAGACATGGTTTCCTCTGATCGCTGCTATTTCTGAAATGAAAATTTATATTTAGTTAACTGTTTGCTTTCAACTTTATTTGAATAAGTAGCTTCTCCCAAAAAATACGATTTTACAAAAAGAAACAGAGCTAAGCTCGGTCTTCCACACATTATGGTAATAACAAGAATAATATGCACATTACAGTGTTAGATTACTGATTACTTGCATAACTGTATCAAAGTTTCTTGTCTAAACACAGTTCAAAGCAAGTATTGTCACAAACATATACAGTTCAGGCTCAGTTCGCAAAAAAGTTCTACACACACACACACGGACACACACACACAGTTTATAAATTATAGTTCAAAAACATTATCTTTCTTAATGTCCTGCCATCTGTGAGTAATATGTAGAACTTTTTGCATTCCGTACGAATCGTGCCATCGCAGACTAGAATGAATCGTGAAAGAATCGTGAACGAATCGTAGGAATCGATTCGCAATGAGAGATTGAATCGTAGGAATCGAATCGGGAAAAAGAATCGTGTTGCCCAACTCTAGCAAGAAGTATATAGATGACGAAATGTGGTGTGAGGTACCTGTGACAGATGTTAGATTCGGTACCTTTCCCGGGAGAAAGACCGCCAGCATAATGCTGCTGCTCTGTGATTGGCTGCTGTGTTCAGAGCAAGGGCGCCAAAACGTTATAGTCATTATTATTAGTTAAACTACTCATTGGAATGACTTCACTTTTTACTATAAATATCTTTCAACAGCTGTCTATCAATCAGTCATTTTAGAATTATTAAAAACAATTTAAATCAAAAACAAAAGACTGACGAAATTGCAGACGAAGCACTTCGGAAGCGTTCGGGTCACGCCTTTTGTGGTATGGCGCGCGAAGTGTTTCGGGCTGTTGGTCTCTCTGGATTAGGCAGTCGAGAAAAGCAGACATGTTGCCTGTCGTAGTAAGTGTTTCCAATTTTTAATTAAGTTCCTGTTCGTCACTCTGGATTAGGTATTCGAGATGTACAGTCATGTTGTCTGTGGCAGGACGTGTTTGCCAGTATTCAGTATTAAAAGATTCACTCCGGTAGTCATGAGGCACAGACACGTGCCACAAATAGTGTAAAGATAAATTTTCGTAAACATTGTGTTTGATCATGTACTTTGCTGTATCAGAAGGTGTTGTATTACGATCATGTATTCTTCTCGTGTGGCTATATTAAAATACGCGAGTAGCATCCCAAAGAAGTGATACATTATTTCAGAACAGAACCTCGCTAAAAGTCAATTTCAGCCTCAAGATACAAAACCTACGAACTGCGTACTGTTTTCTGCGCTGGGGACATCAACTTGAAGACAGCAGGTTAGTGAACTATAACAGAACCTTCGTATTCCACACAGTGCAGTGGAAACAACTAGGCGCCTCACGTGTACTGCATGCACAGAACAAATGTGCTGAGTGACACGTCATCTGCAGTAATGCAGAGGAGGTGAAGGAGGATGATCGTTATTAACACCAACAATCGATTCATTCTTCCTTTCTTGCCATACGCTCCAACATTGAGTTTTGTCGTAGTGTTGTATCAACTTTATCCTCGTCACAGAAAGCAGCCCCATGTCCTTTTGGGTCAGAGATTTTCTCTGCCTCGTGATGACTGGGTGTGCTGTCCTTTGGTTAGTTAGGTTTACGTAGTTCTGTTCTAGGGGACTGATGACCATAGATGTTAAGTCCCACAGTGCTCAGAGCCATTTGAACCATTTTTGTCCTTTTGGCCAGTTATCTGCACTGGTCTGCAGCTCGTTGTCTGTGGAAAAATTTTGTCTTCATAGCCAACGGTTCTTGTGAGCAGAGATGAGACTCAGGGGGAGCCAACTACGGACTCTATTGTGGGTGATCAAACACTTCCCATCGGGAACGCTGCAGGAGCGTCTTCATTGTCCCTGCAGTGTGCGGCCGAGAATTGGCACGAAGAAGGAACTGTTCGACAGTTATGTGGGCTGCATGACTCAGGCGAAATCTCTAAGCAGGCCTTCATACTTGCCGGAAGACGCTATTCCCTACGCATCTTTACGTGCTCACTGTTCGCTCAAAACTGAAAATAGCGGAGCGACATGATCGATGGGCATACTATAGACACTGCCCAACACATCTGTGCACAGCTTTACCGGATTTTCCAAGTGGTTTCCATTTCGTGACAGATCGGAACTTACTTTCTCGACAACCCTCGTAGTATCAGCGAGCGCGATGCCCGTGTGTAGAATAGGGAAGGTGCGCGATATATCTGGGTTTGACCGAGGGCAGATTGTGATGATCCGGAGGATTGGTAAGAGCATTTCGGAAACCGCACGCCTTGTCAGGTGCTCGAGCAGTGCTGTAAGTGTCTCCAACACGTGACGAAAACAAGGTGAAACCACGTCAGGACGCCGTGCTGCTGGGCAGCCACCCCTCATTACAGATGTAGGACGTCGTAGGCTGGGCAGAATGATAAAACACAACAGGCAGCGAACTGTGGGGAAACTTAACATCGCACTTTAATGCTGGGCAGACTATGACAGACCTCCGCAGTCGACGGCCCATGCATCTGCCAATATTAACACCACGACATCAACAACTACGACTGAAATTGGCACGTGACCTTCGGCACTGGTCGATGGCGCAGTGACAGAGTGTTGCATAGTCTGATGAATCTCAATACCGTCTTCATCATGCCGATGGGTGTACGTGAATCCGTCGTCTTCCTGGGGAGAAACAGCTCCTTGACACCTGTACTGCAGGATGGAGGCAAACTGGTAGCGGCTCCATTATGCTCTGTGGAACAATCACGTGGGCATCCGTGGGTACAGTGAAGCTCGTGCGAGTCATTATGACGGATCAGAAATATCGTACACTCGTTGCAGACCACGTATACCCCTACGTGACGATCACGTTCCCCGATGTGACATTTTTCAACAAGATAATGCGCCATGTGACAAGGCCAGGCGCAAGACGGAGTAGTTCGAGAAACACAGTGGCGAGTTCCAATTGTTTTGTCCCCCACTCCCTCCCCCACCGTCAACTCACCAGAACTGAATCCGATCGAACGCATGTGGTGTTTGAACGTGGTGTGAGAGCTCATTGGCCCCCTCCCCGGAATTTGCGGGAATTACGTGACCAGTCTGTGCAGATGAGGTGCCATCTTCCTCATCGCTTCCATACCACTACGTGTCGCTGGTGTTACCTCAGCCAAAGGAGGACATACCAGCTATTGCGTAGGGGTTTCACATGAATCTGAATCCGTGCTGACTATATGTCAATCTTCGAGGGAATTTGTAACTTTTGAACACAGTATATGTTCCAAAATTCTACTGCAAATCTACATCGGTGATATGGGTTTGTAATTCGTGGGAAACTAAAAAATAAACCCTAAGATCAGGCCGTGATGAACGCTCTGTAGCGACTGCCCACCGTGTCATCCTCTGCTAAATACGGTATGGAGGGACACTGGGCCAGCACACCACTCTCCAGGACGTTATCGGCTCTCCAGACATAGTGATCGCTACTTCCCATTCAAGTACCTCTTCAGTAGGGATCAGGGAGCTGAAAGGACTCTGTTCCAGTTTTCCCTTCAGAGTATGCTGGTACGATAGGTCCATATTTAGGAATCACATACAACCTCTCGCTTGACGAAAGATCCATATCTAAGTATTGGATACTTGCATTGATCACACTAATACTCGAGAAAGGAAATTGGATCAAGCAGGCGAAATACAAACCCATATCACTGATGTAGATTTGCTGTAGAATTTCGGAACACATACTGTGTCCGACAGTTACGAACTCCCCCTAAGATTGACATATAGTCAGCACGGATTCAGATTCTTGTGAAACACAACTGACTCTTATTATTTGCACAAAGTAATGAGTGCTATAGACAGGGGGATCCCACATTGATTCCATATTTCCAGATTTCGAGAAGGCTTTTGACACAGTTAATCACAAGACACTTCTAATCAAATTGTGTGCTTAGGAGTTATTGTCTCTGTCGCGTGACTCGATTGGCGATTCCGTATCAGACACGTCGCAGTTCGTAGTAATCGACGGAATGTCATATCCAATAAAACAGAAGTGATAACTGGTGTTCTTCAAGGAAATGTTATACGCTTTCTGGTATTCCTAATTTATAAAAACAATTTAGGTGACAATCTGAGCAGGCGTCTTAGATTCTTTGCAGATGATGCTTCATTTACCATCTAGTAAAGTCAAATGAAATTAGTTCCATTCTACAGCGGATATAGTAAAGTCATCAGAAGATCAAAACCAATTTGCAAAATAATTTCGACAAGATATCTGTATTCTGAAAAAAGTGGTAATTGAGTGCAAATAAAGAAAAGTGTGAAGTCATTCACATGAGTACTGAAAAGAATCCGTTAATTCATACAAATCTAAAAGCTGTCAATTCAACTAAATACATAGACACCACAGTTATGAACAACTTAAAATGGAACGATCACGTAAATAATGTTGTGGCGAAGACAAACGAAAGACTGCGTTTTATTGGCAGAACACTTAGAAGATGCAACAAGCCTACTAAAGAGACTGTCTACACTACTCTTGTTCGTCATCTGCCAGAGTACTGCTGTGCCGTATGGGCTCATTACCAAGTATTGTGGGAGTATAACGAAAAAGTACAAAGAAGGGCAGCTCGTTATGTATCATCGCGAAATAGAGGTGAAATTAATACGCGAGTTGGTGTGGCAATCGTTAAAACGAAGAGATGTTTCGTTGCGGCGAGATCTTTCCACGGAATTTCAACCACCAGCTTTCTCCTGTAAGAGCGAAAATATTTTACAGACTCGGGACTACATAGCGAGAAATGATCTTCGTAATAAAATAAGAGAAATAAGAGCTTGTACGGAGAGATATAAGTGTCTATTTTTCGCAAGCGCTGTTCGAGAGTGGGATGACAGAGAAATAATCTGAGGGTGGTTCCATGAAGCTCTGCCAGGTAGTTAAGTGTGAACTGCAGAGTTGTCACGTAGATGTGGATGGTACCATGTGGCCTCAATTCTGCACCAGATTTCATCACTAGTACTGGCCGGCGGGTGGAGACGTGCCAGTCTCTCGACAATTCCCGATCGTATATGTTAAATGGAGTAGAGATCTGCAGGACGTGGTGATCAAAGGAAAAATCGAACACTCTCTGTATCGAGATACATCAGGAGACCTCAGACAACGAGCGATCTTACATTATCTTGTTGAAAGATAATGTCACAGAGATTTTGAAGGTGGGGCGCAGCGATCGACCTTAAATCGACCTTAACATGTCAGAAGTTAAACAACTGCTGCCAAAATTACCGACTATACGAGGTGATCGTTTTGTGTAGCAAACGGCGCAACGTACAATCAGGCCAGGTGCTACGCTCGTTTGACAATAACGAAGGCAATCTGACAACGTTTTTTTTTCTCATCGGAGCCTCCACACACGGATACGTCCATAATGATCCTGTACGCAGGGCCTGGACTCGTCTGAAAAGTCGACTTGCCACTGTTGTATCCAGTGTTGTCGTTGAGTGCACCGCTGACGACGTCCCTCTCTCTCCTGTCACGTCACTTTGGGCGCCGTGCTGACAGTCCCTTGTGCTTCAGGCGTCGTCGCTCTGCCCGTATCGATGCTTGTCGTACAGGAAACAAACCTATTTCCTGACTCAGAGCATGCGACGTCACTTTACGGTGCTGCCCATTAAGGGAACAATGTACGAGGGGCGTTTGAAAAGTCCGTGCAAAAATAAAAAACTACTTACGTGTTTGGGGTCAACTTTTGTAGTTTTCGACACAGTCTCCTTTTAGACTTATACACTTCGTCCAACGCTGTTCTAATTTGTTGATCCCTTCCGAATAATAGGAATTGTCCAAGTCTGCAAAATAGCTATTAGTTGCTGCAATCACCTCCTCGTTTGAATAAAATCTTTGTCCCGCCTGCCATTCCTTCAAATTGGAGAACAAATAGTAGTCCGAAGCTGGAGAGTTTGGGGAATGTGAAATGAGTTGGAACCCTATTTCCAATAATTTTGGGACCACAAATGTTCAGGTGTGTGCTGGTGCATTGTCGTGATGGAAAAGGACTTTTTTGCGGTCCAATCGCCGGCGTTTTTCTTGCAGCTCGGTTTTCAAACGGTCTAATAACGATGAACAATACGCACCTGCAATCGTTTTACCCTTTTCCAGATAGTCGATGAGGATTATGCCTTGCGAAGCCCAAAAGACAGTCGCCATAACCTTTGCGGTCGAAGGAATGGTCTTTGCCTTTCTTGGTGCACATTCTCACTTGGTAACCCATTGTTTAGATTGTTGTTTGGTCTCAGCAGTATAGTAATGTATCCATGTTTCATCCACAGTGACGAAACGACGCTTAAAGTCCTGCAATTCTTCCTGAACAGATGCCAACCATCCTTGCAACACTTGACACGATTACGTTTTTAGTCAAGCGTGAGCAATCGCGGAACCCATCTTGCGGATTGTTATGCAAAATATTATGTACCCGTTCATTCGAGATGCCCACAACACTAGCAATCCCATGCACCGTAACTCTTCTGTCATCCATCACTATATCATGGATTTTATCAATGATTTCTGGAGTCGTAAAATCCAGAGGGCGTCCAGAACGTTCAGCACCACTTGTGCCCATATGGCCACTCCGGAAATTTTGAAACCACTCATAAACTGTTCTGGTTCAAATGGCTCTGGGCACTATGGGACTTAACATCAGAGGTCATCAGTCCCCTAGAACTTAGAACTACTTAAACCTAACTAACCTAAGGACATCACACATCCATTGCCAAGTCAGGATTCGAACCTGCGACCGTAGCTGTCGCGCGGTTCCAGACTGAAGCGCCTAGAACCTCTCGGCCACTCCTGCTGGCTATAAACTGTTCTAATTGAAGGTGCAGAGTCACCGTAATGTTTATCAGGCTTCTCTTTAGCCTCCTGAGGCGTTTAGCCTTTCATAAAGTAATGTTTAATCACCACACGAAATTCTTTTTCGTCCATTTTTTTGACAATCACTCGACTTCCTTGATTCACACGAATGACAAACACAAAGAAATAGACCAATATGGCTGAAACTTGGTGTGCGTTTTTACCAAAGGTGCTACTAACTAAACATAACCTCGATACGCGCCGGTGGTGCCATCTCTCGGACTTTTCACGGACTTTTCAAACGCCCCTCGTATCCATCCTCTCAGGCGCTAGACGAGTGGAGCCGTTGAGATCCTTCGTGGCGATGGCTTTTTAAGTCGTCAGTCTTCTGATTGGTTTGAATCGGCCCGTCACGAATTCCTCTCCTGTGCCAGTCTCGTCATCTCAGGGTAGCACTTAAAGCCTTCCTCTACAGTTTTTGCCCTCTACAGCTCCCTCTAGTACCATGAAAGCCATTCCCTGATGTCTTAGCAGATGTCCTACCATCCTGTCCCTTCTGCTTGTAGTGTTTTCCACATACTCCTTTCCATTCTGATTCTGCGCAGAACTTCCTCGTTCCTTACCTTACCCGTCCACCTAATTTTCAACATTCGTCTGTAGCACCACATCTCAAATGCCTCGATTCTCTTCTGATCCGATTTTCCCACAGTCCATTATCGCTGCCATACTATGCTGTGCTCCATATGTACATTCTCAGAAATTTCTTTCCCAAACTAAGACCTACGTTTGATATTAGTAGACTTCTCTTGACCAGGAATGCCCTATTTGCCAGTGCCAGGCTGCTTTCGATGTCCTTGCTACGTCAGTCACTGGTTATTTTGCTGTCTAGATAGCAGAATTCGCCGGCCGGGGTGGACGAGCGGTTCTAGGCGCTGCAGTATGGAACCGCGCGACCGCTGCGGTCTCAGGTTCGAATCCTGCCTCGGGCATGGATGTGTGTAATGTCCATAGGTTAGTTAGGTTTAAGTAGTTCTAAGTTCTAGGGGACTGATGACCTCTGATGTTAAGTCCCATAGTGCTCAGAGCCATTTGAACCATTTTTTAGCAGAATTCCTTAACTTCATATATCATCTATGGCCAACTATTTCATATCTGAATGGTGGTAATGGAATTCCGACCACAGGGAGCAATGTTATTGTGGAACGATGAACTGCAGTCTCGGTAGGCCACGATACTGTCACTATCGAACTGCGACACGGTAATGGTAGGCGTTTCTCATATTACACGAGGCATAACACGGTCTCCTCACAAACAACAAACACTCCAATGCAATTTCTGTTACAGCTGCGTAGTATTTCCATACATACGCACGGCAGACGGCGTTACTTACTACTACCTGCTTTTATCGGTTCCGCTGAAATGCTTATCTGCTGCATATCAAACCATGTAGGTCACTTCGTGTCAGTGCAACATTTGTTCAGTATCATCTTAACGGTGTTGTGCACATTGCGCTAGTCACCTGAAGGTATGTGGCGTAGGGATTCTTAGGGCATTATTGTCATTTTCCTTCTTTACTTCTGCTGTCACGAATGATGTACAAGACAATCGTTAAGCCTCAAGCGTGAGCCCGAATCCCTCCAATTCTATCCTCAGTCACGAGACATAACAGGACGACACTAAATGTCGACTGCTTCTCGTACCACTACACGATCTTGGAGTTATAACAGTTAACCACAGTGGCAGCTCGTTAGTATAAATTCTGTGGGTTCACTAATATTCAGATTCAGATAAACCTAGGAGTGTGAAATTAATAGCGTCTGCTCTTGTAACAGTTACGCTTTCAACAAGTTTATATAACTACAGCCACTGCCAATAATAATAACAGTAATAATAAAGGTCATAACTTATCTGACAAAAGAAAGAATTTTTTTTTAATTTTCTTGTTTTGTACATAATTAAGTGTAATTTAGGGAAATAACGAAATAATGTGTAAGCTTCCGCAACTCTCCGTTTCGCATTTTTGTGTAATTGGAAGTTTTCGCGCTTTTCTATTTTTACGAATAAATGTACGAGATCCCTAACCGATGTATTAGTTCAAGAATTTACTTCCGGGCTGAAAAGCAAGATATTCTTAAGCTGCACCCACACAACAACTTGTATTAAATGTATATTTTTTGTTGAATGTTCGCTTGTAGTCAAACTTATTTGATTTCGTCACTTTCTCAATCAAAGGATCTGTTCTCGTGGGCCCTGATTCCTTTGCGGCTAACTTTTCCTGAAAATTTACTTTTATGTTCCCAGAATGAGATTTTCACTCTTTAGTGGAGTGTGCCCTGGTATGAAACTTCCGGCCTGATTAAAGCTGTATTTCAGACCGAGATTGGAACTCAAGACCTTCGCCTTTCGCAGGCAACGGCCCTACCGGCTGAGCTTCCCATGCACGGGTTTTCTGTTAGCATCTAAAATAGATTCAACATAGTTCATGTTTACACTGCCCACGAAAGTCGACTCCCGCACAGTGAACAAACAACTCCTAACACAAAGTGCCGTTTGTGGAAATGATTAAACTCAAGTTAGTAATGTGTACTAACATGGTCACTTGACTGTAATACAAATGAGGCGCTCAGATCCACAAGGGACTAAAGCACACCGCCGTCAATCCCACATTTAAGTGAACATCAGAGCAACCAGTGAATGTCCCTCATAGGATAATAGCGCCCCCAGCGGCCTAAGTCCGTGGCGCGGTTCGCATGGATATCCGTACATGACCCATCGACCTGGTGTAGCAAGAAACATGATTCAAGCGACGAGGTGCAGAATTTCCATTGATCCACGGTCCAATCTCTCGTATCCCGTGCCTACTGTGCAGGCACATAAGTGACTGCAGATTGTTTGACGCAGACAAGCACCTATCGACGCGCACGCGTGTAAACGCAGCGTGAAAGGTGTCTAACAGTTGCCAGTTTATAAGCTAAACCGCCCATCTATAAACAAAATGTGTGATTTGTGCATGCTGCACAACAAAGATGACAATTTATTTATTGTTTATTTATCGTCATTTGGAAATGTATCTGTTAAAGGAAGAGGTTAATTCAAGAGACATCAATGTATTCGAACTGTGTTTGTCGATGTCAAAGTGGGCTTCTGCGCACCGGAACTACGATGATCACCTACTAAGTTTTTGTAAATGGACCTTAGATAGCGCTAATGAGATGCTTTAAAATTTGTCAGTTATTACTGTTGAAGCAATAGCAACTCAGAAACTGACTCAGTAAATTATTATTGTTATTACTATTACTATTTTCAGTGAGCGTTTAAAGAAGCAGTGTTGTGTAAAAGATAAGACATTCGACTTGAAGATTTACCTGCGTATTTTTTTGTGTTTCTCTTAAAGCTGAAAGTAATCTGTATTGGTATCAATTTGAGCTCCTGCGAGTGCTACCCAGTTGTCACCACAATTCACAGATCTGCATGTTAAGTAACATCCCAATAATAATTCGGCCACTCCGCACAACAGAAACACCACCACACAGAAACAATACCTTACTGTATTCCTACGTATATCTCTTACAGAATGGTCGGCTAATTTTAACATTTTTTTAAAATGTTAAGGATAATAAGTTGTCGTCTCTTCATCTAAGAATAGATGATGAATGCAGCTAGCCGCTAACTTTGTGTAATGTCTTGTCTGTATAGACGTGTATCTGTTGCCTTTAAGATCCCTTCACCATCACACGTAAATCTATACAGTTAAGTAAGGGCCTCCCGTTTGTTGGCTGATCCGTGATAAGACAGGCGAAAAGTTAGACTAATGGAGGATTATTAGTATTATCTCTATTTTCATTTGCTCTCTCTCTTTCTCTCCTTTATCTATGTACAGTTTTTAATATAATATTTCATTATGTGAAATCAGCCAAATAGGATCTTTGGTGGAGTCCTTCGTCTTGGTAATCAGCGGCTGGCTTGCTGTAAGAGATCTTTACATCTATTATTACTGTTAAACACTGTATTCAGTCGGGAGAATCAATCGTGTGGACAATTTGTTCCTTTTACGAAAGATTGCGAATTCCAGATGTGTACGAAGCCTTTTTTGGACGATTTAACAGCGATTGCAGGCTCTCTTCGACACAGCTGAAACTTCCCCACTAATTACAGGGCCAACGTGATCATCAAATGATTCGGAAAAACTCATTAGTTCATTCACTCCAGAACAAAAAGTCACAAACCTTATTTATGAAGGAAATTGTGTATTAAATCCATCTCCATTACATGTCCAGATCTCCGGTGATTCCACGTCTTAATTATTGTCCTTTTACAGTCCCTTTCTCTTCAAACAAACCGCTAGCGGCACAAATGTTAATTGACTCGCTTTAGCGAAAAGAAAAGCAGAATATGTATCTCTCAGAAACACGTCAATCCCTCAACAGATACTCCAGAAGCTGTCCTAGTTACCTCTCTAACAACCATGGAGAATGCATATATGCATCTCTATTATTTCAAACAATAAACGCACTAGAAAATACTTTGGCGTCGTCGAGCTGTCGCCGCATATGTTACGAGAAAATCAGATCAGATACTTTTCCAAAGTGAATGAATGTGGATGGTTTGATTGACAATGATTAATTGGTGCGTGGTAGAGGGTATTTTCTGTGGGAACATTACATAATCATGGGAGAATTTGTAGAAAGTAAATTACTGCACTTTTATTCAAATTTAACAATTTCGTAGAATTTTAGTCCTATGTTACGATTGGAGAAATCAAAACCCAGAAAATGAACATGAAAAACTGAACTACTAACTTCGTTAAGAAGGCTGAAAAAGAACAAAATCTGAGTTACTCACCTGCACATTTCGCAATTTCAAATTAACGAGAAAAATAACTCAATGAATTCCGCATCAACGATGGACAAACGACAAAAATGCGAGCTGCTCAGAACATGAACTCTACGATATGTTCTAATGTACAATATGACGTATTTCTTACTGAATCACTGTTTTATTTTATAGACTGACTGGCACATTTCATTAACACGCTCGATATAATCATTTGTAACTCGGACTTTCTAACGGTTGCTTGACATATGATGTATGATACTCTACTTTTATTAAGATAGCACATCAGAGAATAACGAACGTAATATGCCAGTGAATATTTCACCAGTAGCTCACTTAATGTTATCGAGCATCCATAGATAGAATTGTAAACATCTCTGATCTTACTACGATATGACTGCTTTCCGTGTGTGTAGGCTAATGGCTGTAATCATCTACATTATTGTATTGCCTTTGAACCACACACGCACAGAAATATCATGTCTACCTGTCCACCTGTACCAGCGACATAGTAAAATTTGCAAGGAAGCGTGATGCTTAAAATATGTAACTTGAGTTATGAAGCATATATATACGCGAGAGCTTGTAGTTGGTTAATGTATAAACCGACGTTGCCATCTTATGAAAGTATTACAGGTGCTTGAAAATAATCCACGGTTGAAATTAGCTAATTGCACGGAAGATAAACAGATTACAGTCTTTGGCCAAACACGTTGAGACTGTGGTCCCCAACAAAAACAAAATTTTAAAAACCTTCGGGAAACACTGCCTCTTTTTTTTTATTTTTGCTGAATTTAGACGTGGTCGTGCAACTGCCGACGGCGTATTTCGTCAAGGTCGACCCAACTCGGTTTTGGTTCCAAATAATATCGATACATGACTGAATTGGACCGCCAAATGACTTACTGCGACATAGAGATAGTCTTAGGCATATCTACTATGTCAGTACATTTTATTTTCCACGAATAATTGCTCGTAGCCTACAAGTGAGAAAACATCTGAGCTGTATCGATTCTACACAGTTTGGGCAAGACTCAAAAACGAGCTTGTGTCAGTTAGACTGAGGAAATGGCTAAAAAAAATTCGATCGAGAAAACGCAAAATCCGTATACAACACCGCAACAGGAAATGAAACTTGTCTGAACTCCTACAAGCCGGAAACTAAGAATAAATCAACTCTGTGGAAGTTCCAAGATCAACTGAAGCCAACAGAAATGGCGCGCTCACGAAGAATTTCCAACAAAATGGCGATAGTTTCTTGTGGCCATGAATTTAGCAGATTGAAGAACTTTTAACGCAGTTTGCTTGCCAAAAGTCGTGGATAAAATCAGTAGAAACAACCGAAAACGTCTCTTCATTCTTGAAAACTGTCCATTAGAAAACGTCTTTCAAATCATTTACCTTTACGCAAGATATTAATTGCTGGCAAGTGCAAAACACACTATGCACGAGTTTCGCAGTTCACCTGTTACTGTCGACACAGTCTTTGGCTGCACAGGGAAGGTACATCTGTATGCTATACTTTGGAGGAGTAGCTAAGCGACCAATCCGATATCAACGCGGCAGCCTATGAGCAGCATACCCGAGCAGACGGTCACACGAAGTAGACTTGTGTTTCTGGGAGTTAGATGCATTACGACGACTCTGCCTGTCTCCGATATTTCATTTCGACGGTTGAGTTGTAGCATACACGTGTGCATTTGCATAATATTTCGTTCTCAGAGTTTTCAGCTTTATAGATGTCACATCTTTGTGGCGAAGGTTCAATCCACTGTTCAAAGCGAGAGACCTTGTTCCATGTTCGGAGACTAACATTGGTACTTCATTTAATTATCCGTGAATGTAACACATTGCACACGTTGCTAACTTTCTTATTCATTATTACTACGCGCATTCAAGATGAAATAGGATTCCCTTTTGTATTACTTCAAATGCTTAGTGCAATCGTACTGTACGTGCGCTGTTGAAGGACAAATGTAACTTTCCTAAGACAATTTCTCATTTGTTTATTACTGTAAATTTGTTTTCAATAATTTTGATCCCACAGTCACTCCTGAAAATTAACATATTTTCCTTGGATGTCGCTATGTGCACATGTATTCATACTTAGATCGGTAGATCACGCGTGTACAACTCATTAGACACAATCAGTATTCGGAAAAATCGTTTTAGAAATTAGCTACCACCAGGAGAAATATTTTTAAATTCTTCGAATGCATCTAACGACATGTATGAGGTGGATTTGTACTGCTGAGATTTTCGAGAATTCATGCTGATCCTGAATATGTTCAGGATTATCATTGTACTTCATGTTCCTCACGAATAAGTTTTAGACCACACACAGTGAGGATTTACAACCTCATTGAAGGTAACCTCTCTATAAGAAAGGGTGCAAATACACTTGAAGATGACATCAGGAGATTACACTGTATTGATTATAAAGTTGCATTCCCTGGAGTTCATATTCAAACTGTTCTTAAATTGCACGTTGCTCTACGAACATCTTTCCTACTTCTGAGTACATCAATCAAGTAGCAGTCAGATCGCGATACTTTTCTTACATGGGTCAATTTTTTGTATGAAAAAGAGGAATATTTTCCGGCATCTTCGCTGAGGCCATGCCAGTTATGTACTCAATTTTACTAGGAATGTTGTTGTTGTGGTCTTCAGTCCTGAGACTGGTTTGATGCAGCTCTCCATGCTACTCTATCCTGTGCAAGCTTCTTCATCTCCCAGTACCTACTGCAACCTACATCCTTCTGAATCTGCTTAGTGTATTCATCTCTTGGTCTCCCTCTACGATTTTTACCCTCCACGCTGCCCTCCAATGCTAAATTTGTGATCCCTTGATGCCTCAAAACATGTCCTACCAACCGATCCCTTCTTCTAGTCAAGTTGTGCCACAAACTTCTCTTCTCCCCAATCCTATTCAATACCTCCTCATTAGTTACGTGATCTACCCACCTTATCTTCAGCATTCTTCTGTAGCACCACATTTCGAAAGCTTCTATTCTCTTCTTGTCCAAACTGGTTATCGTCCATGTTTCACTTCCATACATGGCTACACTCCATACAAATACCTTCAGAAACGACTTCCTGACACTTAAATCTATACTCGATGTTACCAAATTCCTTTTCTTCAGAACGCTTTCCTTGCCATTGCCAGTCTACATTTTATATTCTCTCTACTTCGACCATCATCAGTTATTTTACTCCCTAAATAGCAAAACTCCTTTACTACTTTAAGTGTCTCATTTCCTAATCTAATCCCCTCAGCATCACCCGATTTAATTTGACTACATTCCATTATCCTCGTTTTGCTTTTGCTGATGTTCATCTTATACCCTCCTTTCAAGACACTGTCCATTCCGTTCAACTGTTCTTCCAAGTCCTTTGCTGTCTCTGACAGAATTACAATGTCATCGGCGAACCTCAAAGTTTTTACTTCTTCTCCATGAATTTTAATATCTACTCCGAGTTTTTCTTTTGTTTCCTTTACTGCTTGCTCAATATACAGATTGAATAACATTGGGGAGAGGCAACAACCCTGTCTCACTCCTTTCCCAACCACTGCTGCCCTTTCATGCCCCTCGACTCTTATAACTGCCATCTGGTTTCTGTACAAATTGTAAATAGCCTTTCGCTCCCTGTATTTTACCCCTGCCACCTTCAGAATTTGAAAGAGAGTATTCCAGTTAACGTTGTCAAAAGCTTTCTCTAAGTCTACAAATGCTAGAAACGTAGGTTTGCCTTTTCTTAATCTTTCGTCTAAGATAAGTCGTAAGGTTAGTATTGCCTCACATGTTCCAACATTTCTACGGAATCCAAACTGATCTTCCCCGAGGTCCGCTTCTACCAGTTTTTCCATTCGTCTATAAAGAATTCGCGTTAGTATTTTGCAGCTGTGACTTATTAAACTGATAGTTCGGTAATTTTCACATTTGTCAACACCTGATTTCTTTGGGATTGGAATTATTATATTCTTCCTGATGTCTGAGGGTATTTCGCCTGTCTCATACATCTTGCTCACCAGATGGTAGAGTTTTGTCATGACTGGCTCTCCCAAGGCCATCAGTAGTTCTAATGGAATGTTGTCTACTCCCGGGGCCTTGTTTCGACTCAGGTCTTTCAGTGCTCTGTCAAACTCTTCACGCAGTATCTTATCTCCCATTTCATCTTCATCTAAATCCTCTTCCATTGCCATAATATTGTCCTCAAGTACATCGCCCTTGTATGCTAGGAAAAAGAAATAAAAAAAGAAAGAAGGACGCTTTCTTACTTCATCATGACAATGTCATTTGTCAAACAGCAAGTCAAGCTGCTGATAATTTGAAGGAGAAAAGCATGTGCGTATTCAGCTAATTTACCGCCTACTGACTTCTTTTTATTCTCTTATATCAAACAATAACTGCTTCGCCAGTGAAGCAAAAAAAGTGATATGCACCAAAAAAATAAAGTTCCTTTTTTTAAATGTTTTTGTAAAAGCTTAAAATGAGGTCCTCCCATCTTTTAATTTTTTGTCAAGACGTGGCCTTTCGCTTGTATTTATGAACAGAAGACGATAAGGGGTCTGTATGTACACACAATTACCTCTCAACCCGACTATTATGTGAAAGCGATCAACATTAGTTTCGCTATCTCGGGCGAAGAATAATAACTATAGTACTGCACGGGGTGTGGCAGCTGCCTTCGGAGTCACGATGAAACGTGCACCGCCGCTGTCTGCTGAACGCCACGCCTGCCGATACTGTGAAATTATGACTGTCACTGGCAAACTGTAATTATATGATTAATTATGCGGTAGCAACTTCCGTCCATAAGCACTAATACGCCAAGGACGCCACACATTTATGTCTCGTTTGCCATCAATTACCGATTCAAATACCCCTCTTTCTCTTTCCTTTTGCGCTGTTATTGACACTGCCAGCTCATAAATCCGCCGACTTATAGCTTTTTAAAAGGAGGCACTGATTTAAATGCCACATTAATCTCTACCGGTTCTAATCTGCAATCGATACGTCACGCGTCATGCTCGGTGTAGGAAGCAGTGTGGGAAGGCGCAGAAATCCAGCTTTACTGCGCAGCACGCGTTCTCACCCACCGTGTTTTCCTGTTTATTGTCACAAGTCGAGGTCATCATATACTGATGTCATCCGCCTGGGGCAGTCGAGGGTCAATTCACAATTCAGAGAATCGCTGACAACAGGAACATAATCAGAACCTAAATGACGCCTAGGCTTCTGATTTATTTTGAAATAAAAACTTTATTTCATCATTAGCGAGTAGCTAATTTTAACCGCTTTGGGCCTTATCATGTTACAACACAAATTTTTTGGATAAGTATAGCTTTAAAATACCGGAGAGTAACTAGCTAATTATTCATAATGAAATAAAGTGTTTGCTTCATAATAAATTAAAGTGTGTACTTCATATTAAAATAACTGCCTATAAAGAAAAAGATTTATTATAAGAAATTAGTACGAAGGGTGAGCAAAAACTAAGTTAAAAAAGCCTGCGTTGAAATATGCACATTTCATTCCATACAGTCAATGCAGACAAATTGTAATACATAAATTATTTTTAGACGTAGTCTCCGTATCAGTTTAAATACCTGTCACAATGTGGGATCAGTATGAACATACTCTCCTGGTAAAAATCCTGTCCTTGCGCATTCAGCCACATTGTCGCTAAGGGTTTCACCTCCTCGTCTGAAGAGAATCGTTGGCCTCCTACGCCCTCATTCAAGCGAGGAAAAAGGTGAAAGTCGCTTGGAACAAGGCCCAGGCTGTAGGAAGGGTGGTCGATGGGAAGCTTCTTGACGTCTTCGGTGAGAAGTCCTGGCCGCTTCCTCCGGATAGCTTCGCGCAGTAGTGTCAAGATCGCGCAGTCACTCTCTTCTCTCTTTCCAACAACTCAACAAGTATGACACCCCCATCTTGTCCCTAAACATTGTAGCCGTCACCTTGAACATCTCCGTCTTCGTAAGGAGAGTGTTTTCACTACACTGATGGAGGTGTACTGATGGGCCCATGTTTCGCCACCCGTGACACTGCGGTAAAGAAAATCGTTTCCTTTTGAGTAGATCTATTGTGAAAGTTACAGACTTGCCCCCATGGGCTTCCCCTTTTTTGGTTGGACAGATCTCATGGAACTCATCAGGAACAAACCTTCGGTACTGCAGAACATTGTGAACAATGTGATCGCTTCCCAACGACAGTCCCACTTCTACCGCCATATTACGTACAGTGATCCTCCTGTTGTCCCAAACCAGCTCCTTCAAATCTGTTGATGCCGTGCTCGGTCGGCCACTGAGATCCTCGTCGGCGACCTTTTCTCTACCGGCCGCTTTCGTCACCATTCTGCGTCATGCTTCGAGACATTACAGCCTCACCGTAATCCTGTAACAGCTGCCGGTGAATTCCAGCCACGCTTACGTGTTTAGCCTACAGAAATCGAATATCTGAACAGATATCTTCGCGAGACCAGTTTTTCAAATGAGTAGCCATTTGTGTTAACCTACAACTTCCGTTGGAGGTGGCGGGTGGCTGAAACTCTTCACAGTTAAGAGTCGTATACATGACAGTTACCGCACACTGTTAATTTCTCTATAACAGACGAAACTCCAGTAATGTCGGCCTACTTTGGACCCATGCGTAAAGAAGACTGTTGTAACTAAGCCGTTTTTGATTAGTGCTGCCGTCTCACTGTCGTTTCTCTTGACTTGCCTCTCGTATTCCGACTGTGCAGTATCTCTCACAACTGACCAACAGAAATCTGCCAGCTTAACCTACCATCTGCCTTGGCAACGTCCTCTCTGCCTCGCTCTCTGAGTCGTCCAGCGTCGCGCCACATCCCATTCGCGGCCGTGGCCAGGATCCACGCACTCCCAAGCCGTTCTCACACGGGAAGCGTTTCTCTGTGTTAAGCATGCCAGACGTGGCCTACATTGTGTTTGGTACACGCTTAGAATCGAACTGGTGCATCACACGGAACGTGAAGTGCTCCTCCTCATAATCCACGACCGAAGCAGCGCTCTCAAACGGCAGTAGCCCACTACATCTGGCTCGAAAATCACAAACTATGTTTACGAAAATGGAAGCGCATAAAAATTGCTGTGTTATCTCTATGAAAACGCACACTGTCCTTTTATGCTGGCCATATTGTGC
Source organism: Schistocerca nitens (assembly GCF_023898315.1). Lineage (NCBI taxonomy): Eukaryota > Metazoa > Arthropoda > Insecta > Orthoptera > Acrididae > Schistocerca > Schistocerca nitens. The sequence goes on along the minus strand of NC_064619.1, from coordinate 644,306,484 downwards.
TGTCTGTAGCATACGTAAATAAAAACTACAATATTCACGAAGATGATGTAAGGCCAAAAGGAAAATACCAGTTCCAGTCAGTAAAGACATCAGCATTTAAATGAGATAGTACTAGATCACTGCTTCTGTTCAGTAGCGGAATGTTTAGAACTCGTGAAATACAAAGACTTTGAACAAGGAAGTGTAAAATATTCTGTTGCAAGCAGTGAGACCTCTCTTGCACTCGTAGACAAAACCAGTAAATATATAAATACTACTGTTACATTTTTCAGTACCTCGTGCAACTCTCTCTCTCTCTCTCTCTCTCTCTCTCTTTCTCTGTGTGCGAGTGCGTGCACAGTCATACGCAATATTTATAAAGGAATTGTGTTCCGGCACAACTTCGAAATTTTTTTGAGCAATTGAAGCAGGCAGTGACGTGAAAAGCAACCTTGCATTTCGTTGGTGCATATTCCCTGGTATGTTCACAAAATCAAAGAAACTCACTAATAAGAGAAAGCGATGTTAAATGTATATAACACTGAATATTACAGAAAATACTTCTATTACATTACTAGAAAACGCGAGTGTGAATAGGAAAATTTTGAACACAGCAGGACGCGAACAAACTCCTTTCGACTGCGTATCTCCACGTCTCTGTCCACCACACTATTGCTAACATATGACCAAGTCTTTTATCTTATGAGCCTCTGAAGGCTTGAAATGGCGATATCACATTAAATGACATTTAATTAAAACAAATCGCACAAATAACGTCGCGTTTTGGAGAGATCTTCTGTGTACTGGTGTTTTGGAACAGCATGTATTCATGGGACGTAAGTTTTAATATAAAATCCACGAAATATGGGCTTCAACCGAAAACGACGAAATCCAGTATGGCGTCTCCCAACTATCCTTGTGGCGCAGAAGATGATCTTGCGTCCCACTGGCCATGTTCTTGTACACGAAGCAAAAATCTGACTTGTCTTATATAATCTTTCACACTACTGAATGCTGCGGAACGTGAAATTTCACGCTGTGAAGTCTCAAAACTCAACCAGCTAATTAGCGATGTTCGTCGCGCGAGATAAATTATGCGACGTAATTGTTGTGTAGACGTACTCGGATACGTTTAATGGTGGACCACGACACGGCGAGGGTCAACAAGGCTAAGACGATTATTGTAGCACGTGAATTCTTCCGCCACTGCAAAAAGCCCACAGTCGGAAGAACCTAAACAACGGTATGTCCAGGGCGAAGTCAAAGGATGCAGTCTACAAAGTCTTGCAGAAAAGAAGAAAATTTACAGCTATATTAGAACACTGTGATTAACCGAAAGAGTCGCAGATCTTCGAGGATGAAGTGGCCAGAGAGACTGTGAAGTCTAGGACCTTGACAGAACGTGTCTCAAGAGGTTTTGAAGATAAAGTGAAGCTGGAAAACCTAATAAAGAATCAAAGCGATATGGAGAGAGCCAGACAGTCATAGGACGTTTCGCTACTTTAGTGAGGCAGTCGTGGTGTGTCAAGGGAAGACAGTCTTCTTTAGAAAGAAAACAAGTGAAGCTGGAAAACCTAATAAAGAATCAAAGCGATATGGAGAGAGCCAGACAGTCATAGGACGTTTCGCTACTTTAGTGAGGCAGTAGTGGTGTGTCAAGGGAAGACAGTCTTCTTTAGAAAGAAAACAAGTCGAGGAAGTCAAGCCACATAACATCGGCCGATAATTCGAGAAGATTCATCAGCTTCCGAACAGTTAATTATTCAAGTAACATGTACCGTCCTATTTTTTCTGGTATGCCTGTGCTATCGGCTATTTCATACCCTTTTAATCGCAGATCGTAAAATATATCACGCATTTCTTCCTTGTTTTCGTATGTGACTGCAGTTGTAGGACGTATGTCATATGAATAAACGTAAAAGAGTAGCACAGTCACGTTCGAATTCAGTTGCCTCTTTCTAAAGCGTCGAAAACGAAGGGGCAGGCTCCTTACAAATCCTCACCATCATCGGAGGAATTTCAGTTGACGATGAGCTATACAAAACAAAGAATTTTACGACGTAATAACGTTCCAGTTTAATTCCATTTGGACAAAGAACTCACAACAGGAACATTTTAAAAGACGACCGGTATGTGGCCTACCTTGACGTACGGAATTCCTTAGGCATACTGAAGAATACAATACATTTGATTCTACATGTATATTTAGCTGCCTGGAAACCGAGAGGTCGTGGGATAAAATCTCTGTACGACAATGGATGTTTTCAGTTCCCCTTTAATCCAGCCTTCACTTCTCAAAGATATGATGACTCGTCTGGAACGACCCATTGTTCGGATTCGATGCAAATGTGCAGGTCCTCTTTATCCTGATGGATAACTGGAGGAGGTTAGGGATACGCAAGTCGCCATTGAACATCTAGGACCCGTCCCTTGAGCGACACGAATTATTAACTGTTCCAGATGCATTCCACACAATTTGATTGAGACTCAAAAATATGGTTTTGTCGATTACGATAAGGTAACTCTCAAAAATTGGATCGAGAAAATGTAGAATCCATGTTCAACATGGTAACACGAGGCGCAACGTGGATATATTCGTCAGAGCTGGAAACCAACCGTTTAGCTGTTCGAAGATGAACCGGTAACAATAAAAATGCGATTCGCTCGCGAAACACTTCGAAGAAAACAATCGCTTGTTTCTTTGGTTACAATGGACATGTCGTAGCAGTGCTTTAGTCGGCCGATGAAGTGATAATACCGAATGGCATACAATGCAATTTCAAAGAGCAAGTTACACATTACCATGCCAAACCAAGTGATTTTATTGAATGCTGCATTATACTTCGAAGTGACACATATGCGTGACAGTACGGGGTGCCCATAAAGTCCCTTTACAACTTCAAAATTTTATTACAACTGCAGTTGTTGAAATATCTGAACAAAATTCTTTTATTGTAATCACTGTTTACTAAAGTTTTTATATATACTAAAATTTTGTGTCTGAGATACTCTGTTGATGGAAGGAACTGAATCTCTATAAAATGGCAACTCCTCAAGAGAAGGCACAATGTGTGTCCTGGTTTATTGCGACAAAATCGGATGTTCAGACTCAACGAAACTTCAGAACGGAATATGGAAGAGATGCACCATCGCGCCCTTCAATCTGTGCCTGACACAAAAAATTTATGGAGACAGGGACGGTGTCGGATAAAGGGAGGAGCGGGCGACCAAGAACATCAGAGGAAAACATCGATCGCGTTTTAAACGTCTTCACTAGTTCACCTACGAAGTCCATCCGCACTGCTGCCAGACAGTTGCAACTACCACGTACAACTGTGCATAACGTCCTCCACAAGAACTTACGATTGTACGCTTACAAAGTGCAACTGTTACAGACACTGGAGCCAAATGATAAGCTAAAACGGACAGAATTTGCACTCAACGTGCTGGAACGCCTTTCGGAGGATGAAGCATTCCTCAAGCGAGTTTGTTTCGGTGACGAGGCAACTTTTCATGTTTCTGGGACATTAAACAGACACAACGTATCTGGGGATCTGAACACCCTCATGTGACTGGGGAGCTTCACCGGGATAGTCCAAAAGTGAATGTGTGGTGTGGAATGATGTGCAACCGAATAACTGATCCATTTTTCTTCAACAAGTTAACAATTACTGCAGATGTTTACCTCGACCTTCTGACCGAATATGTAGCACCACAATTGATTGACTTACAGCGAACTATCATTTTCCAGCAAGATGGTGCACCACCATATTGGGGACTGCATGTTCGTCGGTTCCTCAATGAAACATTTCCAGGCAGATGGATTGGGAGGGATGGGCCAATTTCTTGGCCACTGCGTTCGTCAGATATTACTCTCTTGGACTTTTTTATATAGGTATGTACGAGGCGTGTTTGTTAAGTAAGTACCGTATTGAAATTAAAAAAAGACGTGTTAAGATATCTCAATAATTTTATTTTTAAAAGAAAGCCTGTACCTTAATCTACGCACTGACGCCCTTGTTTACGTTGTGTACTGAGTGTTTCAGATGCCTCCGATAATAAGGAGTGAGTCCCGACAACTGTGAAGTAAGGGCTGTTATAAGATTTCTTAGTGCTAAAGGCCTAAAAGCAATCGATATTCATCGGGAGATCTGTGCAGTTTACGGAGAAAACATTATGAGTGAGGGAATGGTAAGAAAGTGGGTGAGAGCATTTAAAGATGGCCGCACAAGTGTGCATGATGAACAACGGAGTGGGCGTCCTTCGGTCATTAATGAAAGTTTGGTGCAGGAAGTGGACAATAAGGTGAGAGAAAACAGACGCTTTACGATTTCCTCCTTGCGGGATGACTTTCCTAATGTTTCTCGTAGTGTTTCGAACGGCATTGTGCCCGAGCACTTGAATTACCGAAAATTGTGCGCACGTTGGGTACCGAAGACGTTGACGGATGTGCACAAAACCAAACGTTTAGACACTGCATTGACTATCCTTGAGCGGGACTACAACGACGGTGATGATTTCTTAAGCGAAATTGTTGCGGGCGATGAAACGTGGGTGGCTACGTCACACCAGAATCAAGCCAACAGTCCATGGAAGTTGAGCAAGGGCATAGTCTTGCTGCAAGACAATGCCCGTTCGCATGTGGCGAATCAGACCAAAGATCTCATCACATCTTTCCGATGGGAAACTTTAGATCATCCTCCGTACAGCCCCGATCTTGCGCCCAGTGACTACCATCTGTTCCGGCACTAGAAGAAACACCTGGGCGGTCAGCGTCTTCAAGCCGATGACGAAGTCAGAACAGTGGTGATGCAGTGGTTAACAAGTCAGGCGGCAGACTTCTATGAGGAGGGTATTCTAAAACTGGTACAACGTTATTAAAAGTGCCTCAATGTTGACGGAAATTATGTAGAAAAGTTGATTAAGGCACAGGCTTTCATGTAAAAATAAAATTATTGAGATATCTTAGCACGACTTTTTTAAATTTCAAAACGGTACTTACTTAAAAAACACGCCTCGTAAATGATATTGTGTATCAAACACAGATACGGGAGATTGCTGACTTGAAGCAAAGGATTCATAATGCCTCGGCTACCACTGATGACGCTATGCTACAGCGAACATGGCAAGAAATCGATTACCGTCTTGATGTGCTTCGTGCAACTAAAGGCGCCCATATAGAGGTCTACTAAACACTGTAAAAAAACTTTTATAAACACTGATTACAATTAAAGAAATGTTGTTAAAATATTTCAACAACTGTCGTTATAATAAAATTTTGAAGTTGTAAGGGGACTTTATGGGCACCCTGTATTTCTCAACATAATCACCAAGTCCCTGTATACAACGGTCAGAACGTTCTGCCAATCATTCAGTTCCCCAACGATAGAAATCCGCCATTTCGACACGGAGACGTTCGATAACAACGTCAATGTTCTCGACGTTGGAAAATTTCTTTTCTCCAGCTGTTCTTTCAGCTTGCCGAAAAGATGAAAATCGCACGGTTCAGGATGTGGACTGTATGGCGAATGCTTTCAAACCTCCCATCGAAAACGTTGAAGCAAAGCCTGTGTTGTGCACACCGGGGGGGGGGGGGGGTCTTGTAACGCTTAACTTTCCACACTTCTTTTTCTCTATGCCGTTGTGCAGTATTGTCAGTGTTGAGGAGAACGAGTGAGCATTAATGGTTGTGACATTTGTCGTCAACCCTTTGCACACAATCCTTCACAGTCGAAGAACACGGTAGCCGTGACCGTACCTGCTGAAGGCGCAATTCTGCATTTCTTTCACGGAGACGAGGAGATGCATCTCCATTCCATAGATTTCCTCTTCGCTGCGGGTGTGAGAAAAAAGGGCCGAAATGGTGCGACTTAGGAAATCACTGCTTTGCACTGAGCAACGCTCAAGGAAGTCCAGAGAGGCCATGAAACTTGTGCGTTTATGCGCATGTCACAGTAGACGCGAATCCTAGGGTGAGTACAATTTCCGATACTGCAGACGGTCTCGTATGATGGAAGTAGCACTGCCAATTGAGATGAGCATCTGCTGTGCAGTGACGGCGACAGTCACTCTACGATGACTGTGAATTACTTCCTTGACTGCGCGGGGACCGTCTTCTGTGGCCGACGTCTATAGCCTTACTTCCCGATCAGCATCTCCCACACCTCTGCGGCCTTGGTCAGATTGTTGGCACTATTTCGTTACGGCTGGACGCGACATTGCATTTGGTCCCATATACTGCCAAAATTTTGCCCACAAGAGTCGTTAGCGTCCCGCGTACTTCAACGCTGTGGAAAGTTTTCAATTGCCGAGACATTTGTCTCACATAGTGTGGTATACGGCTGTTGATATCTTTAACAATATCGGGAGGCCGATATGTCGGTATTTAAAAAGGTGTCATCGACAGTCTCGGTATATCGAGAAACTGTATCGATGTATCGACATAGAAAGTATCAACGTAGCGGCCCATAAAAATATCGGCTTCACATTGTAAATATACCGCCGGTTGTAGAGCTATATATCTAATAAGTATTGACTTAATATTACATGTTCTGCACATCAACAAACTAGAAGCCTGCCTGTCCCTCTGAGAGCAGGAATTGAAAGAAAACCGACGCTTGGCGATAACCACTTTGCTAGCAATGGTAAGTGCCATAACAGGGTGTATACGGGGACAAGGGAAAAAAATTCCCGGATTATTCCCGGATATCCCGTTTAAAAAATATGCTTTTTCCCGGGCGAAAATACACTATTTTGGAAAGACCTTTGATTTGCAGCAACATATACGCTGCATATTTTCGTATTACAGAAGACAGGGTGTATACGGGGACAAGGGAAAAAAAATTCCCGGATTACTCCCGGATATCCCGTTTAAAAAATATGCTTTTTCCCGGGCGAAAATACACTATTTTGGAAAGACCTTTGATTTGCAGCAATATATACGCTGCATATTTTCGTATTACAGAAGTATAAATTCGAATTGCACCAAACACAGCGCGTTACTTTCCGGAGCGTTGAAACCGAGTTTGCGATGTCCTTTTGTAAGCGAGTCATATCTCAAGCCACGAGATCTCGTCAGCCGATGACAGCATCTATTCAGAGCATAGGACACGTGTTATAGTCAGCCAACAGCAAGATCACTGGCTACATAGTGCGAACACGCAAGAGGAAAACTTAACGGTTTACATTAATGTACACAGTACCGTATATCTACAAGAAAAGCTAAGCTTTCACATATAATGTTAGTCTCTATGATTAACACGCTACAACAGAAGCTAAGCTTTCACATGTAATATTGACCTTTCTTTGCGTGTGTTATACTTTAAGACACATCACACAAATGTGCCAGTAAATTTAAAATTATGACATAAATGTCTCGGCTCGAAATTCTTGTAAGTGGCTGTTCCTCAAACTGTTCAGCCTCGAACGCTCTGTGACTTAGATATCCATCCCACTTTCTCACACGTAACATAATTCATCTTGCGTAAAAAGAAATTTACTTTGAAAGTAACGCTTTTCTAACCACCGTTCGCAATACTATCCGGAGACTGTTAGAAATAGGTTCGATTTACCAGTTGCCAGAGAGCGCCAGAAAACAGGCATTACTGTGCGTGTGCAACTGCAGTGGTGTAGGAAGCCCGTATGTTCGTGTGTATAAAGCACTAAGAGAGCTTACATTACACCATAAAAGAAACAGAGCATCAGAGGTTACTCCAAAGAGCATCGGAATTTCGTAAACCATACTAAAATGCATAATTCGGCTTGAAGTGCAAATTGGCTTTTTCCAGATTCACAATGAAGTAGGTCCCATCTGATACTAAGCTTTTCAGTGTGGTTTTTGGGATGTAAATTTTCTTGGAGTACCAGTGCTCTACGATCTCATTTTTGGTTCTTTAGTATCGCATAATGCCATATATGGCAGAAGATGATAACGTACACTTGAATTTGCACTTGGAATTCAGGGAACAGTTGGAACTAGCCAATACTGTAGAATGAAACACTTCGTTTCAAATAAAATGATTGCCTCGGCGGAAAGATTAATAAAGCCAAATTTCTTTAGCAAACTTGCAAAAATAACTTCACTGTTCTGCAAGGCGATTAATGCTTGACTGCTACTAACTTGGAAATAAAATAAAATCAGAAAACTCAAATTAATAATATATTTTTGCCCTCCGTAATTATGTGAATGTATTTTAATTCACTTGCTGGCTTCCGGCCACAGAAATCCGTTTTGTTTTCATTTGACGTGGGAGCTGTACACGAAGAGAAGCAGCGAAATCACGTAACGTAAACACGGGTCACGTGGAGGTTAACCCGCTCCCCACGACAACTCTGTGCAAGCGTGAATCTGGCAGCTAGGGCGCGCAGGAAAAATTTTTCTCGTTTGTATCTGGCTGCTTGCTGCAACTACCGATACAGCTAACAGCCAAACAAGTAACGGGAGAAGGTACTGCTTATACGCGAATCGAATGCGCATGCGCAACAGACCGCTGGAAATTGGTCAAACGAACCTAATGTGAACAATTGTGACGTCATGCTCATAGCAAGCAGTTTATTGTTACGAAGAATTAGTCTGCGCCCTACGGCCTTTTGACATGTTTTGCTATTTGCAGACGCTTGTGCGTGCACGGTTTTTTGTTGTAAATTGCACATTTCTTTTGCCATTTAAGTTTTATTTTTTTCCCTCTCGTTTATATTTTATTGCTGCATTATAATTCTGCAGTAGCAGGATACAATAACATTCTTTGCTAAAGATATAATTCTGCAATCAAAATTACAAAAATTTAACTGAAAGCTAAAGCAATGAAAAATTCCCGGGTTTTTCCCGGTTTTCTCCCGGATGAAAAAATTCCCGGGTTTTTCCCGGTTGTCCCGGGTCGTATACACCCTGCACAATAAATGGTGTCCGATGGGTGCGTCGTTCGCTTTCGTCACATATCGGATTTATCCGGAACACTTCACATCGATTTTCCTGTGGCTTTTCCCCATTCAACATCTGCCAACGCCCACGACCTAGCGGTTGCACTGGCAAAACTGCGTGCTGAAGCTAAACGTTGCAGTTCCCGTTGGTAGCGCCAAGCGCCGATTACGTCACCATTTTCCCTCACATGTTCCGCCCACCGAAAGACTAAACTTGACATTTAGATTTTTGTTCATCATTCTCAGCAACTGTTTTTGAAGAATGCCAATGTGAAGAAATAGCACACTAGCAACGTTAAATTGCTATTTCGCCACATTGGAAATCTTGTTATTCCACTGACACTGCCAACTCCCCCCCCCTCCCCCTCCCCCTCCCCCAGTGCAATCGGACTTCTTCTGTGCCACATAACCTAATCCTGCTTCACACAGACAAAGAGGAAGATTGGGCATGCTGAAAGTTCAATAAGTTGAAAGACTCCTTCACACAATGAAAGAAAAATTATGTTCTACTACAATTTCAAAAGAACAACGTCAAGAATGTATCGAAAACTGTGTATATGAAATAAAAATATCGCCGATATATATTGATACTCTTTGGAGGAAATTTCGATATATCGATATTTTATCAACCGTCATACTAGCGATGCACTCGTTATCCGAACGGCAGGATAACTGTGTCTGCAGGAAACCCAGAATGTGTACTCTCTTCTGCCAATGCACCACCCTCACTGCGCAGTGGGCTTCACTTGGAACGAAACGTACGAAAAAAATTTTAGTATCATCGTATAGCTGTTTGTTTCCACAAGTCAGCCCGAAAACCAGGAAAAACAATCAAGAACTTCGAATAGTTTCTCTTCGTGACAAGACCAGCTATGTTGCATAGAACATCAAGCAATCGATTATTCGACAGAGAAAAAAAAAAACAGCGAACTGACGACTCATTAGCCGTATTCCTCCGATGCATGACTTAACGACGCATTTTTGTTCGCTTATGTCAAACAAAAAACTGCGAGGAAAAGGGATTTTCGTCCTCTTAATATCCAGTTAAACCAAGTTTTTAAGGTGGACATTTTAAGAAGCAGTTATTTATTTATGGTATGGCTTTTTACACAATGAAAAAAATACGTGTAGAGCATAATAAATACATATAATATAAAACGATATAAATGAAAATGTAGAGCATTTGCGTCATTTATGGTTCCGTACCTCAATCAATAAAAACACAACATTCATAGGATCACTCTGTTACCCGCCTGTCATTCTGTCTCTTAAGATCTCTTTTTTTCAGAGACGGGTTGAGGTAAAAAGATGAAATGTATGTTAAACACTAAGGTCTACGGTCTCTGGCGGTGTAACAAATTTAAGCTTTTTATGGTAAATGGCATATTATTATTCAATTCCCTAGTCCATTTTGAGTGGTTCGTAAGGTTGAACTTATCAGCGACGCTTGATGACTTAGTTTGTGGTTGTCCAGAGCGGAGTGTTTTATGGTTTTCATCATCAATATCTCGAGGGATCTCGTACTACCCACGATATTTTTGCACTGGATCGTGGAAACATTTATGCAACGCAATTGAGAGCGTGGAATGTGGGTTAGTATTGGTAGTCATTTCGTAAGTGTTGATCTAATAACAACTGAAATCATTTTCATGGTGTTATTCAATTGTACGTCTAATTTTTTGTGCATGTGGGCTGTTTAGCCAAACTGGGACACAATATTCAGTGATTGAGAAGACAAGGTTCAGCTCAGAGCAGACGAAAGTGTGGTTGATGACGATGCTCTCCAGACTATATATCACATAGCTTTTGGACGATGTTATTTCTTGTTTTTGTTCTTCAATTAAGGAACAGTAAAGCGATTTTTTGCCTTTCATATTATTTGTAAAAACAGGTAAAATGTGGCTCTCGTATCAACGTGGTATCTGTACCGGGCAACACATTCGTCACCTCTGTGTCATAAAACTACTGAAAGACGTGCCCTTCATTCACCATTCAGTGCTCGCATTTCATATTTCTAATCCACGCATTCTGGTATTCGGTAAACTAATAATTCAGGTAATATTAATAATTTCTATGGGTTGCCTGATTTATTTGACGATTTTTACAGCTTGTCTCACACTGATCTGTGAGAGGAGCTTGACACCAGGAACTTTCTTTATTTATGGGCGAGGGCAGCAGTCTTCCTAGCAGCCACGATGGCTCCCCGTTTCCTATCATTTTTCCGATCGCCAGGGTAGAACGTGGTGGCGTTTGAAAGTTCAATAGTGGCCAAAGTTTCCCTGCTCTCAGTTCCCCAACCTGCCTTACCAACCTTGTAACTGATATTTCTTCTCAACTTTAACGTCGCGAGGTCAGGTCGCCTCCCAGTGAAATTCTGGCCCTATGATTGGCCAGTTCAATTGCGCGCCCGTTTTTCGCGGGCGGGCGCCAACCGCCCTCCGCGGATGGATAGTGGACAAAGGGGCAGTAGGCAGTTCGGTAAGCCTGAGCGCCGACGTGCAGTGTAGATTCGCGCCCTGCGGCCCAGAGGGAACCTTATAGGTCATTGTACTGATGTGCGCTCCTTGAATTACGGTTTATGCAATGTTTTCCGTGTTATCAGACTGTAGGGTTTTTCTTATACAGTCGGGCATAATGTGCATACATTCATGCTCACTTTTCCGCTTCGTCCGACAGTAGCAGTTTCAGTTCTCCTGTTTAAAATTCGACTCAGAATTTATGTCTTCCTAGCTTGAAAACTTGTGCCCTTTGTCCTACGCCACGTGGTGAGTCTCTGGCGCCCCTTCCTGTTTCGTTTACGTAGTCGGACCGCGAGCCAAAGTTATATCAATAGTTTCGCGTCTTGCTGGTCGTATTCCTTTAGTACAGGAGGCTACCTAGCGATTCACCCACAGTAGCTTCTATCTTAGTCTTTGGCTGATTCATGGTGGTGGTCGTTGATATGCCTGCAACCCCTTCCTTTAGTAAATTGGACCCCATTTGATAATACGGCGACCGTCCCTAAAATTCCTTGTCTCCTGCTATCGTGGCTTATTATGAACGAGCGTTGGGGCAAGCTTCTGAACTCAATACTTCTTCCCCCACCCCCATTTGATTGTATAATTGTTCAGTATTCAACTGTTAATAAATGAGTCCTTTAATCTGTACATTCTCCCTTTCATTGCGTGAAACCATTCTGTCACAGTAGAATAATGAAGAACTATAACGGTTGCTACAAGGTCGTGCAGGTCTCGCGCCATTAATGATAGGATCAAGATTCAATATCGCGCGTCTGGCACGACCATTGCACGCATGGCACCGATAATAGTATGCCGGCCGCGGTGGTCTGGCGGTTCTAGGTGCGCTGTCCGGAACCGCGCGAGTGCTACGGTCGCAGGTTCGAATCCTGCCTCGGGCATGGATGTGTGTGATGTCCTTAGGTTAGTTAGGTTTATGTAGTTCTAAGTTCTAGGGGACTGATGACCACAGATGTTAAGTCCCATAGTGCTCAGAACCATTTGATAATAGTAATAATAATTTTCAATTATACCCCATTGATAAACTGGGAAGTGTTCGCGGCTCAGTGTGAGTACGTGGCCTCTGTTTAACCTTGATGGTTTAAAAAAAAGAAATATCAAAAATTACAGCCCCTACACAGAGGTAAAATAAAACGAGCCACCGCTTTTACTACGCCATTTAATGAGGTATTATTATTTTACTTATCGTATCGCAATACATACACAACAGTTATACAATTGATACATGCCAACATTTGAACACAGCTCTCCAGCTTAAAATAACACAAATGACAGCAGCTATATTCGTATATCAAGGTCTTTTATGTATTTTATCACAACCATTCGTCGCTCTCAGGCAATCTTCGAAAGGAGCGTTGTAGGCACGGGGACATGTTGATACATGAGCAACTGCCTTTCCTTCCACACCACTGTCACACGAAGTTGACGGAAAATCTGCCCCACTTGCGGAGAGGATCTGCACGTCTTCCATGGTCCTTTTCCGCAGCATTTCCATTCATCGATGGCATTGAATTCAATTTCCGTGAGAGCCCTGGCTTTGATAAGACTGGAATGTGTTGATCGTAATCTTTCTCGCTCCACACGGAATATTAATCAACATTTTAATAGCTGTGTTACAACAATTTCCTGGTATTCACGCAGTAGCGAACTCTTCCGTCTGATATCAGGAGGAAGTATGTGCCTCAAGACAGGTGATGGCAGTGAGTCATTAACACTGCGCATGGCTTCGTTTTACATGTGGGCTATTAAGCCAGACAGCGCTCTGCTGTTGAGTATATCAATCCGAGTGCTGATACTCGAAGAGTGTCTGCTGACTATCCCCAACGAGTGCCACAGAGTTTATGGAGAATGTTCTTTCTGCTTTTGAGCGTTGCAAATGTTCGTGTCAAGTGCCCCTTAAAAGTCAGTGTCCTGTGATTACAAGGTATTTTGGATGCATGCTCTGGTGTTTTGTCACCCTCAAAATAGATATCACAGGCTCTGTGTGTCATTCTACCGGACACTTGAACACACAGAAATTTTGTTTTATTTGAGTTTGGTTGCAACCTCCATTTATAGAAATACTGCCTTAAGATGTCTAGATCAGATGTTAGGATTTTTTCAGTTCTTTCAAAAGTTTGGTATTGCGCGGCTGTTTCTCAGGGTTTTGCGTAGCCAAACCTTCTGGACTGTGTTGGAGGAATATCAGATACATATAAATTAAACAAGAGAGGAACAAATATAGATCCCTGTGGTAGGCCATTATTTAATACTTTTGGACAGCTAGTATCTTTTCCTGCAGTTACAGTAACGTCATCCCAACTAACATGTTGTCAATCAGTTTTGTTGTCGACCTGCACGGGACAAGTTGTAACAATTTATAAAGCAATCCATGCCTCCGAACTGTGTCATATGCTGCACTTAGAACAACGAAAGCAACTTATGTTTTCTGCTGCATTTGGTATCCTGCTTCAATAAATATTGTTAAAGATAAGACTGGTAGCAGTACTGTGAAATGCACCTTTAAATGACCGAGATCCTCGCTCTGTCTGCAGGATGCTGATCAGCACAGGTCCGTCCTGGTGAGAATCCAGTTTGCTCAATGAGAAGATTCTGAAAGATAACTGAACTAATCCAATTGCACAGAAATTTTTTTAGGAACTTACAAATAGTGATCAACAGTACGATTGGGCAATAGTTCATCTAATTGCGGTTCTGATCCGAAACTAATTCGCGAATTGCTTGGCAGCAGGTGTGTTAGGTATAGATCTGCTATCCAAAAGTGACATATGAAAATTTGTGCCGGATGGGGACTCGAACCTGTATTTCCCCCTTATCGTGGGCGGTCGCCTTAACCACTCAGGCTACCCAAGCTCGCTCCCCGGACCTCTTCAGTATAAGGATGTAAGTTTCGATCAGTTCAGGGAGCGTGCACGGATAGCCGAGGTGTTTAAGGGGCCGCTCGCGATATGGGGGGGGGGGGGGGGGACCTGGGTTCGAGTCCCAGTCCTGAACAAATTTTCATATGTTAATATTGGGTAGTGCATCTATACCTAATACAGCTGATGTGAAGCAATTCGCAGGCAGTGAATTAATTTCGAATTGTTTCGTACACCTGTGGGTCGTCGAGCGTATCTGTTCTTTCAGACACGAGTGTAGTGACAGCTGGGGCAGTTTCTCTCAAGGGAACCTCCCCTCGCATCCCCCTTAGATTTAGTGGTAAGATAGCCCAGTGGATATCCCGACAAAAACTGAAGACAGATCAAGCGCGAAAAGAGGGTGATGGTGTACTGAACTATGAGAAAAAAGCAAAATAGAAACAGTGAACGGTCTAAGCGTAACAAGTGCAACAACTGAGTCAAGTGCTACAGCCATCGAGTCGTAGTTATTGCCGGCATGGTAACTCAGCGTGCTCGGTCAGAGGATTACCTGCCCTCTGTAAAAAAAAAGAAAAAAAAACCTGAGTTAACGGGTCAACGATGAACGTGAACGGATGTCACGGGACATCCTCCCCCAAGAAAGCGCAAAGAACAAAGAGAGATAAAAAAAGCGATCATGTTGTTGAACTGCCTTTCGGGCGACCTGGCTTCTAAGCCCTATCGTGCCTTTTATCTTCTTTCACAACTTATGAACTGTCCATCCGATCACTGAAATGTTTGTTCACTTTTTGTAGTCTTGGCAACTGTCATACTATACATTGGTTACAGAATATAAATCACGTGGAAAGAATAAATTACCTTCGAAAGTAAATCTGATCAATAGTCAGAGGAGACGAGATACGACATGAACGTCACACAGAAACGAAAACAACAAAGAAACGGATATGAACTACGTTGCTACAAAGGAATTCAGGAGTCAAAACTTCCAAAACAGAACACAAGTTCAAAAACGATAAAAACAAATCTTTCGACAGAGCACAGAAACTGTGTGATTCTGAAACTGTTGAGTTCATTTGTTGCAGCTTATATGACAAACTATTTTGTTCTCATCATTTCCTCGGGAGTGACCACATTCATACTAAAACCTGAATCGGACGAGGAGGCATATCTCACTCACTCACCGAGTGAGGCGACGCAGTGGGTAGCATTCTGAACTCGCGTTCCGGAGGACGACGGTTCAATCCCGCGATTGGTCACCTTTATTTAGGTTTTCCGTGATTTCCCTAAATCGCTTCAGGCAAATGCCGGGATGGCTCCTCTGACAGGGCTTGGCCGACTTCCTTCCCCATCCTTCCCTAATCCGATGAACCGATGACCTCGCTGTTTGGTCTCTTACCCCAAATCAACTCAACCCCAACCAGGCGTATAATTTAGGTCTTATCATATATCTCACTCACTCACCAGGCGTACAATTTAGGTCACACACACGTATTGTAGCCAATGCCGTGTATGACACGCCAGACGTGTTTTCTGGTGGAGAATTCGGTTGGCTTGTCGCCTTGTCATCAAAGCAGCAAAGCTTTGCGGTTCACATTCGGAAGCCACTTCCTTTCGGTTGCTAATACAGTAGTTGTGCAGAATCAACTTTCATTACAGGTACCTTGCTTACACCTCGCTGTTGCAAACGATACAAACACAAATTTGAATACAGCCAACAGGGAAAAAAATTATAAAAGGAAGGCGTGAGGAAGTTTTGAGCACGGCCCGCCTGCTTAGCAGTCCAAGCTAACCTTTCGTTCAGTGTTGCACTTGATGAGCTTGGACCGTTCACTGTTTCTATCTCGCTTTTTTTTCGTCAAAGTTCAGTACACCTTCTTCCTCTTTTTATGCTTGATATGTGTTCCGTTTCTGACTGGTTGTCCACTGGCCTCTCTTACCACTAAATCTGACCAGCGGAGGCCACGACGTTTGGAACGCGGATTTACTGCAAACTTCGTAAACTCGTAGTACTTCGTGAGGACAACAAAATGTGTAAGCAGTAGCACGTACTTCTCAAGCGTTATTGAGAAAATCGCAAGATAATTTCGGTTGTCAAATATATATCTGCGAGCGGCTATTTTTACCATAAAGCTGCGGCAGCCGAGTGGTTAGCGTTGAAGCATCCTAATCGCTGCATCGAGTCCCGATCATCAGTTTGTTTTATTTTCAACACAGTCATTTTCTTAACTATTTATAATGGGAAAAATACATGTAATCGGATGAACTTTTATTAAATTTACAATGTTATTTGGCAGTCTACAAATTTTTATTATCACAAATAAAATAATAGTCATAACTTTATGTTTTCTATGTTTTGACGAAAAATTCCATCCTGCAACTTGTACTCGTAATGTCGAAAGCGACGCTTAATTGTACATGTTTCGAAAGCCTTGTGTGCGGGTCAAAACTTGCAGGTAACAGGTAGTTTTGGGCTCCTTCCAGGTATAAGGGATTTCTCAAACCATGGACAAGCATACATTTTCAGTATCATTTTATGTGTTTGGTCGTTTACTAGTCGATAATTATGAATATTATATTATTTGTGATAATAAAAATTTGTAGATAGCCAAATAACATTGTAAATTTAATAAAAGTTCATCCGATTACACGTATTTTTCCCATTATATCAATTGTAATGTAAATAGTAAAGAAAATGACTGTGTTGAAAATTTAAAAAAAGAAGCTGACGAACGGGACTCGATCCATCGAGCCAGCAATTACGGTGCTTGAACGCTAACCATTTTTTTTTATCTGCTCGGGGCGGATGTCGTAAGACACCCGTTTTAGTTCGTTGTTGATCGGTGAACTCAGTTTTTTTTTATTACAGAGGGCAGGTAACCCTCTGACCGAACACACTGAGCTACCGTGCCGGCTGTCACTCGACTGCCGCCGCTTCCTGGTAAAAATGGCCACTCGCAGGTATATATATTGGAGGACCGAAATTATCATTCGATTTTCTCAATAATGCTTGAGAAGTACGCGCTACTGCTTACACGTTTTGTTGTCCTCATGGAGTTCTACGAGTGTACGAAGTTTGCAGTAAATCCGCGTTCCAAACGTCGTGGCCTCCCCTTGTGAGTGGAGTGCGATAGGAAGTTTCCCTTGTCAGTCGTAGCGGCCGCACCTGACTTAAGCCCGGCTGGCAGGTGCCAGTGATATGGCTGGAGACAAAGGGGGAGGAGGAGGTGTGCGCCTGTTCGGTCACGTGCGGAGGTAAGTGCTGGGCTGCAGAAGGACGCGGCGAGCGGCGGTGGCCAGTAATGTGCGCACGTGCCCACAGCGCGCCCGCAGACGAATCGCGCGCCGCGCCGTGGCCGAGAAATGCAGTGAGCAGACACCTGCGGCCGGCGCAATTTCGGTCGCCGCTGCGCAAGCGGACGGCCGCGCCGTCGCCAGGCGAGCTGTCACACTTCATTCCCGTCTGTCCACTCGTATAACAGGGTAGGGGTAGGGACAGAAACACCACTGTCGTACACACAGGACACAGACCACTCAACTCAACTTCACACGAAAGTATCCAAAAGGTGAATTTTGCGCGCTGATTGTTACTGTACTCCAAACAAAATTAGTTGATAGTTGGCGTCTGTCACTTGCCACTACAGTGCTGCCACTACAGTGCTGCCACGTCCGCTGCTGGCGACACACAAACACGGCGGATCAGTACACAAATGCCGTCAGAGTGTAAGACGGACCAGTGCTGGAAGCAGCCGCCGCGAGGTATGACGGAAATACGAGATGCTCTGACGACAGCTAATTTCAGGTAACCAGCACTGAACTGAGGCAGACGGCGGGTTTTGTAGTCCTGAATTTAAACTCATGTCTTAACCTAACCACAGTCTGCAACGTACGCGAGAAAAAGGCTATCAGCAGTCTGCGTCAGAACTAAAATCACGACACCTTTGTTCACGGCGATTAAAGCTAACCGCTACTAACAAAACCAAGACAGAAAAATTTCATACTATGTTTGTTTGCATAGCCATCTGCCGCAGCAAAATTTCTGTTTTAGCGGTAAAAAAAGAAAACTAATTTGTCGGTGTCATTGCCTATCTGAAACTGTCGTAAAACTGGCTACACGTGATGCCGCGTTACCAACCGACAAGCAGCTCTGGTTGGCAATTGGCTGCAGATTAACGGCGACATAAGCGCATTCCAAACAAAAGAAGACTGATAGGAAGAAAGATAAGAGCAAATGAAATGTTAAAGCGATGGTGAAAATGACGTAGCAAAGTATCACAAATAAAAAATACATTTAAAAAATTAGTTGAATAAAAAGGATAAAGTCTTTTCATTAGACTTAAAAAAATAAAAATACTCACTGCACTTGATGAAATTCGAAATTTTTTCTGTTGCATTTGGTCGTGGATGACGTTCGCACGACACCCAGTAAAGTTCATCGTTGAACCATTCACTCAATTCTTTTCTTCTTTTTATTATAAGAGCTCTCTAACTAACCAAACTGAATTAGCGTGCGGGCAACCTTCGACCATCTACGCTTCATATGAAGATGGTTTCTGTTCTTTCCGATATGCCCGAAAGAACAGATACCATGGGTGATGTTGCAGCTCTCGAAGAATGAAATTATAATGAAATTCAGACCATTAGCTGCTTACAGGCGTTGATAAATATCAACGGGGACGGTTGAAATTGTGTTCCCCGACCGTGATTCGAACCCGGAGTCTCCTACTTACGTGGCAGTCGCCCTATCCGACTGAGCCATCAAGACCACAGAGGATAGTGCGACTGCAGGGACTTATCTGTGGGATGCTCCCCGTGAGAGTCACATTTCGAACCTACTATCCACACACCATATTTGTAGTTGTCCTGCCCACTATACTCGTTACTCGTGGCAGTCAATCTACCGATTCCCGTAAGAGTTTGAGCAATGTGGGTGCATCCGCACTGAAGAAGATCATCGGCCGGTAAGCCTTATCTATATGAAGATCGTATCTGTTCGAGTAATAAGTATAGTGGCCAGGGGCACTACAAATGTAGTGTGTGGGCAGTTTTGCCGGCACGGTAGCCCAGCGTGTTCGGTTAGAGGGTTGGCTACCCTCTGAAATAGAAGAACTGAGAGCACGGATTAACGAAGAACCTGAGCGGGTGTCGTGGGACGTCCGCCCCAAACAAATACAACGAATAGTACAGAAAAAAAGAGATACAGCGTCGGCCATGTAAGCAGGAGAACCCTGGTTCGAACTCCACACATTTTCAACTGTCCCGGTTGATATTTATCAACGCGTGTAAGCAGCAAATGGTCTGGATTTCATTGTAATTTCATTCTTCGAGAGCTGCAAGATCACCAATGGTATCTGTTATTTCGGAAATGACAGCTAATGATCTGGATTTCATTGTAATTTCATTCTATGCCTCGCGTTTATACGCTAAATAGTACGCTATGGCGGACCGTTGTGACCAAGCGGTTCTAGGTGCTTAAGTCCGGAACCGCGCTGCTGCTACGGTCGTAGGTTCGAATCCTGCCTCGGACATGGATGTGTGTGATGTCCTTAGGTTAGTTAGGTTTATGTAGTTCTAAGTTCTAGGGGACTGATGACCTAATAAGTTAAGTCCCATAGTGCTCAGTGCCATTTGAACTACGCTATTTCATTAGCTGTAAAACGTATTTATGACTCTGGTGTCCCAGTAGCAACGATTAATAAATTACTACAAATGACCTTATAGGCAGTGCAACCACAGCTAAAGAGCTCGTCTTTTTACAGAGTTTTGGAGATGTTTCACTGACCATGCACGGTTCGGTTCGGATGCCCATCTGCCGGTCCATCCATGGTTTTAGTGAGGAGTGACATGCTTTTATTTTTATTTATTTCCAAATTATAGAACTGTTACCTAATGTCTAAAACAGGTCGTACATCTTACAATTTTCGTTTTTATCTTTTTACAGTTTTCTTTTATCTACAACGTTTACAGAGAATGATACTTTTCAAAATAACAATAATTTAAGGTTGAATGTTTTTATGCGCCTTGCACCTTCGAAGTCATGCCACATGAAGTATTAGTTTTATATGACCCGAAGGTACATCTCCAGGGTATAAAATCGGTCGCCACACAGGGAAAAATACAATAAACAGCTTTTGCGGGTTTGCACATTCACGTAGTTTAATATAGACTATTTTACCATCTTTGATTTTAAATTGTTTAATTATCCTTCGCATTATGATTAATAAATTGACAGCCTTCAAAAATTCGGTCTCACCCAACGTCGTGCGAAACTTATCTAACGTAAGCCGCTGTCTGTGGTGATGATAACTGTATGAATCACGCTGAATCGCATCTTGTGCGGAAGGATCTAGTAGTGTTTGGTTGGAGCTGTGTGAAATGCGTCTATTTCGTTATTACCGTTGTATATATATATATATATATATATATATATATATATATATATATATGTGTGTGTGTGTGTGTGTGTGTGTGTGTGTGTGGGCGGGTGGATAGTTTTCTCGTGTGCTTGATGAAATACGACGTAAAAGGGCCAGACCCTGGATTTAGGATTCAAACACATAAAGAAAAAAATGTTGAAATGTGTGTGAAATGTTATGGGACTTAACTGCCAAGGTCATCAGTTCCTAAGCTTACACACTATTTAACCTAAATTATCCTAAGGACAAACACACACACACCCATGCGCGAGGCTGGACTCGAACCTCCGCCGGGACCAGCCGCACAGTCCATGCCTGCAGCGCCCCCGACCGCACGGCTAATCCAGCGCGGCACACATAAAGAAAGAAAGTCAGAAAAATTGGAAGTGAAGAAACAGACAGGAGAAGAGCAGCTGCAACGCGCGAAGTGTCAAGTATCTATTAATCTGAACCGGATTGTAGTACACTGATATACTACTTCGCTTTTGATCTGAAATAGCACGATGATTGTATGAACTGTTTTAAATTTATTTATTGGCCTGTGAGTATTTTAATACTGCCATTCGAAACTTCCTGTACTGTCTATAATTTGAAGTCATCAGTTTCTCTTTTCTAAAATTTCTGCAGTGTTTGAACATAAATTTCACTGACGTGGGTCATAATGCACTATTAAATGCAGTGGCCTCTTGGATTAACTGACACGTTTTCAATAAATCTAAATACAACACACACACACACACACAGAACCCAAATTAAACGGTTACTATTTAATCACAAGTTTCAATACGAATTCCTCAAGCAATTTATAAACGTAAGTATTCATTGTTGTCATTAGTATTTAGTTCTTGATTCATTTCGATAAGTTCCGTAAGTAGCCAGTCTGATTGTCTTCTGTATTAGGAAAGCCAAAGAAGATGTGGTAGATATCCTCGATGGTGTCACGCGGATTCAATCGAGGTGTTGACGGTAGCGGCCGTCGTTCAATTTCAAGTTGGCACTGGTCCTTACCAACTATCCCTTTTTTCCTCTCACAGAAGAGTTACATTTTGTATCCAGCTTTACAGACTACCACTGGGCCTTCCGAAAATATAGGTGAACTTCTCTGCACCAGGCGGCCTTTTGCAGATCTTTGGTCTCCTACGCCTTGACACACTCGCTTTTGGTCATGTCTCTGACTCTGTAATTAATACCATGCAGCGAGCTGTGATGGTCATGCAGTAACTCAGTGCCCAGTCAATGAGTAGTAGTTCAGCCGTGTAATTGACGTCTCCGTCCACTCTTTTTATTTTTAATTAGCTAAGTATTTGGCGTTGCACGGGTACATATTAATTCCATTCTTCTATTAGTCCATCTCCAACCCCCGCCCTCCTCTGTCCATCTCCACACCCAGTCTCTCTGGTCATCTTCTTCAGCCCCCCCCCCCCGTCCCCATTCTCTGTCCATCTCCTCCTGCCCCCCCTCTCTATTAATGTGCCCCTCCAATTATGTCCATCTGCTCCTTCCCCCTCTGTCCATCTTCTGCCCCCCCCCCCCAATGATATCATTTTCTCCTCCCCCTATATTCGTCAATCTTCTTCTCCTCCTATCTCTATCTGTCTCCTCCTACTGCCTCTCTCTATCCACCTTCTCCCGGTGGCTGGTGGTCCTTTACTCCAGTACTTCCTCCTAGATTGTAACTAATACGCATATCAAAATTGATGGAAATCATCCAGGGGTTTATGATGAGCTTTCTACCCACGGTTTTACCCGTATACGCACATGTGAAATATATTTCACGCATATTTAACACATTTCACGCGTATTTGTCCACATATTTACCCGTATGTGGACCGAATTTCTCGCTGCAGTTTCATTTTCACGCAGCTCCATCTCTATCACGTCGTATCTTCTGAACTGTATAGTGTACAATGATATAATTTTAAAAGTACATCCAGTGGTATATGTGTCTACTCTCTGCGAATAGAGCTAGTAGCAACGAAGTGACAAATTTAAACGTCTTGCATGATGTGGTACTTTTCACGCATGTCAGTGCTTATGATGTCATTTTTCTGGTATATTTACAGGTATATACGAGGTGCATTCAAGTTCTAAGGCCTCCGATTTTTTTTCTCCGGACTGGAAAGAGATAGAAACATGCGCATTGTTTTAAAATGAGGCCGCGTTCATTGTCAATACGTCCCAGAGATGGCAGCACCGTACGGCAGATGGAATTTTACCGCCAGCGGCGAGAATGAGAACTGTTTTAAATACTTACAATGGCGACGTTTTCCTTACTTGAACAGCGTGCAATCATTCGTTTTCTGAATTTGTGTGGTGTGAAACCAATTGAAATTCATCGACAGTTGAAAGAGACATGTGGTGATGGAGTTATGGATGTGTCGAAAGTGCGTTCATGGGTGCGACAGTTTAATGAAGGCAGAACATCGTGTGACAACAAACCGAAACAACCTCGGGCTCGCACAAGCCGGTCTGACGACATGATCGAGAAAGTGGAGAGAATTGTTTTGGGTGATTGCCGAATGACTGTTGAACAGATCGCCTCCAGAGTTGGCATTTCTGTGGGTTCTGTGCACACAATCCTGCATGACGACCTGAAAATGCCACGAATGCTGACGGACGACCACATGGCTGCCCGTGTGGCATGTTGCCAAGCAATGTTGACGCGCAACGACAGCATGCATGGGACTTTCTTTTCGTCGGTTGTGACAATGGATGAGACGTGGATGCCATTTTTCAATCCAGAAACAAAGCGCCAGTCAGCTCAATGGAAGCACACAGATTCACCGCCACCAAAAAAATTTCGGGTAACCACCAGTGCTGAAAAAATTATGGTGTCCATGTTCTGGGACAGCGAGGGCGTAATCCTTACCCATTGCGTTCCAAAGGGCACTACGGTAACAGGTGCATCCTACCAAAATGATTTGAAGAACAAATTCCTTCCTGCACTGCAACAAATATGTCCGGGAAGGGCTGCGCGTGTGCTGTTTCACCAAGACAACGCACCCGCACACCGAGCTAACGTTACGCAACTGTTTCTTCGTGATAACAACTTTGTTTCACCAAGACAACGCACCCGCACACCGAGCTAACGTTACGCAACAGTTTCTTCGTGATAACAACTTTGAAGTGATTCCTCATGCTCCCTACTCACCTGGCCTGGCTCCTAGTGACTTTTGGCTTTTTCCAACAATGAAAGACACTCTCCGTGGCCGCACATTCACCAGCCGTGCTGCTATTGCCTCAGCGATTTTCCAGTGGTCAAAACAGACTCCTAAAGAAGCCTTCGCCGCTGCCATGGAATCATGGCGTCAACGTTGTGAAAAATGTGTACGTCTGCAGGGCGATTACGTCGAGAAGTAACGCCAGTTTCATCGATTTCGGGTGAGTAGTTAAATAGAAAAAAATCGGAGGCCTTAGAACTTGAATGCACCTCGTATGAACATTGTGTGCAAAATTTTTCACGAATATAGTTAGTAAAGAAGTAATTCATTAAAACATCGTGCTTCATAGGGCAGTTCTACTGCGTGAACAGTGAAAATGTAGTAAGCGATAAACTTTTTTCCCTAAATAATTTCATGGGGGTCGGCAGCAGGATAAAGTTTTACAAAGGTTTGAAATTATGTGTAAATTCTCTCGCTAGCCACTAAGCACTCTCATTCTGAAATAATCGATAAGTATGGGTAGTCTTAAGTTGTGGGCTACACTGCTTTTTCACTCCCGCCTCATACATGGGTATATTCATTTTTATGACTTTTATAAATTTTTAGACGGGAACAGCCCTCAGAGTCATCGTATTGGGACCTATCTGTATACACATAAGCAGCAGTTGGCCATTGCTGAAGAAGGCTTTCTAAAATGCTGTTCCTTATTACTGGTTTCTCAGAGTAGTGCATATTAATACTTGAGATCCAGTACCTAGGTCATCAGTCCCCTAGAAGTTAGAACTACTTAAACCTAACTAACCTAAGGACATCATACACATCCATGCACGAGGCAAGATTCGAAACTGCGACCGCAGCGGTAGCGCGGTTCCAGACTTAAGCGTCTATAAGTGCTCGGCCACACCGGCCGGCCCAAAGGTGGACATACGGGTTATTGGGAAGTAGGTCATAATGTTCTGGCTGGTCAGTGTACATCCAATAATAATTACTCTGTGATTAAAAGGACAGTATCAGTTTTCCCGTTTTTGTTTGTCTGTGTTGATTGAGTTGATTTGGGGGAGGAGACCAAATTGCGAGGTCATAGGTCTCATCGGATTAGGAGAGAATGGGGAAGGAAGTCGGCCGTACCCTTTCAAAGGAACCATCCCGGCATTTGCCTGAAGCGATTTAGGGAAATTACGGAAAACCTAAATCTGGGTGGTCGGACGCGGGATTGAACTGCCGTCCTCCCAAATGCGAGTCTAGAGTTTGGTAACCACTGCGCCACCTCGCTCGTTTGTCTGTGTTATCGATAATCATTATTATTGTTTTAAGTCACTACTGTCACCCACTGCGTCGGAGTGTCGCGACGTTGGCCACAACGAACAGTGTCCAAGCCGGAGTTGCGTTGCTGGCTTCTGCAACGTCTAACGATGGGGAAGTGCCCTTCTTCCCGGCTTTCCGTCTGAGCACTTCCGTCTCGTTTACAGCAACAGAGGTCACTTACGTAAATAGAGAAAGCGACTACAAAGCTACTTTAAGGCTTTTGTTGGAATCTTTGTCTCACTGTATAACTACTGCCTGTGTCTCATAGACGACTCACGTAATCTTCGGTACAAAATCAGTGAATCCATGAACGTCCCTCTTGAATATATTGACAAATATGCAACACCACTCATATTACACTGAGAAGAGTTGCATGTTAACATGATTCCAGATTATAGTGAATTAACGCGCATTTGATAAACGAACTACATGACAATCTTTAAACAATATGCAATATATGACTACTCGTGATACTTTCTAACACTTCCGAAATGTTACGCTCAAAATTTAAGAAAATCCGATTCATTAATTAGGAGAGAACCTTGTAACGTAGGAAATGTATGAAGAATATGACAAACTGTCTTTATTAGAGCAAGGGCAGTAGTAAGTCTTATTAATTTAACTTAAATGTACTTGATGGTATATTCCAGAATTTGAATCAAGAGCAGCTACATGAGTAACATGAAGTAGATATCCTCGGAGTAGTGAAGCA
Organism: Schistocerca nitens; assembly: GCF_023898315.1. Classification (NCBI taxonomy): domain Eukaryota; kingdom Metazoa; phylum Arthropoda; class Insecta; order Orthoptera; family Acrididae; genus Schistocerca; species Schistocerca nitens. The sequence goes on along the minus strand of NC_064619.1, from coordinate 644,280,621 downwards.
GTTTAAATTACTTAATAGAAGCCAGTCTGCCGGTCCAGACTAGATACCAATAAGGTTCCTTTCAGAGTATGCTGATACAATAGCTCCATACTTAACAATCATAAATAACCGCTAACTCGACGAAAGATCCGTGACGAAAGACTGGAAAGTTCCACAGGTCACGCCAATATTTAAGAAAGACAATAGGAGTAATCATTTAAATTACACGCCCATATCATTAACGTTGATATGCAGCAGGATTTTGGTACATATATTGTGTCAGAACATTAAAAATCACCACGAAGAGAACGTCTATCGATACAGTCAACACGAATTTAGAAAACTTTGTTCTTGTTAAACACAACTAGTTCTTCACTCGCACGAAGTGTTCAGTGCTATCGACAGGGGATTTCAAATTGATTCCGCATTTCTACATTTCCAGAAGGCTTTTAACACCGTATCTCACAAGCGGCTTATAATCAAATTGCGTGCTTATGGAATATCGTCTCAGTTATGTGACTGCATTCATGATTTCCTGTCAGAGAGGCCACTGTTCGTAGTAATTGACAGGTCATCGAGTAAAACAGAAGTGATATCTGGCGTTCCCCAAGGTAGTGTTGTACGCCCTTTGATGTTACTTATCTATATAAACGGTTTAGGAGGCAATTTGAGCTGCCGTCTTAGGTTCTTTGCGTCTAGTAAAGTCATCATAAGATCAAAACAAATTGCAAACTGATTTAGATAAGGTATCTATATGCCGGAAAAATTGGCAATTGACCCTAAATAACGAAAAGTGTGAGGTCATCCACATAAGTCCTAAAAGGAATCCGTTAAACTTCGGTTGCACGATAAATCAATCAGATCTAAAGGTTGTAAATTCAACTAAATACCTAGCGATTAAAATTACGAACAACTTAAATTGGAAAGAACAAATAGAAACTGTTGTGGCAAAGGCGAACCAAAGACTGCGTTTTATTGGCAGAACACTTAGAAGATCCAAAATATCTACTAAAGAGACTGTCTACAATATGCTTGTTCGTCCTCTTTCGGAGTACCGCTGCGCGGTGTGCAATCCTTACCAGATAGCATTAACGGAGTTTATCGAGGAGGTTCAAAGAAGAGCAGCACGTTTTGTACTATAGAGAAATAGGGGAGAAATGGTCACGGACATGATACAGGATTTGGGGTGGAAATCATGAAAACAAAGGTGTTTCTCCTTGCGGTGGGACCTTCTCATGAAATTTCAATCACCAATATATTTTGTTAACGCCGACCTACATAGGGAGAAACGACCGTCACAACAAAGTAAGGGAAATCAGAGCTCGCGTGGAAAGATATGGGTTTTGTTTTTCCGCGCGCAGTTAGAGAGTGGAATAATTTGGAATTATTGTGGAGAAGGTTTGGCGAACCCTTTCCCAGGCTCTTTAAGTGTGATCTGAAGAGTATTCATACACATGTAGATGTTATAATTATTTGTGTGTGTCAGTTGATACTTCCCATATTTCTGCTTTTTACTTTGATGGAGTCCAGAATCAGGCGTGTTCTTAAGCACCGCTGTCCCGCAAGTACCTGCACAACAATGGAACTGAGATAAGCAGAACATAAAGCAAAATCAGTCCTAAGAGTCATCGCGCCTGTGAAACACAAACATCTATGATCTACGCAGGTCTGTAGGATCAACGAAGGTTTGTATGTTGAGTAGGTACGAGTGTTAGTAATAGTAATATTTTGTACTCAGAGTTCTGTAAAGCGTTACAGGCACTGATAATGAATCACACGATACTTCAAATTGTAAGAGCCAGCTATCGTACTAACCATGATAAATATTTTCTGCAAGGAGAAATATTACTAAATTGTAGCTGATAAGCTGAATATAGGTATACTGGTTTAAATGTTTGCTATGTTAATGATATCCGATGCAATTCTGAACTAAAAGTGCGTTTTCATTTTCCGTCTTCCGCTCTATTAATCACATGTCATAAATTTTTACAGCCACCTAGCTGAGCAAATCTCAGGGAGGTTCACATCCCTGCGTGTATTAAATGTGATAAAGGTTAAGTCTCGTTAAGACTCTTAAAGTATCCAAATACCAGTCGGGAATCGATTAGCGAATTTTGGAACAAAACGAATGATAGGTTCAGCCTTCTGTTAATTTCGTTTTATTTGAGTCATATGGCGCCATTAATACCACAGCTCACAGACTTATGTTAATAAAGTAGACCGATAAACAACAACCACAATCACGGAGTACACAAGTGACATTTTATTTCTACTGGTAGTGAACAAGGTGAAAACATTTTTGGAAGACTTAACTGTCTGTTATTGTTCTCCGTTTCTGCATGAGAGACTTCGCGGAGTCAGTTCCACTGACATCTAGCGGCCGATTGTGCAACTCGCATGGAATCTGTCATCGTTAAGAGCCGCGGCCAGATACCGCGCTTGTCGCTGGACGCAGTGGCGAGTAGGAGGGCGTCCGTACGATCAGCGAGAGCATCCCGCGAAAGCAAATGAACAGAACTCGACATATTTACGAACACACTTGCACATGAGCGCTGGTGGTTGACCTAATCATAACAATAACTGTCTCTGTGAGAAAGTACAAGCATACGGGCAAATATTAGGTCACTTACATATAAGGCACCTGACACTAAAACATTCAAAACGTTTCCTTAAAGGTTGTTGTTGTGGTCTTCACTCCTGAGACTGGTTTGATGCAGCTCTCCATGTTACTCTATCCTGTGCAAGCTTCTTCATCTCCCAGTACCTACTGCAACCTACATCCTTCTGAATCTGCTTAGTGTATTGATCTCTTGGTCTCCCTCTACGATTTTTACCCTCCACGCTGCCCTCCAATACTAAATTGGTCATCCCTTGATCCCTCAGAACATGTCCTGCCAACCGATCCCTTCTTCTAGTCAAGTTGTGCCACAAACTTCTCTTCTCCCCAATCCTATTCAATACTTCCTCTTTAGTTATGTGATCTACCCATCTAATCTTCAGCATTCTTCTGTAGCACCACATTTCAAAAGCTTCTATTCTCTTCTTGTCCAAACTATTTATCGTCCATGTTTCACTTCCATACATGGCTACACTCCACACAAGTACTTTCAAAAATGACTTCCTGACACTTAAATCTATACTCGATGTTAACAAATTTCTCTTCTTCAGAAACGCTTTCCTTGCTATTGCCAGTCTACATTTTATATCCTCTCTACTTCGACCATCATCAGTTATTTTGCTCCCCAAATAGCAAAACTCCTTTACTACTTTAAGTGTCTCATTTCCTAATCTTATTCCCTCAGCATCACCTGACTTAATTCGACTACATTCCGTTATCCTCGTTTTGCCTTTGTTGATGTTCATCTTATACCCTCCTTTCAAGACACTATCCATTCCATTCAACTGCTCTTCCATGTCCTTTGCTGTCTCTGATGGAACTACAATGTCATCGGCGAACCTCAAAGTTTTTATTTCTTCTCCATGGATTTTAGTACCTACTCCGAATTTTTCTTTTGTTTCCTTCACTGCTTGCTCAATATACAGATTGAATAACATCGGGGAGAGACTACAACCCTGTCTCACTCCCTTCCAAACCACTGCTTCCCTTTCATGCCCCTCCACTCTTATAATTGCCAACTGGTTTCTGTACAAATTGTAAATAGCCTTTCGCTCCCTGTATTTTACCTCTGCCACCTTCAGAATTTGAAAGAGAGTATTCCAGTCAACATTGTCAAAAGCTTTCTCCAACTCTACAAATGCTAGAAACGTAGGTTTGCCTTTCCTTAATCTAGCTTCTAAGATAAGTTGTAGGGTCAGTATTGCCTCACGTGTCCCAACATTTCTAAGGAATCCAGACTGATCATCCCCGAGGTAGGCTTCCACTTGTTTTTCCATTCGTCTGTAAAGAATCCGCGTTAGTATTTTGCAGCCGTGACTTATTAAACTGATAGTTCGGTAATTTTCACATTTGTTAACACCTGCTTTCTTTGGGATTGGAATTATTATATTCTTCTTGAAGTCTGAGGGTGTTTCGCCTGTCTCATACATCTTGTTCACCAGATGGTAGAGTTTTGTCAGGAATCGCTCTCCTAAGGCTGTCAGTAGTTCTAATGGAATGTTGTCTACTCCCGGGGCCTTGTTTCGACTCAGGTCTCTCAATGCTCTGTCAAACTCTTCACGCAGTATTATATCTCCCATTTCATCTTCATCTACATCCTCTTCCATTTCCATAATATTGTCCTCAAGTACATCGCCCTTGTATAGACCCTCTATATACTCCTTCCACCTTTCTGCTTTCCCTTCTTTGCTTAGGACTGGGTTTCCATCTGAGCTCTTGATATTCATGCAAGTGGTTCTCCTTTCTCCAAAGGTCTCTTTAATTTTCCTGTAGGCTGTATCTATCTTACCCCTAGTGAGACAAGCCTCTACATCCTTACATTTGTCCTCTAGCCATCCCTGCTTAGCCATTTTGCACTTCTTGTCAATCTCATTTTTGAGACGTTTGTATTCCTTTTTGCCTGCTTCATTTACTGCATTTTTATATTTTCTCCTTTCATCAATTAAATTCAGTATTTCTTCTGTCACCCAAGGATTTCTACTAGCCCTGTCTTTTTACCTACTTGATCCTCTGCTGCCTTCACTATTTCATCCCTCAAAGCTATCCATTCTTCTTCTACTGTATTTCTTTTCTCCATTCCTGTCAACTGTTCCCTTATGCTCTCCCTGAAACTCTGTACAACCTCTGGTTTAGTCAGTTTACCCAGGTCCCATCTCCTTTTTGAAGTTTCTTCAGTTTTAATAAATTGTGGTCAGAATCCACATCTGCCCCTGGAAATGTCTTACAATTTAAAACCTGGTTCCTAAATCTCTGTCTTACCATTATATAATCTATCTGATACCTTTTAGTATCTCCAGGGTTCTTCCATGTATACAACCTTCTTTCATGATGCTTGAACCAAGTGTTAGCTATGATTAAGTTGTGCTCTGTGCAAAATTCTACCAGGCGGCTTCCTCTTTCATTTCTTACTCCCAATCCATATTCACCTACTACGTTTCCTTCTCTCCCTTTTCCTACTGCCGTATTCCATTCACCCATGACTATTAAATTTTCGTCTCCCTTCACAATCTGAATAATTTCTTTTATTTCATCATACATTTCTTCAATTTCTTCGTCATCTGCAGAGCTAGTTGGCATATAAACTTGCACTACTGTAGTAGGCATGGGCTTTGTAACTATCTTGGCCACTATAATGCTTTCACTATGCTGTTTGTAGTAGCTTACCCGCATTCCTAATTTCCTGTTCATTATTAAACCTACTCCTGCATTACCCCTATTTGATTTTGTGTTTATAACCCTGTAGTCACCTGACCAGTAGCCTTGTTCCTCCTTCCACCGAACTTCACTAATTTCCACTATATCTAACTTTAACCTATCCATTTCCATTTTTAAATTTTCTAACCTACCTGCCCGATTAAGGGATTTGACATTCCACGCTCCGATCCGTAGAACGCCAGTTTTCTTTCTCCTGATAACGACATCCTCTTGAGTAGTCCCCGCCCGGAGATCCGAATGGGGGACTATTTTACCTCCGGAACATTTTACCCAAGAGGACGCCATCATCATTTAACCATACAGTAAAGCTGCATGCCCTCGGGAAAAAAATTACGGCCGTAGTTTCCCCTTGCTTTCAGCCGTTCGCAATACCAGCACAGCAAGGCCGTTTTGGTTAGTGTTACAAGGCCAGATCAGTCAATCATCCAGAATGTTGCCCTTGCAACTACTGAAAAAGCTGCTGCCCCTCTTCAGGAACCACACGTTTGTCTGGCCTCTCAACAGATACCCCTCCGTTGTGGTTGCACATACGGTACGGCTATCTGTATCGCTGAGGCACACAAGCCACCCCACCAACGGCAAGGTCCATGGTTCATGGGGGGGGGGTTCTTTAAAGGTACAAGCAAAATATCTGTTAGATGCCTTTGACCTAAAGGTCGTTTGCATCTACGACGAATGAATCGTTGTCAAATGGATGACCCTACTGTGATGACAGCTTGTACTCTATATGGTACGTCATATTGTGCGTTTCAGCAGCTATGGATGACAGTGAACTGACAGAAAGGCAAGCGAGGGACGTAATCTAGCGCTCTTTAGAAATATTAAAGTGGCCGCCGATCTTCGTCCCCATTCGGCTTACGACAGGTTAACCTTTAATAGCGGTGTATTATTCCCGTAATGCATACAGACATTCGCAATTTAACGCGTGGCGTATGTGCACAATAAGCTGTTCGTAAATTGCACACTTTCCCTTCAGGTTATATCCTGGAGTTTGATATTATTAATCCTGTATCATGTCCGTGATCCTTTCTCCCCTATTTCTCGATAATACAAAACGTGTTACACACTAAACAAATCCTGTCGCCCAACACATCCCACAAGAAAAGTGGCTTATGTCAAAGAACGCCAATTTTTAGTTTAAGTCACTCAAAAATACGTGCGAAGTGCCCCAGTATGCAGAAAAACATCACATACTGATCTCGCAATTTGTCCAGTTCAGGGAGGTTATCAGTTTTGTTGTAGGCCACTTCACGATTCGCCACGGCAAGAACAGTGTCGCTTTAGCGTTCTACTGACGGGTATGCTTGGATAATTCAAGAAGAGCATTAAACTCTGAGCTGTGACACTTCTCATGTCTATAATAAGTTGGATGTAATTTTTTATATCATTGATTGTTACAATGTCTGCATTTATAGAGTATATTGAACATTAGAATGTCCTAGAGACATGCATGCATGCATACGAAACTTGATGTGTTGCAGCGTACAAGAAAAAAATGGAAATTTGTGGTAAAAAAGTTCATACTGAATGCCTATTCTCGGTGAAGGGTATCTGTACAATGTATAAGTCCATTTATGACACTGTGTTTTCGTAAATTTCGTTCCAGAACTTGTATCTAATTTATATTCTTACTAAATTGTATTAATTTTCATAAATTAAAATTCTGCATTTTGTTTTTTTCTTATAAGCAATTTAAACTTGTTTTCCATTTTCTATTCTAACTAAAGAGCTAATTTGCCTGATGGAGGGTCGAGTGTCGTATTACATTGCAGTAAGTAAAAACATATTATTTGTCGTGGAAAAGTGGAAAAAATTAAAGGGGGGGATTATAACAAAAATAAAGTTTCCAGAAAAGCAAGAAAAGAGACACAATCAAAGAACTAATTAAAAACTGCCTCAGAACACCTCACATTTGATGAGAACAGAATTGCATGTCCAGATTACTGTTGTGTAGAATGTAATGGAATTTACTGCCAAATACACTTACCTGAAATTTAAAGGACGCTTACACTATTTGACGATGATTTTTATAGAATTATTTACGTCGATTTTTCTCAAGCGTAGAATTTTTGAGTTGTGTTACAGTTCTTGCCGGCGTGTGTTGCCTCTTCGCTTTTTCGTCGCTCTCATAGGCTTTTATACAGTGCACAAAAGACAAAGGAATGATTTTTACGTTGCGCGCACAGATTTAAGCTATATTCAAAAACCTTTTCCGTGAATATGTTCTACGACCTTCTCACACTGACAGAGGGACAAGTGAACAAAATCTGAATAAACGTGTAGATTAGAACTACATCGTTTAAGAGCAAAGATAAAACAGGGATGTCCTAGCGGCGCAGTAGGCCTATAGCTGGATCTTCTCGTAGTTACAGTAATATTATTTTATTTACGATAATGTGCGCTTTAATATTATGTTGATGGAGATGACGTTCGTTCAGTAGAAGTATTGAAAGCTGAAGGCAAAATAATATAGAAGGAACTTGAGTAAATGTTTACAGAATGTCTGCAAAAGAAGACAGTTCTCCAAAACTAGATCAGTGACGTGTTTGTAATACTTTACAAGAGGCGAATTAGACAAGTAAAAAATTACAGTCCTATTAGTATGCTAATCGTACTATTAAAGATATTCACTAAAATTACCACCAGTCACACAGAAGGCAGTTACTTTCGTTCTTACGGACACGATTGATCTGGAGGATCATCTTCTGACGAATTTGTGGTCAACGGCTTTCTAACGTCCAACTCGGAAACACAGTCTTAACTACCTTCCAAGGAGCAATTTGTCTTGACCACACAACGTTAACGAAGAGAGAAAGAGTAGCGGACGTATATTAAAAATAGCCCTTTTAGGGCCACTCAAATCACGTAGGTACTTTAATGGGCGAAGAAAAATTAGCAGTCGTCGGTAAAAAAAAGGAAAGAAACGAACATCAGCTGAAAACATTTATGGATGATAATTTGTGTGTACGGTGCGTATGGCGAAGGAGCAAGAAACAAAACAATCGAGAATATTTATGACGTCCATTATGGTGATTTTAATGGACTAAATAATACTACAACGTGGATGAAGAGAAACGTTTATGACTGCGATTGGCAGTAAAGCCTCAGAGACTGTGAAACGATTGGCAGTAAAGCCTCAGAGACTGTGAAACAAGTGGCAAAGTTCGTTTTTTCAGGCAATGTACACATAATTATCTCGCAATATTTTATCGCTGTAACCATAAAACGCTGAACTCTGTTTTTCAAATAATTACCGCCTGCTGTAGTATCAAGAAAAATAGACAGAACACGTGTAACAGTATGTGGACCAATACGAGTGGATCATATGCACAATATTAACGATGCTACGACAAAACCATCGTGAAATGACGAAGAAGATAACGTGTATACCCGGGGGATTAGTTACGTAATTTGTTTGCAGGTACGTGTCGCCAGTCCTTATATAAGGTTAGTGCATAAGTTCGTAGCGTTTTTGTTATGCATGTTTTTATTCCAGCTACTAAGAGTTTATTTATTCATTGCCGTTTTTATTTGTAGTTCACTCTTTGCTACTTCAGTTTACATGTTGTCATTCTGTCATTTGCAGAGAGGGAGTGAAGTTACAGACGCTAGAAAATGGAGTGCGAAGTGGACAAATTGGAGCGTTTCCGACAGTATTCTTGTGCTTGAGTTCAGTTGCGGGGTGACAGCATTGGAGGCAGCCAGAAATATCTGCGCCATGTATGGGAATAATGCTATTGGACAAAGCACGTCAAGAAAATGTTTTTTTCTTTTTAAGGAGGACAGTTTTGAGATTAGAGACTCTCCATGTTCAGGAAGACCTCCGGAATTTGCGGAAGAACTTTAAACGCATTAATCCACACTGATCACCTCAGTGTACTCGAGACTGTTTGGCCGAGCGGTTCTAGGCGCTGCAGTCTGCAACCGCGCGACCGCTGCGGTTGCAGGTTCGAATCCTGCCTCGGGCATGGATGTGTGTGATGTCCTTAGGTTTGTTAGGTTTAAGTAGTTGGAAGTTCTAGGGCACTGATGACCTCAGATGTTAAGTCCCACAATGCTCAGAGCCATTTGAACCATTTTTGTACTCGAGAGCGTCAAATGTGATGAACTGTGAGCAGTCCACCATCGTGTGACATTTGCTTGCAATGTGGAAGGTTAAAAAATCGAGTGTACGAGGTGTGGCTAGAAAAAAAAAACGGACTAGTACTGCTGAAACAATAAAACGAATGCAATAAGGCTGAAAGTCACGTGGCCTGTCACGTGACTCTCGCTCCGCCTACTGCTCGAATTTCATCTGCCTCCTGCACTCAGCCTGCCCGTGGCGTCTGTTTTAAGTAGTTGACGTTTTGTCTGTGCGTCGGAAAATGTTGAGTGTACAGAAAGAACAGCGTGATAACATCAAATTTTGTTTCAAACTAGGAAAATCTGCAAGTGAAACGTTTGTAATGTTACAACAAGTGTACGGCGATGATTGTTTATCGCGAACACAAGTGTTTGAGTGGTTTAAACGATTTAAAGATGGCCGCGAAGACGCCAGTGATGACACTCGCACTGGCAGACCATTGTCAGCAAAAACTGATGCAAACATTGAAAAAATCGGTAAACTTGTTCGACACTTTCCTTGTCAACTCCTGTTAACTCAGACACTGCTCTGATTGTTAAACGGCGATCTTGTCGAACAAGTTTACCGATTTTTTCAATGTTTGCATCAGTTTTTGCTGACAATGGTCTGCCAGTGCGAGTGTCATCACTGGTGTCTTCGCGGCCATCTTTAAATCGTTTAAACCACTCGAACACTTGTGTTCGCGATAAACAATCATCGCCGTACACTTGTTGTAACATTACAAACGTTTCACTTGCAGATTTTCCTAGTTTGAAACAAAATTTGATGTTATCACGCTGTTCTTTCTGTACACTCAACATTTTCTGACGCACAGACAAAACGTCAACTACTTAAAACAGACGCCACGGGCAGACTGAGTGCAGGAGGCAGATGAAACTCGAGCAGTAGGCGGAGCGAGAGTCACGTGACAGGCCACGCGACTTTCAGCCTTATTGCATTCGTTTTATTGTTTCACCAGTACTAGTCCGGTTTTTTTCTAGCCACACCTCGTATTGATACCGTATGCTGTAAGCCAAATTCGCACAGATCAGCGGGTGGGTCATACGTGCATCTCTGCTTTGCTCTTCATCAACTGGATCGCGAACAACACCGACCATTCCTATTCTGTATCGTTACTGCTGACGAGAAATGGTATCTTTAGGCTAACATAGGGAAAATAAAGAAATGGTTGAGCCCAAACAAAGCAGCAACTCCCTGTACAAAGACCTCTTCGCATCCGCAAAAGATAATGTTATGCATCTGGTGGAAGAGCGACGGTGTGATGTACTACTAATTGTTTCCCTGAGTGTAACCACCACTCCTGACACTAACGGCCAGCGTCTTGTAATAAACATAATCCAAGAACAACGACCAGGAAGAAAGCGTGAAGTGACGCTACTACACGTTGATGCCCGTCAGCATTCTGCTGGATTGACAAAAATCATTATACGGGAGTTGGGTTGTGTAGTCATTCCACTCCCGCCTTATTCACTTGCTCTTGTGCTCTCAGATTTTCACCTTTCCCGCTCTCTATCGAACAACCTTCGAGGAACTTCCTTTCCATATGAAAAGGCGCTCCGAACGGGTCTAGACGAGTTCTTCGCTTCAAAACCATGTGATTTCTACATTCGCGGAGTCGAAAAGTTACACCAACATTGAAGGATTACTGTTAATAGTTGAGGAAAACACAAAATCTCTGTTATGTGTATCTGTCGTGTTTATTAAATTTATAGAAAAACGCTACGAACTTAAGCACCAAACCAGTACACATTGAAATTCTTACACCACATTTTAGGGGGCGGCAGTGTTTCACAAAGAGGACAGAGTACCTAGGAGCACATGACGTTTTCTGATCGGTACTTCAGTCTAGTGGCTAATTTTAGAATCACATGAAAGAAAGCGCACTACAGACCGCCACAAGCAGTTTCTGTCATTTTCTAGTAGTTAGTATATATGATGTCGGTTTTTGTACAGCGTTTGTAAATATTTCGATGTTACACATTTTTAAGTGCTGTAGCCGGCCGCTGTGGTCGAACTGTTCTAGGCGCTTAAGTCCGGAACCGTGCTGTTGCTACTGTCGCAGGTTCGAATCCTGCCTCGGGCATGGATGTGTGTGATGTCCTTAGGTTAGTCAGGTTTAAGTAGTTCTAAGTCTAGGGGGTGATGACCTCAGATGTTTAGTCCCATAGTGCTTAGAGCAGTTTGAACCATTTTTTAAGTGCTGTATAATATACGAGGGGCGTTCAGAAAGTAAGCTCCGATCGGTCGCGAAATGGAAACGACTATGAAAATCCGATAAAGCTTTGCACAGATGTGTTGGGTAGTGTCTCTAGTATAACCACAGTTAGCATCACGTCGCTCTTCTCATTTCTGAGCTCGCAGTGAGTGCGTAAAGATGTCTAGAAAATAGTGTCTGCCGCCAAGTACGAGGGCCTGGTGAGAAATTTCGCCTGAAGCTATGCAGCTAACATTACATAACTGTCGTGCTGTTTCTTCTTCAAGACAATTCTCAGCCGCATTCTGCAGGGGCAATGAAGATGCTCCTGCATCGTTTTCAAATGGAAATGTGAGATTACCCACAATACAGTCCGCAATTGTCTCCCCCTGAGTTTCATCTCTGGTCACATGAACCGCTGTCTTTGAAGACAACATTTTGACACAGACAACGAGGTGTAGGCCAGCGTGGAGAATTGGCGGAAAGCACTGGCGCAAGTAAAACATTTCTGATGTTCACTGTGGTTTCAATTTGGCAATCAATCGGAGCTTACTTTCTGAACAGGCCTCGTATTAAAAGCCATTCAGAATATATTGTTAATTCTTCGGTAACAGCATTTTATGGCAAGTAAAATGTTACATATATTTAGAACTGTTTATACAAGAGTTGGAACTTTAATAGTGGGAACTATTTATTTACATCTCGTACAAAATAGATACGTGTTTCAAAGTCTCACTTACCTTGAAAGCCGGCCGGAGTGGCCGAGCGGTTCTAGGCGCTACAGTCTGGAACCGCGCGACCGCTACGGTCGCACGTTCGAATCCTGCCTCGGGCATGGATGTGTGTGATGTCCTCAGGTTAGTTAGGTTTAAGTAATTCTAAGTTCTAGGGAACTGATGACTACAGCAGTTAAGTCCCATAGTGCTCAGAGCCATTTGAACAGTTTTTTTTTTTTTTACCTTCAAAGTAGTCACCAGCATTGAGTATAACCCGTTGCCAGCGATATGCAAGTCGCAGGATACTCTTAGCAGTGCCAGTTGTGTTGTCAGTTCGGGCGGCGCAGTCTATTGCCCGATGAATTTGTAGCAGTTATGAAGCGAATGACTTAGCAATCCCATCAGTCAAACAATTCAGTAACAGCTTGTACTGTACGTGCTTGAGCATTGTCCCGCAAAATGACGGTCAGGTCCTGCAGAAAGTGTCATAATTTCTCTCTCTATGCTGTTCACTTTTAGAACACAACCTACGACCAGCGTAGAGACAGAAGTGATGACACTTTCTGCAGGAGCTGACCATCATTTTCTAGGACAATGCTCAAGCATGTACAGTACAAGCTGTTACTGATTTGTTTGACTGATGGGTCTGCTAAGTGCTATACCACCTACTGCACTCCCCTGACTTAAGCCCTCGTGAGTTAACTCGATTTCTAAACCGAAGGAAACACTTCACGGCATTCGCACCAGAACTGCTACCAATTCGTCGGGCAATATACCGCGCCGGTCTAACTGTCAACACAACTGGCACTGCTAAGAGTATCCTACGACTTCCACATCGCTGGCAACGCGTTATACACAATGCTGGTGACTACTCTGGATGTCAGCAGAACTTTAAAACACGTATCTATTTTGTACGAGCTGTAAATAAGTAGTTGTCAGTATTGACGTTCCATGCCTCGTATAAGACATCGGAAGTTAAGTCATACTCACTCAGCCGTGTGCCATACTCAACCTTGAAAGAGAGGGTCTTTTACCAAGGGGCATGATATATTTGCACGTTAGTTGAATTTCGTTAAGGTCTTAACAGTTTTACCTGTCTTGATTTGGGAATTCCTGTTGGTTTCCAACAGCTTTAGTTTCAAAATGTATTTAACTTGTATCTGGGTACTAAAAACAGTTTTCCGTAATTTGATTTCGCTTACTGATAACTGGTCTGTAGTACAGTTATAATGTAATAGATAGATGACCAAGCACAGTATTGACAAGATTTTCTCGATTGCAAAATTTTTATATTTTCAATAGAAATTTTGTTCCTAGGTGCATGACCAAATTGTACCTTAGAACATGTCTTTACGTTTGAAAAATCTCACAAAAAGACTGCAACACATAAAAAGTGAATGCCACTTTTTAAAAGCGGAATAAGAAAATACATTAAACTTAAACTACAGAGCTGGCTAGAGACAAATGTCTGAAGAGTGTACTAAGACACAACACTCTCCCGTACCGCAGCATGCCGCAAGACGAGCCAAAACAATATGGCGCAAACCGCTGGCAAAAAATAGTAGGGTAATTCGTTTTTTGCGTTTGAAGGGAAGCAACGCTGCAACAGTCATGCTGAATAGGTGGAAGTCATATGACACAGTGGCTAGATGTCTGATTCCAGTGTGGTCGAAGAAATACGCATAACGAAGAACGAAGTGCGAAGAACCGGGGTTCACAGGAGAGGCGTGAAGGCGCCGATGCTCTGCGACCAGCGTATCATTATTGAGACTATAGTGGAAAAAGTGAAAGTCAGTCATGCATCTTGGCGAAGGTCGGCGCCGCTGCGTTCCGTGACGACTCACACCCGTTCGGAATGCTCGCTGAGCAGAGGCAACATCGGAAAGTTGCAGCACTGTCAGGCCAATGCAGATGAATCTTTATCCGTCTAATCACCATAGACGAGTGCTGTGTATATTACAATGGTCCCCAGGTAAAGGAGCAAAGGAAGCAATGGACACTCGTGGATTCACCACCGTAGATAAAGACCCCACCGTCATCGGGCATGGTGAAGATGAGTTTATTTTGGGATTGCCGTTGTGAGGTGCTAACAGATTACGTTCGTAAGGAGCAAACCTGCACTAGAGCATACTACTTGCGTCGCAGGAAGCTGTCCTAGGGGGTGTTTTTGATCCACTCCACTGCATAGCTCATTCTGCACATGACAGTCACACAGGCATCTTTCTTGCGCTACAAATTCCCTCCCCCCGAAATATTAACTTATTCTCCTGACATGGCATTCAGTGACTTCTTGGTCTTTCATACCGAGCGAGGTGGCGCAGTGGTTAGCACAATAGACTCGCAATCGGGAAGACGTCGGTTCATACCCACGTCCGGTCATCCTCATTTCGGTTTTCTGTGATTTCCCTAAATCACTTCAGGCAAATTCCAGGTTGTTTCCTTTGAAAGGGCACGGCCAACTCCCTTTCCCATATTTTCCTAACCTCGCTGTTTGGTCCCCTCCCCACATCAACCAACCAACTCGTCTTTGCTCGGAAAAGGAACCATTGCGCGGCAGGGACTTCCAGTAAGCTGACGAGGTAACCTTCGAGATGGAACGTTTCCTGAACAGGCAAAATGCATACTTCTACAACTAAGTATGCCTTCACGTCACCCTTCTTGGGGAAAAATGCGTAGCATAGATGGGTGAATATGCAGACAAGGACTAACACCATCATCTGTTTTCATGGTCGCATAACGAAGGGATATCTATGGAGGGGACAGACTAAACTGCGGTCCCTTAAGAAAGACATCAGCCTTTTCAGTAGTTGCAGGGGCAACAGTTTGGAGGGGCAACAGTTTGGATGATTCACTGATCTGGCCTTGTAACATTAGCAAACATGGCCTTCTTATGTTAGTACTGAGGCAGGATAAAAAGCATGGCGAAACTTCAATCTTTATATATTCCGAGAACATACAGCTCTTCTCTTGGGTAAAATATTCCGGAAACGCACATTTAAGATGAAGAAATTGCAAAAAGGCAGCAACTTAGAGAGATGGGATCTGGATAAACTGAAGGAACCAGAGGTTGTTGAGAGTTTCAGAGGCAACGCCGGACTGAAACAGTGGAAATGAATTAATGGAAGACGAATGAGTGGCTCTTAGAGAGGCAGCAGAGGAACACACATGTAGAAAGACAAGGCCACGCAGAAATTCCTGGATAAAAAAGACGTATTTAACTTAGATCTCATGATGATGCTGTCACCAGGAAAAGCAATGCTGACATTCCACGGGGTGGAGAGTGGAATGTTCGATCTCTTAATTGCGTAGGTAGGTTAGAGAATTTAGAAAGGGAAATGGATAGGTCGAAGTTTGATATAGTGCGAACTAGTGACGTGTGGTGGCAGCAAGGACTTCTAACTTCTGATCAAGTAAGTACAGGGTTATCATTACAAAGTCAAAGGGGTAAGTTACTATGAACACCGTAGTGAACGCGTTATCGTAGCCAATACAGATACGAAGACAACACCCACTACACTAGTACAAGTTTATACGTCAAGTAACTACGCAGATGATGAAGAGGGTGAACGAATGTATGATAAGATAAAGGAAACTATTCAGGTAGTTAAGGGAGACTAAAAATTATGACGCGTCACTGGGATTAGATAGTAGGGTAAGGAAGAGAAGAAAACGTAGTAGAACATGGAGGGAGAAAAGGAATGAAAGAAGAGTGCTGCCTTACAGAATTTTGCGCAGAGCATAATTCAATAATCGCTAACACTTGGTTTAAGAATCAGGAAAGAAGGTTGTATACGTGGGAGAGACCTGGAGAAACTGGATGATTTCAGAACAATTATTTAATGGTAAGACAGATATTTTAACCTGTAAGACGGTTCCAGGGGTAGACGCGGAATCTGAGCGCAATTTACTGGTTAAGAAATGCATATTAAAATTGAAGAAATTGCAAAAATGCAGGAATGTAAGGAGATGGCGTGACGTTGCAAGCAGCTGGTTTGACTGCTGCAGGACGGACTGAATCTGACAGGTCGGCTTTGAGCCGGTGTGCATGTTTGTTGCGGCTCTTGACAGGCAAGATGAGCTAAGCAGAAGTGAAGAAGGGTAGTCAACGAAGCCTAGAGGCCATCGGGGTTGTTCCAGGCAGGAAGTGGGGCATGTTTCGGCGACAAGGTCGCAGGACGAGCTAATACGAAGGGACTTGTGACTTCAAATGTCGTCACTAACGTGATTGTAAAGAAAATACATTGAAAAGCGTTTCCAGCATGCTACAGAAAAACCAATGGCCGTTTTGGACCCGCAGTGGTGGGAAGAGTTCATTGAACATAAATCCATGTTTGAAGCTTTAATAGTTAAAAAGCATTACTACCATCACTGTTTACAGTAGATGGTAGCAACCGAATTCATCACAAAAGTGGCACTCATGTTACACCAGACGAGAGGTTAATCCCTGCAATATAATGAGCAATTATTTTTGTAATCAAACAACTAAAAATGTTATGAATGATATAGTTTATTTGTGTAAATAATGTCATAACTATAAACTCCTACACAGAGACACAAATGATCTTATCAGCATCAATTTCTTTCCTTACTATTCCCATAACTTTCGACGTGTATTGATTGAGTTGTTGTTGTTGTGATTCATAAAATAGGCCAAGTTAGTGTTTTGGCTACAGTGCTCAATATTACGATTTGTGTGTTTGAGATTTGTTTAAAATCGTTAAAATAATGTATAAATGATTTGTTAGACCCACCAGGTTAGCCGAGAGGGCTAATGCGCTGCTTTCTGGACTCGCGTAGGCGCACCAGCCCCGGATCGAATCCGCCCGGCGGATTACCGACGTCGGTCGGTGTGCCGGCCAGCCTGGATGTGGTTTTTAGGCCGTTTTCCTCATCCCGCTAGGTGAATACCAGGCTGGTCCCCAAGTTCCGCCTCCGTTACACGACTCGCAGACATTTGAACACTTTCGTACTATTCCACGGATTATATTACTCGCCGACAGTTGGGGTCATTAATTCCTTCCGGGGGGTACGTGGTAGCGGCAGGAAGGGCATCCGGCCACCCCTTTCCAATAACCTTGCCAAATCCGTTCCTAACAATGCCGACTCTGCGGCAGCGCGGGACATGGCACCAGTGAAAGAAAGAAAGAAAATGACTTTGTTAAGAGATTGGAAAAATGACTGCAATGATTATCATACGTTTTATCCTAAGTAATTATATGAAATCGTTATGAAAATTACGAATGGTGATCAGCACGGAAGTATCTCCAATGAATCAATGAGGGTCATGTGACCGAACCTTTAAACAAGCGTGCGGAGCAGGACTCGCGGTCTTTCACCCGTCGTCTTGCGTCTGGAGGGTTGGTGAGGTATTTTGTCTGGAGCCGGCAGTGCTATGGGCTGTGTGCATGCCGCCAATGTTATTTTCGTGTACCGGGACTTGCACATTGTGATTTAGCGTATACCGCTGGGTATAATGTTACGTCTCCACAACGTAATACCAAAATTTTCACTGGTAATAGACACTGTTTTTTTATTCGATGAGTTACTTGTTTGTGGCCACCATTTGCATACGTTGTGCTTCTCTAAAAAATAATTAAAACGGATTTATATAAAACTTAAAATTAATCTGTTTAGAGCGATGTTATTCTCCATCGGGATTTCGACCAACAGATCCAGCCTCAGTACATGTTTTATTAAATAAGTCGCTAATGTCTCACTGCTAATATAAGGCTTTGGCATTAAAATTATTATGTTGTGTTGTTGGGCTAAAGAGCAACGGTGCACGGCCGCCCCGTATTTGATGTCAGCGAGCCACGCTCAAAGTTAATGGCCGTGCATTGCCCACACCCTGGGGAACGGGAGAATACGCCGTAATGAGACCTGAAGAAATTGATGGAACCAGAGGTTGTTGAGAGTTTCAGATGGAGCGTTACGCAACGTTTTACTGAACCAGGGGGAAGGAATTCAATGGAAGACGAATGGATGGTTTTGAGAGACGCAGCAGAGGACCACACACGTGGAAAGACAAGGTCTAGTAGAAATCCCTGGATAAAAAAAGGACTATTTAATTTATATGATGGAAGGAGAAACTAAAAAAAAATGCAGTTAATGAAGCATGCGAAAGGAATTGCAGGCATCTAAAAATGATATTGACACGAAATGCAAAAGGACTCAGCAGGAATAAGTAGAGGTTGTAAATATATGCATGGCTAGGGGAAAGACACATGCCGCCTATAAGAAAATTAAAGAAGCCTTTGGAGATTAGAGAAGCAGCTGTATGAACGTTAGGAGCGCAGGTGACAGGCTAGTACTAAGCGAAGAAGGGAAAGCTGAAGGTGTAAGGAATATGAGAACAGTATTACAAAAAGAGAATGGAAAGTTTTGAAAGACCTAAGTGGAAACAAGGCTCCTGGAGTAGACGACTTTCCCGCAGAATTATAGAGATCCTTGGGAGAGCCAGCCACAACAAAACTAACACACCTGATATGTAAGGTACGCGAGACAGTGGAAATGCCTTAAAAGATCAAGAAGAATATAATTCCATTTGCAAAGAAGGTAGGTGCTGGCAGGCGTGAAAACCATAGAACCATCATTTTAGCAAGTTACTATTACAAAACATTGACACGAAATATTTAGAAAGAGTGGAAAAACTGGTAGAAGGCAATCTCGGGGGAGCTCAATTTGGGTTCCAGAGTAATCTAGGAACACTTGAGGCTATTCTGATCATACACGTTGTGTTAGAAGATATGGAGAAGAAAGGCAAATCTACATTTGTAGCATTTGTGTATTTAGAGAAAGTTCTGACAATGTTGAGTGAACTATGTACTGGAAATATAGGGATAAATACAACATTTAGTTTCATTGATACAACATAAGAGTCGCATCTCAGCCAGTGGAGGGGGTGAATCGCAGCTCAAGTTACGTTTGACAAACACATGTTTATTGGTAGCGAGCTGAACTGACTAATGAGGACGTACGGAGAAAAGAAATTTATGGCACAACTTGATTTAAGAAAGGCCTCATTTGACAGGATGTGTCCCGAGATATCAAAATACTGCCAGTTTGATGTTGGAGGTAAGTGTGTGAATGTCCGGAGGAGGAGGGGGGGGGGGTTGGGTCGGTAAAAATTGTAGAGGGAGACCAAGGGATGAATACAGTAAGCAGGTTCAGATGGATGTGGGTTGCAGTGGTGTTTTGAAGAGTGTCGCCCAAGACAGTCTAACGTAGTGAGCTTCAGCAAACCAGTCTTCGGACTGAAAACCACAACTATTTTGTCAAAGTAAATTTTATGGCAAAAATATCAATACAAACAATTATGAAAGTGTATATACATTCCATTACATTCAGTCTGCCTGCGTCTTTGTCGTTTCTTCCACATGAGTTTTTCTTTCGTCAAGCAGTGTGCTCTACTTTTGCACCGCAGGTGTTTGAGCGAGACCAAACTCAGTGCTTTAGTCACAGTAGGTTCTCTAGTCCCTTTAGTATCATGCTCGTCCAGCTCTCTCTTTCTATCACTTTCGCCGGACTCCTGTTACCGCTAAGCCAGAGAAGTCGTCCGGCCGTAGATACTTAAGAGGAGAACACGGCAAGAGCCGTAACCTGATCTCCGAGAAACGTCGCGAGGAAACGACGGTCAACGCTTTTCAGTGACTTTATGTGTCATTTAGCGAGTAAATGTTTCGACCAATGCAGTGGCACAGTGTGTAGTGTTGTGGCTTCACACTTTTGCGACCATGTTCGAAATCCCGATTATCATTTTCGTTTATCTATCCACGTATGCGGAAGATCACTACTCGAATTTAGTCCAGTGTATACTGAAACAACATAGTCCTTATTCGTCTAGTAATTGTTTGTCTTGTGAATGAATTTAAAAAAAAAAATGGACGAGAAAATTATTTGAAGCTTGTTGGTAAAATTTCTGTTTGTATCTTAAGTCATAATCGACCACAAGCGCCAGTTTTCGGAAAAGCGTTCCCTTATGGGTGGTTTGTCGCGAAATTACTGCCAACGCATGAGATCTGCAACGATGTTAGCGATGCTTCTTTCCCGAGTAAGATTCATATAAAGAAATGTCACTGTGCCAAAAATGCCTTCATTCGTGGTTTTCGAAACTTCTCTGTTTCGAATGTTTCCACTATCGGTACCAACCAAGGAAATGCACCAAACCTTCCTGAGCAATAAACATAAGAATAAAACTGAAGGATTATTACAATAATTGATTTAAGAATGAAATATAAGAATATTGGAATTTAAAACATAATAACTCTTGAAAATACCATATACATGCATATCATATAATAAAAATATGTCACTTGTAGTGAAGTCCAGATCTAATTTTACAATTAATAAAACGCCTTTGTATTCCGTAACTTGATAAGAAACATTCGAGTAGTAACCTTCTACAGCCGTGGATAGAAAAATGAAAAGCAGAAAGTAAAGTAAAGTAAATAAAAGCAAATCGAGTCTCGAACTCGGGGTAAAAAATTTTGAAGCCACGTTGCTACCCACCGAGCCACTGTTTCGGCGAAACATTTACTCGCTAAAAGGCACACAAAGTCATACGAAAACTCTGACTGTCGTTTCCTCAGAAATTGTCGAGTGTCTACGATAAGTCGTGAGACGTGATCGCTTATTTTGACACCTCTTCCACGAAGCGAAGTTTTTTGGGTAATCGAGTTATGGCATTTGCCGTGTTCTCCTCTTAGTGCTACCCGTGCGAAAGAATTGCAGGCCGCTAGGTCTTTAAATTTTTTGTTTTAATTTTTGGCGGAGATGGCGAATAGAAAGTTGCCCAAATTAGCATAAAAAGAAAATATCAACATTTTTAATGTGTCTACTTGATTTTGTGGAATAGAAACAAAAAAAGTCACAGAAATTTCAAATCACTGATTGTGGGAACACAGCAGCGAAACTAAATGAGTGACCACAGGATTTGAATACTCGAACACTGACCCCTGAATACCAATAAACGAATCTTTCACTCTGCGAAAAATTACTGTGTTAATTACTTGAATCAGCAAGCCTCGGAGTAACTCTGGCTGGCAGGTGGAAGCGCACGAACACAAAATTAACCATTGTGCCAGGAAGTGACGTGATTTTCAAGTAAATTCAAAAATAAACTGACACGAATTCATGGACAATGGAGCTAGCCATGGCTCTATTAGACAAGAAAATATTTTTCATTTGTCGCCATCACGACGTTTGAGCTGGATATCCACGGATTACCTCCATGAAATACCACGCAGACTACCCGCGTGATGCGTCATGTGCCCGAATCTCTTAACACCGCTTGAACAACTGCTCAGCAACGTCCCATTTAATTCTCTTTACATGGCGAACTGACGTCCCCAGACGTCACATCCCACGAGCAAAAATGTCAGATTTTGCAAACGATACATAATGCGACAGTCGATCTCAGCAGTCAAGAGGGATGGCAAAGATGTCCAGGGACATTATAAAGTCCATGAAACATGATACAAGTAAAAAACTGGTTTACAAGGAAAGGAGTAAACATAATAAACGATTCAGTTCTTGAAAAAAAACTCTGGAAAAAAATTTTTAAGTGGTGCCCGCAAGTTAAATTTGAAAAACAACGACAGGGGCACCATCATCGTCGTTGCTGAAAATCGTGGCAAACGAGGCAGAGAAAGCATTTTGTGTGCTACAATCTGCCCGGTGCCAATGGGCAGTGATTGTGCAAAGTGCTTTCAGAGGTAAGTTTCACAAGACACCACCTGTTTACAACAGAATAAATTTCCTTGGTCACCAACTTTTTGTCAACAGATTGCCGGTTTCGGTCTATAATGACCATCATCCAAATGTTAGAACTGACGACGCAGTACATTAGGACATTGTTTTTATAAAACAGATCTGGAGATGGTCATTATAGATCGAAACCGGTAATCTGTTGACAAAAAGTTTGCGACTATACACGTAAAGTAAAGGAAATTTATTCCATATTCGTGTCACTGTTTCATTCGCGACAATGTGGCAACTTGTGAGTTTACAACAGCATAGTGAAATGGTACAAGTAATTCGAGGAAGACGTTTGTTTGAGCCAACCTATCGAGGTGGCGCAGTAGTTAGCACACTGGACTCGCATGCGGGGGGATGACGGTTCAAACCCGCGTCCGGTTCAAAATTGGCTATGAGCACTATGGGACTTAACATCTATGGTCATCAGTCCCCTAAAACTTAGAACTACTTAAACCTAACTAACCTAAGGACAGCACACAACACCCAGTCATCACGAGGCAGAGAAAATCCATGACCCCGCCGGGAATCGAACCCGGGAACCCGGGCGCGGGAAGCGAGAACGCTACCGCACGACCACGAGCTGCGGACCCGCGTCCGGCCATCTTTATTTAGATTTTCCGTGATTTCCCTAAAATCGCTTCCGGCAAATGACGGGATAGTTCCTTTGAAAGGGCACGGCCAATTTCCTTCCCCATCCTTCCCTAATCCGACCTTGTGCTCAGTCTCCAATGACTTTGTTGTCGACGGCACATTAAACACTTATCTCCTCCTCCTCCTGTTTAAGCGATGCGAAGGGTTCGGCCGACCGGAAGTGTCAGAGCAGTGGATCTTTTGAGTTTTAGATGTATCAAATTGTTGCCTGTTTCTTTCGCAGCTGATTTCCTCTTCACGTTGCTTTTCAAATATCAAATTCTTTTAAAAATGACGCCATTGTAGAAGTTCCACAAAATGCGTATTAAAGCTGGGTGTTTTTTTTTTCATCATTGCGGAACTTTAACTGTTAGCACGTTTAAAATCATTTCCACCCATACTTAACCCATCTGCGAAGTCAAGCTCATCGTTACCCCGCTATACAATGTGACTTTGTTAAAGAGGGACAAACGGCAGGAAACGATACGTGAGACGACAAGGACCAGAAAAGATCAACTGGATATAAGGTTGGAAATTTGACCTAAGGGAGGTTACACCCACTTGAAGTTGGATATATTAGATATTTGAAACTGTAAGTTTCAATGACTGATAACACATACGATACACCTAGCACGTGGAATGTCTTCGCTCCA
Organism: Schistocerca nitens; assembly: GCF_023898315.1. Lineage (NCBI taxonomy): Eukaryota > Metazoa > Arthropoda > Insecta > Orthoptera > Acrididae > Schistocerca > Schistocerca nitens. The sequence continues at coordinate 644,257,238 of NC_064619.1, read as the reverse complement.
CATTCAAGAGGGCAGTGAGCTGTGGCCCCGTCATGTAGTAGCCAGATTGCCTTTCGTACTACTAAAGGCACGTCTTCCAACAGGGGAGACAGAGTCACCCAAAAGGGGTGCAAATATGCCTCTCCTGTGAGGAACCATGGTTGTATGATTGGTCACAAGAGGTTGTCACCAACATTTTCCGCTCATACATTGAGGCTGAACCGGTGCTGATGGTTTGCTGCCGCCCGACCATAAGAATTCCTCAAATTCCACAGGTGCGTGTTGCGAAGCTTAAAGATACTGCTCGTCATAAGTGTAGGCTCATCTGTGAAGACGATGGATGACAGATATCCCAGCACCGAGGTGGCCTGTGCGAAGAACCAGCGACAAAATCGTCGTTGCAGAGGCAAGTCCGTAGGTAATAACACCTGTAGGCGTTTTAAGCGATACGGATAGTGGCGGTTATCGTGGAGAATGTTCCACACGGTTGTCTGGTTTACCTCACGCTACTGATCTGCCTGTCTGGTGCTGATCTCTGTCTAAGATCTTTATCTTCACATTCCAGTGGGTTATCTCCCTTGGGAAGCATTTCTAGCCGTATGTTCATATGACCATATTTGTTTCGTATTCTGTCAGGATCGTTTCCTGCAGTTTATCCCAATTTAACAAAATCACCCCACAAAAGCCAGAATTTTCCTACCGTCGTGGTGAGTATACGAGATGTATCCATCGAAATTCTGTGAGGAAGGTTCTCCGTGGCATAGAACTCTGGTGTCGTAGCGCGTACCAATGCAGTTTGTTAAGCACTCAGACGCTCATTAAACGATCTCTTGATGGAGCGGCCAACTGTTCATTTTGTTAATCTGACTTGACGGTCGAAGTGCGTCGAGCGTAATTTAAAAATCGCTCGGACGTGGAGTTTGTAATAGATCCCATTTGTGAGGATCTGATATACTATATACTTGAAATTCTTTTTATTAATATCCGGCTGGCACCTACCTTTCCCCACAGCTATGTTCACGTGGTCGTTCAAATTTAGATAGTTCCCGGCAGATGTATACCGGTTGCCGCCTTTTCCAGTGATATAAACAGATCGTATAGTCAAACTAAACATACCGGACAAAAAACTGAGCTCTCCCAGGAGCTACGTAGACAATACCTCTTCTGTACTTCGATAAAAACGTCGGTCTGGTGAGGATGAGAGCCCAAGTTTCTTGAGCCTCTCATTAATGTTTACATCCCGTAGAGCTGCTGTTGTGTCACCGCCAGACACCACACTTGCTAGGTGGTAGCCTTTTAAATCGGCCGCGGTCCGCTAGTATACGACGGACCCGCGTGTCGCCACTGTCAGTAATTGCAAACCGAGCGCCGCCACACGGCAGGTCTAGAGAGACTTACTAGCACTCGCCCCAGTTGTACAGCCGACGTTGCTAGGAAAGGTTCACTACGAATTACGCTCTCATTTGCCGAGACGGTAGTTAGCATAGCCTTCAGCTAAGTCAATTGCTACGACCTAGCAAGGCGCCATCACCAAGTTATATTGAGATGATAATACTGTATCAACAAGACCAATGTTCACCAATTGTGGATTAAAGTTAAGTATTCCAGCAGCTACGTACTTTTCTTTATAGCATTCATTACGTATCCTGTTTCAGACCTCACGCCAGCCTGCGTGAGCTTATAGCGTGCATTTCGGCCTTCTCTAGCAACATATCAGCTGCCAAACGGTAAAGATGTTGATTGCTATGTTCCACTCGCTGTTCCAAAAGGTACTAGATCTTTTCTGTGGGATTAAGAGAGGGTAATTTAGAAGGCCTGTGCAGATGCGAAATGGTGCCTGAGTGTTCATAAACCAAAAACGTACGTGTGCAGCCTTGTAAACACGGTTATCATCTTGGATGGTTGGTTCAAATGGCTCTGAGCACTATGGGACTTAACATCTATGGTCAACAGTCTCCTAGAACTTAGAACTACTTGAACCAAACTAACCTAAGGACAGCACACAACACCCAGTCATCACGAGGCAGAGAAAATCCCTGACCCCGCCGGGAATCGAACCCGGGAACCCGGGCCATCTTGGATGACTGAGGTGTCCACAGTGTACTCTTGATGAAGATTTGCAATAAAAGGCAACGCTTGGTCATCGAGAATGTTGATACAGATTTCCTGATTCATGATGACGGTAAGCTCAATGACTGGGCCCAATTCTTGGTACGAAAAACTCTCCAAAAACACCAGAGAACCGTCTCCAGTCTGAACTACACCGCCCATACACTGTGGGTTTAACACGCCATAGTGGGCAGCAATTCTTGTTGAGTTTCAAACCAACTGTCACAAAAAAGGCGTGACACTAGTGTCAGATTCTTATCGGTTACAATGTTTTTACGACCACTGTTCATATTCTGTGTTGCATGGCTGCGAATGTAAACTACTCCTTGTAAACGCGTTGCACAGGCCGCGTTGATAAAACCAACAAACCGGGCTTTCATTCACAATGTAGCCCTCAACATGCTCATACAAGATATCCTATTTTTGTCTCCAAATCCTACGACGAAGTTTCCCCACAACCGCCAGGCACGGACGGACCACGTCACTGTCGAGAGTTACATCACAGCGGGGCCCACATAATCGTCTGGTTCCAGTTGTATACCATCTAAAGAGCTCCAAAGCGATCAGTGACTGTTTTAATGGGGTGACTAACACTTGGTCCGGTAACGATTAATCGGATCGTTTGGTTCACATCCTTGTGGCACTCTCACAATTAAGTTTTGTTCGTTCCGCATCCAAAGCTACCATTTGATGTTATCTGCACGCCAAGGAATGTGCTGTGTCTCACCGCTTCTAGTGACTCAGCGTACTGTTTCACCGAGTGTGTACGCGTAACCAGGGAAATCATGCATGCGAGTTGATCTCGCAAGCGTCCTTCAGCGCTTCCTCTCAGACAGACAGAATACGCAGCAATACCGGGATCTTAGCGATTCGTGACGCTGCTTTTCGCTGAAACCTTAGAACAAAAAAGTGTTTTTTTTTTCCACACTATTGCTAGTGAGCACAGACACGGCAGGCAATGTCCGATATATTTGTGGGAATAATTGATCCACTAATCCAGTGTACTATCTTCGAATTTACTTTCAGCGTCGGGTTATCATATGCCGTTGACAAAGGTTTTTTTGTTTAGTTAGAAACAGAAAGTAATGCTATAGACTTAAATACTGCGTGCGTTATTTTATATGGTTCATAAGCCTTACTCATGTAATTTGTGATCATGATAACGAAGAAACAAGAATAAGTGTGAACTGTTTATTTTGTGGGCAGTTAGCACGACATCGCGACAACGGAAGACACAGTCAGCTACACGCCATCTACGATGAGATTCAGGAAATTCGACATGAAATCCAGGTTTTGAAGCTCTCTCTTCGTGCGACGCCAAATGAGAAACAAAGCAATGCAATGAACAGAGCTCTAAAACAGAGCAAAGTCCCGCGTCGGTTGCATATCTTTTACACACCACCGTGCGCTTTATCTTTCCGCTGCGCCTGGAGGTGACGATGACCCAGCTTTGAAAATTACTGTTCCGGTGATTTCTTCCGCGTAGCGACTGCACTCACTTGCAGTGAACCAACCGTCCGTTCCTCATGCGGTTCTTCCTCGCGACGTTTCCAGTTACGGACACTATCGTTTATTACAGAACAAACCACAAATTTGGTTTGCAGTCACGGAAAATATTTTCGCGCATGAACAAGTCGTCGATGATAATGAACAATTTACGGTAGTCGTCACCAACCGATATTAGCAGGCATCAGCACTTGTGTCGGTAATCAATATGCGCCTACCACATCATCAAACTTACATGGAAATTATTCTAAACACATACTGTAACAATGGCTGCATGGTACAGCGCGTATTAGATCGCAGTCTCTGTAACAATGTATGATTGAATAAATGGTCTCTAGCACGGAAACCATGCATTTCCGGACGTAAACTCATCAGACCTTTTTTGTTCCGTACCCTCTCATCGACCAATCCCTAGAGTTTGTAAACAGTAGAAAAAAATCACCCTATAGTGCATGATAACCGTGATTCATATTTTCTCGTTGAACACGTTCTCTGCAGTCTCACGTAGTTACAGAAGATCCAGTTCCAATCCAGAGAAAAATTAAGTCACTGCGTAGTCGCACAGTTGGATGGATTCCTTTCATTTCAAGAAGTTCCGACTATTTATGAACTCCGTACGCGTGGAGTCGGGCAGAATTTTTGACCAAGGCAATGGGCTGGTTATTTCTAAATTTATGTGTGCTGTGAGACACACTCACCCCACGCCCCTTCATTCTTTTGTTCGCTGCTTTTATCGCTTGTCTATTGTTATAGAGCTGAACTGTTAATTCGTGTGGCAGTACTGTTTACAGCATTGTAATGTACAGTAAATTTGCGGACGGGTTGTTGTCGGTACGTTGGGTAAAATTGCTTATCGTAATCAGTTAGTGAGTAACTCATATTTGAGATTCATTTCTGGTTTTCCGGACTCTACTGGTGTCAGCAAAACAAAAGCACAGAAAGAAGCAGCTAAATTTGTGAAAAATAGGCCAAAAGCGACTTCGTATTTTACGAAGAAAGATCACTTCATTGGTAACGTTAGTGAAGTTTGTGCTGAACCAAAACCTCCTGCATGTGTACCTACTTCTTCTAAAGAATGTTTGACAAGTTCTGGTGAATCTGAAATTGTTGTCGAGCAGTATTTGGTGAGTTAGTCGGTAGTGAATGCAAATGTTAGGCGACCATAGAACCAAAACCTATGACAATACTAACTGTGAATGAGTGAAGTGCTCAACACTGAAGAAAGATCCGGCGAAACGGAAAAAAGTGAACAACGAATTCGTGGCTCTGTGTTTAGCGAAACGTTTGGACTATTTTAAGACTAATTTATATAATTTAAATAAATTTGAAAGCGTCAACAAATCACAAAAAAAGGTACGCATCCAAAAACTTGTTCTTAAAAAACTGTTGAATGGAGAGAGAAATGACAGAAAATGGCTGTTGCATTCCGAATATACTGGAAATGTGTTTTGTATTTTCTGTAAATTATTCAGTGACAGCGGTGCCTCAGACGACATGCGTATTCCATTTTCAATATGTGGATTTTTTGGCTGGAAGAAAAATCGAAGTCTCACGAAAACAGCGCTAATCATGGCAAAAATCCAGTGGCGCGTGTTCTGCGGTCGAAGAACGAGGGACGTACCGAGACTGAACTGCAGTTTATGCAAAACACTACGGACTAGTTGTAGATTCAGCGGTAGACACTGAATATGAAGATCAACTAACCGTTATAGTACGGTATAGTCTCGAGGAAAGAGTTCACGAAAGATTTTTGTATTTTGTTCCCATACAAAGTCATACGGGAGAAAGTCTTAGGAAGCGGGAATTATTCAGGTTTAAGCTCAAAGATAAAGGAACTGAACTCATTTACTTCTTATATGCACCGTGCTACGCCTTCGTTAAGCCTTGTCATCCAAAACGGTGCAGAAGAATCGTTAGAATCAGTTTTTTTCTTTTTTCCCGGTTATATGACTTATTTGTAGCTTCTAATCATTGTTGGCACATTCTTTTGAAGAATAATGGGCGGCTTAATACATTGTCCGATACTAGATGGTCGTGCCGCAAGGAAGCAATAACAGCTGTTTGACGTAATTTCGAAGCCGTTTACAAGTCACTTGAAGGAATTGTCGAGAACAAAGAAGAAAAGGCAGCGACAAGCAATGAGTCAGAATCGCTTCAGAAATAACTAAAAAAACTGAATACAGCAATATTGGTTGTTTTCTGGGATGACATGTTGTCTCCAATGGACAAAACTAACAAATATTTGCAAAAGCCTGGACGGGACTTAGCGGATGTCAGCGATGTGATCATTGATTCCGTTTTTCAGCCGTGTTAGGGAAAATTTTGATGAATATGAAAACCAAGCTAAGGGCTAAGTGAGCATGTATATCAAGAATATAGCGACGAAAGGAAAGGCAAAAATAAGAAGATTCTGTGACGGAGAAAAATCAGAAGGATTGAGTGGACGTGACAAATATCGTGTGGCACTTGTTACAGTTGATAAGCTACAAGCGGAACTGAAAAAGCGAGAAGAAAAGTATTGTGAAATAGTCGCTGTTTTCCTACCTTTAACAAATAATATAGTAATGCAAGAGCTATCAAGAACTCTAAACAGAAACGTAGAAACTTTGCGAAAAATACCGGGGTGATCTCGTTGGAGAAAGTTTTCATTGTGAATTTCTTAATTTTACCGAATATCTGAAGCGTTCCCTTAAAGAAAAGGCTGATAAACATTTCGTCAGTCGAATTATATGAATTAACGGTTGAAAATGATCTTGGTGATATTTTTTCCAAATGTAATGATGGCCCACCGAATTTTCCTCTAAACACCAATTACGAATTGTGAAACTAAGAGAGGATTTTCCAAACTGGCTCTTATTAAGAAAAGATAACAGGCTACATGCAAGAAGAAAGCATTTCCACCCTCACCTTGCTATCAGTTGAACGTCAGGTAACCAGTTCTCTTGACTTCCAGGATTTGACAGAGGAATTCGCTAGGGCTAAAGCGAGTAAAAGAAATTTTTGAGGTACTCATTTTCTATTTATTGCATTTATGTAATAGGGTAGCTTTGTTTCTTTAAATGCAATTGACCCCGCGCCTCGTCATGGGTTAACCAGGCTTTGCCACCAACCAATGTTAATTTATTTAGTGTTACAGAAACAACGTCTACGCAATCAGACATCAAAGGTACTTTTGGGCAAATATGCAAAATTAGATATTAACACACTAAATTTAAAACCCTCGAATGACCTGCCTGTGGCCTGAGTGGGGTTGCCTATCCCATTGTCGTATTTTGTTTACTGAATCATTTGCAACCAGTTGATTTTATGGGAGTTTATCTGTCCCTGACATCCCATCTTTAGATGTTTACAGTTGTTTACGTGTAGTGAACATTGTTTCTTTACCTCGGCGTTGCAGATTTTTGCTATGAACATTTTTTTAAATAGTTATTGTAAAACGTTGTAAGTGCAGAAACAATGTTCACGAGGCGTAAATAAATATAATCATTTGATGGACGGGTGAACATAAAATGAATTTAGTACAAAAAACTCGTTTTTTTAGAAATAATTCACTGGCGTGGCGTGTCGGGGAAGGGCTGCCATTGGTATCGGTGCGTTACCCCCATAGAGTATAAAAACGGGCTTAGGCACGTGATTTTGGAACGGCGCTGCTTGTCTATTGTTTGCTGTATAGCGTAGCTTGGATATTACATGTCTTCGCCTTGTTTTATATCGTTTCTGCACATTTGAGTTCAAGTAACAGCTACGGTGCAGCGTTGTTGTTGTTACGGATGTTCAAAAAAATGGTTCAAATGGCTCTGAGCACCATGGGACTTAACATGTATGGTCATCGGTCCCCTAGAACTTAGAACTACTTAAACCTAACTAACCTAAGGACATCACACAACAGTTACGGATGTAAAGGGAAGTGTGTGAAAGGAGGACCAGTTACTTTTCATAGGGACGTACAACAAACGTGTAATTCTAAATGTCTTATTGATATGAAGCCCTTCATATGTTGAAAAATATCAAGACATGGCATTATAAAGTGTTCTATTGTAGACGTAATTTCTGCGATTTTATGGCAAGTGTTTACCAGACAAAACAATTGTTCAAATTGCTCTGACAAGGGAACCTCCCCATCGCACCCCCCTCAGATTTAGTTATGATTTGGCACAGTGGATAGGCCTTGAAAAACTGAACACAGATCAATCGAGAAAACAGGAAGAAGTTGTGTGGAACTACGAAAAAATAAGCAAAATATACAAACTTAGTTGTCCATGGGCAACATAGGCAACATCAAGGACGCTCTGGCCTCAGGAGCGCCGTGGTCCCGTGGTTAGCGTGAGCAGCTGTGGACCACGAGGTCCTTGGTTCAAGTCTCCCCTACAGTAAAAATTTTAAATTGTTATTTTCAGACAATTATCAGAGTTCAGGCGCTCACACATAATCAATTTCGCTCTCCAAAATTCCAGGACATATGCAGATTTGCTTGGACATATGCAGGATTTGACGATCTACACACGGAAAAATTTGAAAACGTTAAAAACATATGTTTTGACAGAGAACAGAGGAAACTGTGCGACTGTGAAACTCTTGCATTCATTTGTTGCAGTTTATGTGACACACACTTATGTTTTCATCACTTTTTTGGGAGTGATTATCACATCCACAAGAAAACCTAAATCGGGCAAGGTAGAAGAATCTTTTTACCCATTCGCCAAGTGTACAAGTTAGGTGGGTCGACAACATATTCCTGTCATGTGACGGACATGCCGTCACCAGTGTCGTATAGAATATCGCCAAGTGTACAAGTTAGGTGGGTCGACAACATATTCCTGTCATGTGACGGACATGCCGTCACCAGTGTCGTATAGAATATATCAGACGTGTTTTCCTGGATCAAATATTTTCGGTTCCCATTGGAGAGGCACGTCCTTTCGTCAACTAATCGCACGATTTTGCGGTGCGGTCGCAAAACACAGACACTAAACTTATTACAGTGAACAGAGACGTCAATGAACGAATGGATAGATCATAACTTTGCAAAAATAAAGTAAGTAAACTTTTCGCTCGAGGGTAGACTTGAACCAACGCCCTCTCGCTCCGCAGCTGCTCACACTATCCACGAGACCATGGTGGTGCTGTGCCCAGACTATCCTTGATGTTGCCTATGTTGCCCAAGGACTACTCAGTTTGTATATTTTGCTTATTTTTTCATAGTTCCACACAACTTCTTCCTGTTTTCTCGACCGATCTGTGTTCAGTTTTTCAAGGCCTATCCACTGTGCCAAATTATAACTAAATCTGAGGGGGGTGCGATGGGGAGGTTCCCTTGTGAGCACTATGGGACTTAACATCTGAGATCATCAGTCCCCTAGACTTAGAACTAAATAAACCTAACTAACCTAAGAACATCACACATCCATGCCCGAGGCAGAATTCGAACCTCCGACCGTAGCAGCAGCGCAGTTCCGGGCTGAAGCGCCTAGAACCGCTCGGCCACAACGGCCGGCGTTTACGAGACAAGTGCTAGATAAATTTGCAAGTGTGCTCGAGTGAACAGCCAGTCAGTGTGTACATATTGGGGCTATGTTCATATGGACATAAAATTTATGCATGACATTCTGATTAACTTCCTCTGATTTATGCAGGTTCTCAAATCCGTGTGTGTGTTTAAGTATTTCTGCATGAGACAGTTTCCAATACAGTGTCGTTGTAGCGCAAAGAACAGATTCAACAATATAACCACTGCAATAGAAAAAAAAGAAAAAAACTGAACTCGTACTTTTCATTTTTTGTGTACAGTTTTACTTTTCTCATGAGGTGGCGCAAAAATGGTACAGTTATTTTACTTTATAAAAAGCAGAAGGATAAGTAAGGAAAAATGAAAAAAATGATAGGGAAGCAGGTGGTGCAAATCACTGTATTTCCCGTAACAATTTCATGGCGCCGGCCACAGTGTCACTGTCACATAGTTAATTAAAACAGAGATTCTACAATATGAATAAGTGCAGTAGAAAACGTAAAAGAATGTTGTTGGTTATCACTTCTTCTATCGATACCGGAAAAACGTAAATAAAGTATAATCTGAGCTGTGATACTACGGAGAAAAAGGAGAATACTTTTGCTTTCCACATCTTTAAGCCAACATCAGTTACTGGTATCAAATTTTTAAGCTGTCTGTAAAACACGTATACCAAGTTTGAAGGTACTTCTGAAGGCGATCTATCTGTAGGAACTAAGTAATAACACTCAAAATACGATAAGCGCTATACAGGCTAAAAAGCGCCATCCCAAAATCAAGTGACTTAATCTGCAACAGATGTTGCGGAGATAATTCTCGTTCTGCGCACTCGAATGCTCACTCCATAGATATTTATACTCTACGGTTACCCCATAAGCATTAACGCTTCAGTTTTGACTTCATGCACTAGGAGCGGTGCTGTACCGTCAGCTGATGAGGTGGCCTAGGAGATTAAGAGAGGATGCGAATCAGGCCCGCTTGTCAACAAAGGTTGCCCGTGTCTCCCCTTAACAGCGAAATTTAATGCGTTAAATTTTGTGTTGGCATTATGTTTTCGCTGTAGGCCACAGTTTTCGAGATATTCAAAACAAAAAGGGGAAAAAAACACTTTCGGAGGTCATCTTTGTACATTTTTTGTGAATAATTCGAAAACTATGGTCACTAGCAAAAATGTATCCCAGTACAAAATTTAACTATATTAAATTTCCTATAAAAGGATCCAGCAACGGCCTTGCCGCAGTGGATACACCGGTTCCCGTGAGATCACCGAAGTTTACAAGCGCTGACGGGCGTGATAGGCACTTGGATGGGTGACCATCCAGACCACCATGCGTTGTTGCCATTTTTCGGGGTGCACTCAGCCTCGTGATGCCAACTGAGGAGCTATTCGACCGAATAGTAGCGGCTTCGGTCAAGAATACCATTATAACGATCGGGAGAGCGGTGGACTGACCCCTCGCCCCTCCTACCTGCATCCTCCTTGAAGATGACACGGCGGTCGGATGGTCCCAGTAGGCCACTCGTGGCCTGAAGACGGAGCACAAAAGGATATTGTTAAATTTTCTACAGGACTAATAGTTTGCGTGTAGTGAGCGAGAGAATGTGAAAATCTTGTGCATGGTATCAGAAGACGTTTCGGGTTGCATAAAACGAGGGGTAGGGGCAGTAGAAGCACACTTAATAACGGAGGGTTCACAGCAAACATCCACGTGAGTCCAGGGGATTCGCCCTTTACACCCAAGCAGAGTTGGTCTCAACGTTCTACGGGCCAGCAAGCCAAAACGTCGGGTGAGCAGCGACAGCTTGTTGCATATGACACCTACAATGTCGGAGAGCACCGCAACGGTTTCACCACTTTTTTTTTTATACAGTTCAAAATAAAGGCCTGGCCAGACAGAATCCGGCCTGCCGCTGCGACGGACGGCGCAGCGGTGGGCCGGATCTGTCAGCGGCCACGGACGCCACAGAGGCAACGGCCGGCCGGCCGGCCGCTGCGACTCTTGATGCGTCAGCTGTTACACTGTGGAAGGGGCCGAAACCCATTATTAAGCTTGCATGCGTAGTTCGATTGTCTTGCGTTAAGGCGATTTGGAATCTTCACGCGGGACACGTTATCTTTGTGCGAGTTCTTTTTTTTTGTTTTGTTTTTTAATTGCAGAAATGAGTAGCTTGCACTGGCGATGCCACGAAATGGCACCAAGAAGAGATGTTGGGTGCACGACATTGATATCAAGAGAGAAAGCTTAGGAGAATACCATCGTCTGTTTATTGATCTAGAGTCTGACGAAGATAGGTTCTTCAAATATTTTCGTATGTCGCGAGAATGTTTCGAGGAAATGCATCGCCTGATAAAAAGGTAGCACCGAGAAGTGCACAACGAACTGGGGAAAGCCAATTGATACAAGGCACAGACAAGCCGTTTGTTTGAGGTACGTTTTACCGTTTGTGGCCTCTTTATGCTTCAAACAGAAGTCATATAATTTATTCCATTTCTTTTTTGCTGTATCATATGAAAGGTTCGGCGGAAGAAAGTGCTATCCCACAACGTAGTTACGAGTGGAGTGATAAATTTATCTGCAGTGTTTACGAATACAGCAAACGATAGTAACATCTAGTTCCGTATGTCCCGCTAGAGAGAACTTTCTACTTATTAGATTGTTTTGTTTCATTGTATTCATAACATTGTCATTGAATTTAAACAAACATATCTTTGGTCTTTAACTTATCTATGCGTTCTATCGGCATAATTGATTTTAATCTTTTCCAGATACTTGAGTACAGGCGACAGTGACCAGACCATAGCTTTTTCTTTTCGGTTAGGACGTTCAACAGTCTCAGATATTGTGAAACAAGTGTGCCAGCCAATAAGGACTGTTCTACAGCCCAAGTATTTTCCTACTCCTACAACAGAGATGTGGAAGAAATCTGAAGAAGGATTTATAGAACTGGGGGTTTCCGAACTGCTTTGGAAGCATAGACGGAAAGGCTATCAGGTTAAAATGCACGAAGGATAGTGGATCCCAGGTCTTCTGTTACAAACAGTTCTTTTCGCTAGTTCTCCTGGTGATCGTTGATCCATACTACCGAGTTTACAGTAGTTGATATTGGAAGTTATGGACGTCACAGTGACAACACTATTCAGCTTTCTATCAAGAGTATATCGAGGAGAAATGTATTCTACCTCCAAATCAGAATCGCGTGTATGATACAAAAAGTTATATTCTCTCACCCCCCTCTACAAGTCTTTCTGTGTGCATGCACTACGAGCTGCAAAACAAAAACCGCCTCACGCCGCTGCTTCCAGTGTGACAGCAGAGCAGTTGAATGCTCCAACAGAGGCAAGCAGCCGCTCCGGATTGCGGCGAATCTGTAATCTGTGACAACCCGGCGGCGGCCGGTGCGGCAGGCCGGCTGCCGGTGCGTCAAAGCCGCACTCTGTGTGACCGCCGCCATACAATAACGAGCGATTCAACAGTGCGGCCTGCCGGCTGCGGTTCAAGGCCACAGACCGGACGGCCAGGCCGCGTTCTGTCTGGCCAGGCCTTAAATAAGATCTGCCGCCGAGGTAATGGATGCTCGCGGCCTCGGGCGACAGATGGCCCATACGCTGGAGGAGTGACGGAGTGCAACGAGGCATTCCGGGAGGGGCCGGGGACGTAAATGAACCGGTAACGGCGCCGTGTTTACCGGCACACCTGCCCTAACCTCGCCGTTATTGCCGGCGCGGCGGCGACGGATAGACTGCGGCGAGCAGAACTGTCGCCCCTGGCGCGCGCCGCAGGGCTAATTCATTAGCGCGCCGCCGCCGGCTCCCCTCCCCTCCCGTGCGCAGCGCCCCTTCGCAGCCAATCTCTTCCGCCGTGAGGAGGGCAGGCCGCGCCGGCTGACGTAGCAGGCAGGGGGCGGCCGAGGTTGCGGCTCCCGGCTGCGACTCGAAAACTGCAGCGCCAGGCAAACAGCGACGCGCGCCAGCCATCGCGCAATTAGCAGCCACGCGGCTGACAGCAACACCTCACGACCGCTACTGTTCCTCTCTTGTACCGGGTGCGGCAAAGAAATATGCATATTTGAAAGAAAAAAGAGGAAAAAAACAGAGTCGATAATTTTGTTTTAATTCTGTCAACGATTTCCGGCAAATGGCACAACATATTGTCAGTTCATTCATTATACTCAAATGGTTTTCCCGTTTACTCCTTTTGTATTTATGCATTGTTCAGCCTTTTTATCTTTTAAAATGCAGTACCACCACACTCTCAAAGATTGCATTTACTGTATGTTTCCTCACTTTCTTCCATTTTCCTATTTTCATTCACTTCTGTTTATCTTATGGAGCCGGCCAGTGTGGCCGAGCGGTTCTAGGCGTTTCAGTCTGGAACCGCGCGACAGTAACGGTCGCAGGTTCGTATCCTGCCTCGGGCATGGATGTGTATGACGTCCTTAGGTTAGTTAGGTTTAAGTAGTTCTAAGTTCTAGGGGACTGATGACCTCAGATGTTAAGTCCCATAGTACTCAGAGCCATTTGAACAATTTATCTTATTGATAATGCTTAGGTTGCTTATACATTCTGTAGTTACATTGATAATGCTTTCTTCTTTTAACTGGTTTGTGTATCATTCTCCATGTTTTATGACACCTGTTTTATGCCTCCTGAAGTAGCCTTTAGCCTTGTCAAGTACTAATTTTATTTTATTTTATTGGTTTCGTTTATTAATAGAATGTGTTTTGTAGGCATGCTGCTCCTATTTTGTGTTAAGGATTTTTCCTGTCTACTCCGTTTTTATTTATTTACTATTCAATTTTTTACCTCTTACTTTGCATTAACATCACACTGTCAAAGATGTTACTTACTCTTTGTTTCTGCTTCAATCTAGACGTGTAACTTCTCTTCCAAAGTTGTTTACAAACATTGTAACTTCTTTGGTGACAATACTCAGTAAATGTCTGAAGATGGCCTTGCAAGCTGAAAACCGGTTAACATAATAAAGGTAATACTGTAGAACAAAAGCAAACTAGCGCTTTTCATTTATTGTAATGTTGTTCTACCAAGAACCGGTGGAAGATTCAGTGAACCAAAAACATTGTTTATACGACTTTGTTGAGTTAAGACATTGAAATAAATAAGAGAAAATTGTAGTTTTTAATATTTTTAACCATGATTCGACGTTCGGCAAAAAAAATATGTACCTCACCATCACTGATCATACCAGAACTACTGATATGCAAGCGAAGCTGCCTGACAGTCAGTAATTTATAGCTCAAAAGGAATAACATAAGTGTATTATTTGAATCAATCATTTACCTAGGAATAAACGTCTAGAAAAGTGTATTATTTGAATCAATCATTTACCTAGGAATAAACGTCTAGAAAAGTTCGATGCACTCAAGCGGATGTCAGCATCATCTTAAAGGTGACACAGAGCAAATTATATACATGTATCAGAATACTTCTTCAGAGTAGAATGTACACCGGATAACTGGGACACTGAGATTTCAGCGATCAAGATTAAAGTTTGCATGCCTCAGACACTCTCTCTCTTTAAAATTTCATTGCAGTCGGATTACTTCACAAGAACAGATATAAGAAAAAATACGTTGCACAAACAACATTTAAAAACTGGTAACTAAAACATCGGAAACATTAAAAACGCAAGAGCTGTCAGTAAAAATCGTTTAATGAAAGGGCACATTATATACACTTTGTGTAGTTTCTCTAATCCGTGTAAGGCAAATATCGATATGGTTCCTTCTCCAGTTTTGGTGTGTGCTCTATCTGTAATAACCTCGTCCGCCGATGGGGTGTAGAATTTTGATCTTCCTTCCCTCATTATTTCTTTCTTTCTTGCAGCCTTTGTCCCACTGCAACTCGGGATCGGCCGTGCTGCTATTAATTTGGCGGGATTAGTTACACAGGATGGCTGGACGCCGTTCCAGACGCAACCCTGCACCCCCCTGGGACGGAATGAGTGTAACCCAGCTGTCCGCATCTAGTGTAAGCCATGGAATAGTGCGAATTTTTTCAGAAGTCTGGGAGGCGTGGAACTGAGGCGGAACGTGGGGACCAGCCCAGTATTCACCTAGTGGGATGTGGAAAACCGCCTAAAAACCACATCCAGGCTGGCCGGCAGACCCTCGTCATTAATCCGCCGGGCGGATTCGATCCGGGGCCGGCGCGCCTACCCGAGTCCAGGAAACGGCGCATTAGCGCTCTCGGCTACCCTGGCGGGAGTCTTCCTTCCCTCATTACTAAACTGCAAAAAGAACAGCCAGCTAATCGTTTTTAGGTCCATGAGAAGGTGGCGAGGATACCCTCGGACAAATTTGTAACAGAAAGAATTCCATGTGAGCAGAGGTCATGTGCCGTTTCTTTTTGACTCTGGTGCATGCTGGACGGGAAGTTGAGCAGCTCGTACAATTCAATGCGCAGCACGCTAGCTTGCGAGACAGGTACGTGATCCAGATCGATCGAATCTATGTGACGGATTAACGACGTTTGGTCTGCTGCACAGCCTAGGCTGAGCGTGGGATTTTTAGACGTGTTTTCACGCCATTCAGGCAGACGCTGGTCTGGTCCCCGATCTCCATCAACGACAACAGTTAAAAAAAACTCTTAAAATGCGATAACATAAAGAACAAAGTTAACACGAAACACAGGCAGATGATGCACGCTACTTCCCACCCACGACTGTGGCGACAGAGCCAGCCGAAGTGGCCGTGCGGTTAAAGGCGCTGCAGTCTGGAACCGCAAGACCGCTACGGTCGCAGGTTCGAATCCTGCCTCGGGCATGGATGTTTGTGATGTGCTTAGGTTAGTTAGGTTTAACTAGTTCTAAGTTCTAGGGGACTAATGACCTCAGCAGTTGAGTCCCATAGTGCTCAGAGCCATTTTTTGTGGCGACAGAAAGGGCAGATCTGGCAAGAAGAGGGCAGAAGGTTTTGAAATATGATACAGAAGAATGCTGAAGATTTCGTGGATAGATCGGATAGATCTCGAAAAGGAACAGAACAGAAGTGAAGTACTAAGACTTTCAGTGCTTTAGTGAGAGGATCGCAAAGATTTTGTAGCCCGTTGTCTGGTATGGAGCGCTGAAGGGCGCTCACATACCAAGGGACTATTACGACATCAAATCGCACGCATTATGTACATGCTTATGCGTACGTGCTCAGTGGAAAGTCTGATGGTATCTTATCCACACAATCCCGAAGATAGCAAGGGCAGGTTAAGCGCGACAACTGTCGGGCAGTCAGCTTAATGGTTTGTGTAAGCACGTTGCTGAGACGAATAATTTGCAGAAGAATCGCAAAAAAAAAAAAAAAAAAAATAATAATAATAAAAAAATAATTGAGGGTATGTTGTATGACAATCAATTTGTTTTTCGGAAAGGAAAAGGCGCCAGAGATGCAGTTTTGCCGTTGCAGTTGATAATGGAAACATGAGTTAAGAAAAATCAGGACATATTCATAGGATTTCTCGACCTCAAAAATGCGTTTGGCAGTGTAAAATAGTGCAAGATGTTTAAAATTCTCGAAAATTAGGAGCAAGCTATAGCGAACGACTGATAATGTACAATACGTACAAGAGCGAAGAGAGAAGAATACGAAAGGAAGACCCAAAACAAGGACCTCGGATTAAAAAAGGCGTACGGCATAGATGTTATCATTCGCCCCTACAATTCAATTCTATTCATCGAAAAACAAGTGCCGGAAATATAAGAAAGGATCAAGAGTGGGATTAAAATTCAACGTGAGAGGGTATGAATGATATGATTAGTAGATGACATTCCTGTCTTCAGTGAAACTGATGAAAACACTTACAGGACGTGGTGTATGGGAATGTAGTGGGCAACCTAAGGTGTACACTATATAGACGGAGAAAACAGAAGAAAACTGAAAGCAATGAGAAGTAGCAGACACGAGGTTAGCGATAAAATTAACATCAAAATTGGGACCCACGAATCAGAGGAAGTTAGGGAATTCTGCAATCTCGGAAGCAAACTAATAGATGACGAACGAAGCACGGAGGACATGAAAAGTAGATTAGCACAATCAGAGAGATCAATGCTGGCCAAGAGATGTCAGGAGGTATCAAACATCGGCCTTAATCTGAGGTAAAAATTTCTGAGAATGCACGTTTGGTGCACAGTATTGTATGGTAGTGAAACACTGACTGTGGGAAAACCAGAAAAGAAATTAATCGAGGCATTTGAGATGTGGTACTACAGAAGAACGTTGAAAATCAGTGGACTGATAAGATAAGGAATGAGAAGGTTTTCCCCAGAAACGGAGAAGAAAGGAAGACATGGAAAACACTGACAAGAAGAAAATAGTATGATAGGACATGGGTTAAGCCATCATGGAATAATATTCACGGTACTAGAGAGAAGTACAGGGGATAAAAACTGTAGGAGGAGGCAGAGAATGAAATACGTCCAACAAAGAACTAACGAAACAGGGTGCAAATGGTACTGTGCGATGAAGAGGTTAACACAACACACGAATTCGTGGGGAACCAGTCAGAAGACCGATGACTCAAAAAGAAATTACACGACACGCGGGTGACAACTGAAATACTGCGATCGTTTGAGTGTGCCGCAAGTAGGCGTAAACATCCGATATCGCGTGTCTGCTCGATCGGCCATCAGTTATTGGAAACACTCACAGCTGACGAGTACCACGCAAGCGCTGTATCCCGTGTTCCGCAGAAATCATTACCAGTGTGGTAGAATGCGATCACCGCATACGCTCCAGTGCGTTGCTGACACACATTGTCGTATTTGGGATATGAGTCTTGACTGGAAAATAAATAAATAACTAAATAATCAAAAAAGAAAAAAGCGAGATGAGAGTATTATTGGAAAAAGGTTCGAGATCATTGTCACCCTACTTCGCTTCAGACTGATGTGTCAGTCGCATTTGGTCACATAGCTGCGTATAAACGTAAACCGAAACCTTACAGATTGACGGTAGTGCATCGACTGACCAGTTCAGATACGGTTGCTCGACGTGCTACTGGGCGTTGTCGTCTGCGTGTAGCATAATTTATTACTGTCATCAAAAACAAATCTTAATACTATCATATAAGTATTGGAATAGTATGATCTTCCACCTTCCTGTATGTAGCAAGATCATTTCCTTTTGTTAGTTACTATTCCTCTAAAAAAAGGATGAACTATATTGTCCACACACCTATCAGAAGTTATTGTTTGCTGGTAGAAATATTTTGTTGTTGTTGTGGTCTTCAGTCCTGAGACTGGTTTGATGCAGCTCTCCATGCTACTCTATCCTGTGCAAGCTTCTTCATCTCCCAGTACCTACTGCAACCTACATCCTTCTGAATCTGCTTAGTGTATTCATCTCTTGGTCTCCCCCTACGATTTTTACCCTCCACGCTGCCCTCCAATACTAAATCGGTCATCCCTTGATGCCTCAGAACATGTCCTGCCAACCGATCCCTTCTTCTGGTCAAGTTGTGCCACAAACTCCTCTTCTCCCCAATCCTATTCAGTACCTCCTCATTAGTTATGTGATCTACCCATCTAATCTTCAGCATTCTTCTGTAGCACCACATTTCGAAAGCTTCTATTCTCTTCTTGTCCAAACTATTTACTGTCCATGTTTCACTTCCATACATGGCTACACTCCATACAAATACTTTCAGAAATGACTTCCTGACACTTAAATCTACATTCGATGTTAACAAATTTCTCTTCTTCAGAAACGCTTTCCTTGCCATTGCCAGTCTACATTTTATATCCTCTCTACTTCTACCATCATCAGTTATTTTGCTCCCCAAATAGCAAAACTCCTTTACTACTTTAAGTGTCTCATTTCCTAAACTAATACCCTCAACATCACCCGACTTAATTCGACTACATTCCATTATCCTCGTTTTGCTTTTGTTGATGTTCATCTTTATCCTCCCTTCAAGACACCATCCATTCCGGTCAACTGCTCTTCCAAGTCCTTTGCTGTCTCTGACAGAATTACAATGTCATCGGCGAACCTCAAGGTTTTTATTTCTTCTCCATGGATTTTAATACCTATTCCAAATTTTTCTTTTGTTTCCTTTACCGCTTGCTCAATATACAGATTGAATAACATCGGGGAGAGGCTACAACCCTGTCTTACTCCCTTCCCAACCACTGCTTCCCTTTCATGTCCCTCGACTCTTATAACTGCCATCTGGTTTCTGTACAAATTGTAAATAGCCTTTCGCTCCCTGTATTTTACCCCTGCCACCTTTAGAATTTGAAAGAGAGTATTCCAGTCAACATTGTCAAAAGCTTTCTCTAAATCTACAAATGCTAGAAACGTAGGTTTGCCTTTCCTTAATCTTTCTTCTAAGATAACTCGTAAGGTCAGTATTGCCTCACGTGTTCCAGTATTTCTACGGAATCCAAACTGATCTTCCCCGAGGTCGGCTTCTACTAGTTTTTCCATTCGTCTGTAAAGAATTTGTGTTAGTATTTTGCAGCTGTGGCTTATTAAACTGATTGTTCGGTAATTCTCACATCTGTCAACACCTGCTTTCTTTGGGATTGGAATTATTATATTCTTCTTGAAGTCTGAGTGTATTTCGCCTGTTTCATACATCTTGCTCACCAGATGGTAGAGTTTTGTCAGGACTGGCTCTCCCAAGGCCGTCAGTAGTTACAATGGAATGTTGTCTACTCCGGGGGCCTTGTTTCGACTCAGGTCTTTCAGTGCTCCGTCAAACTCCTCACGCAGTATCGTATCTCCCATTTCATCTTCATCTACATACTCTTCCATTTCCATAATATTGTCCTCAAGTACATCGCCCTTGTATAGACCCTCTGTATACTCCTTCCACCTTTCTGCTTTCCCTTCTTTGCTTAGAACTGGGTTTCCATCTGAGCTCTTGATGTTCATACAAGTGGTTCTCTTATCTCCAAAGGTCTCTTTAATTTTCCTGTAGGCAGTATCTATCTTACCCCTAGTGAGATAAGCCTCTACATCCTTACATTTGTCCTCTAGCCATCCCTGCTTAGCCATTTTGCACTTCCTGTCGATCTCGTTTTTGAGAGGTTTGTACTCCTTTTTGCCTGCTTCATTTACTGCATTTTTATATTTTCTCCTTTCATCAATTAAATTCAATATTTCTTCTGTTACCCAAGGATTTCTACTAGCCCTCGTCTTTTTACCTACTTGATCCTCTGCTGCCTTCACTACTTCATCCCTCAAAGCTACCCATTCTTCTTCTACTGTATTTCTTTCCCCCATTCCTGTCAATTGTTCCCTTATGCTCTCCCTGAAACTCTGTACAACCTCTGGTTCTTTCAGTTTATCCAGGTCCCATCTCCTTAAATTCCCACCTTTTTGCAGTTTCTTCAGGTTTAATCTACAGGTCATAACCAATAGATTGTGGTCAGAGTTCACATCTGCCCCTGGAAATGTCTTACAATTTAAAACCTGGTTCCTAAATCTCTGTCTTACCATTATATAATCTATCTGATACCTTTTAGTATCTCCAGGGTTCTTCCATGTATACAACCTTCTATCATGATTATTAGGTAGTAAAAATTAGGTATAATAATTCCTGTTGAACTAACTGCACTCCACATTCCTGTTTTGACATCTTGCACAGGCTGTTGACGTAACTGATGAAGATTTCCAAAACTCCATCGCCGACAGATCTGCTAACTAACATACCCCGATAAATGTGGCCATGCTTCATATATATACACTCATCAGTCAGAACATTATCACCACCGACCTACTATCGATATAAATCCGTCCAGAAGGTACCACCGTTACCTGGCGACGAATGACTGCTAGTCAGACAGAAGCACGGTGCATGTATTATCAGTGAGCGTGCTGTCCGTGAGTAGAATGGGGAAGGTGTGCTATCTATCTCGAGTCTGATCGAGGGCAGATTGCGATGCCCCGCAGGCTCGGCACGACCATTTCGGAAACTGCATCACTCGTAGGACATTCGAGGAGTGCTGTGGTGAGTGTCCTCAACACGGTGGCCGGCCGCGGTGGTCTCGCGGTTCTAGGCGCGCAGTCCGGAACCGTGCGACTGCTACGGTCGCAGGTTCGAATCCTGCCTCGGGCATGGATGTGTGTGATGTCCTTAGGTTGGTTAGGTTTAAGTAGTTCTAAGTTCTTGGGGACTGATGACCACAGCAGTTGAGTCCCATAGTGCTCAGAGCCATTTGAACCAACACGTGGCTAAACCAAGGTGAAACCATGTCCAGACGTCGTGGGGTCGGCCGGTCATCCTTATTTATAAATGTCGGACGTCGCAGGTTGGGCAGACTGCCAGGATACCACAGGCAGCGAACGGTGGCGGTACTAACATCACACTTTAAAGCTGGGCAGAGTACAAGTGTGTCTGAACCGAACACTCCTAGCAATGAGCCTCCGCAGTCGACGACCCATCCAATGTTAACATCATGACGTCGGCAACTACGACTGAATGGGCACGTGACCATCGGCTTTGGACGTTGGCGTAGTGGCAGAGCGTTGAACGGTCTGATGAATCCCGACACCTCCTTCATCATGCCGATGGCAGGGCGCGAATTCGTCGTCTTCCAGAGGAACAGTTCCTTGATATCCGTACTGTGGGCGGAGACAAGCTAGTGGCGGTTCCATTATGTTCTGGGGACCATCCACGTGGGCAACCATGGGTCCGGTGGAGCTCGTGCAAGGCACTATGACGGCCAAGGAGTATCGTACATTAGTTGCAGACCACGTACACCCCTTCATGACGATGATGTTTCCCGATGGCAGTGGCATTTTTAAATAAATAATGCGCCATGTCACAAGGCCAGGAGTGTGTTGGAGTGGTTCAAGGAACACAGTGACGAGTTCCAATTGATGTGCCGGCCCCCCAGCTCGCCAGATCTGAATCCCATCCAATACATCTGGGATGTGATTGAACGTGGCGTCAGAGCTCATTGGCCCGCTCCCCGGAAATTAGGGGAATTAGATGACTTTTTTGTGTAGATGTGGTGTCAGCTCCCTCCTGCGACTTACCAAGGCCTCACTGACACCATACCACGACACGTCACCGGTGCTATCCGTGCCCTAAGGAGGACATACCGGCTTTTGGGTAGGTGGTCATGATGTTCTGGTTGATTATTATACGAGGGTTGGAACTTTAACAGTGGCAACTATTCATTTACAGCTCGTACAAAATAGATAGGTGTTACAAAGTTTTACTGACCTTCAAAGTACACTGCTGGCCACCGTAAATGCAACACCAAGAAAGACAAGAGGTAGCACAACAAAATTTATTTTGTAGATAACATGTTGACCAAGTATCCAATGATTACGTTTACAGACGTCTGTGACATGTGGTTCCTGCCAGAATCAGTAGCCAGAGTAGCCGCCATTGTTGGAGATCACCGCTGCCAAACGTCTCGGCATTGAGTCAAAGAGACGTTGGAGGTGTTCCTGGGGTACAGCAGCCCAAGCAGCTTCCACACGTTGCCAAAGATCATCTGGTGTGGCAGCTGGGGATGTAATCTGGGTCACTCGTTGAGCAACCATGGACCACATGTTTTCTATCGGCGAAAGATCCGGAGAGCGAGCCGGCCAGGGAAGGAATTCAATCTGGTTATTGACGAAGAACCTTTGGACAAAGCGTGCCACGTGTGGTAGCGCATTATCCTGTTGAAATGTGGCTGTGGCCGAGCCCTGAAGGTAAGGAAGGACAACTGGCTCCAGCACCTCGGATATGTAGCGCCGGCTATTTAAAGTACCGGCTATGCGTACTAGAGGCGTGCGAGAGTAATATCCAATACCGCCCTATACCATAATACCCGGTGCAAGACTAGTGTGGCGGTGCATAATGCAGCTGTCCAGCATCCTCTCTCCACGGTGTCTCCACACTCGAATCCGACCATCGTGGGGCTGCAGACAGAAGCGTGCCTCGTCAGTAAAGACAACGTCATTCCATTCTGCCGTCCACATCCGTCTGTCATCACACCATTGGCGACGGAGACGTCTGTGGTTCTGCGTCAATGGTAGACGAAACAATGGACGTCTTGCGGACAGACCACTCTGCTGTAAACGGCGTCGAATGGTACGCGCAGACATTGGATGATGCGTTACAGACGCAATGTGCTGTGCTATGGTTCGGGATGTCCGTCACTGCCATGCGCACAATTTGCCTATCAGCACGTGCAGTGGTGCACCGAGGTGAATGCGATCGACCACGTCGGTCCGTCGTACCCTCCTGCATCCAACGGTCACATATCCGCATTACAGTTGTTTGGTTTCGTCCAACACGACTAGCGATTTCTCTGTATGATAATCCACAATCTCGGTAAGCCACTATCCTTCCTCTGTCGAACTCGGATACTTGATCAAACGATGTTCGCTGTTGTCTACGAGGCATAACCGATCGTCTTGTGAAACAACCACAAGGTAAACACACGTGCCGAACGTACACTCGTCGAAATCGCCAAGCTTTAAATGGCGCTATGAGGTGGCGCCACAGGCGCGCGTGATGTGCGTCTGCGCTGAAATGCAAATCAGTTGCATATCTCATCGCTGCAAACGCATGGTGTAAATTTCACTTGATTCGGATGCTTCCTTCAGGGTGTTGCATTTACGGTGGCCAGCAGTGTAGTTACCAACATTGCGTACAACCCGTTGCCAGCGATGTGGAAGTCGTATGTTACTCTTAGCAGTGCCAGTTGTGTTGACAGTACGAGCGGCGCGGTCTACTGCCGACCAATTTGTAGCAGTTCTGAAGCGAATGACGTGAAGTGTTTCCTTCAGTTTAGAAATCGAGTTGAACTTACAAGGGCTTAAGTCAGGGGAATGCAGTAGGTGGTATAGCACTTGGCACCCCCTCAGCCAAACAAATCAGTAACAAAGTTCCTGGCAGATTAAAACTGTGTGCCCGACCGAGACTCGAACTCGGGACCTTTGCCTTTCGCGGGCAAGTGCTCTACCATCTGAGCTACCTAAGCACGACTCACGCCCGGTACTCACAGCTTTACTTCTGCCAGTATCTCGTCTCCTACCTTCCAAACTTTACAGAAGCTCTCCTGCGAACCTTGCAGAACTAGCAGGAGTGCTAGTTCTGCAAGGTTCGCAGGAGAGCTTCTGTAAAGTTTGGAAGGTAGGAGACGAGATACTGGTAGAAGTAAAGCTGTGAGTACCGGGCGTGAGTCGTGCTTCGGTAGCTCAGATGGTAGAGCACTTGCCGGCGAAAGGCAAAGGTCCCGAGTTCGAGTCTCGGTCGGGCACACAGTTTTAATATGCCAGGAACTTTCATATCAGCGCACACTCCGCTGCAGAGTGAAAATCTCATTCTGAAATCAGTAACAGCTTGCACTGTACGTGCTTGAACATTGTCCTGCAAAATGATGGTCAGGTCCTGCAGAAAGTGTCATCACTTCTGTCTCTAAGCTGGTCGTATGTTGTGTTCTAAACATGAAGCGGGTACTCGAACGAGTGCGTGATTCATGGCGAAGAAAGGCTGAAGGATGTGTCAGGATGCATGGTAACCACATGGAGCGTCGCCTATAGTATGTACTTCTGCGTAACAGACAGACTGAAGTGAGAGGACGAATTGCGCCATATCTCAACATCTGTAAAATAGCAGTGAAAAACACGAAGAGAAGAAACGAGTCTTAGTAAGGTGAATAAATGGATGAGAGGACAAAACGAGGGGGAGAGGGGGCATGACATATCTTCGAGAACAAATTCTTTTAGAGGCCCTAGTGGGCCTTGCTCAACAGAAATTAACGTAACAGGACACTGTAATGAGAATAGCAATTACTTCTTCCGGGAAGTTATTGCCCACTCCACCATTCCAGGCCCCTTGTCAAACGAAAACTGTCAAAGAACTATACTTTTGGTACATAAGTATTCTCACTGCCATCCCCACTTCTCTTAGAGGTCTCCATTACATTTTATTTTTGGAGATACTACGAACAAAAAGTATTTGTTTTCTTCTTAATTTCATCTACTGTTGTCTGTGGCCTATGCTCTTAACGTTCAGTATATTTCGTTTATTGTGATAATCTTCATTGCTGATGTTAAAAAGATACGGCTTGAGTTCATATTGTTTAATTAAAATACTAGTGTATTCTTTGCATCAAGATGCCACATTCTATCTTCATTCTTCCTGGAATCATCTTATCAGCAGGCCGCATGAGCTGTAAAATGTACAGTTGTAGACGTAATCCCCTCTTGAAGGCACAGCTGTGAGTAAACGGTTCAGCTTCATCAGCAATATTCCTGTATCATAGTATATGCTTCCACGAAGAGATATAGAATTACCCACGGTTCGGTGCAGCATGCAGCTGCTGTATGGGACTAGCGGGTGTAAGCAGTATGCGCAACTCCGCGAACTCTCCTTGCACGCAAATGGAACGTGTTTAGGGTGCGTTCATGCTGCAACCTTGCTGGTCGTGGCGCGCCGGCATGGTCCTGCGCCGATGAAGCAATCCCATAGGCTTGAGATAAGACCGCGCTGAGCGAGATTGCACTGTGGCAGGGCTACGCGGCACCATGCAACCAAATATTGTTTGTAAGAAATCGCATCGCCGCGCGGTGTGTAGTAGTTCCGTTGTCGCTGGTACGGTATAGGGAGTGTCTAGACACAACATGTCTTTCAAATCGTAACTCTTTTGTCATGCAAAACGAAAAGTTGTTAACAAAATGACGTTATACAAGGGAAAGTTATTGTACGTATGGCTGGATATTCGGTATTATTTGACCTTCATAATGAACATTATGTGAAGAGTAACATTTTCTTTTTATTTTGTGAAACTGGCGGTTAGGTCTTCATTTTTATGAATACCTGCTTATTATTACAAATTTTTACTAGTTATTTTCTCTTCGACTACATCCCCTCTATACCATATTCTATTATCAGACCAAATTACCTTGCGAGGAACTGAAATAATCGTTGAATCTGTCCTATATCTGCATATCATTATTTAAGAAATTCCCTAGTATAGCCGGCCGCAGTGACCGAGCGGCTCTAGGCGCTTCAGTCCGTAACCGCGCGACTGCTACGGTCGCAGGTTCGAATCCTGCCTCGGGCATGGATGTGTGTGATGTCGTTGGGTTTAAGTAGTTCTAAGTTCTAGGGGACTGATGACCTCAGATTTTAAGTCCCATAGTGCTCAGATCCATTTGAACCATTTGTTAAGACCCATAGTGCTTAGAGCCATTTGAACCATTTGGATGTTCTCAGAATCAGGTTATGGTCTCTGTCAACGACACAATAGACTGAAAGAGATAATTATCTCAAAAAATTAATTTTGACAGTCTGTACAGAAAAAGATATGGGGATTGTAATGCTAATTACTGCTGTATTTATTGACTAATAATGATATTAAATGAATTTGTATGTTGCTTTTTATGTAACTGTATAAATTCATCATTTAACATCGACGTTAAAAACATCGATTTTTGAGATCAATTATGACCAGGAATCTATGGTTACAGGTAGATGATGAAATCGAAATCAGCATTCAAGATATGCCAATATTGCACATCCCTACTGCGTATCATTTACGACGCACTTTTCAGATCCGCGGAACGAATCACAGACTTTCAAAAACCACCAGCAGCCACAAAATGTTCGGGAGCAGTGCTATTGTGTTGCATGGAGGAGAATGCTTTGGTGCACTTTTACATGCGCAGCAGAGGCCAACTATACGTAGCTTCCTATGGACATGGGTACCTCGTTGTCACTTCCACAGTCAGAGTGGAGCACAGGATAGACATCTGTAATAGAAGGCAGGAAAGTAAAGAAGTAATCGCCACAACTATGTCGAGGTTGTTGTAGTTACAACATCCAATCAGTGGCAGAGGAAGGAGAACAGATAGTTGCCACAGACTCGTTAAGGAATCAACTCTTAATTTCCCTATCGTTATTTAGGGGTAGCCACAGAAAACTCACATCAGCACGGCAAAATTGCGGCTCCGTACATCATAGATATAAGGCCACTACCAGCACGATTGTGAACTATGAAAAAGGTACACCATGCTCTTGATAAGATACCACTGCAATTCTCTACTTCTTCCTCGCCGTTCTATTTCCACGTGGTACAATTACTGTACCATATCTCGTTTATTTGTGGACATTAAATCGATGGGACATGTTTTCTATGAGTTAGTTCAAAAATGGTTCAAATGGCTCTGAGCACTATGGGACTCAACTGCTGAGGTCATTAGTCCCCTAGAACTTAGAACTAGTTAAACCTAACTAACCTAAGGACATCACACACATCCATGCCCGAGGCAGGATTCGAACCTGCGACCGTAGCGGTCTCGCGGTTCCAGACTGCAGCGCCAGAACCGCGCGGCCACTTCGGCCGGCAGTTAGTTCCAGAGTTCTGTTTCCTAATGACTCCATTCCCGAGGAGGTTCTGCACAGAGGTTGTGATGTAGCATTTTATTTCCTGGCCGTGACTTCACGCTTTTCCTTTGGCTATTGGCTACGGTTGAGTTGGGATCGTGTGGAAGGAAGGTTTCTTCAACCTGGAGCTGATGGAGCGGTATCTCCCCAATCTTCCTAAATGGTTTGTGCCAGAAGCCTTTGTGGCTGGCTTACAGGACGACATCCTTACCAACATCCATTGCAGAAAAAAATTTAACGTCTTGCCAGAAGGCAACACTTTAGAGAAGCGTTGTAAGCACCAACAGGTAGTGGACAATGAGAATGCCTACATTATGCTACTGGTTCTGACTGGCTCAAAGGACTAAATGTTAAATCATTCGTGGGGAGATCTGGAGCTTGTGAAAGCGGAGGTAGGTCGGGAGTCCTTGTATGGCTGAGGTGGTAAGTCTCGGGCCCTCTTGGGCGGAGTTTGTATTTTATAAAGTGGTTACCATTTCGGAATTCTGCAATTAGTGATCTTTCGTGATCAATGAGGTTACTTTTCCAATGCGCAAAGCCTAAAAAGTAATCGAAAGTGCATTCCGGAGCACAGGCGCCGAATCCTGCTTTGCTTTTCTCGGCGACTGTTACGGATTAGTCAGAGTGGACTTGTTTGGTAAAAAATGTCCACAGAGCAGAACGTGGAACCATTAAATTGCTGGAAGTGGTTTTGATAAAAGCTGCAGACTTAGCTAGGGCAAATGATGCCGATACATTTCATTCGTTTCAGCGAAAATTTGAGTGTGGTGTCTTCGAGCGACTTTTTCCCTACTGACTTTGATTCGGGGTTGGTCGCGCTACTAAGCTGTCAGAAAGTTGCTACCGGAATACGGAGGTAAAGATGCAGAGGACGTTAAATTTTAGAAATATGGTTTGAGAAGTATGAAGATATTCAGGTAATGTTGTTGGTGTGTTGCTTGCTTGCTTGTGCGTAATTTCTGATGTAATCGAAAAGGGCAAGTTTTTAGTGGAATCTTTCTTTCTTGGTTCGGGTCACCTAGCTTGACTGTCGAGACGAGATCAAGTAAACGGATCTGTTCACATGGCTTGCAAGCAGAAATTACAGATTTACTACTCCTTTACCAATCTATTAACTCATTTCGTGACAGTCATATTTTTTATATAAAAAGAGTGATTTTTATACAAATGATTGCAGCTGTCAAGAAAACAGAGCTTCAATATAATTTTCCAGTGCTAATATCCTTTCAGTGATTTAGTAAATGCAATATCTTCCTCCGCCTCTTCAATAAAACTATGTTTTGTAATTGTGTGTTGCCACATTACACTTCGCAGAACAGTGGTTGAAACCAAAGCTTAATGCGCTCAGCGTAGCTGCACGTCCTTGCACTGCACTGTGCAAAACTTTCTTTTCTTTAGCTGGCTTGCTGCTGCGCCGTATATTTATTTTCAGCACTTTCGAGCAGTACCGAGTTTCTTCTGCCAGAAGCAGGCCTTACGAAAATTTACGAGGGTCAGTTTTATATCACCGTCAGGACAATAAGAGCATTCAGTGTTAAGCATTGCATTTCAAAATTATTATCAAGTTTAGTTTAGGAAACGCTCAGTTCTGATTACATTCCTTATGCATACAAACTTATTCTTACAGCGCAGTTTACATTTGCGTGGGCATAATTTAATGTTTAAAAATTTATTTAGTTAGTTTGTGTACGTAAAGTCTCGGGGCATCTACATGGCTACTCTGCAATTCACACTTAACTGTCTGGCAGAGAGTTCATCGAGCCATTTTCATAATACTTCTCTACCATTCCATTCTCGAATGACGCTTTCGAAAAAGGAACACCTAAAACTTTCCGTTCGAGCGCTGATTTCTCTTGTTTTATCATGATGATCATTTCTTCCTACGAAGGTGGGTGTCCACAAAATATTTTCGCATTCGGAAGAGAAAGTTGGTGATTGAACTTTCGTAAATAGATCTCGCCGCAAAGAAAACCGCTTTTGCTTCAGTGACTGCCACCCCAATTCGCGTATCATATCAGTGATATTCTCACCCCTATTGCGCGATAACACAAAACGAGCTGCCCTTCTTTGCACTTTTTCGATGTCCTCCGTCAATCCTCCTTGGTAAGGATTCCACACCGCGCAGCAGTGTTCCAGCAGAGGACGAACAAGTGTAATGTAGGCTGTTTCTTTGGTGGGTTTGTCGCATCTTCTAAGTGTTCTGCCAACAAAGCGCAGTCTTTGTTTCGCCTTACCCACAATATTATCTATGTGATCTTTACAAATTTAAGTTACTCGTAATTGTAATTCCTAGGTATTTAGTCGAATTGACAGCCCTTAAATTTGTGCGCGATATATCATATACCCGAAATTTTCTTTGGCAATTCGATTTGTAATTTTGCGTATAGTTTTTATTCTGTCAGCTTTGAGCGTTGGAACTGCATGCCACGTACTGTGACATCACGCTTCGTAACACTGTTCACGGCAATGCGCAATACAGAATTTCACAGGACGGCTTAGTCAGTATACAGTTTTACGTTTTCTGATCATTTTGGTAAATGTTACATAGTTCTGATTGATTTGGCGACTGTTATTATCAAACAGCTTGATTGATTTGGCGACTCTTATTATCAGATAGCATTTCGGTAAGTACACTACTGCATCGTTCAGGGTTGCAACACAGACACGGACGAAGTTTAACAATAGGGAACTAGTTTAGTTTACAGAATACAACAACAAACGCAACAAGTTAAAGCGCGTGGATTCTGCCCGCGACCGGGCGTGTGATTACGCGAGACGCCACGGAAATCCCGAGCCGCGGACGAAATAAGCGTTTCAGTGGATGACGCGGTCTAAATGCCTCTGCCCAGTGCATCCTACAGTTGCTGTGTATCAGTAGATAGTTGGCCTCGCAAGTGGGGCAGAGGCGCAGCTCCCTGTCTGCAAGTGTGAACGAATACTTGAGAAAGGCAACATGTCGACACGCTATATCGTTTTCAATGTGTCAGCATTTCTGTAGCTCAATATCAAAAGCCGTGGTGATTGAATAACCGAGATCTTTGCCACGAGTTACATTCCGCTGTGTTTTTATCACTTCACTGAATCTCCACATTTCCTTTTTGTTGACAAAAAAAAGGGAAGTACGTATGAAAACTTCTATTCTGAAATATATTGCTCTTCAGGAGATAGTACTGATAGACATTTAGTGACGTCAACGCAAACTACGTCCGTATTGGAGCCGTATTGACAGCCATGACTACTGTGTGTTGACGAACAGATCGGCTGAGGACAGCATTGATTTTGTTGTAGTTTTCATCTAAGATTTTGTTTACGCGGCGAAGAGAATTACTGTTTTAACCCTCTACTGCCCACCGTGACTCTGAAGTCACGTCAAATTTTATCGTTATATTTCGCATTAGGATCGTTATTTCTTTCTTGACCAGTGTGACTTGAGTGTTACAATATGGCTGCTTTATACACAAACAATGTAACTGCCCACTGTGACCTCAGAGTCACAGAACTATTTTTAAAAAATAATTTTTTTCAAAAACAAAAATTCACCTGATATGTGTTAAATACATTATTCTCTAACATTCTGTGCATATAAATATTTTTTTCTACAGGAAATAATAATTTGGGCAATAGAGGGATAAGGTAAGTGAAAACATAACGTTTTATTTACGGGTGAATATACGTGAAACAATTTTAGTTTTGAGACGGGCAAGAATCTATATTCGTTGTGGTTCGTTTGGAGCAAACTGCCGACGAGAAAATGACGACGAGGTCCATATTCGACTGCTATAATGTTTCAACATTGTACCGCTATATTCTGAGAAACTAGCTCGTATAATAAGCTTTAAAAACGCTTTACGCATTACTGGTGCAACAGAACGTTTCGAAAGGATGTGGTAAATTTTCTACTGTGTTCTTTATCCTAAGTATTAAATAATTATTTTATATTACATTACGTCGAAGGAAAGGCGGTATGAGAAGTTGAGCACAGATGAACTGCATTTAGTCGTAATGACATCTAAATGGATTAAATGAATGTGCACGCATACAAAATGTGCCTAGGGCAACACTCAGAAGCACGTTCAAAATAAAAACAAACATGCAAACTGGGATATAAAACATTTGGTGGCAATAATGTGTTTTCCAGTGAAGTGAAAACTAACTGGAAAAGCACATTCTTACATTTGAAGGGATGTTTTTCGGTTTAAGCATGTTGCACGTAAGAAAACTTGCGTTCGGCATTGCGCCGTAATCTCAATGCATAAGAAGTCATGAGCAGACAAAGAGGGGGCTGAAGGTGTCCATCCAAGAAATACTTAAGCAATGGAGAAGGAATCTAGAACTAAAATTCCACTTGTCAAAAGGAGAAGCCACCACAGAAACCCATTCACAGAACAGAGGAATGGCATAGCAAGATGTGCGAAGAAGATCGAATAGAAGAAATGATCGGTTGCATGAAATGCAAAATGTGGGTTCGTGTAGGGATGGGGAAAGGAAGGTAAAAGTTATATTGAAATGGCTGCAAATCGTGATTAACAACAAAAATATGGAACACTTTGTTATGCTTAGACTAGTATGTTTCTTTAAGTTCAGGTACATACTTTATAAGTGTGGTACAATTTATGAAACCAGATTCCTACTTGTACCACTTTCAGATGTTTAGAAAATTAACTGTACTGTGTTGATTTTTCTCGGAATTTCGTATCTTTGAATGAGATGCCAAGAACAACATCCTGCAGTTGGGGATGGCATTGTTTAAATATTTTTTTAACTTAGTGTTTAGGTTGTTGTTGTGGTCTTTAGTCCAGAGACTGGTTTGATGCAGCTCTCCATGCTACTCTATCCTGTGCAAGCTTCTTCACCTCCCAGTACTTACTGCAACCTACAGCCTTCTGAATCTGTTTAGTGTATTCATCTCTTGGTCTCCCTCTACAATTTTTACCCTCCACGCTGCCCTCCAATACTAACTTAGTGATCCCTTGATGCCACAGAACATGTCCTACCAACCGATCCCTTCTTCTAGTCAAGTTGTGCCACAAACTCCTCCCCAATTCTATTCAATACCTCCTCATTAGTTAGGTGATCTGCCCATATAATCTTCAGAATTCTTCTGTAGCACCACATTTCGAAAGCTTCTAGTCTCTTCTTGTCCAAACTGCCCATCTAATCTTCAGCATTCTTCTGTAGCACCACATTTCGAAAGCTTCTAGTCTCTTCTTGTCCAAACTATTTATTGCCCACGTTTCTCTTCCATACATGGCTACACTCCACACAAATGCTTTCAGAAACGACTTCCTGACACTTAAATCTATACTCGATGTTAACAAATTTCTCTTCTTCAGAAACGCTTTCCTAGCCATTGCCAGTCTACATTTTATATCCTCTCTGCTTCGACCATCATTAGTTATTTTGCTCCCCAAATAGCAAAACTCATCTACTACTTTAAGTGTCTCATTTCCTAATCTAATTCCCTCAGCATCACTTGATTTAATTCGACTACATTCCATTATCTTCGTTTTGCTAAAATCTCAAAAGTGGTACAATATAGGCAACGCTCTCTCGTGCTGAATATCAACATACAACGTCTGCAACAAATGTTTAGCTGTTTGACCAACAATACCTAATGTATGACTTTTGTACGTCTGCTTACCGTAACTATCAGTCACACGGTGTTGTTTGCCCGCATCTCGTGGTCGTGCGGTAGCGTTCTCGCTTCCCACGCCCGGGTTCCCGGGTTCGATTCCCGGCGGGGTCAGGGATTTTCTCTGCCTCGTGATGGCTGGGTGTTGTGTGTTGTCCTAAGGTTAGTTAGGTTTAAGTAGTTCTAAGTTCTAGGGGACTTATGACCACAGCAGTTGAGTCCCATAGTGCTCAGAGCCATTTGAACCATTTTTGAACACGGTGTTGTTTCTTCGGCAACTTTTCAATGACTGCTAGTCTTTTTTCTGTCCATTTTCCTCTTTGCGCGGCCGTGTTTACCGACCCACTCATACCCTCTCGCTCCTCTAAACTTCACGGCATCATGGTCTTTATACGTATTCGTGTCCGTGCGTTCGTGTGCGCACGTTGTTCGACAAGCGTGCGCTGGGAAGAGCGTTGCAACAAGACACCTTCCATCTCCCCCCCCCCCCCCCCCGACCTTGTACACGCTGAATGCGTCCACATAAGAGGCCGCCTCAACCTCGCTCCTCCGTCTGACATAACGCGACGCACAGCGTCCCTCGGACCAAGAAGCGCACTGTCGACCTCTTCCTAACGTTCCTCTCTTTTCCAATACCCGTGGAAGAACAACAAACTCCCGGACACCCAGCGTCCCACACCCTCACCATACTACTGACGTCACCTCTCTGCACAAACTGCGTCATCTGCGAACATGCCCAAACGGTAGTGTTGTTTAAACATCGAAGTACTATTAATTAATCGATAATCTATGCATTACCGTCATTATCGGTAGCCTTGTTTAGCTATCGATAGTCATATCCTTCATAATGTAATTCATTTATAACTGGCGTGAGAAAAATTGTCGGATCCTATTACTTACATGACGTAGAATGCAGAGGGAAAGTAGATTGCATGGAGGTATTTAATTAACATCAAATATGGTGGTGCCTTGGCCAGTCTGTGCTGTTTATGCATGTATGATGTTAATAGATTGGTCGCGGCGGGGGCAGCGGATATGAGAGGGAGAATTTTCTTGTTTATCTTCCAGTGATGACGACTCACGGTCGTGCTCATCTCGTATCGATCAGTTGCTTATAGTAAAAATTACACACGTAAATTCCGGGTCTCGGTAGCCGAGCGGTTCTAGGCGCTTCAGTCCGGAACCACATGGCTGCTACGGTCGCAGGTTCGAATCCTGCCTCGGGCATGGATGTGTGTGATGTCCTTAGGTTTAAGTAGTTCTAAGCCTAGGGGACTGATGACTTCCGATGTTACGTCCCATAGTGCCTAGAGCCATTTGAACCATTTCAACACACATAAATCAGATGGATTCAAGAATGCACATTATACAGATTGTCATCTTCAAATGTGTGAGCATATTTACTTGTAGCAAGGAATATAAATGTAAATAACGCTGTTGTAATACAAAACAGTAGATGAAAAAATGACATTTTAAAGATTTGTTAAGCGTTTGCGAGTGTCCTACTTGTATTTTGAATTAAATACTATTACTATCGTTATTAATGAAACATAGTTGCTACTGTCCTCTTCTGTTTCTGAGTCCTCATTATACTTACAAGTGTTTTCAGTTGTATATGTTAATGTATAAGGTGATTCGAAAACGCAAAACACCGACGCGGTCCTAACGCCCCTGCATCACTTCTGCTTTTGTAGAAGCACAAATATCGTTCATACGTTGGTTGCCTGCATTGTCTTCGATTATCGGATGTTGTTTCTTTAAGGACACACCAGTTCCGGCGAAACTGAATATAGTAAAAGCAAACTGTCGAGTGTCAAGTTTTTTTATTTGCATGGTGGCTGAACGTAATTATTAAAATAAACAGCTGTATTTACATGCTATCCACTTTCTCAGTACTGGAATACATATACATAAGCAAATCGGGCGAAATGCGAATGTTTCAGTCGATGTGAGACAAAACTAATCTATTCTTCTCATTGTAATGGACGAAAAATTAGTTTTACCCATATAAAAAGTTACAAAAATTGCAGGACATCACAACGAAGAACCTTTGAACATGTAACATTTTACAAAATGTTTCCGCCTTTAACTTGTCAATGCCATGCTGAGTTTCGGTTCATTCTTGGGATCTGTACATGTTGGTACAAGTCAAATCGTTTTTCTTGGCAGCTTCACCTCCACACACACCCCTCCCCTACCCTCCCCTCTTGTCGATAGAAAACTGAAGCCCTAGTGTCATTTGTGTTTTGTTTACGGACACTGCCAACAGTAGCAAAAGACTAAATAATTGTGTTACAACAGGTTTAATTTATTTTCTTACTCATTACTACAAATAAGCAACACATTTGAGCATGGTTGTCTCTAATGCGCTTTCTCAAAATATTGTTACTTTCGCGGGACACTTACAGCAGACCGTCCAAATTTTACACTTGAGAGTTTGTACGACGACAGAGTGAGAAACGAACGCGAACCCCAACACATTCTGAACCAAAATTAATACAGAATAGCGAAATCAGCTGGTCGTGGCGTTACAATTACTGTTTTGCTGTCTTCGTGTGTACAAACAACGTGCTTTGGTGTGCGATTTATACGGAAGTGCTCCCATTGTGTTAGCGAATCGGAACAGAATTAAAACTTTCGGTGCTTGTAAAATGGCGTCAATATTAGTACATATCTTTTGCCAAAAGGGGCTAACCACAGCAAGTTGTAAATATAGGCCTTATTAACGGAATCGGAACTTTATAATGGTAATGCAAAACTCTCCACTATCTGTAAAGGATAGCGGTTGTATTGTCCCCATAGTGAACCCCACGAAACGCTGTCTATCAGGATCTGTCAAGTGCAAACTTTGAGCAACCCGGGCATGTCATAGGAATACAATGGTATGATGGGTGAAGGTGCCAGCACAGCTGTCTCTCGCCACGCCTTTCCTTAGCCTTTATAACACAACTGGGCTCTTTATACCGTTCCGAGCGCTTCCCCCGACGAACGGAACTCCCAAGAAAACTTCTACAAGATATACACCTAACATCGTCTACGTCAAGATCACGAGTGCTGCCGACCTCAGCGATGTATCAGCCGTAGCATAGCAGCAGAGTGATGGAGCTTCTGTTTTGAACTGAGTGTCAGCTCAACTGAGGAAAAACCTAATGAGTGACGAAGCCACCCTGATCTTTTCGACGCACTTCACTAAATCTTGATATTCCCGAGTGCAGTTTATACCGTATCTGCTGCAGTTCAGCAGCAAGCGTGCATAACTGAGATAGCAGCATCGCATGGCATACCAGTAAACATTTACCATCTCGCATCCCTATTCCTTGTGGTGATCTTCCTCTTCTTCTCCTCCCTCCTCCTTTCCCCGTGCTGCTAAGACGCTGAAGCTCAACGTAGCATCGACAAGTAATAATATACTGCCCCAATTTTTATCAGAATTTTTTTTTGTATATGAAAATAATTTTTCAGATAACAAGACGTCGAAAAAAAGTCTTTCTTAGGAATATTATGCAAAATTTCGGACATATTGAAAGGTGATTTTAACACTACATTTTTTTTTCAGGTCACAATCAAAACTTAGTAGAATACGGCATTCGTGATAAGACAGTAGTAGTGATTACATACAATGATGCTGTTATGAAAATGCTGCCTAAATCTTAAAAGATTCCACATTCACCTCGTTTTGCCCACTGAAGCAACTTTTTTTGCCCAATTAGCAACAGCGTAACGTCGATATCGTCACACGAATCAGTGATTACATAACTGACCTACGTCAATATTCTGAAAAGCATGTAATACACAAGCATGGTTGTGTATTAGAATATTGGGTAAAATCTAATAGTACGTTGCGTGTGTTGGACACTTAATATTTGCGCTGTCCAGGTACTTCAGTTCCTGCAGAGAAGGCTTCCTTGTAGTCAGGAGAAATAGCTACTAAAAAAAACAACAGACTAAAGAAGAATAATTTAAATACCTTACTTTTTATAGAACAAAATTTGCGTATCTTGTAGTGTTGTATTTTAAACAACAGACTATAGGACAAGAATTTAGATACCTTACTTTTTATAAAAAACATTTGCATATCTTGTACTGTTGTATTTTAAACAATAAAAAAGTCCTTAGAAAGCTATTTTTCAGTTGAAATACCTGCACAAGACAAACGAGAGATAATCGATATACCGACAATTTTTAAAAGTACTATCGATGATCTCGCATGTGTCAACTATCGATGATTAAGTAACACTGTCGTACGGCTACATTCTGTATACACATACATATAGTAATGAGCCACTTGCCATGGCACATCGGGCGCTACCTTCGCTTCTGCCGACACCTATTCGATAGGAACGACTTAGTAAGTTACCTTTACTACTAAGTCTTTCTTATCATTTATTTTGTTCCCTTTGTACAGCACAATATTTACGTACTACCTACAGGGTGATCAAAAAGTCAGTATAAATTTGAAAACTTAATAAACGACGGAATAATGTAGATAGAGAGGTAAAAATTGACACACATGCTTGGAATGACATGGGGTTTTATAAGGGAAAAAAAATTCACACAATGTCCGACAGATGGCGCTGGACAGCAAAACTGCTACCGTGACGGGTGAGAGGTGCGCCGATATGTTACAGAATAGCATCATCCCCAAACTCGCTGATAAACACCTACTGCAACGTACGATGTTTATGCAGGATTAAGCAGGATAGCGCTCCACCCCATATTGCTAGACGCGTGAAAGATCTCTAGTGCGCGTCGTTTGGTGATGATCGTGTGCTCAGCCGCCACTTTCGTCATGCTTGGCCTCCCAGGTCCGTGCGATTATTGGCTTTGGTGTTACCTGAAGTCGCAAGTGTATCGTGATCGACCGAAATCTCTAGGGATGCTGAAAGACAACATCCGACGCCAATGCCTCCCCATAACTCCGGACATGCTTTACGGTGCTGTTCACAACATTATTCCTCGGCTACAGCTATTGTTGAGGAATGACGGTGGACATATTGAGCATTTCCTGTAAAGAACATCATCTTTGCTTTGTCTTACTTTGTTATGCTAATTATTGCTATTCTGATCAGATGAAGCGCCATCTGTCGGACATTTTTTGAACTTTTGTATATTTTTGGTTCTAATAAAACCCCATGTCATTCCAAGCATGTGTGTCAATTTGTACCTCTCTATCTACATTATTCCGTGATTTATTCAGTTTTCAAATTTATACTGACGTTTTGATCACCCGGTATTTCTGTAAAAATTTTATAACAAAACGTTGTCTTTATTAGTTTATTTTAATTCAGACCACTGCTCATTCAATTGTAAATTACACGTAATGAAGCGTTTATGCAACGTTAATGTTTTGCTGTACATATAGTGAAATTCTTTGCCACTGTTTCATCTGTGATTTCGCCTTCTTTATACACAGTCTCATATGTGGCAAAAACAATTCGGTGTGTGTGTGTGTGTGTGTGTGTGTGTGTGTGTGTGTGTGTGTGTGTGCGCGCGCGCAACTATATACATATTTATGTATCAAAAAAGTGTTTTACGTATTTTTTACTATTTTGCGAACACAAGCATTCAACAATGGAACATAATGACGCAGGAATTTCGACTTAATTATTTAAAACTAATCCATTTCCATGTAAAAACTTCTTTACATTGTTACCATTCGTTGTTAGGTATAGTTACAGCAAAATAAGTTGTTTCTCACATCGTTTCTTGCTGTAGGGCACCACCAGCCCAAGGAACTTTCGCCACAAGGGAGAAAAATAGCCCGCAATAAATACGAACAATAACAAACGTAATCTAAACGTGAGCAGCCGTTTGAAGGCGAATTGTTGGTTCGAAACCAACAGTACGGAGCTGCATCGAAGGCCTTCTGGAAGTCAAGAAACACGATAGTAGTATTAGCTCCATTGTCTACTGTCTTCAGAATCTCATGAGAGTACAGGGAAGCTCAATCTTAGCGGAAAACATTGCAGTCTTAACGGGTACAGTAAACTATGGATAGAGAAGGGCGATTAATTGCAATTAATCGATTTATCGTAATTATTCTGGTAATACGTTAAGGATATACCGGTATTTCTTTCGGGCCTATTAATTTTACATAGGGCATAGGCTAATCGATTATCCTTACGATTAATTATATTAATTTTTTCCTGATCGTGTTTCGAGCTTCTTGGTGTTTATTTTCTGTTTATTGCTTGATTACGGAAAGAACTTCGACTGTCCGCTAGTACTCCAGTTGTGTAACGTCGGCACAAACCAACACATATTCTGTCGACCGTGTTCGGTTTGCGATTGCTAGCAACATCAGCAATGTAACAGTAGTGGCCTATGGAAAACTCGTAGCGCATGTACGTAGCTGCTGTATGTGCTGCAAACAGCGGTTACTCGTGTTACTATTGGGAGACTGTATACTTATTAAAATGGAAATACCACTCCGACATTTATCCAACTATGATGAGATGTTCAATACATAAGGAGTATTAAATGATGAACTTTCATTCCATTCGGATGTGATGTGCATCATTAACATCATCAATGTGAGACCCCAACGGTACGAATATACGCTTTTATTCGTGGTGTCACGCAAGCAAATAACCTAAGTAATTGCTCGATGTGCCAGAAATAAACGGCATGCTAGTTCATGAAGATTACTGAGTGAAGACTAGAATAAACGTCTGAGTATTCCCATAGCATCCCAGACGCGCTGTATGATTGATAACTCAGAGGACAGGTCAGGGATGTCAAATATCCGTATATTCCTTGGTGCGTATGGGGTCTCACATCATCCTTTTGGATTATTCCGCTTCGTATCCTTGTTATGAAGAGTATGGCAACGATGTACACCATCCTTACCACGTACTGGCGAGCATCCAGCCTCCCTCCAGCAATTCTCAAATCGGTGCTCTTGGATTATTAGTAGCTTCCCATCCTCTGATTCCATGTGTTGCAGGGGTTTAGGTCTGGAGGAACGCTGCTTCCTGTGATCTCAATAAAGAGAAGAAAGACTCATTGCTGAACACCACATAATGCAACTCAATTTCTAAGTTGATTCTCGTTCTACATCATGTTAAGTCTCCACTGGTTCTAGTATGATGCAGGCGGTAAACGACGCATTGCGACTCGAAGTCTCAACACAGCTTCCAGTTATCTGTTCACGATGGTTTCTGGTAGCAACCTGGCTATAACCTCTCGACACGGATTTCAGCTGTTTCATCCGTCTCTTCGTCAGAGGTAATCGAACGATCTTGCGATCTTCTCGTGGCGTAGTAGTCCCAGAAGCACTCGTGCCTACTCTTACAGGAACAATGTCGTCTTAAGTCCATCTCGTCAGTTCTGCAGTCGTTGTACTATAGCCAGCTGACTACCTGATACGTCGCTACGATGCTCACTTAACCCTTATACTAGTGATTCAGCCTTCATCGAACTCAGAAAGATGGCAATAAGCTTCACGTGCAGGTCATGTAGACATGATGTGACATAATTCCCACGTGAAAAGTTATAATAACGTTGGACACACCCTGTAGCCATGGTGTACCCACACCGTTTTTCACCTGTGGATATGGCTTTTTTCTGTACTGAAAAATAAGCTCGCAGAAGGATGAAATTTAATCAACATATCCCACAGGCATGGAAATACTGGAGTCTTATTTTGGTAGCGTCTGGCCAAGTTGTTCATCGTGTAACACTTTCCATTTCGGTAAGCGCGATAGCTTGCCTTGACAGTGAAGCGCAGCGTCTTAATTTCTTAATGGTAGCGCCTTTA
Source organism: Schistocerca nitens (assembly GCF_023898315.1). Lineage (NCBI taxonomy): Eukaryota > Metazoa > Arthropoda > Insecta > Orthoptera > Acrididae > Schistocerca > Schistocerca nitens. The sequence continues at coordinate 644,216,395 of NC_064619.1, read as the reverse complement.
CAACCGCACTTAGCCCCCAGATGGCAGTTTTCGCTGTGATAAAGCCCTGGTTGCAATAAAACTGCTGCACATCCTATCTCCATCCTCTCTCGTATCTTCCCTTTACTCTAACAACTGTTTACAATTGCTGTCTGAAGGTTGGGAAACTCCTCTTAAAAAAAAATCGGCGAGGCTTGGTACTAAAACAACGATGCTAAGAGGCAATATCACAAGCTTAACCGTGACGTGAAGCTCAGTGTACTAAAACGCCTTAATGGTGGTCCTTTAAAACCGAAGATGGTAGCTCCGCACCACCCTCGCGGGATGAACTAATTCTCCGAGCAAGCGAAGTCGGCTCCGTCATCTTCCGCCTTAATGCGCCCGTAATGTTTTAGTACTGCTTGCGAAGGGGAGGTGGAACGCGCGAGGACTGATGGGGTGCAACCAGTCAAACCTTGTTTATATCTATCCTATTAAACATTCTAAGCATAAAGTACAAAATTTCCTTTCTTAAATTTTGGAATCCCTCGGGAGTCAGACTCCTTCCATAATAAGCGCGAATGCAACTGTACTCCCCTTTTCGTTCTGAAAATGTAGTAAAAACCGTTTTCCCATTTCGCAATTTCCTCCTGGCGCAAGCACGCGGCGTCCAAGACTCCATTCGCCAGTTTACGATGAAGACGACTGTTAGCTTTGGTTTGTGTGTAGGAAACGCTCTCCAGGAGACTTCTTACTATTACGTCAGCAGTTTCGTTTTATCTCTAAGGCATCATTTCGGTGGCGAATAATGGCAGATTAAACCCGGAATGACCAGTCGTAATCGTTATGCGTACGAGCGCAGATAACACAAGAAGGAAGCTCGTGGCAATATGAGACGAGTGCAAACGTTACACGTTGCGCGTTCGTATGCTACCAAAATCTCAATTACTCTTATTACTCGCCAACAGATTTGCTACTAAATTAAGTTTCGTTACATCTAACTCATTGACAATCAAACAAAGGAAGTATAATGCTCAACCAATAGCAAAGACCCCGTAATTCTGTGGAAAGCGTAGTCTTTTTTAATTATGTTTTCAACCTCAGGTCACACAAATGATATCATTACGGGTGTGGCCTTACTGTCAAGTCATCGTCAGATGAACTGTTTAAAAAGGGGAATCGTAAAAAACTACGAAACTAAATTGCAAATCTAAGTTATATGTTCACCTATGCGTGCTAGTTTCATAATAACACACTTGTTTAACAGATATTTTTGAAGATGACTGGTGATAAGTCGAAAGTGCTAATAATACTATTTCCATGGTGTTAGTCTGAAACGAGTAATTAAACAAAAATGCAAGATAGTCATCGCGTTTCCCTAAGACAATAAACATAGTATGTATAATGAAGATCGTGGACTTACAGAAACTGGTCTGTGAAATGAAATCGTAGGTTTCAGAGACAACTGATTATTTCCGCGAGCTATACGAGATTGGAATAATGGAGAATTGTAAAGGTGGTTCGGTGAACCCTCTGCCACGCACTTAAATGTGATTTGCAGAGTATGCATGTAAATGTAGATGTCGACTGGGGTTGAGATGTATTGTCGATTTAAAAAGAGCTTGAAACTTTGTGCTGATGCTGTATAGTTAGTACACTGTCGCTAGTTTCATTCATAAAGACTAAATCTTACAATAATTAAGTTGCAGGGTGTCATTTTGGTTCAGTTAAAACGTCAGCGTGGGTGCAAGGCTGGTTGCAAAAAGCCAAATAAAATATGCTACAGTCTCCATACAAACCTGAAAGGAAAATAATAGGAAAACATCACAGAAATGTGGCTCATCAGGCAATGTGACATTAACGTTAATAAGTACAAGGTGACAGATCGAACTATATTAAATAAAATCGCCATAACTTCTGAACGGTTTGCGTTAGGACGTTCAAACTGCACGGTTGGCCGCGCGGCATTATGGGAATTGGTATGGCTTGGTTTAGCGACGAAGTCCACTTTAAAAAAAAATGGCTTTGAGCACTATGGGACTTAACATCTATGGTCATCAGTCCCCTAGAACTTAGAACTACTTAAACCTAACGAACCTAAGGACATCACACAACACCCAGCCATCACGAGGCAGAGAAAATCCCTGACCCCGCCGGGAATCGAACCCGGGAATCCGGGCGTGGGAAGCGAGAACGGAAGTCCACTTTCATTTGGATGGGTTCGTCGATAAACAAATTTTGCGCATTTGGGGGACTGAGAATTTCCATTTTGCGATCGAAATGTCTCCTCAACCTCAACGGGTGACCGTATGGTGTGCAATGGCCAGTCACGGAATAATCGGCCCGACATTCTTTGATGGCACGATGGCTGCTGAAGGGTTTAGAAGATGATTTCATCCCCATTATCCAATGTTCATGCAAGACAGAGGTCGACCCCATCGAAGGAGTAGAATATGTCCTGCAGGAGCACTTTGGGGACCGCATTCTGGCTCAAGGGTACACAGATGCCACTGGCATGAGCCTCGATTGATCGCCATATTATCCGGATCTAACACATACGACTCCTTTTTGTGGGGCTATAATAAAGACAAGGTGTACAGAAATAACCCCAAAACCATTGCTGAGTTGAAAACAGCCATTTAGGAGGTCATCAACGGCATCGATGTTCCGACACTTCACCGGGTCATGCACAATTTCGCTATTCGTTTGCGCTACATCATCGCCAATGATGGCAAGGATATCGAATATGTCATAACCTAAATTCCGAATAGTGTATGCACGCCGTAGTTTATAACTAGTATACGTTTTTTTCGTATAGTTCAATAATACATGTACTGGAAAACTGCAATTAACAAAAATAACGGAATCAAAATTTTTATATTCGAATGAATATGTGAGATTAAAAATACGGACCGTTTGTTCAAAGAGCAAGAGTGTCGCATGACTTCAGGGTTATGTAGGATTACAAGTTTCTATCTTCGACGGAACAAGGCTAAATAAAAAATCGAACTTCCCGTCAAATTGTCTCCTCTTCTTACTCTTCCTGTTCCACGGATTTGTGTCGTTGGTTTGTCCGTTGTACGTTCTCCAGCCAATGGAGAGCAAAGTTGCAAATACGTAGCCTGCACTATGTCTACTTGGTGCCACATTGTGCATCTGTCAAACAAATTACCATAAAAATACGTTGCGATCGTAGTTTCCAAGTTTGCCTGCCAACTGTTTATGACCACTGGAAAGTGCATTCTACAGCAGCCATGTTCCCATATGTTCGCTGTTTCCCAGCGGAGCCTTTGGTGTAGTTGTTCACTCTGCTGCAATCGTTCTCCAGTGTCGAAACGTTCCCGGGGTCCAAGTGTACGGCCTAGGTTTTAATAGCTTAGAAAGGTCTAGCAAACCATTTGTCGAGAAACAGCTGATATGTTCTCAGGAAGCCCTCTTGTGGTGGTGGCATGCCTTACTCTCCAACCAACTATAGTTGTTGACTGAACAGTATACACTATCCCGACGTAGGTCATTCCAAAAGTAATGCCTCCTATTATTTTGTGGTAACTTTGGATGACCGCGCCAGATGTCGTTAGTGTACTGCTAATGCTTGAACAGTGTACTGCTAATGCTTGAACCTTCCTCTCTGATTTACAGGTGGTTCAGTTACTCTGCGGTAGTTGGCGCCAGCAGAGGAGTGTTCCAAAATAGAGTCTGATATATGGATGCGCCACATACACTGAAGCGCCAAAGAAACTGGTATAGGCAAGCATATTCAAATATAGAGACATCTAAACAGGCAGAACACGGCGCTGCGGTCGGCAACGCCTATACGGAAAAAGATCCTGCAAGGACGGGTCCAACAACGACTGAAGAGAATCGTTCAAAGTGACAAAAGTGCAACCCTTCCGCAAATAGCTGCAGATTTCTATGCTGGGCGATCAACAAGTGTCAGCGTGCAAACCATTCAATGAAACATCTGGGTAAGGCCTTTCGGAGCCGAAGGCCCACTCACCCTTGATGAACGCACGACACAAAGCTTTACTCCTCGCCTGGTTCCATCAACATCTACAGTGGACTGTTGATGACTGGAAAGATGTTGTCTGGTCGGACGACTCTCGTTTCAAATTGTATCGAGCGGATGGACGTCTACGGGTATGGATACAACCTCATGAATCCATGAACCTTTCATGTCAGCAGGGGACTGTTCAAGCTGGTGGAGGCTCTGTAATGGTGTGGAGGCTTGTGCAACTGAAGTGATATGATACCCCAGACGGTCTAGATACGAGTCTGACGGGTGACACGTATGTAAGCATCATGTCTGCTCAGCTACATCCATTCATGTCCACTGCGCATTCACTGACTAGGGCAATTACAGCAGGACAGTGCGACGTCCAGAATTGCTACAGAGTGGCTCCAGAAACATTCTTCTGAGCTTAAACACTTCCGTTGACCAACAAACTTCCCAGACATGAACATTATTGAGCATATCTGGGGTACCTTGCAACGTACTGTTCAGAAGAGATCTGCATCCTCTCGTACTCTTACGGATTTATGGAGAGCCCTGCAAGATTCATGGTGTCAGTTCCCTCCAGAACAACTACAGACATTAGCTGAGTCCATGCCACGTCGTGTTGAGGCACTTCTACGTGCTCGCGGGTGCTCTACACGATATTAGGCAGGTGTACTAGTTTCTTTGTCTCTTCATTGTAAAACAGCGATGTGTGATCGAATTCCTCAATGCTGAAGTCATTGCGCTGACTGAAATACATCGACACTTGCTAAAGCTGTGTCGAGACAATACAACAGACGTGAGCAGTGTGAGGCGATGGGAACAGCATTTTCAAGGTGGTGAAAAGATTGTGCATGACAAGGCACGACCCGGTAGACCCTGCACAGATGTCATCCCTCGCAATGAAGAGTGTCTTGATCAACTCATCCGTGCTTATCGGAGGATAACGACCAGAGAATTGTGTGCAAAGCCGAATGTCGGCTGTAATGCCTTAGGACCTTCTGGACGAAAATGAAGCTAAATGTGACAATTTTCTGAATAGCGTCGTCACCGGAGATGAGACGTGGTGTACCACCACGAGCCGGAATCCAATAGACAGTCCATGGAATAGCGACATGCGAATTCTCTGTCAACGAAAAAATTCAAGACACAGCCGTCTGCAGCCAAAGTGATGTGCACAGTCTTCTGGGGTACGCAGGGTGTGATTCTTTTGATGTCCTGGAGCCTGGAGGAACAGTCAATTCAACACGCTACAAGACGACATTGACTAAGCTGAAACCTCGAATTTCCAGGTTAAGACCAGAGAAAAAGACCAACTTTCACCTGAAACATGATAATGCCAGGCTCCACACCAGTTTTGCGAACATGCAACTCATTGCAAAGTTCGGCTTGACTGGCTTACCACATCCACCGTTCAAATGGTTCAAATGGCCCTGGGCACTATGGGACTTAACATCCGAGGTCATCAGTCTCCTAGAACTTAGAACTACTTAAACCAAACTAACTTAAGGACATCACACGCATCCATGCCCGAGGCAATATTCGAACCTGCGACCGTAGCGGTCGCGCGGTTCCAGACTGAAGCGCCTAGAACCGCTCCGCCACAGCGGCCGGCTATCTGTCCGTGTGTCCGATTGTTAAAAACGCATTTTCTCACGAAGCAGTAGATGTATCAAGTTGAAATTTATGTCAGACTCATATCTTCCGTTTCTTGACGGTGTAAAAATTGAAGGTTCTAAGTCAATGCAATCAAAGATACGGCAGTTCATGCCACATATTTTGATACTCGCAAACACACTCATCAAAACGTATAGGGTACTCCCCGTTGTCCTGGAATCATGACATTTAGCAAGAAGCAGGATTTCAAGCTAAACCTAAAGGATACGTAAGATTCTGTTTACCTCTAGTCGCGATGGGGCCTACTATTCCACTTCACTCGGCACTTCACTTGAAACGCGCGAGGCCGGCCGCGGTGGCCGAGCGGTTCTAGGCGCTTCAGTCCGGAACCGCGCGACTGCTACGGTCGCAGGTTCGAATCCTGCCTTGAGCATGGATGTGTGTGATGTCCTTAGGTTAGTTAGGTTTAACTAGTTCTAAGGTCTAGGGGACTGATGACCTCAGATGTTAAGTTCCATAGTGCTCAGAGCCATTTGAACCACTGAAACGCGCAAGCGCCCGTATCGTAGAACTCCTAAATAACTTGGCCCCTGTAAATATGGTACGCTTAAAAGCTACATACAGTTATGACAAAGACCTATTAGAATTTTCCTTCAGGCCTGAATCGTGTGTCAGCCATATGGGAAACATGCGTTTTAACTCTTTTTGTCCTCGTGGGAAATCGAATTACAGAGATCCGCTTTACTGCAGAGAGAGAGAGAGAGAGAGAGAGAGAGAGAGAGAGAGGGGGGAACAGAGGAAGAGACAGCTTCTGTAGTCCCTTGCGAGTGGAAGCCCTTTAGTATGTCACGTGACTTAACATCAGCCCTTGTTCTTCTTGTACTTTTGAAATGCTCTCGGTTATTCAGTCGCATGGCGTCGTCCAACCAAAAGGCTAAAAGAAGTGAGCACATTTCAAAATCGTCACGTGCCAGGAACGTCTAAAATCACAGACCCTGTACAAAAGACAAGAGCATCACAATCAGGCGCGCGACATCTGCACGTTGGATGAGGCCCTCATGTTGTGTGCCCGACGCTCGAGCCACCTCATCTCTGAGCTGCAGCTGGCAAGGCACTACTGCGCTATTCACTTGTCATCATGTCAAAGTGGGATAGTTCCCGTCCAAAGCGACGGACGCTATATGCATTTCGATCATATTTTAGTGCAAGTAATATTCAGCTGGGACCTGAGTTGTGGAACCTTAATGGAACGGGACATGGGCAGGGCTGCAGACGAGAGACAGCGAGTGGTTGTTCCCACAGATGCTTTGCTGTTGGGCTTGCTGGTGCTCGATGCTTTTGCGTCATGATGCCAGAGAAGGGGTAAGTGTAGGAAATATCTCAACGTCTGCTTAGCACCCCACGCACAGGACACATCTTGGTCATCGTCTTCATTTTAACAGGACAGTTTTACTTCGGTCAATTTCCACATGAAGATCGTTACATGATCTCTAAGCATGCTGTTTCCTGGGGATAAATCCTCTTTTGGTGGTACCCAATCACGTTTGGCTCTGTGCTGCCAGCGTTAAAGTATCTCTTCTGCCTTTGACTTTACTAGGGGAGCGGTACCTGAGATAAGGCTTTTCCTGCTGCAGAGACATCGAGCAATAGGTTGGTAAGGTACCCCTTATATTCAGGTCACATTTCATTTCCTTATTTCCCAGTTTTATAATTTTCTATCACGTCTGCAGATATCATGCAGCATTTAGTGAGCAAAGCGGTACTTCAGAACGCACACATGGGGGAATAAGATTTCAGTTTCCACGCTGGCTGAAGAGTCGGTGGACCATTTGGCGTTGCCAATGGAATGTGGTGGAAGCGCTGTGGCTAGACATGAGAATGCCCGTTACGTCAGCAGCGAAGTATCAGGGAAAGCACAGTTAGTGTGACGCGTAGCAAGTAATCTCGCTAAATAAATATTTGCTAATAAAAGTCGCGTATTCCAATACAGATATTAGGAGAAGACTGCACATTATAAGTACTTTTTTACAACAATATAACAGCGCCAGAACTAGGTCGTCTTAATAAATAAATGAATAATGTTTAAGCTAACGAAAACGTACGAAATATCACGAGCGAAAGTACGAGGTACAGGCTGCGCGCCATAGTCACCGGTCGCCCATGGGATGCCTTCCGATCTATTTTGCCGTAAAGCCATACTCTCAAGAAATTGTTAGTTTTCAGTCAATCATTATTGTGTCAACATAATCAGTTTGTGGTGCTTAGTAAATAAATATATCATAACTGCATCCCTTTTGAACGTTATTCCGAATAATATAGCTTTCCAATTTATGATCTAGAATCACAGGCAGTAGAATTGCACTTAACAAAGAACCCGACAGTGCTATACTGCTTCTGCGAGGAACACAAATTTCGAGAGTTTCTCGGCAAAACAGGTAGAAACAATCCTCCACGATGGCTCTCTAAGGTAGTCCAGGGACGTATTGTCTTATTTTCCGTTAAAATCGGATCGTAAAGCGTGATCAGTCGTACTGAACGCCTCATATACCGTGCTCTACGGACTCACTGGCTAAACTGATATACGTATTTCTGTAATTTGGGGGGGGGGGGGGGGGTTCTTGCAAGGATTGTGCCCATGAAGCGATTGTCTATCATCACTGTTGACTTTTGCTCTCCGATTTGGCTTTTATTATCAGACTGAAGTCGGGCTGTGCTATTGCGGCTAGAGCCTGTATCTTCTCAATTTGAAGGAAACAAGGGATATTAGAATTTAACGTCCCGGACTTTAGAGACGAAGGCCAAGGTTGGATTACGCAAGGATGGCGAAAGAAATCGACAGAGCCCTTTTGAAACGAACCATCCAGGTATCTGCCTCGAACGATTTAGGGAAACCACGGAAAATCTAAATCTGGATGGCCCGACGGGGAACTGAACCGTAGTCCTCCCGAAATCCGAGTTCAGTGTGCTGACCACAGCACCTTTTCGCTCGGTCTTCTCAACTACAGTTGGTGTTAAGCATCGCGTCAGCTGGCGGGAAGTTTGGTGAAGAGCAATATCTGCTCTGTCTGAAATAGAAAGATTTGTACAACACACAGATGAAGCATAGTCTGCTGCCGAATATCACAACGCTAAAGCTGACGTCATAACTACAGACTCAACATGGCTCTGAGCACTCTGGGACTCAACTTCTGAGGTCATCAGTCCCCTAGAACTTCGAACTACTAAAATCAAACTAACCCAAGGACATCACACACATACATGCCCGAGGCAGGATTCGAACCTGCGACCGTAGCGGTCTCGCGGTTCCAAACTGTAGCGCCTAGAACCGCTCGGCCACTCCGGCCGGCTATAACCACAGTATGCGTCACTTATGATAAAGCTGTAATAACGCTTTGATGTTATGTGCCACAAGGTTGGACAGTGACAGAGAATTGAATTTTTGAAATTAACCACATCACCAGGGACTTTTGTATAAGTACGTAGTGCGCTTTCAAGCGGGCCTACTCTTGGTGAATGCGGCCTAACACGCACAGGACCCCTTCCACGTTGCTAAGGAAACACGACAGCCAGCTACATCGCAACGCAGCGCGAAGCCTGCAGAAGAACATCAAGTCTGCGCACACAGCACCCTCGCGACATTTGCACATCTTTGTGTTTTCCGCGAAGCTATGCCAAGTGGTACAAGAGGCTGTGTCATTAGGCGAGCTAGTGTCAGTCATCTTCAGCACTTCCGCCACACTATGCGAAATTCGCTTGCAGTGCTATCGTTTACTGCAATCGCCTTAATTAGGCAGAAGCCGACATCACCTGAACCAACTTCCATGAGAAACACGATATCGATACAAGGTACACTATCAGCCATCGTGGGAGAGAGAAAGAGTGGTCATATTGCACCATTCCACCCGACAGTTCAGAACCAAATGACAATCACCGGTGACCAGCCGTACCGCGCATAACGGTCTCCTCGCCATGTGGTACTGAAATCAACGTCCCACAGTTTTACCCCCATCACCGTACGTCACAGGACACAGATATTAGCATAAGGAAGATACATCGTGACTGCCACCAATGAAAGTCATAGAAGGAAGTCGCCGAAATTGGTGAGTACAGGCTGATTGGAGCAGCGTACATCGAACACTACTACGTGATGCGATTAGGGCCGCTTCCTAACATGCAGTGTCTTGATTTTGTTGTTGACGATGACGATATTGAAAATGAAAGGGAAAAAGAGAGAGTGAAACTTAGTCGCGACACCCTGCCCCTCCTTTCTAACACCTTTCATGGGACTTCCAACCTTAATGTTCTCATCTGACGGATGGGTTACGTCAAATAACTCCCGCCTCTGCAACTGCATGCTGCACTCTGGAGTATTTGCATTTGAATATAGGAAATTAGTGCGAGTTTCAGGAATCAGGAACAGTACCCCACCACGTCTGCTCCATTAAATTACCAATTACTGGTTTCCACCACTACTATTCGAAGCGACTAACCAGCTACCCACGTATCGAAAGCAATCTCATAAACTTGTGTCATCATCAGAATCGTATCTCTATGATACTATCAAACTACACCAGTTTCGTTTTATCTATTCCCCAACTAGGTCATGTACTGTTAAGGCACTGATCTTGTAACATCACAATAGGTGTTGTTACATGATTAAAAAAATGGGTGATGCGACTAATTAATCTCACCCCCAACAACCGCATGCCTGTAGAAGCAATATAGATCTACACATCTCTTTTTTTCATTCTTATGTGCAAGTCCTGTGTCCTGATTTCCATTTTTTACTCTTCCTAAAAGTGTGTGGTCAAGTGTGAATGATTTGAATGCAGTAGCAGAGACGAACCAGAGAACTGGTGGGTTTCTTAATCTTCTACCATCCTAAACGGTGTCCGTGGAAGGCAGAGAGCAGGAACAGGAGGGCTTGGCCAAAGATGAGTAAAGCAAAACGTTTTTCGTAGCAGAGGCTGGTCATGGGCCTGCCACACCATCTCGGGCGGTTCGGAGAGAGCTCCGCGCGACGGTTACAGGTTGAGTTGTTCTGAAGACAGGTAAGCGACCAGACGTTTCCTCAGAAAGTCTGTGTCGAACAAGGGACAAAAGGTATTTGAATCTGTTAATAATAATTTGTTAATGTCAACAATTTCTTCTCCTAGCCATTTTTAATTACCATTTAGGTTCTGGTTACAATTTTTAGTTCAATTAATCAGTGTCATAATAGTGTGATTTCCGTTAGGCGCGACCACGCGGCCTATAGATTCAAAGCGCAGCCCAAGCCTAAAAGGTTACTGTCTGCCATTTTATTTTATTTGTGCGGGACATTTTAAAATATCAATAAAACTCTACCGAGCATATATTCGGCAAGATGAATCGATTTGATTCCAAGCGCTTCACGCAAAGATATGCAGCCACCAAAATCCTGCTCGATGCCAGCCCCGAGGTGCATACAATTCTTCCCACTAATAACTGCTGTCGACATTTTGTTTGCTTGTGAATTAGTGCATGTGAATGTCTGTGTTACAAACTTGAGTAGTGACCACGTGCTCCCCAGATTTTCCCACCCCACAGGACTCTACAGATTAAGGCCAACGTGGCTTGTTATTCTCGTATGAGAAAGTCATAGGATCGTATATAAATGTACCACGAATGTTTTGTCCATCTATTAAATACAAAAAGATTACTGTTAACATGCGAAATATTAGTCAAAAATAAATATTTCATCATCTGAAGCTATTTCCGTGATCTTTAATTTATTTTCAATACATCTGAAAATAGGTAGTATTGATGATTACGCCTCTAAAATCCAAAGTGCTTGGCTGAAGTTTAGCAAACGGTACGTAGCATTCTCTGACTGCCCCATAGAATACCCTTGCGTTATCCGTTGCGACCTTAATAAATTCAATTAGTGAAGGAATTGTTCCTAAAATTTAGATGGGCCTAAATCTATTTCAAATAACGGGCAAAACTATTCAGAAAAGGTTACGTCGCCAAAGAAAAATAAGAGCGAATGTGGACAGGATATGCCATCATAACAGGCTGGAACAAAAGAAATAATAATCAAAACAAGCTCCTGTTAGTGAAAGTAAGTAACCATCCATAGGCTGCCACTCAATGAATAGTAAGAAAACCAGTGGTGAGTTACAGTCTCTGTCGACTACCGGCTCTGACATATAGTTAGTTATATCTGCAGCTAAATTGGTTAACTTCGCAACTGCACCCCTATCCAAGATTATTACTATTGTTTTTTTTTTAACCAGTGCATATGGCCTACTTGACTTCCTTAAACAAAATACTAACAAATGGGCTGGTCATTGATTAGTGATATACAATCGTCTGTGTACAAGAGAACAGTCAGCGCTCCATTTTTAGGTAAAAAATTATCGTTACCTTTAGTGAAATCTCTCACAAAATATGGTAACCTCATTCGCGCCATCTGCTGAAGACAGACTGTGGAAACCTATATCGGTGACGGTGTGGTGCAAGCGGCCGCTGTGATGACGTCACCGAGTGGCACACGTTTTTGTGCACGCGCCGGAACCGAAGGCAGCAATCTTCCAATTACGAACATAATTGATGTGTCCGGCGGTTGCTCACGAAGCAAGATGTATTGCTCATTTGCGGCCTCGCTCACCGCAGCACGCATTCTTCTCCCCAGAGCACTGTGCATTTTCCCCGATTCCGCCGAAACGAATGTTGTACGCTATAATGGCCACATCCCTCAGCGCCCTGAGCCCTTCCCCCATCCAGTAAGAGTCCCCTGCACCGACCGAGCTGCGAGGTTCAGCCGTAAGCTGGGCAGAGCGCGCAGAGAACGTACATGTGAATCAGATACGAGGCGTGTTTTTTTAAGTAAGTACCGTTTTGAAATTAAAAAAAAGTCGTGCTAAGATATCTCAATAATTTTATTTTTACATGAAAGCCTGTACCTTAATCTACTTTTCTACATAATTTCCGTCAACATTGAGGCACTTGTCATGACGTTGTACCAGTTTTAGAATACCCTCCTCATAGAAGTCTGCCGCCTGACTTGTTAACCACTGCATCACCACTGTTCTGACTTCGTCATCGACTTGAAGACGCTGACCGCCCAGGTGTTTCTTCTAGTGCAGAAACAGACTGTAGTCACTGGGCGCAAGATCGGGGCTGTACGGAGGATGATCTAAAGTTTCCCATCGAAAAGATTTGATGAGATCTTTGGTCTGATTCGTCACATGCGGACGGGCAAGGTCTTGCAGCAAGACTATGCCCTTGCTCAACTTCCATGGACTGTTGGTTTGACTCTGGTGTGACGTAGCCACCCATGTTTCATCGTTCGTAACAATAAGGCTTAAGAAATCATCACCGTCGTTGTGGTCCCGCTCAAGGAAAGTCAATGCACAGTCTAAACGTTTTGTTTTGTGCACATCCGTCAACATTTTCGGTACCCAACGTGCGCACAATTTTCGGTAATTCAAGTGATCGGTCACAATGCCATACAAAACACTACGAGAAACATTAGGAAAGTCATCCCGCAAGGAGGAAGTCGTAAAGCATCTGTTTTCTCTCAGCGTATTGTCCACTTCCTGCACCAAACTTTCATTAACGACCGAAGGTCGCCCACTCCGTTGTTCATCATGCACATTTGTGCGGCCATCATTAAATACTCTCATCCACTTTCTTACCATTCCATCACTCATAATGTTTTCTCCATAAACTGCACAGATCTCACGATTAATATCGATCGCTTTTAGGCCATTAGCACTAAGAAATGCTATAACAGCCCGTACTTCACAGTCGGCGGGACTCAACGATTATCGGAGGCATCTTAAACACTAGGCATCTTAAACACTCAGTGTACAACGTAAACAAGGAAGAATCAGACTGTAATGGCGTCAGTGCGTAGATTAAGGTACAGGCTTTCGTGTAAAAATAAAATTATTGAGATATCTTAGCACATCTTTTTTTAATTTCAAAACGGTACTTACTTAAAAAAACACGCCTCGTATACTCTTTCACTGTGTACAGGGTGGCTATAATCAGATGCCGGCCGCGGTGGTCTTGCGGTTCTAGGCGCGCAGTCCGGAACCGTGCGACTGCTACGGTCGCAGGTTCGAATCCTGCCTCGGGCATGGATGTGTGTGATGTCCTTAGGTTAGTTAGGTTTAAGTAGTTCTAAGTTCTAGGGGACTGATGACCACAGCAGTTGAGTCCCATAGTGCTCAGAGCCATTTGAACCATTTGAATTATAATCAGATTTTCATTACTTGAGCTAGTGTAGAAGGGAAACTTTACCGTATGGGTACCAGACTTTATGTGAATGATGTTCAGGCTGCGCGCTGCAGGATTTGCACTGTTAGTAGAGTTAATGTTGTAATCTCCCCCTCCTTCCTTCTTCCAGCTATTGTCCACATTAAACAATGCCCAGTCCAAGTAATTAATAAGCAAAGTCTTTATGAGGATTTTTAGAGGAGCGAAGATTACAATAAACTTTCAAGTTTTCTTGGCTTGTCATGTTGAGATGGCTTCAAGCTGAAAATCTCACATCAGGTCCTCACGGTTAGTTTGGTTCAAATGTCTCTGAGCACTTTGGGACTTAACAGCTGAGGTCATCAGTCCCATAGAACTTAGAACTACTTAAACCTAACTAACCTAAGGACACCACACACATTCATGCCCGAGGCAGGATTCGAACATGCGACCACAGCGGTCGCGCGGTTCCAGACTGAAGTTGTGCTGTCACCACCAGACACCTCACTTGCTAGGTGGTAGCCTTTAAATCGGCCGCGGTCCGTTAGTATACGTCGGACCCGCGTGTCACCACTGTCAGTGATTGCAGACCGAGCGCCGCCACACGGCAGGTCTAGAGAGACGTCGAAGCACTCGCCCCAGTTGTACAGCCGACTTTGCTAGCGATGATTCACTGACAAATCACGCTCTCATTTGCTGAGACGATAGTTAGCCTAGCCTTCAGCTACGTCATTTGCTACGACCTAGCAAGGCGCCATTATCATTTGTTATTTATCTTGGGATGCATGTACAGTCAGACCGATGTTCACCAATTATGGATTAAAGTTAAGTATTCCAGCAGCTACGTACTTTTCTTGATAGTATAATTACTTTACCTGTTCCAGACCTCACGCCAGCCTGCGTGAGCTTAAACGCGTGCCTTTCGGCTTCCTCCAAACCCCGTGAATTGGCTCCTGCCAATTCACAACAGAAGTGCCTAGAACCGCTCGGCCACTCCGGCCGGCTACGGTTAGTTTGAACTAAATAAATATGAAGTTTGTTGTTACTGATTTTTTCACGTAAATATATTTTCTTACATTTCAGTATTTTGATTATTCACGTTAACAAAGCCGAAATTGCATTTTTCGCCTCTATTATCCAAAAATACGTCGGATCACGTCAGAAGCAAGCTTACGACTCACACTCTGCGGAGAAAACAATATTCCAAAGGGTTTACAGTTTTTCTTAACAAATGAATTCCTACTAGCTCTCGTTACATTATTAATTTAGATTATTATTTCATAAATAAATCCATAAATAAACATAGTAAACTGTACAGGATTAAGTAATTAATAACAGACATTTTGCCGGCCGCAGTGGTCTAGCGGTTCTAGGCGCGCAGTCCGGAACCGCGCGACTGCTACGGTCGCAGGTTCAAATCCTGCCTCGGGCATGGATGTGTGTGATGTCGTTAGGTTAGTTAGGTTTAAGTAGTTCTAAGTTCTAGGGGACTGATGACCACAGATGTTAAGTCCCATAGTGCTCAGAACCATTTTTGAGTAGACATTTTAAGTGTGTAAATATTTCGTAATTTCAAATATTTCTAGAAAAAATAATTGTAACTTTACGTTCAGAACTAGTACTTATCGATTATAACATCGAAACTAAAATATTTCATAAAGTAATTCCTTTTCATAAAGTTTAGATGGAAATACAACATACTGTGTATAAAATTATATGGAGGTTTTCAGAAAAGCAAGTGAGATGGTATTGACTTGTTCAAAATTCGAAAAATAATACTGGTGTTGAGGAAAAGTGATGCTAGAGGAGGATGTCCCGTTTCAGTGCCATGACTTACCGTTAGGCGAAGGTACTGGTACGGCGAGGTAGGACGAACTCGGACCTCAAGGACCAAGAACATGGCAGCGTTACTGCGATCTGGTTCGCCAACATGCGATTCCCTGCTCGACGCGAGAGAGGTGCTTTGGACTCAACTTTTTTGATGCCCGACGGAGCTCCACTAGACGTTGCTCGTGAAGTGAGTCGGTTATTCCGTAACACATCTGGAGAAAAAATCGAATCATTGTCCGATCGTTCCAAATTGCGTGGCTACCAAGATCACTAGATTAAAACCCGTATGGTTTTTGGCTGTGGGGTTACCTGAGCGACAGGGTTTATTAACGGGACACTGACACACGTTGGAAGTTGAAAATTAGTATAGTGAGGGTTCAAATGGCTCTGAGCACTAGGGGACTTAACATCTAAGGTCATCAGTCCCCTAGAACTTAGAACTACTTAAACCTAACTAACCTCAGGACATCACACAACACCCAGCCATCACGTATAGTGAGGGAGGTAGCCAACATCCCCCCTGCGATATGTCGGGCGACAGTAGAGCAATCTCTAGCACGGTTCCAGGCTTTCGTGGATGCAATGGTCGTCACATTGATCAACGTCTGTAATCAGGAATGTAAACATGTTAGGCAGTTAACGAATGTTACCCTGTCATGTGGAAAGTAAAATGTGTTTCTTTCATTGATTTATTCATTATTTCTCTTCCGCATGTCCTTACAGATGTTTCCACATAGTTTTATTGCCCTACGATCACTCGTTTTTCATGGAGACCCTCTCAAGTAGTGGCAGTTTAATTATAACAACCCTGTACTTGGAGCGTCTATCACGAGAGCGAAACTGAAGTGGTGTTTTCCTGAATTTTTCGTGTTCGTCATCTACATGCAGCATAAACATGTATGTCAAAGGTCAGATTACAAAACAAGCTATTTCGGAGAGAAATTGTAGCAGAATAAAGTTTTTATTGTATTATTAATGTATGACACACCCCTTGTGCACCAGTTTCCACAATGAACCTTTCAGTCTGTGCTGCTGTGAACATTCTGACAGACTAATACTCTTAGCCCTCCCAGACAGCATTCTGATCACACTTGTAGACCAAGGCAATCGGTTTTTAAAAAACGAAATTTTTATCTTTCCTCGGATAATGGGACCATCGTCTTCAGGGTCGATATGGTACATAGCTGGTTCTGGGTCTACGCACATACCGTGACGCTACCTGCTCGCTATGCACGTATGACGAGTAATCACAAAGTTTTGGTGATTACCTCGAAAAATCGATATGGTTATGGTGTTAGTCGCTCTCCACGTATTCACACTTCAGAGCGACACATGTTTACCAACTATGGATGTCTTGGAGGAGCCCCTGGGTGGATGAGACTCCATTTTGGCTGCGCAAAAAACTGCTCCACCTAGAAAATCACCTCGTCTTCATTCTGGAAATGTTTGCCACGCAATGGTTTGTTGATGCGAGTAAACAGGAGTGCCATGTCAGGTCAATAGGGGGGACGAGATAAAATTTGATAGCCTAGAGAAGCAGCACACGTGCTAAGCAGAATGACTTGGAGCTTTGTCGTGGAACATGATTACCCCCTTGGACAGCTTCCGTCGACGCTTGCTCTTGACAGCCTCCCACCTCCTCGTCATGGAATTTCGGTAGTACGCTCCAGTGACGGATTGTCCCTTGTTAGTATAACCTTTCAGCACCAAACTATGGCACGCCTAGGAAACGCTCAACATAATTTTCTCTACGATCACTGGGCCTTCATCTTTTTCGGCGGTGGTCAATCCACACGTTACGTAGCTTTTATGCCACATAACCGCCTATATTTCATTACAGTTTGTTGTTACGTCGTAATATAAAGTATAGAAATATTCACATGGCTGTAAGGTAGAGAGAAGAGTATATGCAACGCCACGTTACAAATGGAGAACGATGGGGTAAGTAAGAGCCGTATCGTGCTGGAACCCATACAGGTAGCAGGGATTCATCCGCACGGCTTGGAGGTAAGGAGCATAACATTCATCATTTATATTTACTGTTTAAATGTTAATATGCATCTCCAACCGCGCATCTGACGTAACGTGCACTGATAAAATGTTGCCGGCCCCTGTGGCCGAGCGGTTCTAGGCGCTTCCGTCCGAAACCGCGCTGCTGCTGCGGTCGCAGGTTCGCATTCTGCCTCTCGTTCAGTAAAGTAATCAGAAGATAAAAAAACTGCAAAACGATTTACAAAAGATATCCGAATGGTGCAAAAATTGGCAATTGACCCTAAATAATGAAAAGCGCGAGATCATCCACATTAGTGCTAAAGGGAATCCGTTAAACTTCGGCTACACGATAAATCAGTCAAATCTAAATGCCGTAAATTCCAACTAAATACCTAGGAATTACAATTACGAACAATTTCAATTGGAAAGAACACAAAGAAAATGTTGTGGGGATGGCAAACCAAAGACTGCGTTTTATTGGCAGAACAGTTAGAAAATGTACCAGCTCTACTAAAGGGACTGCGTACACTACGGTTGTCCGTCGTCATTGGAGTACTGCTGCGCGGTTTGGGATTCTTACCAGATAGGATTAACGGAGTGCATCGTGGAATTCAAAGAAGAGCAGCATGTTTTGTAGTATCGCAAAAAAGGGGAGAGAGTATCACGGACATGATACAGGTTTTGGGATGGACATTATTAAAACAAAGACGCTTTTCGTTGCGGAAGGATGTTCCCACGAAATTCTAGTCACCAACGTCTTCCTCCGAATGCGAAAATATTTATTTGACGCCTACCGCCGGCCGCGGTGGTCTAGCGGTTCTAGGCGCTCAGTCCGGAACCGCGCAACTGCTACGGTCGCAGGTTCGACTCCTACCTCGGGCATTGATGTGTGTGATGTCCTTAGGTTAGTTAGGTTTCAGTAGTTCTAAGTTCTAGGGGACTGATGACCACAGATGTTAAGTCCCATAGTGCTCAGAGCCATTTGACGCCTACCTACATAGGGAGAATCGTGTACCATAACAAAAGAAGGCAAATCAGAGCTCTCACGGAAAGATATAGGTTTTCGGTTTTTGCCGGCCGCTGTGGCCGAGTGGTTCTAGGCGCTTCAGTCCGGAACCGCGCTGCTGCTAAGGTGGCAGGTTCGAATACTGCCTCGGGCATGGATGTGTGTGATGTCTTTAGGTTAGTTAGGTTTAAGTATTTCTAAGTCTAGGGGACTGATGACCACAGATGTTAAGTCCCATAGTGCTCAGAGCCATTTCGACCATTTTGTTCGCCGGCCGGAGTGGCCGTGCGGTTCTGGGCGCTACAGTCTGGAACCGAGCCACCGCTACGGTCGCAGGTTCGAATCCTGCCTCGGGGATGGATGTGTGTGATGTCTTTAGGTTCGTTAGGTTTAAGTAGTTCTAAGTCTAGGGGACTGATGACCACAGATGTTAAGTTCCATAGTGCTCAGAGCCATTTCAACCATTTTGTTCGCCGGCCGGAGTGGCCGTGCGGTTCTGGGCGCTACAGTCTGGAACCGAGCCACCGCTACGGTCGCAGGTTCGAATCCTGCCTCGGGCATGGATGTGTGTGATGGCTTTAGGTTCGTTAGGTTTAAGTAGTTCTAAGTCTAGGGGACTGATGGCCTCAGATGTTAAGTCCCATAGTGCTTAGAGCCATTTGAACCATTTATGTTCGTTTTTTTCCGGACGCTGTTCGAGGTTGGAATAATAGAGAATAGTTGTGAAAGTTGTGCAATGTAACCAGGCATTTAAGTGTGATTTGCAGAGTATCCATGTAGATGTAGATGTCACCTGTTGGAAATTTTTGGTAAGTTCTATGGGACCAAACTGCTGAGGTCATCGGTCCCTAGCCTTGCACACTAGTTACTCTAACTGAAAATAACTTACGGTAAGAACAACACACACACACACACACACACACACACACACACACACACACATGCCCGAGGAACTTTGGCAAGACGCCTTGGACCACGCGCCTACCCCCGCGCCTGATGTCACCTATTTTCGGATCACCTATTTTTTCGGAGAGAAAACTGATTGTTGGTTAAGAAAGACCAACAAAACCTATTTGTAAACACTGGTCTGGAGAAATTAGTTACTCGTGTCGGTTGCGTGCGAGTTCAGATTCCTCCAGCTACGTCGAGCTCACAGCACCCACACACGACGCACGGAAACGCTGATGAGAAAACTTATCTCCCTCAGGGTCTCGCCTAACAACGCCGAACGCTGCCCGTGCTGGTCAGCCGACTAGCGCCGGAGATGCACGTGCCGGCGTTACTCGTGCGATAAGGATGAAATTCCTCGTCGGTACCCGGCAACAAGCGGGCCCGCACACGGACGTGAATGGAGCGATGCGGGCGACTGAGTACGCCCGTGTAACGGACGTGGCTATTAGAGGGCCCGCTGGAGTGTAGCCTGGCCTGGAAATAATTACAACGTCAGCTGCGAGCTGGGAGATGAGTCCGGATGGTACCGCCGGTGGGCGGACGCTATCAGCAAAAGCGGCGCGTAGACCGACGCACGCACCATGCACCGACCAACTCTCGCCTTGACTCTTCTACTGCGGGCGCTCTAGCGGGGGTGCTGCCCCTTCTCGGCTTCTGCTCTAACAAAGAACTTCTCACAGATTCTTCCTCAGATCAGTGCAGTCTGATTCAGCAGTCGCCGACATCTGGGCAAATATCATCTTCATCGGCAGGTGAAATATCTCTGATTTCTTCACCGTCTCAAGTATCTGCTCCGTCCATCTTTTCTTTGGCCGAACGATATTCGCTCCTCCCTGCTTCGAATTTGAGCTGGCGTACTTGGCGCTAGCACACCATGCGGCGTAGAGGCTAAGAGAGTATCGACGGAGGACAACGAAAAGACTCGCGGGAAACGCGCAGCCAACGCCCTCTCAGCCGCCAGTATTTAGGATCGCCAACGCGGACCGGAGGGCCACCTTAGCCGATTAGTTAGTTCCAGTTAGTTCGGATCCATATGCCGTGGAGTTTCAGTGTGTCATCGAGACGGAGCCGCAGACTTAGCCTCTAGCACAGAGACAGGCAGCACATAGTAACCTTATACTGAACACAGCGGACTTCTACTTCAACAGCATTGAGACTACGTGCACTATACAAAAGAGGGCTTGTACCACAGCACATGGAAACTTAAAAGTTAAGTAGCTCTTTGTTAATGAATAATGAACCCAGTCATTAATTGCGTGCAGTTTGTGTTATACAGGGTGTTACAAAAAGGTACGGCCAAACTTTCAGGAAACATTCCGCACACACAAAGAAAGAAAATATGTTATGTGGACATGTGTCCGGAAATGCTTACTTTCCATGTTAGAGCTCATTTTATTACTTCTATTCAAATCACATTAATCATGGAATGGAAACACACAGCAACAGAACGTACCAGCGTGACTTCAAACACCTTGTTACAGGAAATGTTCAAAATGTTCAAAATGGCTCTGAGCACTATGGGACTCAACTGCTGAGGTCATTAGTCCCCTAGAACTTAGAACTAGTTAAACCTAACTAACCTAAGGACATCACAAACATCCATGCCCGAGGCAGGATTCGAACCTGCGACCGTAGCGGTCTTGCGGTTCCAGACTGCAGCGCCTTTAACCGCACGGCCACTTCGGCCGGCTTCAAAATGTCCTCCGTCGCATGGAATCCCTGATGCGCTGATGCAGCCCTGGAGAATGGCGTATTGTATCACAGCCGTCCACAATACGAGCACGGTCTCTACATTTGGTACCGGGGTTGCGTAGACAAGAGCTTTCAAATGCCCCCATAAATGAAAGTCAAGAGGGTTGAGGTCAGGAGAGCGTGGAGGCCATGGAATTCATTGGTTCAAATGGCTCTGAGCCCTAGAACTTAGAACTACTTAAACCTAACCAACCTAAGGACATCACACACATCCATGCCCGAGGCAGAATTCGAACCTGCCACCGTAGCGGTCGCGCGGTTCCAGACTGTAGCGCCTAGAACCGCTCGGCCACTTCGGCCGGCTTGGAATTGGTCCGCCTCTACCAACCTTCATGTTGTGTCGTACTTTAAAGGCACATGTTCTAGCAGCACAGGTAGAGTATCCCGCATGAAATCATGATAACGTGGTCCATTGAGCGTAGGTGGAATAACATGGGGCCCAATCAAGACATCACCAACAATGCCTGCCCAAACGTTCACAAAAAATCAGTGTTGATGACGTGATTGCACAATTGCGTGCGGATTCTCGTCAGCCCACACATGTTGATTGTGAAAATTTACAATTTGATCAGGTTGGAATGAAGCCTCATCCGTAAAGAGAACATTTCCACTGAAATGAGGATTGACACATTGTTGGATGAACCATTCGCAGAAGTGTACCCGTGGAGGCCAATCAGCTGCTGATAGTGCCTGCACACGCTGTACATGGTACGGAAACAATTGGTTCTCCCGTAGCACCCTCCATACAGTGACGTGGTCAACGTTACCTTGTACAGCAAACTTCTCTGACGCTGACATCAGGGTTATCGTCAACTGCACGAGGAATTGCCTCGTCCATTGCAGGTGTCCTCGTCGTTCTAGGTCTTCCCCAGTCGCGAGTCATAGGCTGGAATGTTCCGTGCTCCCTAAGACGCCGATCAATTGCTTCGAACGTCTTCCTGTCGGGACACCTTCGTTCTGGAAATCTGTCTCGATACAAACGTACCGCGCCACGGATATTGCCCCGTGCTAATCCATACATCAAATGGGTATCTGCCAACTCCGCATTTGTAAACATTGCACTGACTGCAAAACCACGTTCGTGATGAACACTAACCTATTGATGCTACGCACTGATGTGCTTGATGCTAGTACTGTAAAGCAATGAGTCGCATGTCAACACAAGCACCGAAGTCAACATTACCTTCCTTCAATTGGGCCAACTGGCGGTGAATCGAGGAAGTACAGTACATACTGACGAAACTAAAATGAGCTCTAACATGGAAATTAAGCGTTTCCGGACACATGTCCACATAACATCTTTTCTTTATTTGTGTGTGAGGAATGTTTCCTGAAAGTTTGGCCGTACCTTTTTGTAACACCCTGTAGAACGAGGATACTGGCCAACAACCCTCTCCTTGCTTCCCATGGTACAGCTCTACAGGAACCCCGAGACGACATAAAAGCGGCTAAAGAGAATACAACAGGATTATAGCTGAGTTATTGCAGTCTTATTGTACGCATTTTCCATTTGTGACTGTACTCCATTATTTCGCCATTCAGGTCAAATATGTTTAATTTGTTCCTGATACCTTCATTTACATTCCTATCCCATAAAGTTTAGGCCAGATACTGTTCTCAGACATACCGTCTCTGCAGTCCCTGTCCTTTTGATGTATTGTTTAGTAACTGTCCCACATTCACATCCATACAGCAACGTTGGTACAGCCATTATTTTGTATAGTTTAAACAAAGTATCTGGTTGAAATGCCGTTGATTGTGGTACATAGATACTGTACCTTACTACCCACATCATCATTTGATATGTAAATAATATACCATCAAGGATAAAGGACTTTGTTAATTTGCTGTATTTTTTAGTTAATAACGACTGTTTTGGCCCTACCTGATTCACGTCCTCTAAATGTCATCACTTCCGTTTTCTATGTGAATATGTGTAAATTATACCCATTTGCTGCTTTCACAAGCAGGCAGACCCAGTATTGTAGATAAATCTTCCGTTGCAGCTGCAATCAATTCGCAGCCTAAAAGGAGCATTACGTCTAGAGTAGGATTATATTTTTTTAAGTGTTTTGGTAGTAATTTTTGCCATTTATTTACATAGTCAACATAGAAATTAAAGAGGTAGGTGATAGAGACTTCTGCCCGCATCTCGTGGTCGTGCGGTAGCGTTCTCGCTTCCCACGCCCAGGTTCCCGGGTTCGATTCCCGGCGGGGTCAGGGATTTTCTGTGCCTCGTGATGGCCGGGTGTTGTGTGCTGTCCTTAGGTTAGTTAGGTGTAAGTAGTTCCAAGTTCTAGGGGACTGATGACCATAGATGTTAAGTCCCATAGTGCTCAGAGCCATTTGAACCATTTTTTGATAGAGACTTCTACTGCCTATTTTCGTGAGTTATTTCGCTAACGCCATTAAAAATTTTAATATCTCTTTTGTCATACCTATTTTGTGCTACGATAAGAATATGATGGTACTATTTAAACCGAGTGATGTCGAGACGACGTAAACTGAATAGAGAATTTTATGTGTGTATAAAAGTACAGTATAAACTGAATGACTAAAAACGTTTAACTAACAGTAAACACGAAACTCTTTATATTTAGTAAAAGTAATATAAAATAAGTATGGCGGAACATTTATTAAAAGTAGTACAAAACAGATTATAAGGTCTATTTTGTACTACTTTTAATAAATGTTCTGCCATACTTAAAATAAGTATATTATATTAGTATATATATATTAGTATATTAGGCCTACTTTTACAAAATACAAGAGTTTCGTGTTTACTGTAAGTTAAATGTTTTTCGTGACTGCCGTATGTCTCTCATGGAATTCATCTAGCCATTTAACACAGATTGTCTGTTTTTCGTTTCGGGAAGTTCCAGACGTCACTAGGGCTGTTCTGAAGATATGTCGATTTTCTATGCCTTCGTATACCTATTTCCTCTAGTTCTTTGTTAACGATCATATACTACGGTATCAAGGTTTTCTGCTTCGAGTCGATGATGCTTGTCGCGCATGTCATTCATTTATCGCAATTGACCGTAAACCCGAACTCTGTGTTTTATATTGTGTCCCTTATGTTTTCTGTTTTTCAATGTAATTCTCGTTTCGATTTTATAAGTAAAACAAAGCGCCGAATTCTTCACTCATGCTAACTTCGGAGAGTGACTGTTTCGCTCTGATGGGAAATACTCGAGTGTAAAAATGAAGCCGGCCGAAGTGGCCGCGCGGTTCTGGCGCTGTAGTCTGGAACCGCGAGACCGCTACGGTCGCAGGTTCGAATCCTGCCTCGGGCATGGCTGTGTGTGATGTCCTTAGGTTAGTTAGGTTTAACTAGTTCTAAGTTCTAGGGGACTAATGACCTCAGCAGTTGAGTCCCATAGTGCTCAGAGCCATTTGAACCATTTGTAAAAATGAATAATTTTCATGTACACCGGTAAGCCGTAACATCATGAGCATCTGATTGATAGCGTGGTGCTCAACCTTTGGAAGGAAATAAAGCATCGATTCTGCGATACATGGATTCGACAACACTTTAATAGGCTTCCAGAGAAATATAGTATCAGATCACTGTGGTAGTCACGCAATTCTCGTAAATGATGGTTCCATGGTTTTTACACACGGAGTTGGCGCTTGTTAGCGTGCCAGGAGACGTGATTCATCGAACCACGCAACGCGTTTACTTTGATCCACGGTCCTTTCTCGATGACTCTGTGCCCACCCCAATCGTAACTGATGAAGTCATTGGGTCAATGTGGGAACAGAGGTTGTTTGCGGCGGAACGTCGAACTGTGTGCTCCGAAACACTTGCGCTTGCACGAGATCTGCCACAGACCGCCGCCTATCGTGTTTAAAGAGCGATCAAGCTTCCGATCTCCATGTTCTGTGATGGTGCGTGGACATCCGACACTTTGACGCCCACTCGTGATTTCACTGTCCTTCAAGCAATTTTCCACAGATGGTCAAGATGGCAGCACGCCAACAGCTGAGCAGCTTCACCGTTTCTGAGGTGTCCGGTCGCGGGCGCCAGACCATAAGAATCTGATCTTTTGTCAAAATAGCTTATGTTAGCAGATTTCCTCATTTGTGGCCCGTATCGTCGCTAGAATGCTTGCTTAATCGTTTCTGCACCTCCTATATACTTCCGTCGCCACAGCACATGCCCGTAACGCCACCAGGCGGCATACCATCTGGCGGCAGACAGTGGTCAAAAGTCTTGGCTCATGACAGTATTATCAGTGCTACCTTTTGTACCACAATGGGAACACATCACGATAGTACACAGCACGTCCAGATGGTTGGTTTACACGGCGCAGGCTTCCTTCCCCCAGTTGCCTTACGTCTCAACAGCGAGGTCACTGATGCAAGAATATTGTGCTAGCCTTCTTGCCTGCTACATATAATAGTTCGTTGCCTCGAATTTCCTTATTATCTCGTATGTAACAGAACACCATCTCCTTCCTTATACTGGAAGGAATGCGTCCTAGGTGGAATGTACTGGTTCGCCTATTAAGTCGATACATCGAATGGCTTAAAAAACACTTGACCCGTTTGCTCTAGTACCGTACGCCAAGTTGTAAAAGAGAGGGACACCGACCACAGCAGACAACATGTCTCTCCTCCGAGATGCCGCACAGACTCTGATATTACAGCCGAACCACTTCATTCGCCATCCAAGTTAGGCACCATAGTAATATCTTCGAAGCGCTTCGTCTGACTTTTCGTTTCGCAGTTGTTTATTATTCTGCTGTTTGTTAATACTTGTGAAATAATACGCTGTTTAATTTTTCTAATATTAAGAACAGAAAATCATCATTTTGGCGCGCAACGTCCAAATGCAGCGGCCAATTGCGGAGAAGTACCACAATTTAGACGGTCTTTCTCACGATACCCTTACCAAAGAAACCACCTGTAATCGGTACGTCAGACTGCATTACGTCTTCTTCCCACTTCAGTCTTCTCAACTGCTATATGAAGAGCTTCTTGTACCTAAATATGATGGCTGTAAAGCCAGAAATATTGTAACCTTCAAGATCGCCACGTTCCTTAGTGTGATAAGTGCAGTAACCTCTTCTTGATGACACGACCACGGAAACAGAAGAGCAGCCAAGTAAAAACCATTAATATGTATCGTACTACGCATCACTAAGATTCATAAAATCATTTGTGCGTCAAGACGCACGCACTTCGTGAATGTCTCCTATGCTTCGAAGATTAGACTTCAAGGTTCCATTCGAATCCAGCCTGCGATCTGTCGATTGGCTTTCCTAACACAAAAACTACATCTGAACCGTTTTCTGGATGAATTTCGAGTGATCTCTTAGCTTCAATAATTAGAAACTCGAGAATATACAGGGTGATTCAAAAAGAATACCACAACTTTAGGAATTTAAAACTCTGCAACGACAAAAGGCAGAGCTAAGCACTATCTGTCGGCGAATTAAGGGAGCTATAAAGTTTCATTTAGTTGTACATTTGTTCGCTTGAGGCGCTGTTGACTAGGCGTCAGCGTCAGTTGATGCTAAGATGGCGACCGCTCAACAGAAAGCTTTTTGTGTTATTGAGTACGGCAGAAGCGAATCGACGACAGTTGTTCAGCGTGCATTTCGAACGAAGTATGGTGTTAAACCTCCTGATAGGTGGTGTATTAAACGTTGGTATAAACAGTTTACAGAGAATGGGTGTTTGTGCAAAGGGAAAAGTTCTGGACGGCCGAGAACGAGTGATGAAAATGTAGCACGCATCCAGCAAGCATTTGTTCGCAGCCCAGGAAAATCGACTCGCAGAGCTAGCAGAGAGCTGCAAATTCCACAATCAACTGTATGGAGAGTCCTACGAAAAAGGTTAGTTATGAAACCTGAACGTCAACTACCCGAGGCGATGGATCGGCCGCCAGGCAGCCCGTGACAGAGCACTTCATCACTGGCCTCCAAGAAGCCCTGATCTTACCCCCTGCGATTTTTTCTTATGGGGGTATGTTAAGGATATGGTGTTTCGGCCACCTCTCCCAGCCACCATTGATGATTTGAAACGAGAAATAACAGCAGCTATCCAAACTGTTACGCCTGATATGCTACAGAGAGTGTGGAACGAATTGGAGTATCGGGTTGATATTGCTCGTGTGTCTGGAGGGGGCCATATTGAACATCTCTGAACTTGTTTTTGAGTGAAAAAAAACCTTTTTAAATACTCTTTGTAATGATGTATAACAGAAGGTTATATTATGTTTCTTTCATTAAATACACATTTTTAAAGTTGTGGTATTCTTTTTGAATCACCCTGTATATCGTCAAATTTACTTGAAACTACACAATCCATAAGTCACACCGCAGAGATAAAATTCCTCTTTACGTTTCTTACCTTTTAAGTGCAATTCTATGCCACATTTTCAAGGCTGAGTGAATACAGTTACGTGGCATAGAAAGCAGATTTGTGACCAGCATGAAAATAAAGGAAAAGGGAAGTCTATATCACTTGGCTGTAAGTTCTTCTGATACAAACAGGAAACGACATAAACCTGAAACCTGGTCGGCAGGTATGCTCTGCTGGCTACCTGGGCGCGTAAGTCCACTATGACATCTATATTCCTGGCTTTCTTCTTAGAGTTAGGACAAAACACAGTAAGGAGATATACCTATAGTCATTTACCTCGAATGACTAAGGCAACGACGGAAAACCCTTTGACTCATCACAGTACTTTTCGTTACCGCCGGAAGATTTTATCAGTGTGTTTGCTACATGTATAGGTTTTTTTTCTTGACTAGTTTATGCGTTGTATAGGAGAAAATAACGTTCCACATATTCATAAAACGTTCGTACGTATTTCACAACAACTTAGGTCGTCCAAGCTGCGCAATACATCATGGTCTTGCAGATGTAATTTAAGTCACTGTGACATCACCTTCTGCTGTAAAGAATACTCCGTGTATGAGGAACTAATGGAAGTAGATGTTATTGATCGAATGTCTAACACAATAGCATTTACGTTACCTCTACAGAATTTACGTTTCTATTAGTGTAATCTTTCACATTAACGCAAATTCAGAGTCATCCGCATGAAGCCTCCCTACAATAGTAGCCGAAACACCGGCAATTTTATTCATATTGTACGTGGTGTTGGCACGGAGCGTAAGTGAACTACAGAGATTATCAGTCAGTGCTCACATACACTGTTTGTTGACTAAACTGGTTTTGACAGTGTGTCATTCTCAACAGCCCACATAATTTCTGCCCTGACTCTTCTAGTAGGAGACCTGAGGAAATGTACATTCCTACCATACGCAGAGGCCGCCAGCGGCTAAACTGATAGGGCTACTGGGAGGGACATAGGCGTAGCGGTAAAAAATTATATGCAGATACACTATGTGATCAAAAGTATCCGTACACCTGACTGGAAATGACTTCCCAACGGTAATGCTGGAATTCAATATGGTGTTGGCCCACTCTTAGCCTTAATGACAGCTTCCACTCTCGCAGGCATACTTTCAGTCAGGTGCTGGAAGGTTTCTTGTTGAATGGCAGCCCATTCTTCACGGAGTGCTGCGCTGAGGAGAGGTATCGATGTCGGTCGGTGAGGCCTGGCACGAAGTCGGCGTTCCAAAACATCCCAAAGGTGTTCCATAGGATTCAGTTCAGTACTCTGTTCAGGCCAGTCCATTACAGGGATGTTACTGTCGTGTAACCACTCCGCCACAGGCCGTGCGTTATGAACAGGAGCTCGATCGTGTTGAAAGATGCAATCACCATCCCCGAATTGCTCTTTAACAGTGAGAAGCAAGAAGGTGCTTAAAACATCAATGTATGCCCGTGCTGTGATAGTGCCACGCATAACAACAAGTGGTGCAAGCCCCCTTAATGAAAAACGCGACCGCACCATAACACCTCCGCCTCCGATTTTTACTGTGGCACTACACACGCTGGCAGACGACGTTCACCGGGCATTTGCCATATCCTCACCCTGCAATCGGATCGCCACATTGTGTACCGTGATTCGTCACTCCACACAACGTTTATCCACTGTTAAATCGTCCAATGTTTACGCTCCTTACACCAATCGAGGCGTCGTTTGGCATTTACCGGCGTGATGTGTGGCTTATGAGCAGCCGCTCGACCATGAAATCCAAGTTTTCTCACCTCCCGCCTAACTGCCCTAGTACGTGAGTGGATCCTAACACAGATTTCAATTCCTGTGTTATGGTCTGGACAGATGTCTGCCTATTACACATTACGACCCTCTTCAATTGTCGGCGGTCTCTGTAAGTCAACAGACGAGGTCGGCCTGTACGTTTTTGTGCTGTACGTGTCCCTCTACGTTTCCACTTCACTATCACTTCGGAAACAGTGGATCTAGGGATGTTTAGGAGTGTGGAAATCTCGCCTACAGACGTATGGCACAAGTGACACCCAATCACCTGACCACGTTCGAAGACCGCGAGTTCCGCGGAGCGTCCCATTCTGCTCTCTCACGATGTCTAATGACTACTGAGGTCGCTGGTATGGAGTACCTGGCAGTAGGTGGCAGAAAAATGCACCTAATATGAGAAGCTTATGTTTTTGGGGGTGTCCGGATCCTTTTGATCACATATTGTACTTTCCTCGCGAATGAGCCCATCTAGCAGCGGAAACCGTATCAAAATTCCGACATTAGCTCTTGAGATCCGCCTACACACACAGACAGACATACGCGATGGAGCACTTACAACGTGTATACGCGACGCGGTGTTATTTCCAGAAGAATCTTACTGAAATGCAAATTGAATTTGCGTATGAATTGCGTTAGCTGCTGAATGCTCGATTTTCATTTGGTTTATTTATCTCTTGTAGGATTGTCGAATGAAGGGGTAATAGGTCTGTAATACGTTGTAATTCTCTTTTTGATGTGCGGCCTACATTCTCCTACAGTGCCAGCAGAATGAATAGCGTACCGTCACAATGGGGTGTCCGGTTTCGGCATCGTGGCAGCCCTGCCCCTAATAAAACTTTCAAATGTGTCGCCGTCTGTTTCGGATCCCCTATACTCTTCCCCAGCTTCATGAATCACAAAAAATCCCTATTCATGGCGTGTCATCGTTTAGCCTAACTCACTGGTTTTTGTATGTTATTTAATGCCACGTGCTCGACGACAGTCGCCATTATCTAAAAATTCTGTCGGGAAATTCTAGCCCAAGTTCTGTACACTCGTAGTAAATTCATGTATAAGAAATGGCATGTGTGAATGGAATGTTCGGTAGACACTAAGGACAGAATTTATATTAAATCTACTGCAAGAATTTTGTAAGATACAGTACGTACCCCGCTATGCCAGCCGTAGACTTAAGGCAAAGGTATCCTTTCGTTCTGCTAAATTGTTGTTGGTCCAAACTAAACTTTTGTTCTCCGAGTCAATATTGCTCTTACAGACAGTACAATACTAGTGGAATAGTCGAACCAACAGAAATACTGCATTAAAGACACAGATTTCTGTACACAAGCATGCAATCTTACGCATTTCCATACAGCCTCTTCCTTGGTACAATATTCTGGAAGCAAGACATGTAATGCTGAAAGTCCACATGTTTCATGGGGAAAAGAGATATTTTCGAGTGACTGCAGCACTTCATCATGTACGTTATCAGTTCTTGGATCTCTATGATCCTTTAATAAGTCCTTTAACTGTTGTCGAAGGATTCCTTCAGTAATGGCGGACTAAGCTCACCATCGTTAATCTCATTCACAGTTTTCAGAACGTTTTAATCGAAAAAAGAAGGAACCTTGGGGGTTTACTCTCTTAACAATGACGAGGCCATTGGAGGCGAAAGACAACTACAGAAAGGGAATCGACCATGCCGTCTGAAATGAAACGTCCTGGCGTTCGTCTAAAGGGATTTAAGGAAACCACGGAAAACTTTAATCTGGACAGTCAAACAAGGATTTGAATCACTGCACTCCAGAGTTCTATTCTAGAGTCTCACTGGCTGTTAAGAGCCGCGTCTACCGTCGATGTACCGTGCATCTCTCAGAAATTGTAAGCGTCGTCTACCCGATTTTACAAAAGATACTTTCGGAGGGGATCTTGCAAAGCCTAGTATTGCGGAGCACTTGATCATCCTTTGCAGAACCAAGGAACACTGCCGTCTTCAGCGGAGAGGAAAAGATCACTTTCATCTACTTTATACTCCGCAAGCCACCTAATGGTATGTGGCGGAGAGTAATTCTGGTACCAGTAACTGACCCCCCTCCCTACCCTGTTCCATTTGCGAATGGCGTGTGGGAAGAATGATTGTCTTAAGCCTCTGTATTAGCTCTAATTTCCCGAATTTTTTCATCGTGATCTTTTCGCGAGATGTCTGCTGCCAGAGTCTTCCTGGAAAGTGAGCTCTCGAAATTTCAATTGTAAACCTCTTCGTGGTGCACAACAAATGGAGTTCGAGCGTCTCAGCAACGCTCTCGTGTCGACTAAACGATTCCGTGACGAAACGAGCCGCTCTGCGAAAGATCTTGTCTATCTCTTTTATCAGTCCTACCTGTTAAGGATCCCGGATTGATGAACAATATCAAGAATGAGTCGAACATACGCTTTATGAGTCACTTCCTACGTGGAGGAGCTACATTTCCTTACAAGCCTTCCTATGACTCTCAGCTCTTTTCAACAATCTGGCCGTCTTTCACGAAAGATGTTCTACACTCCTGGAAATGGAAAAAAGAACACATTGACACCGGTGTGTCAGACCCACCATACTTGCTCCGGACACTGCGAGAGGGCTGTACAAGCAATGATCACACGCACGGCACAGCGGACACACCAGGAACCGCGGTGTTGGCCGTCGAATGGCGCTAGCTGCGCAGCATTTGTGCACCGCCGCCGTCAGTGTCAGCCAGTTTGCCGTGGCATACGGAGCTCCATCGCAGTCTTTAACACTGGTAGCATGCCGCGACAGCGTGGACGTGAACCGTATGTGCAGTTGACGGACTTTGAGCGAGGGCGTATAGTGGGCATGCGGGAGGCCGGGTGGACGTACCGCCGAATTGCTCAACACGTGGGGCGTGAGGTCTCCACAGTACATCGATGTTGTCGCCAGTGGTCGGCGGAAGGTGCACGTGCCCGTCGACCTGGGACCGGACCGCAGCGACGCACGGATGCACGCCAAGACCGTAGGATCCTACGCAGTGCCGTAGGGGACCGCACCGCCACTTCCCAGCAAATTAGGGACACTGTTGCTCCTGGGGTATCGGCGAGGACCATTCGCAACCGTCTCCATGAAGCTGGGCTACGGTCCCGCACACCGTTAGGCCGTCTTCCGCTCACGCCCCAACATCGTGCAGCCCGCCTCCAGTGGTGTCGCGACAGGCGTGAATGGAGGGACGAATGGAGACGTGTCGTATTCAGCGATGAGAGTCGCTTCTGCCTTGGTGCCAATGATGGTCGTATGCGTGTTTGGCGCCGTGCAGGTGAGCGCCACAATCAGGACTGCATACGACCGAGGCACACAGGGCCAACACCCGGCATCATGGTGTGGGGAGCGATCTCCTACACTGGCCGTACACCACTGGTGATCGTCGAGGGGACACTGAATAGTGCAAGGTACATCCAAACCGTCATCGAACCCATCGTTCTACCATTCCTAGACCGGCAAGGGAACTTGCTGTTCCAACAGGACAATGCACGTCCGCATGTATCCCGTGCCACCCAACGTGCTCTAGAAGGTGTAAGTCAACTACCCTGGCCAGCAAGATCTCCGGATCTGTCCCCCATTGAGCATGTTTGGGACTGGATGAAGCGTCGTCTCACGCGGTCTGCACGTCCAGCACGAACGCTGGTCCAACTGAGGCGCCAGGTGGAAATGGCATGGCAAGCCGTTCCACAGGACTACATCCAGCATCTCTACGATCGTCTCCATGGGAGAATAGCAGCCTGCATTGCTGCGAAAGGTGGATATACATTGTACTAGTGCCGACATTGTGCATGCTCTGTTGCCTGTGTCTATGTGCCTGTGGTTCTGTCAGTGTGATCATGTGATGTATCTGATCCCAGGAATGTGTCAATAAAGTTTCCCCTTCCTGGGACAATGAATTCACGGTGTTCTTATTTCAATTTCCAGGAGTGTATATATGGCAGGAAAGTCACTGATTTTAGTCACTCTATTTCACATTCCTGCTTCTGTAGTTCCACATTATGTTAAATCCGTAGTACCTTGTGAATTTGTTGCAGACTGGTTTTTTTCTTTTTTTCAAAAATATTTTCATCGTCGTGGCGACGGTACGACGCATCAGACACGCAAGAAAGTCAGCTCTCTTTTTCGATTTTCGTGGTTAATTGTATGTTTTCATGGGAGGAATTAAGGCGGTTTTCAAAATAGTGTACACAGCTGACTTTTAATACTGCAACATCAGGACGGCTGGCTGTAACGAAATTTTACTCCTCGTTCTTATGAAGAGTAGTAGAAAGAAAATATGATTTATTTGTTGGTGACTGGGGTTATATCATCTGTGACGGGTAAGAAAAGAAGGAAGATTAAAGCTTAACGTCCCGTCGATATCGAGGTAGTTGGAGATAGACCCGAAACGCGGAATGACTGAAGGATGAAGGAGGAAATCGGCTGTGCCCTTTCAGAGGAACTAGCCTGGCATTTCCCTGCAACGATTTAGGGAAATCATGGAAAACATAGATCTGGATGACCGCCTGCAGATTTCAACTGTTGTCCTCCCGAATGCGACCCCAACGGTAACTGCAAACACTGGCAGCCGTGTGTTACAGTGCTTGGTGTTCCAGTAGAAGAGTGGCACACGCTGCTATGTAAAGTAGCGCAATGTACATGTAGAATGGCGCCATCTGAGGACGAGAGGATGGAAGTTCTGCTGAAGAGCTCTCACTCGGATGGCGGAGGCTACCCGGGAGCGAGAGGTTCGGTGTCTCTCTGAAGCACTCCCTCCTGGATAGCACCGGTGGTGGCGTTCTGTAATCTTAATTTTCTATCTTCTTCATGAATAGTTGTTAATTTTAATTGTTTCCGTTTCCTATTTACTTTGAAGTTTACAATTACGAGGGGTGTTCAGTAAGTAATGTAACATATGTTGTGGCGTAACAAGACAGCCACGCCACTCGGAAGTAGCCGAAAGGCACACGTTAACTAACGCAGGCTAGTAGATAGGTCTGCAACAGGATACGTAATGAATGCTATAAAGAAAAGTACTTAGCTCCTGGAATACTTAACTTTAATCCATCCTTGTGGTACATCGCTCTTGACGATACAAGTGAGACTCTTTAGATACAAGCTATGTAATGCTAATGGCGCCTTGCTAGGTCGTAGCCATTGACTTAGCTGAAGGCTATTCTAACTGTCGGCTCTGCAAATGAGCGAGGCTTCGTCAGTGTGCATCGCTAGCTACGTCGTCCGTACAACTGGGGCGAGTGCTAGTAAGTCTCTCGAGACCTGCCGTGTGGTGGCGCTCGGTCTGCGATCACTGTCAGTGGCGACACGCGGGTCCGACATGTACTAATTGACCGCGGCCGATTTAAAGCTACCACCTAGCAAGTGTGGTGTCTGGCGGTGACACCACAACATACTTTCCTCTCGGTTAGTTTCGGTTGAAAAAATGCGGAATTTGTTGTGGGACCCGCTTCAGCCCCTGTAGTTTCATGAAGTTCCGATAGGTGGCTACGCTATACGTAGCCTCCAAAATGGCGTCTGTAACGGAGGTGCGTTTCATGCAGAGCGCTGTCACTGAGTTTCTTTCTGCGGAAAACCAGAGCGTGGTAGATATTCAAAGGCGCTTGCAGAATGTCTATGGGGACGTGGCAGTGAACAAAAGCACGGGGAGCCGTTGGGCCAGGCGTCTGTCATCATCGCAACAACAACGAACAACCCGTCAGACTCCCGCGTGCCGGCCGCCCGCACACAGCTGTGACTCCTGCAACGTTGGAGCGTGCCGACGATGACATCGTCATTCAAAGTGATAACGG
This sequence comes from Schistocerca nitens, assembly GCF_023898315.1. NCBI lineage: Eukaryota > Metazoa > Arthropoda > Insecta > Orthoptera > Acrididae > Schistocerca > Schistocerca nitens. Next base: position 644,181,130 of record NC_064619.1, on the reverse strand, counting down.
ATCACAATCACGCACATCGCTGCACGACTGAGTGTTGTTGTTGGTGGTGCTGACAGACTCATCCACCTGTTGGGGTACTCGAAGGTGTATGCCCGCCGTGTAACGGGCAACGAAGCATAATTTGTGGGGAGGTGTTGTGCATTACGAGGCTGGTAATGACAATTTTCTGTCGAGCATCGTCACAGGCAATGAAACATAGGGATCATCATTTCGAGCCGGAAACAGAACGGCAATCCATGTGGAGGCGCTACACCACCTCTCCTCCGTAGAAAAAATTGAAAGCCGCAATCTCAGGCGGTAAAGTCATGGCGACTGTCTTCAGGACTCTGAAGCGGTTATTCTGTTTGATGTCCTCCCTCATTGTGCAACGATCGGCTCTGACGTGTACTGTTACCCTCAGGAAATTGAAGAAACGACCGCAGCGTGTTCCTTGCCACAAAAATGCAAACGATCTACTCCTTCTCCATGACAGCGCAAGCCTCATCAAGTCTGTGCATCCGAGAGAAGCTCACAAAACCTCACTGGACTGTTCTTCCCCATCCATCCTACAGCTCTGCTCCTACCTTCCGACTTCCATTTGTTTGTCCCAAACAAGGACGCACATCGCGGGAAACAGTACGTGGATATTGGATAGTTTATTGATGGACCGAGAGGTTGGATAGACATCGACCAGTACAGAGATTATGTCAAAAAATAGGGTTTTGTAGACAAGCGTATGGGGGATAATATGATGTATTGGAATCCTGAATAAAACCGGCTTGCTTCTAGAAAAAAAAAAGTGTTGCATTACTTTTTGAACAACCTTTGAATTTGAAACTGCAAGATTGTTTAACCTTGTTAAAATATGAAAAAACTGAATAAGCTTAATACAATGTGCATTTACAGTTCCATATTGTGAAAACACGACCTGTGTTAGTAACTACGTGTCAGGTCATTTGTAAATGATAGCAAATAAAATTGTCTGTGTGGATACGTTTTTTGCTGTAAACATTCCATTTTCCTGACTCAGGACCTGACTTGGCTGTAGCATCTTGCACGGCTGAGCGACTACTATGTCTGTCTCCTCGGGTGTTAGTCGAGTGGGACTAATAAAATCCTGTGTGACGTTGAATATGGCTCTCCAGAAGACATCGGTTCCATAGGCGCATGCGCTCTAGACCAAGACGAGCAGAAGTCTTGTGGGAGAATAAAACACACTATTGATAGGCCACGATGCTTCCGCTGTCGTATTCCATTTCTCGTTCTTGTATGAGGTATTACACATCTTGTGGATTGGTAAGACAGACAACCCACTATGAGAGGAAGCCGAAAGGCACGCGTTTACGCTCACGCAGGCTGGCGTGAGGTCTGGAACAGGACAAGGAAATGAGAACTTAGAACAGAAGGATGTAGCTGTGGAATACTTAACTTTAATCCATAAATGGTTCAAATGGTTCAAATGGCTCTGAGCACTATGGGACTTAACATCTATGGTCATCAGTCCCCTAGAACTTAGGACTACTTAAACCTAACTAACCTAAGGACAGCACACAACACCCAGTCATCACGAGGCAGAGAAAATCCCTGACCCCGCCGGGAATCGAACCCGGGAACCCGGGCGTGGGAAGCGAGAACGCTACCGCACGACCACGAGCTGCGGACCCATAAATGGTGAACATCGCTCTTGACGGTACATGTTTTACAGCATCAAAAGTAACTGGTAATGGCGCCTTGCTAGGTCGTAGCAAATGACGTAGCTGAAGGCTATGCTAAGTATCGTCTCGGCAAATGAGAGCGTATTTTGTCAGTGAACCATCGCTAGCAAAGTCGGCTGTACAACTGGGGCGAGTGCTAGGAAGTCTCTCTCGACCTGCCGTGTGGCGGCGCTCGGTCTGCAATCACTGATAGTGGCGACACGCGGGTCCGACGTATACTACCGGACCGCGGCCGATTTAAAGGCTACCACCTAGCAAGTGTGGTGTCTGGCGGTGACACCACAACACAATATTCCCCAAAGTAACCAACACTCAAATGCGATATCCAAATGAGAAACCCGCTGTGTAATCTTACTGATCCAATAGGCGGCATCGAAAATGAACGAGGGGCGTTCAATTAGTGAACCAACACTTCTTTTCTCAAAGCGGGTCGGTTTCATTCGATATTCCAATGCACAATATTATTCTCACATTTTTGGCAATAAAACTCTTTTTCAACATAATCTCCCATCAATGGGATGGCCTTAAGCCAAGTTACTGTACGCCCAGTTCGTACCATTCTACTGGTAGGCGTCGGAGCCAACGTCTTGCTGCGTCAAGAACTCCCCATCATCGACCTACTGCTTCCCGCTGAGTGCATTCTCGGTTGAGCCAAACAGATGGAAGTCGGAAAGTGCAAGATCCGGGGTGTAGGATGAAGACGAAGAAAACACCTTTGTGTACCCACTTAATGTGTCAGCACTACCAACAGAGACGTCCAGTTGAGCAGTGAGGTGCTTGATTGTGATGCGCCGATCACCTCAAATGATCCGGAACCGCGGGACTGCTACGGTCGCAGGTTCGAATCCTGCCTCGGGCATGGGTGTGTGTGATGTCCTTAGGTTAGTTAGGTTTAAGTAGTTCTAAGTTCTAGGGGACTTATGACCTAAGCTGTTGAGTCCCATAGTGCTCAGAGCCATTTGAACCATTTGAACCTCAAATGAGCGCGTCCGCACCTGCCAACACAGCACGAGCCACAGCTGTTCGCGGCCGGCTGGCACGAGGGAGATTGGACAGTTTGCACTTCCTTTCCGCGATGAGACGCCTTGTTCAACGACTCACCACGCTTTTGTTCACTGCGAGGTATCTGTAGACATTCTGTAAGTGCCTGTGAAAATCTGTAATGCTCTGGATTTCCGCCAAAAGAAACTCAATGACAGCTCTCTGCTAGAAAAGTATCTTTCATGGAAATATAGGGGCTGAAGTGGAAATATTCACGAAGTATCACAACAAATTCCGTATTTTTCCAATCGAAACTGGCTGAGAAAAAAGTGTCGTATTACCTTCTGAGCGCCCGCAGTCTGGACGAATAAAAGGAGCGCACACGATAAAAAGTTAGTATGTTTAGCGGGAGAACGTAATAGAGAGCCTCAGAAAAATGTGACTGGCAGACAGTCGCAGATAGAAGTATCTCTGGAAAATCTTCCTATTTCACGAGTACCAGTAACTGATTAGGGGACTATTCTTTTGCCCACCACGCATCACTATCCTTGAGGCTGTGAAGATAAAATCAGTAATAACAACACGCACGAAGCCATGTAAGCGTTAACTCTTCCGCATAATATCGGGGAAGGGGGGCGGGGGGGAACCTTAATATACAGGGTGATTCAAAAAGAATACCACAACTTTAAAAATGTGTACTTAATGAAAGAAACATAATATAACCTTCTGTTATACATCATTACAAAGAGTATTTAAAAAGGTTTTTTTTTCACTCAAAAACAAGTTCAGAGATGTTCAATATGGCCCCCTCCAGACACACGAGCAATATCAACCCGATACTCCAACTCGTTCCACACTCTCTGTAGCATATCAGGAGTAACAGTTTGGATAGATGCTGTTATTTCTCGTTTCAAATCATCAACGGAGGCTGGGAGAGGTGGCCGAAACACCATATCCTTAACAGACCCCCATAAGAAAAAATCGCAGGGGGTAAGATCAGGGCTTCTTGGAGGCCAGTGATGAAGTGCTCTGTCACGGGCTGCCTGGCGGCCGATCCATCGCCTCGGGTAGTTGACGTTCAGGTAGTTACGGACAGATAAGTGCCAATGTGGTGGCGCTCCATCCTGCTGAAATATGAATTGTTGTGCTTCTTGTTCGAGCTGAGGGAACAGCCAATTCTCTAACATTTCCAGATACTGTAGTCCAGTTACAGTAGCACCTTCGAAGAAAAAGGGACCAAAAACTTTATTGGCTGAAATGGCACAGAAAACGTTCACCTTAGGCGAGTCACGTTCATACTGACTTGTTTCCCGCGGATTCTCAGTGCCCCATATACAGACATTGTGACGGTTGACTTTCCCGTTAGTGTGGAAAGTTGCTTCATCACTAAACACAATCTTTGAAACGAAAGATTCATCTGTTTCCATTTGAGCAAGGATAAAATCACAGAAATCGATTCTTTTATTCTTATCAGCTGCAGACAGTGCTTGAACCAATTTCAGACGATAAGGTTTCATAACTAACCTTTTTCGTAGGACTCTCCATACAGTTGATTGTGGAATTTGCAGCTCTCTGCTAGCTCTGCGAGTCGATTTTCCTGGGCTGCGAACAAATGCTTGCTGGATGCGTGCTACATTTTCATCACTCGTTCTCGGCCGTCCAGAACTTTTCTACAAACACCCATTCTCTGTAAACTGTTTATACCAACGTTTAATACACCACCTATCAGGAGGTTTAACACCATACTTCGTTCGAAATGCACGCTGAACAACTGTCGTCGATTCACTTCTGCCGTACTCAATAACACAAAAAGCTTTCTGTTGAGCGGTCGCCATCTTAGCATCAACTGACGCTGACGCCTAGTCAACAGCGCCTCAAGCGAACAAATGTACAACTAAATGAAACTTTATAGCTTCCTTAATTCGCCGACAGATAGTGCTTAGCTCTGCCTTTTGTGTGGTATTCTTTTTGAATCACCCTGTACAGTGTGGTGTCACCGCCAGACACCACACTTGCTAGGTGGTAGCCTTTAAATCGGCCGCGGTCCGGTAGTATACGTCGGACCCGCGTGTCGCCACTGTCAGTGATCGCAGACCGAGCGCCGCCACACGGCAGGTCTAGAGAGACTTACTAGCACTCGCCCCAGTTGTACAGCAGACTTTGCTAGCGAAGCTACACTGACAAATTACGCTCTCATTTGCCGAGACGATAGTTAGCATAGCCTTCAGCTACGTCATTTGCTACGACTTAGCAAGGCGCCATTACCAGTTTATATTCAGTGTAATAATGTCTAAACAAGAGCGATATTCTCCAGTTGTGGATTAAAGTTAAGTATTCCAAGAACTACGTTCTTTTCTTTATAGGATAATTACTTTACCTTGTTCCAGACCTCACGCCAATCTACGTGAGCTTAAAAGCGTGCATTTCGGCCTCCTCTAGCAAAACGGTGTTGGCTCTTCTGCCAACACTACATTTAGTTACTACAATAGATATGCGTAAAGATCAAGAAATTACTGGCGAACAGAACGAAGTATCTCGTTTTAAATGGAGAGCCTGTCAGGAACGACAATAGCATCCGGCGCATGTATGTGTAGTGTGATGAGATCGCTACTGTTTACTAGACATGTAAACAACATTGCAAACAACGCTTATAACTCTCTGGGACTGTTCAAAGAGGGTGCAGTCGCTGTTACACTATTGTTGCGAAATTCGGGAAGACTTGTGAAGATCTCCGATCTATAAACAAAAGTAGCTAATTCAACGTCATCATCATTTCTTTATTCGAGTAAGCCGCACCTGTTGCTGTATGAGCCTCCTCCACAATGCTTTGTCCATCTACGGTTGTTGTTCATGTACTTGACTTTCTTCATGAACCCTGGCTTCTGACTGCTTTTAAAGTTTGTTTCACTATGAGATGAATGGAAATGATGAATCAACATCGTGATTTCGCTCTTAGTTTAAAACAAATGTCATGTTCTAGAGACGTACACAGCTGTTGATCTTGCTTTCTCAAAGTTCAAAAATGCCGTTGTAAGTATTTTGTCTCTCTCCTAGTATTCTCCTTAAAGAATGCGTGAGGTAAAAATGAGATTAATAGTTGATATGAGCAAAGGAATGTTTTCCTTTATCGCGTGCGGGTTCATATATTTTCTTATACTGCTTTGAAAGATTAACCCGTAGACATTTAGCCTATTCGACAGCAATATTACCATTCTGTAATTGGTGCGTCATCTTTGTGAGATAGTGACATGATGGCTTCATGGTTCTAGCGTTATGTACAGTACTTTCTTCGCACACTCTGCTTAGTACTTTATTCAGTTCTTCATAAATAATTCCTCCTAGTGCTTCCAATCATGTCTATAATCGATCTGTCTGCTCCAGCTGTCTAATTTTTTTCTGTTTATGTACAACTGTCTCCATTTCTAGCCAGGTCAATCTACCTGTATTTATAACACTAAAATCGTGTATCCTCCCAATCAGAGGAGCGGCGCCTCTTTCACAGATCAATTGAGTGTCAAAGTCACGATGAAACTCTACTAATATTAGGGTTTCGTATCTTGGAACTCTTACCGTGAGAATTTCTAGTGAATGGATAGATGTAATTTAATATAATACATGTATATACGAGGTGACTTCAAAAAGTGTTACACATTATTACAGCAGACCAAGTAAATTTTATTGAATGCCGCAGTACACTTCGTAGTGAAACAGAAACATGACGCGGTTTCGTCCGAGTTGTGACTTAGCGCTTTCCCTGTACTCGGTGTAAATCTTCGATTTGGTGCCTCTTGAAAGAACAGACACTTCGGCTCCATTAGTTACGGAAGCACCTACCGTCGAGCACCAACAATCTGCCGACGTTCGAATTCACTATCTCCGGCATAATGCATTCACATTTACACAGAATGCTGTCCTGTGACGACTCACACTTCGAACGTATTGAGGAAACAGCGCAGGTGCCATTTGTTCTCCAATAGTGCAGCGCAACCTGCAGAATTGGCTAGCATCTTCATTTACATTAAAGCATGCATTTCTCGTGGTGTTTCCAAATTTTCGTCCAACTCACATAAAAATGAAACAATGGTAATGGAGTACAGTCGACTGCGACAAGGATTTCTGAGGGAATGGTGTTAAGAAATGCGAGACTAAAACGAGTAGAAGAGTTTTTCTGTGTTGTAACATATCGCATTTTGGCCGTGCCTGTGTGCTTCTCCTGATCGCTAGTGTGGATGCTGGAGCCGATTTCCGTTATCTGGGGCATGAAGACATTTGTTCAGCCTGGTCACTCCACAATCTTTCTAAATGGGTGGCCGTCAAGTCCTACGAAAACGATTGACATTTCTATGACGGCAGACGTCCAGCGCCCGTCTGAACCTCGTGGCACGAAGCAGCACTCCACAAAATAGATCTGTGACTTGGAGCACGATTTGACCAACTGAAATGGCTGAAGTCATCTGCTAAAGGTGCTTGGCGGAAAGATGCTGAACATTAGAGAGGAAGGTCGGATAAGTAGTGAAGAGATGCTGAATCCATTCGGGAAGAAAGAAAAAAAAAGAGTTCAATGGCGCAACCTCGCTAATACTGCTTGGAAACAGTAAGGAGGTTCAATTGTACAGACAGGAGTTGGACAAAAATATGGAAACAGTGCGAGATATGCATACTCGAACACAAAGTCACATGCTAGCCAAGTCTGGATGTTACACTGTTGTATTAGACCACGAGCGGCATCTATTCAGTATCCCCATTACGTTGCAAGTGTAAGTCGTGGTCAGAACAGTGGGCCGGCTGCTGTGGCCGAGCGGTTCTAGGCGCTTCAGTCTGGAACCACGCAACCGCTACGGTCGCAGGTTCGAATCCTGCCTCGGGCATGGATGTGTGTGACGTCCTTACGTTAGTTAGGTTTAAGTAATTCTAAGTTCTAGGGGACTGATCACCTCAGATGTCAAGTCCCACAGCGCTCAGAGCCATTTGAACCGTTTTCAGAACAGTGGTGGTGGTATAAGTTCCTATGGGACCAAACTGCTGAGGTAATCGGTCCCTAAGCTTACACACTACTTAATGTAACTTAAACTAACTTACGCTAAGGAGAAGACACAAACCCATGACCGAGGTAGGACTCGAACCTCCGACGGGGGTCAGAACAGTATTCTCTGTAGTTATGGGTGTATTATGTCAGAGCTAAGTGAATCTGGACTTTCGCAAATTGTTGGTGCTCTTATGGTGAGTGCTAGCTGAGCGAAGTAGTTTGATCTTTCAAGAGGCACCGTTTCGGATATTTATATCGCACACACGAAAGCGGAAAAGTCTCATCCGCAAAGCCATAACGCGGACGATAGCGTGTTTCAGTTACCGGGGACGGTCACTGAAGAGGGTTGTGAAGAAAAAACAGTGGGCGACAGCTGCAAAAGTCACAGGAGAACTAAATGTCGCACTCACGAAGCTTGTCAGCACCAAAACAACGCGAAGGGAGCTCCATAAGAATTGCATGGCCAACAGGAATTCCGAAACCACTCATCAGTGACACAAACGCCCGTAAAAGGAAAACGTGGTGCCGAAGCCAAAAATCCTGGACTATGGAGATATGGAAGAAATTAATTTTCTCCGATGAGTCTTGTTTTACACTATTTCCACCTTCTGGCCGAGTCCGTGTCCCAAAAATTAAATATGATGGGGGATTGGTGATGATTCGGGGAGCCACATCGTGGCCGGCCGCGGTGGTCTAGCGGTTCTAGGCGCTCAGTCCGGAACCGCGCGAAGGCTACGGTCGCCGGTTCGAATCCTGCCTCGGGCATGGATGTGTGTGATGTCCTTAGGTTAGTTAGGTTTAAGTAGTTCTAAGTTCTAGGGGACTGATGACCATAGATGTTAAGTCCCATAGTGCTCAGAGCCATTTGAACCATTTTTGAGCCACATCGTGGTATTCCATGTGCTCCATGGTGACTCAGCAAGGTCGCATTACTGCCTAAGATTGTGAGGATCTTGGCTGATCAGGTCTATCCCACGATAAAATGTTTGTTCCCCAATGGTGATGTTGTGTTCCGAGACGATAGGGCCCCTGTTCACGTAGCTCGTATCGTCCAGAAATGGTTTAGTGAGCAGGAGGATGGACTTCGCATCTTCCCTGACCACCAGTGTTACCAGATCTCTGTATTATTCAGTCTTTAATGGTCTACTTTGGAGAGAAGAGTGCATGATCGCTGTCCACCTCCATGCTTCTCATGTGAATTTGCTCCTGTGCTGCCGAAAGAATGATGTAAAGTTCCCTCCCTTAAAATACAGGACCTGTATTTATCCATTCCGAGACGACTGGAAGCTGTTTTGAATGTCAACGGTTTTCCTACACCATATTACGCATGGCGATGTGTTCTGTTTTTCGTGTTTCCGTATTTTTCCCAACATCCGTAGACTGTAGTTGTAAAACAGGGTTGAACAGACCTCTACTGGATAAACTAGAGTGGCAGGCGACTGGGCACTACAACAGCAGCATACAAGTAGCTGGGCCCACGTAGTAAACAAACTCCGGCGACGCAAACTGATTTCCGCCAGCAGCCGTCCGCTGTGGGTACACGGCAGATGAGGCGGGAACAATAGACAGACGGCGCTCACCCCAGCGCCAGGTGAGCGCTAGACGCAGCCGGCGTAGCCACCCTCGCCGCCACCGCCTCCGCCCCCACCACATTTATCACGGGGGATTACTCGGCCCCTCCTAGGGCAGGCGTGCACACACGCTGCTCTGTCTCCCCCGCTGTGCCAATGACCACTTACCAGCTCGCGGACTGGCACTACATAACAAGGGACGCCACAACTATTCGGAGACCCGCCGCTGCTTCTATTCTCTCACCAGGCGCGTGAATTCGCCAGTTATTATGATGGGCTGAACTGCTATTTTCCGATATCAGTGATTTCTGTGAATCCTACTTTTCAGTATCTGTCACAGTTAAGAATCGCAGTTACGCAATCCAGGTCTCGTATCCCTCCGCACTCTACCACTGGTACTTCTGCGATTTCTGCTACTACTGCGACTTTTGTGACTCTTGCGATTTCTACGACTTACCACCGTATGAAAAAGTTAAAATTGTCCAAACAGAAAATTGCATCTCAACTAAACTGTCATTAGTAAGTATGTTTTACATTCTTTATTCCGTTGGCTTTAATTATGTATTAAAGGAACACCTGTGATAAAGTATTAATAGTGTAATTAATATGTAAGTAGCCATGCAGTACCGTAATATTTCGTGTTTAGAAAATGAATTCTAACATATTGTTAAGTTCACAGGTTCAAACGGCTCTGAGCACTATGGGACTTATCATCTATGGTCATCAGTTCCCTAGAACTTAGAACGACTTAAACTTAACTAAACTAAGGACATCGCACAACACCCAGTCATCACGAGGCAGAGTAAATCCCTGATCCCGCCGGGAATCGAACCCGGGAACCCGGACGTGGGAAGCAAGAACGCTACCGCACGACCACGAGCTGCGGACTGTTCACAGGTACCCGAACTCCATTTCAGTCACTCAGTAAAACGATAATTCAAAATATCATTGTCAAGAGATCTGGATAAATTGCCACTGCGTCTTTAGACTGTCTTCGTCAGACGAGAGGTTAGTTTCTAAGTATTTCGATGAACTTAATTACTTAAGTGAGCTCGTTCTCGCACATGTGAAATATCCCCCATTGAGTAGCTTGTAATTAGTGACAGCAAAAATGTTTAATAATCCTTGTGATTTTGCAGACGCAGTTCCGACTCTGATTACTGGTTGCTGTACGTATCTATCCACATCAAGGCTCTTGAGAGAGAATCTTGAAGATTCAAGACAGCCCTTAGAGGATTTGCAGTTTAAAAGTGCCATAATTATGAAATAAGTGTGCAGAATGAGTGATTTAACTATGTTTAATTGAAGTTGTTATGCGATTTTAAAGGAATGATAAATGTTAAATACAGTGAGTGAATAGTGACTATCTCATTTTCCACATGTTAAGCCGTCCTATACCCGTAAATTTTCCGCCATTTAATTATTGGTAAAGACTTGTTGGAGAGTGACATGCCGCCCCCTCCCTCTTTCCCCACAATCTTGGTGTGACGCTGACCTAGAATATGCATTTTGAGGCTGTTGATATGAGAGTGGGAAGTACAGATCTTCCAGTTAAATCAGGAATAGTTTAAGTGCAATACTTGAAGGTAACCCAGGAAAAGCTTACTTATGTAAGTGCTTGTAGTGTCGGCAAAAAGTTCTTGTGTGTGCAGTTGCCATGTAGAACACCAGGTGTAAAATTTTTCTCCAGTCTTGAACTGTGTCGGAACAAAAGTGAGGCATTGACATGACTCAATACTACTGTTTTCATTTCATTGCACTGACACAGATGTCTTGGGTTCTGCTGTGTTAACATTGCAAAGTCCTGTAGGCACGTGGAGTATCAACCACAACTGTCATATTGGAAGCAGAATCAAACACATTTTTTTGGTTACTTGTCTCTAAATGAAACTTTCAGGAGAAAAAGGCAATGTTGCTTCTTACTGATATAATACATTCAGAGTCATAACTGTGTCTGACCAACCATAACTGGTGCTGAATGTGCATGTCGTTATAAAATATGCACACACAGTACATCGATCTCGTGAGGCACAAGGTTCTTATGGCGAAGTACGAACGTCGGTCAACAGATGGCACTAGGAAAGGAATGTTAACTGCGCTTTTTAGTTGCTACTTGCGACTTTTAGTCGCGACTTGTCACAGAAATCGCAGTTTGACTCCATAGCGAATCGCAGAGAAAGAGCGTAGTACGAACTTTGACCAACAGATGGCACTGTTAACTGCGCTTTTTAGTTTCTACTTGCGACTTCTAGCCGCGACTTGTCACAGAATCGCAGAAAGCAGTACGAAATTCGGCCAACAGATGGTTTACGGCGTTGAATGTGAAATGCTACTTGCTACTGCTAACTGTGATTGAATCGCAGTTAGATTCTGTAAAGTTGTTATTGTGATATCTGTGACTTCTCAGTCACTGTGGTTTGTAACATACGCGATTTCCTGCCCACCACTAGTCAGTTACAACCGAGCATTTAGAATACACTGACGGAGAAACATCGCAACACCAAAAACTAGCTAACTAGAGTAATAAAATTTCGGGAATGCATTGTCCAGGTAACATGTTTAAGTGATTAACATTGTAAGATCACAGGTTAATGTAAGCACGAGATAAGGAATTGTGAATGTGAAATGCTGATACATTAACAACGAGGTTGACTGCCAGAATGTTGAAAGTCGCATGCAAGCGTGCGTGGATTGTGTTACATAGGTGACGGGTGTCAGTTTGTGGAATGCAGTTCCATGCCCTTTGCATTTGGTCGGTCAGTACAGGAACGGTTGATGCTGATTGTGGGTGACGCTCGAGTTTTCATGTGCTCGATTGGAGACAGATCTGCTGATTAAGCAGGCCAAGGCATCATGTCGACACTTCGTAGTGCATGTTGGATTGCATCAGCGGTACGGTGGGCGAGCGTTATCCTGTTGGAAAGGACCACCTGGAATGCTGTTCATGTATGGCAGCACGACAGGTCGAATCACAAGATTCACGGTCAAATTTGCTGCCAGGGTGCGTGGGATAACCACGAGAGTGTTACTGCTGTCATAAGAAATCGAACCTCAGACCATAACTCCAGGTGTACGTATAGTGTGTCTAGAACACAGACAGCTTTGCTGCAGGTCCTCAACTGGGTTCCTCCTAAGTAACACGCCACCACCACTGGCACCGAGGCAGAACCGGCTTTCATCAGAAAACACAACGTACCTCCAACCTGCCTTTCAATGTGTTCTCGCTTGACACCACTGAAGCCGCAAATGGCGGTGGTTTGGGGACAGTGGAATGCACGCTACAGGTCATCTGGCTTGGAGCTGGTCTTGAAGTAACCGATTTGAAACAATTCGTTGTGCCACTGTGGTGCCAAAATGCGCCGGAGCCATACACCGAACACCGTAGTCTTCCCTCTCGATAGTGCCACGCGGCCATCAGCAGCCTGGTCTTCATGCGACCGTAAATTCTCGTGATCATCCTAATACAGGACCTCGTGCCGATAGTGGCGTCTTTGTCGCCTTAAAGCCATTCTTGACTATCATCAACTCACACCCACGTCCAGTCTCGAAGTTAACTAACGCTCAGGATCGGTACAGCGTATATTTAAAGCAAATCTGATTTGCACCACTCTTATGCGACTGGCACCAAATATGAATAGTCACCATCTTTCAGATGAAGAAACACGGCTACCAATTTTTGTTTATGTCGCATAACTCCATCTTGGTGCTGCGATTTTCTTCTTGTCAGTGTAGTTTCCGATACATGGGAAGAGTTTGAAGAGAGAAAATATCGATCCAGACGATGCAGAGCAAGGAGCACTGCTTTTCCCCTTGAGATAAACATTCAGAAAGTCTTTGAAGTTGTGCAATCAAGGAAAAACAAGAAATTATTTTCATTGTTTCACGTCGAATCATACATATAGGACTTAAGACATTGTAACTGTCATCTGTAATGTTAGTTACTGCATAAAGTAGGAAGTTTTCACAGCTACTAGGCGAGTTTATCTGTTAGTTACACTACCGGCCATTAAAATTGCTACACCACGAAGATGACGTGCTACAGACGCGAAATTTAACCGACAGGAAGAAGATGCTGTGATATGCATATGATTAGCTTTTCAGAGCACTCACACAAGGTTGACGCCGGTGTCGACACCTACAACCTGATGACATGAGGAAACTTTCCAACCTATTTCTCATGCACAAACAGCAGTTGACCGGAGTTGCGTGGTGAAACATTGTTGTGATGCCTCGTGTAAGGAGGAGAAATGCGTACCATCACGTTTCCGACTTAGATAGAGGTCGGATTGTAGCCAATCGCGATTGCGGTTTATCGTATCGCGACACTGCTGCTCGCGCTGGTCGAGATCCAGTGACTGTTAGCAGAATATGGAATCGGTGGGTTCAGGAGGGTAAAACGGAACACCGTGCTTGATCCCAACGGCCTCGTATCACTAGCAGTCGAGATGACAGGCATTTTATCCGCATGGCTGTAACGGATCGTGCAGCCACGTCTCGATCCCTGAGTCAACAGATGGGTACGTTTGCAAGACAACAACATCTGCACGAACAGTTCGACGACGTTTGCAGCAGCATGGACTATCAGCTCGGAGACCATGGTTGCGGTTGCCCTTGATGGTGCCTCACAGACAGGAGCGCCTGCGATGGTGTACTCAACGACGAACCTGGGTGCACACTGGAAGCATGTATTCGTCATCGCCATACTGGCGTATCACCCGGCGTGATAATATGGGGTGCCATTGCTTACACGTCTGAGTCACCTCTTGTTCGCATTGACGGCACTTTGAACAATGGACGTTACATTTCAGATGTGTTACGACCTGTGGCTCTACCCCTCATTCGATCTCTGCGAAACCCTACATTTCAGCAGGCTAATGCACGACCACGTGTTGCAGGTCCTGTACGGACCTTTCTGGAGACAGAAAATGTTTGACTGCTGCCCTGACCAGCACATTCTCCAGATCTCTCACCAATTGAAAACGTGTGGTTAATGATGGCCGAGCAACTGTCTCGTCACAATACGCGTCACTACTCTCGATGAACTGTGGTATCGTGTTGAACCTGCATGGGCAGCTGTACCTGTACACGCCATCCAATCTCTGTTTGACTCAATGCGCAGGCGTATCAAGGCCGTTATTACGGCCAGAGGTGGTTGTTCTGGGTACTGATTTCTCAGGATCTATGCACTCAAATTGCGTGAAAATGTAATCACATGTCAGTTCTAGTATAATGTATTTGTCCAATGGATACCCGTTTATCATCTGCATTTCTTCTTGGTGTAGGAATTTTAATGGCCATTAGTGTAGTTGGATAGTCAGTTAGATGTTCCATGTATCATTTCAACGGTTATTGTATCGAAAAGATGTGGAATGAATCAGTGTGCGATATCACAGTTGGCAATATAGTTAAAAGTTTCCGTCCATTGCCGACAGCGGTCACGTGGGATGTGGCAGACCCAATGCAGCACGCCTGCAGAGCCGCACCCCCACTCACTGTGCAACGAGCGCCCTCTGCCACCGCCATACAGTGCGGTCGCCGGCAGCCAGACAGCCCACGCGCGCCTGGAGCCACATCGCTACATAAGGCGATGCAGACCCTACCTAGTCGCGACTCCGACATCATCGTTGTTGCTGCTGTAAGAGCTAGATTCTGTTTCTTGCTGAATTATTTGTTTTGAGTCTTCGTAAGCTTGGCGAAATACAAGTTAAGTAAGTCTTCTGCTTAATGCGTTAACTTGTTCTCTGATCATTTCTGCTCCTGTCCAGCTTTCCTATGACGACAGTTGCTGTACCACTCCATAAGCCATTTCTTCTTACCGTACACAACAACATGCATACATGCTAAGTGTTACCATTACTGAACATAGCGATGGCTTTCTTACAAGCTACCAGTTTCGAAATAAAAATTCATCTATGAAATAGAAGCGATTGCCAAGGAGAAATAATTTTAGGTTACAGTTAAAACATGCTTTGCTACCAGCAAGGCGTTTAATGTCATGGGGCTAAAGACCAAAAAGTTTTGTTACTGCATATTTAATTTCTTTTTGAGTAACTGGCAGCTTTAATAATGGGTAAAGAAGGTAACTTTTTCTAGTGTTGTATGGACATCACTATTCTGGATGGATTATTTATGACGGACTTCCTTAGCGAATATGTGTATTGGGATTGTACAGAAAAAATGGTTCAAATGGCTCTGAGCACTATGGGACTTAACATCTGAGGTCATCAGTCCCCTAGAACTTAGAACTACTTAAACCTAACTAACGTAAGAACATCACACACATCCATGCCCGAGGCAGGATTCGAACCTGCGACTGTAGCGGTCGCGCGGTTCCAGACTGAAGCGCCTAGAACCGCTCCGCCACACCGGCCGGCGATTGTACAGATAAAATTCCCAACTCCTTGAAAAGCTACCTACATGATGACCGTAGCTGAACTCCACATACACTCCTGGAAATGGAAAAAAGAACACATTGACATCGGTGTGTCAGACCCACCATACTTGCTCCGGACACTGCGAGAGGGCTGTACAAGCAATGATCACACGCACGGCACAGCGGACACACCAGGAACCACGGTGTTGGCCGTCGAATGGCGCTAGCTGCGCAGCATTTGTGCACCGCCGCCGTCAGTGTCAGCCAGTTTGCCGTGGCATACGGAGCTCCATCGCTGTCTTTAACACTGGTAGCATGCCGCGACAGCGTGGACGTGAACCGTATGTGCAGTTGACGGACTTGGAGCGAGGGCGTATAGTGGGCATGCGGGAGGCCGGGTGGACATATCGCCGAATTGCTCAACACGTGGGGCGTGAGGTCTCCACAGTACATCGATGTTGTCGCCAGTGGTCGGCGGAAGGTGCACGTGCCCGTCGACCTGGGACCGGACCGCAGCGACGCACGGATGCACGCCAAGACCGTAGGATCCTACGCAGTGCCGTAGGGGACCGCACCGCCACTTCCCAGCAAATTAGGGACACTGTTGCTCCTGGGGTATCGGCGACCACCATTCGCAACCGTCTCCATGAAGCTGGGCTACGGTCCCGCACACCGTTAGGCCGTCGTCCGCTCACGCCCCAACATCGTGCAGCCCGCCTCCAGTGGTGTCGCGACAGGCGTGAATGGAGAGACGAATGGAGACGTGTCGTCTTCAGCGATGAGAGTCGCTTCTGCCTTGGTGCCAATGATGGTCGTATGCGTGTTTGGCGCCGTGCAGGTGAGCGCCACAATCAGGACTGCATACGACCGAGGCACACAGGGCCAACACCCGGCATCATGGTGTGGGGAGCGATCTCCTACACTGGCCGTACACCACTGGTCATCGTCGAGGGGACACTGAATAGTGCACGGTACATCCAAATCGTCATCGAACCCATCGTTCTACCATTCCTAGACCGGCAAGGGAACTTGCTGTTCCAACAGGACAATGCACGTCCGCATGTATCCCGTGCCACCCAACGTGCTCTAGAAGGTGTAAGTCAACTACCCTGGCCAGCAAGATCTCCGGATCTGTCCCCCATTGAGCATGTTTGGGACTGGATGAAGCGTCGTCTCACGCGGTCTGCACGTCCAGCACGAACGCTGGTCCAACTGAGGCGCCAGGTGGAAATGGCATGGCAAGCCGTTCCACAGGACTACATCCAGCATCTCTACGATCGTCTCCATGGGAGAATAGCAGCCTGCATTGCTGCGAAAGGTGGATATACACTGTACTAGTGCCGACATTGTGCATGCTCTGTTGCCTGTGTCTATGTGCCTGTGGTTCTGTCAGTGTGATCATGTGATGTATCTGACCCCAGGAATGTGTCAATAAAGTTTCCCCTTCCTGGGACAATGAATTCACGGTGTTCTTATTTCAATTTCCAGGAGTGTATTATTCTTACTGCTCGCTTTTGTGCAATTAACACTTTCTTTGTAAGTTATGCGTTATTCCAGAAATGTATTCCGAATGGAAATATGCAAAATGTGTCAGGAGATTGAGTAGTTTCTTTCCAACACTAGCCACTACACGAAGAGCAAAAGCAGCTGAAATTAATTGCTTGAGCAGCCCCAGGAATATTCTTCCTACCGAGATACACAATCCTGCTGTCATTCGGTCTGCTAGTATGGTTACCACTAACTTATTAAGCAGTATTCCAGTGTGGTGCACAGAAGTGTTATACAAAGGACTTTTGTGTAGTGGCTGACATACCCTGTGTTTCACGACCAACAGACGCTTATGAGGTGTAGTATACAGAACTTGGAATTCCAGTTGATCCAACCCATCGACAGGTAGTATACAGTTCGCCCAAATGGAAGCTGATCAAAGTGGAAGCAAATCCGAAGTTCGTCAACATGGGAGTGAACACTGTCCTACAAAGAAGCCAAAAGACATAGCTTTTTAATCGAATTGTGGAGAAAAAGTTTTGTGCCACGAATTGAGAAATGGGAGAAATAGGCTGACAGGATACACCCCAGGGTATCAAGGAATAGTTAATTTAATAATGGAGAGAAATTTGGGAAAAGTTATAGGGACAGACATAGACTTGAATACATTAGGCAGGGTCAAGCGTAAGTAGGTCACAGTAGTTATGCGTAAATGAAGAGGTTTGCACAGCACAGAGTAGCATGGTGCTTCGTCAAATCAGCATGTGGACTCACAATCAGAGCTATAATACAGAGTATATAGTATGGCTGTAAACTTTCATCCATAGATTATATTACTGTTTCAAGTTATTCATTTTTCATCTGAGTCTTCGATACAAAAAGTAGTTATTATGAGCACTTTGGCGTCTAACAACGAAGCAACACTATACTGCAAGCCATTAACGGAGACCGTTGTCGCTATTTACATGGGTGGAGTTACAGTGTCAATGCATTAACCGGATCGGCAACTGTCCAGCACGAGCAAATTACGAAACTTAAAGTTTGTTGCAGAAATACTCGAATGACGTTACGGGCTCCCAATGGTCAAATTTCAAAACGAGAAAACACGAGCAGAAGTAACACCACCTCCTTCATCTACATCTACAGGGTGTTTCAAAAATGACCGGTATATTTGAAACGGCAATAAAAACTAAACGAGCAGCGATAGAAATACACCGTTTGTTGCAATATGCTTGGGACAACAGTACATTTTCAGGCAGACAAACTTTCGAAATTACAGTAGTTACAATTTTCAACAACAGATGGCGCTGCGGTCTGGGAAACTCTATAGTACGATATTTTCCACATATCCACCATGCGTAGCAATAATATGGCGTAGTCTCTGAATGAAATTACCCGAAACCTTTGACAACGTGTCTGGCGGAATGGCTTCACATGCAGATGAGATGTACTGCTTCAGCTGTTCAATTGTTTCTGGATTCTGGCGGTACACCTGGTCTTTCAAGTGTCCCACAGAAAGAAGTCACAGGGGTTCATGTCTGGCGAATAGGGAGGCCAATCCACGCCGCCTCCTGTATGTTTCGGATAGCCCAAAGCAATCACACGATCATCGAAATATTCATTCAGGAAATTAAAGACGTCGGCCGTGCGATGTGGCCGGGCACCATCTTGCATAAACCACGAGGTGTTCGCAGTGTCGTCTAAGGCAGTTTGTACCGCCACAAATTCACGAAGAATGTCCAGATAGCGTTATGCAGTAATCGTTTCGGATCTGAAAAATGGGCCAATGAATCCTTTGGAAGAAATGGCGGCCCAGACCAGTACTTTTTGAGGATGCAGGGACGATGGGACTGCAACATGGGGCTTTTCGGTTCCCCATATGCGCCAGTTCTGTTTATTGACAAAGCCGTCCAGGTAAAAATAAGCTTCGTCAGTAAACCAAATGCTGCCCACATGCATATCGCCGTCATCAATCCTGTGCACTATATCGTTAGCGAATGTCTCTCGTGCAGCAATGGTAGCGGCGCTGAGGGGTTGCCGCGTTTGAATTTTGTATGGATAGAGGTGTAAACTCTGGTGCATGAGACGATACGTGGACGTTGGCGTCATTTGGACCGCAGCTGCAACACGTCGAACGGAAACCCGAGGCCGCTGTTGGATCACCTGCTGCACTAGCTGCGCGTTGCCCTCTGTGGTTGCCGTACGCGGTCGCCCTACCTTTCCAGCACGTTCATCTGTCACGTTCCCAGTCCGTTGAAATTTTTTAAACAGATCCTTTATTGTATCGCTTTTCGGTCCTTTGGTTACATTAAACCTCCGTTGAAAACTTCGTCTTGTTGCAACAACACTGTGTTCTAGGCGGTGGAATTCCAACACCAGAAAACTCCTCTGTTCTAAGGAATAAACCATGTTGTCTACAGCACACTTGCACGTTGTGAACAGCACACGCTTACAGCAGAAAGACGACGTACAGAATGGCGCACCCACAGACTGCGTTGTCTTCTATATCTTTCACATCACTTGCAGCGCCATCTGTTGTTGAAAATTGTAACTACTGTAATTTCGAAAGTTTGTCTGCCTGTTGTCCCAAGCATATTGCAACAAACGGTGTATTTCTATCGCTGCTCGTTTAGTTTTTATTGCCGTTTCAAATATACCGGTCATTTTTAAACACCCTGTATATTCCGCATCCGCTCCGTATGTGGTGGCGTGTATTTCGTGTACCGCTATCGCTTCCCTCTCTCGTCTTCCAGCAGGGAATGGTGCGTGGGAAGAACGATTGAGTGTGAGCTCGGATCTCTCTAAATTTACCGTCGTGGTCTTTCTACGAGATGTACGAAGGAGGACTCAGTATATTAGCTGACTCTTCTGGGAGCGTAAGCTCTCGAAAGTCTAACAGGGCAGTATGCCGTGTTGCACAGCGCCTCTCTTGTATCGTCTTGGAGTTGGGTGGGCATCACCTCGACGCTTTTGCGCTTACTAAATGACCTTGTGCTCACATGCGCTGCTCTTATTTGGATTTTCTCTTTGTTAACGCAGTCTTATCTGGTAAAATGGAAATGAGCGTTTGGCGTCATGGGCCGGGAGGCCTTTTACGGGACAGGTCCGGCCGCCTCGGTGCAGGTCTTATTACATCCGCGACACATTGGGCAACCTGCGCGCCGTATGGGGAGGAAATGATGATGAAGACACCACAACACCCAGTCCCTGAGCGGAGAAAATCCCCGACCCAGCCGGGAATCAAACCCGGGTCCGTAGGACGGCAATCCGTCACGCTGAGCACTCAGCTATCGGGGCGGACAGTCCTGTCTAGTAAGGATCACTGGCGAGCTATCCTGGGGGTTGGGTTGGGTTGGGTTGTTTGGGGCAGGAAACCAAACAGCGAGGTTATCGGCCTCATTGGATTAGGGAATGATGGGGAAGTCGGCCGTGCCATTTCAAAGGAACCATCCCGGCATTTGCCTGGAATGATTTAGGGAAATCACAGAAAACCTAAATCAGGAAGGCCGGACGCGGGATTAAACCGTCGTTCCCCCGAATGCGAGTCCAGTGTGATAACCATTGCGCCACCTCGCTCGGTAGCAATCCTGAAGTATCGGTGGAACGAGGCTTTTGTAAGCTTCTTGGTTCGTGGGTGGATTATACTTCCTGAAGATTCTCCCGATCAATCTTAGTCTAGACCCATCTTTCACATTATACTGAGGTGACAAAAGTCGTGGGCTACCTCCTAATATCGTCTCAGCCTTCCTTTAGTCCAGCTTAGTGCAGCAACTCGACGTGGCATGGACTTAACAAGCTGTTGGAAGTCCCTTGCAGAAATACTGAGCCAGGTTGCCTCTATAGCCGCCTGTACTTGTGGAATTGTTGCCTGTGCAGGATTTTGTGCACAAACTGACCTCTCCATTATCTCCCGCAACTGTTCGATGGGTGGCGAAATCATTCAGTCAAATTGTTCAGAATGTTCCTGAAACCAGTCGCGAACAATTATGGCCCGGTGACATGACGCATTGTCATCCACAAAAGTTCCATTGTTGTTTGGGAACACGAAGTACACGAATGGCTGAAAATGTTCTCCAAGTAGCCGAACACAACCATTTCCACTCAGAGATCGTTACAGCTGGACCAAAGGACCCAGTCCATTCCATGTAACACCGACACAGTTATGGAGCCACTACCAGCTTGCATAGTCCGTTGTTGACAACTTGGATCCATGGCTTCAGGTGGTCTGCGCCACACTCGAACTCTTACCAACTGACACCGGGATTCGTACTGGCTACTGTTTGCCAATATTCTAGGATCCAACCGATATGGTCACAAGCGCAGGAAAGACACTGCTGGCGGTGCCTTGCTGTCAGCACAGACACTCGCGTCGGCCGTCTCCTGCCGTAACCCATTAACCTCAAGTTTCGTTCATCGTACGTCCCACACTGGTTTATGCGGTTATTTCACGCAGTGTTGCTTGTCAGTTAACACGAACAACTCTACGCAAACGTCGCTGCTCTCGGTCGTTCCGTGAGGGCCGTTGGCCACTGCGTTATCCGTGGTGAGAGGCAATGCCTGACATTTGGTGTTCTCGGCGCTCTCTTGACATTGTATCCCTCGAATATTTTACTCCCTATTGATTTTCGAGATGGAATGTCCCACGCATCTAGCTCCAACTTCCATTACGCGTCCAAAGCCTGTTAATTTCCGTCTTGCGGGCACGATCACGTTGGAACCCTTTTCACAAGAATCACCTAAGTGCAAGTAACAGCTCTGCCAATGAACTCCGCTTTTATAGCATGTGTACGCGATACTACCGCCATCTGCATATGTGTATACCTCTATCCCATGACTTTTGTATCCTCAACGTGTAATGCAGCGAAGTAACTTTTACCGAATGCTGCATGACACAGATACATGAGAGCTTTTCTCAAGATAGTCACCAAGGCTCTTTAAACAACGGTCGGAACGTTCTACAAATGTTTCAGTTCCTTGACGATAGAAATCCTGTCCTTGGCCATGTGAAGCCGTTCGAAATACGTTGTGCGAACGTCCTCAGCGCTGGAAATCCTCTCTCTCCACCCCCCCCCCCCCCAGGTGTTCTTTCAGTCTGCCAAGATCTGGAAATCATATGGTGCAAGATCTGGACTTACGGCGGATGCTTCCCCAAGTCCCATCGATAACTCTGAAGGAACCTTGTGCTGTGCGCGCCGTGTAGGGTTTGCACAGTCGTGCAACAAAACAATGACTTTGCTTAATTTTCTGCGCCCTTTTCTCTTTATGGCGTTAATCAGTGACGTCAGTGCGGTTCTGCACGAATCGGCACTAATGGTGGTGCTCACTGTCATAAAGTGTCTGTACCCAACTCCTTCACAGTCGAAGAAAACGGTGGCCTTGACCTTCCCTGTTGATGGTGCAACTTTGCATTCCTTCTGCGCAGGTGAAGAGGTGCGTCTCTTGTTGCAGGTGTAAAATGATGGACTCGTGTCTCATTGCCCGTAATTATGCGGCTTAGGAAACCATTCCATCACACCGCGTAAGGCTCGAGGGATTCCACAGGCGCCATAAACCTCGCGCCTTTGTGTGCAAATGGCCGTGACTGCGTAACACAGCTTGAGCACAATTTGCGATACTATAGACGATTTCGTACAATGCAATGAGCACTGCCTATTGTGATGAGCTACTCCTGAGCAACATGTTCGATAGTTACTCTGCGATTACTGCAAATCAGTTTCCCATTTGACTGTCTGCGCTCTATGTCGGTGGCCTGCCTTCGCGATCAGCATCATCAACGCCGGTGGGACAAGGCTCGAATTGTTGGCATCATTTCATTACAGCCTGACGCGACACTGCATTTAGTCCATATACCACAAGAATTTCACGGAGAATCTGTGTGAAATGTAGACGAGTTGCTCACGATAATCGTACTGTCTCGTGCACTTTGGACTACGACTGTTGATATTAAAAATATCGGTATTCCGATATATCGATGTTTAAAAAGATATCATTATCGGCTCTCGAAATATCGATAAAAAGTATCATTACATCAACGGTAAAAGTATCGACGTACCGGCCTCTAAAATTATCGGCTGTACGTTGCAAATGTACTGTCGGTCTTAGAGCTGAATATTTAAGTAATGACAGTAACTGTTCTAGAAAGAACAGATACTATTGATGGCCGTGCAGCTTTCTCTAGAATAAATGATAATTAATTGAAACCCTCAGCTGCCGACTCTTACGGGAATCGCCAAACTGCGCGCGAGTAATGAGTGGATGGGCACATATCTATTAGGAACATTACATATGTAGAACTGTGGACAGTTGGGAATGTGGGTCTCACGGGAAGGGTGCAAGGAATAAGTTCCTGCAGTCGCGCTATTCATCCGTGTCCTCGGTGGCTCAGATACTTCCCATATACTCAGAGGACTTTCACAATGTATAACCACAAAGCTCTTTGAGGCTGTGACACCCCATAGCCTGCAAGCACCGATAGATGTGCGAAGGATTAATGCCCGCCTGCAGCATGTGAGGAACTTTTTCCCTCGAAGCAAGTTATCTTCGCGACGAAATCAGAAGCAACACATGTATGACAGCGCGAGACATCATACTTGTAAGGAAGTTAAATGAGGGCAGAAACAAAATTGAAAAGAAATTCCCTAATTGTGACTGGAAAGCTGTATGGCGGAACATCAACTATGCTGGGCTATCTACAGACGCTATTTCCGCATGGTACAAAACATTGTTGTCATCAGCACCAACGAGAGACTATATGGGATCGGTTGAAACCAGACACACGTTTGTGGAAAATGCAGTCTGGTGGATACACTCATCCACAGATTCACCTGTGGCCGCAATGTGAATAGCTGGAATTGGATCAGGCAACAAATCGCCTTTCTCACCAGATCCTCGACGGAATATAACGCCATCGCTCCTCCTGAGACGAGACATGACATACTTTCCGAAATTAAAAACCAACGCCATTAGCTGGTTACTGGGAAAATATGTTAGTTATGTCATCAACAAACTTGAAGTGTGAATACGCAAAAATCAGCACGTATCGCAACCACAAGAAGCAGTACGGCAACATGCTGAAGATCATTTTTGAAAGAATGGGTGTCGGTTAAATATGTGGAATCACTACAACACCTTGAACGAGAACGAACAGAAGAACATTAAAAGTCACTTGTGTTCTTATTATTATTTACTATTACCTTGCTTCCGAAACTTCTATGTTACACGAAGAGTTTTTTTCAAAACATTTTGTTCGGAATTACTCGTGTTCGATTTCCAAAGTATTTGTGTGATTCAAGAATAATTGTTAAGTTTTATCAGTGTTCAGTTTCTACTCAGAGAAGAGGTTTCTTTGTCTTTCTTACATCGGAGAATGGAAGTTTTGTGTTAAGATTTCTGCACACTTAGTGCTATGACCCTACAGGGGACATGAAAAAAGGGGTGGGAGGGGTTTGGGCCTCGACGCACTGGCAGTGCCGTGAAGAGACCCCACTGCTAGTGCGGCGTGTACCACGCCCTGACCTTCCTTTTTTTAAAAAAAAGTTGGTAGAGCACTTGCCCGCGAAGGGCGAGGGTCCCGAGTTCGAGTCTCGGGATAGAACGTCTGCCATGTAAGCAGGAGATCCCGGGTTCGAGTCCCGGTGGGGACACACATTTTCAGCTGTCCCCATGGAGGTATGTCAACAACACCTGTCGGCAGCTGAGGATTTCAATTAATTATCATTTATTCTAGAGAAACCTGCACGGTCATCAATAGTATCTGTTCTTTCTAGAACAGTTATTGTCTTCATGTGTATAGTTAAAGGCGGCCGAGCCACTGACCTTTGTCTGTGCGAATACGCACAGGTTGCTCGAACTCTTGGGGGAATCGCCAAAGTGTGCCCGAGTAATGAGTGGATGTGCAAATATGTATTAGGTACATTACATATGTAGAACTGTGGACAGTTGGGAATGTGGAACTCACGGGAAGCGTGCAAGGAATAAGTTCCTGCAGTCGCACTGTTCATCTGTGTCCTCGGTGGCTCAGATGGATAGAGCGTCTACCATGTAAGCAGGAGATCCTGGGTTCGAGTCCCGGTGGGAGCACACATTTTCCGCTGTCCTCACCGAGGTCAACACCTGTCGGAAGCTGAGGGTTTCAATTAATTATCATATATTTAAGTAATGATTTATTATTAGATATTCTGTGCATCAATAAGCTAGCAGCCTCCTTTCCCCATTAGAGCAAGAACTGAAAGGAAAACGATGCACTTTCACGCTTGGCGATAACCACTTTGCTAGCAATGGTAACTGTATGTAAGTGGCACAATAAAAGATGTCCAGAGGGTCAGTCGTTCGGTTTCGTCACATATCGGATTTGACCATAACACTTCATGTCGACTTCCCTGTTTTTTCATTTCTCCAAACACCAGCGCCCTTACAATTGCAGTGTCAAAATTCCATGGTGAAGTTAAACTTTGCAGTTCCTGTTGGTAGCGCCGGAGCCGATTACGTCAGCATTTCCCCTCACACGTCTCCGCCCACTGCAAAGACCAATCCTGTCATTCCGATTTTTGTTCATTATTTTCAGCAATGTTTTTCAAGAATTCCGATGTGAAGAAGCAGCACACTAGCTGCGTTAAAAATAGTTTTTAACGCAACTGGTATGCTATTTCTTGACATCGGAAATCTTGTTATTCCATTCACAGTGCAACCCCCCCCCCCTCCCCCCCAACCCCAAGGGCAACCGGGCTTCTTTTTTACACCTGTACTTGCTTCACACAGTCAAAGAGAAAGACTGGGCTGATGGAAGCTCAAAAGCAGTAAGATTCCTTCACACAGTGAAAGTAAAATTATGTTCAACTACAATTTCAAAAGAACAATTTCAAATATTTAGCGAAAACTGCAAAAGATAAAAAAAATTAAAAAATGTTATTGTTGTGGTCTTCAGTCCAGAGACTGGTTTGATGCAGCTCTCCATGCTACTCTATCCTGTGCAAGCTTCTTCATCTCCCAGTACATGCTGCAGCCTACATCCTTCTGAATCTGCTTAGTGTATTCGTCTCTAGGTCTCCTTCTACGATTTGTACCCTCCACGCTGCCGTCCAATACTAAATTGGTGATCCCTTGATGCCTCAGAACATGCCCTACCAACAAATCCCTTCTTCTAGTCCAGTTGTACCACAAACTCCTCTTCTCCCCAATTCTATTCAATACCTCCTCATTAGTTACGTGACCCACCCATCTAATCTTCAGCATTCTTCTGTAGCACCACATTTCGAAAGCTTCTATTCTCTTCTTGTACAAACTATTTACCGTCCATGTTTCACTTCCATACTTGGCTACACTCCATACAAATAGTTTCAGAAACGACTTCCTGACACTTAAATCTATACTCGATGTTAACAAATTTCTCTTCTTCAGAAACACTTTCCTTGCGATTGTTAGTATACGTTTTATATCCTCTCTACTTCGACCATCATCAGTTTTTTTGCTCCCCAAATAGCAAAACTCCTTTGCTACTTCAAGTGTCTCATTTCCTAATCTAATTCTCTCAGCATCACCCGGTTTAATTCGACTACATTCCATTATCCTCACAACACCCGATATTGCGATATCGCCGATACATATCGACATTTTCTGGGAAACGTGTTGATATATCGATATTTTGTCTACAGCCCTAACTTATACGCTGCGGTTGGACCGAGCCTGGGAGAAGTCATATTGGCTCTGCCCCGGCACAGCGCATTATAACGATCTGTAGGAACCACAGCAGGGTGCGTCAGCCGAGGCATCAACCCAGTCACTTGCTCTCAAGCGACAATGACGGCACGAAAACAGTGACGCGAGGGCTTCGAAGCCCGGAGCACAACTCCGCTCCCCCTCCATTTTCGGATTTCGCTCATTCACTGACAATTCAGAGTGACTCTGGCAGGCGGGCTATTGTGTGTGTGAGTCAGCGGGCGCCCACGGCTACAGTTAATGAACGACTCGGTTACATCCTAGGGGCGGCGGGCGCGTGGGGCGAGCCGGGGTAAGCCGCAGACAAAACGCACGCCAGGGCGCGGAAGTGGGCGCCACGTGCTGCCGGTTCAACTGGCTTATTAATTAGAGCGCTCCATTTGACAACAACTTCGTCGTAACGAACGGTGAACAGTCTCACCAATTAAACAACGTTAAGACAATCTAATTTCACGTCATACTTACTTACTTACTTACTCACTGGTCATACCGGACTCGAGAGTCCATTACCGCAGCAACGTATTTTCGTCATCTGTCCCTGTCTTGGGCTATTTCCTTCCATTCACCTTCAATACCTAGGCTCCTCAAATCAGCCTTCACATTGTCCTTCCATCTACGCCTCGGTCTCTCCACAGCACGTTTTTCCTCTAGGTGCCCTACCAGTACTCTGCGCGCTGCCCTGCCCTCATCCATTCGAGCTACGTGACCCGCCCATCGCAGCCTACGTGATTTAATAATACTGATTATGTCAGGGCTTGAATAGAGTTCGTGAACCTCTTCGTTATGGAGTTTTCGCCACTCTCCGCTAATGTCATCCCTTTTTGCTCCGAAAATTTTCCTCAAAATTTTGTTTTCAAATACTCGAAACGGCTTTTCATTTTGCACAGTGAGAGACTCAGTCTCACACCCATACAGCATAACTGGTAGAATAATAGTTTTGTATATTCTAATCTTTAAATTCCTAGACAATATCCGTGATGAAAGTAATCTATTCAGTGAGAAGTAGCACGCGTTTCCCGCCCGTAATCTCTACTTCAATTCGGATTCAATCTCATTTCTCGAAGTGATGTCCACGCCTAGATACTTAAATGTGTTCACTTTTTCAAACTGCATGTCTCCAACTCTTAACATTTCCTGATCTACTGCTGTTGGCATTCTAGTAGTAACCGGGTATTTAGTTTTGTCTTCACTTAGACCTACATTGAAAAACAACTGCTATCACTTAGTAGCGGAAAAGCATCCGGACCAGACGAGATACCCGTAAGATTCTACAGTGATTATGCTAAAGAACTTGCCCCCTTTCTATCAGCAATTTATCGTAGATCTCTGGAAGAACGTAAAGTACCTAGCGACTGGAAGAAAGCGCAGGTCGTTCCCATTTTCAAGAAGGGTCATAAATCAGATGCGAATAATTATAGGCCTATTTCGCTTACGTCAATCTGTTGTAGAATAATGGAACATGTTTTATGTTCTCGTATTATGACGTTCTTAGATAATACAAATCTCCTTCATCATAACCAACATGGATTCCGCAAACAGAGATTATGTGAAACTCAGCTCGCCCTATTTGTCCAAGAAATTCACAGTGCCGTAGACACTGGCGAGCAGATTGATGCCGTATTCCTGGACTTCAGGAAGGCATTTGATACGGTTCCGCACTTACGTTTAGTGAAAAAAATACGAGCTTACGGAATATCGGACCAGGTTTGTGATTGGATTCAGGATTTCCTAGAAGAAAGAACACAACATGTCATTCTTAACGGTTCAAAATCTGCAGATGTAGAGGTAATTTCGGGAGTACCGCAAGGAAGCGTGATAGGACCTTTATTGTTTACAATATACATAAATGACTTAGTTGACAACATCGGTAGCTCCGTGAGGCTATTTGCAGATGACACGGTTGTCTACAAGAAAGTAGCAACATCAGAAGACTCGTACGTACTCCAGGAAGACCTGCAGAGGATTAATGAATGGTGCGACAGCTGGCAGCTTTCCCTAAACGTAGATAAATGTAATATAATGCGCATACATAGGGGCAGAAATCCATTCCAGTACGATTATGCCATAGGTGGTAAATCATTGGAAGCGGTAACGACCGTAAAATACTTAGGAGTTACTATCCGGAGCGATCTGAAGTGGAATGATCACATAAAACAAATAGTGGGAAAAGCAGGCGCCAGGTTGAGATTCATAGGAAGAATTCTAAGAAAATGTGACTCATCGACGAAAGAAGTAGCTTACAAAACGCTTGTTCGTCCGATTCTTGAGTATTGCTCATCAGTATGGGACCCTTACCAGGTTGGATTAATAGAAGAGATAGACATGATCCAGCGAAAAGCAGCGCGATTCGTCATGGGGACATTTAGTCAGCGCGAGAGCGTTACGGAGATGCTGAACAAGCTCCAGTGGCGGACACTTCAAGAAAGGCGTTACGCAATACGGAGAGGTTTATTATCGAAATTACGAGAGAGCACATTCCGGGAAGAGATGGGCAACATATTACTACCGCCCACATATATCTCGCGTAATGATCACAACGAAAAGATCCGAGAAATTAGAGCAAATACGGAGACTTACAAGCAGTCGTTCTTCCCACGCACAATTCGTGAATGGAACAGGGAAGGGGGGATCAGATAGTGGTACAATAAGTACCCTCCGCCACACACCGTAAGGTGGCTCGCGGAGTATAGATGTAGATGTAGATACATCTTCACTAGCCTTGATTAACGCATTCGCATTTGCTGTTACAGATTCTTTCCTATCGCTAATGATGTTTAGATCATCTGTATACCATAATATCTTAATATTTACATTTAACTCCACACCCTCTGAATTATCTGCTGCCATTCGTACAATATATTCTACGACTAAATTAAAAAGTAGCGGAGACAGGGCATCTCCCTGCTAAAGTCCGTTCTTTATTACAAATTCTTCTGACTCCAATTTCCCCACGCGTACTCTACCTTTTGTGTTTTTCAAACTCCCTTCTATAAGTCT
The DNA here is from genome assembly GCF_023898315.1 of Schistocerca nitens. Lineage (NCBI taxonomy): Eukaryota > Metazoa > Arthropoda > Insecta > Orthoptera > Acrididae > Schistocerca > Schistocerca nitens. Next base: position 644,151,286 of record NC_064619.1, on the reverse strand, counting down.
AACATACTTCTTTGGTATTCCAAGTTCCAAAAGAATTCTGTACAATTTTGACTGCAATACTGAATCATAAACTTTTGTAAAATCTATGAGAAGATTATGAACTGGTTTACTGTATTCCCATTTCTTTTCCAAAATTTTACGCAGGGTGAATAGGTGGTCTATAGTTGATCTGTTCCTCCGAAAGTCGGCTTGGTAATCCCCCACAATTTCATCTGCATATGGTGTAAGCCTGCTTAGCAGAATATTCGAGAAAATTTTGGAACATACTGATAATAGCGATATCCCTCTGTAATTACTACAATCCATTTTGTCACCTTTCTTAAAAATTGGGATCAGAATCGACTCCTGCCACTCTTCAGGTATCATCTCTGAGTTCCATACTTTAGTTATGACTTTTTGAACTACTTCCACCAATTTCTGTCCCCAATTTTTAACTAATTGTGCAGTTATGCAATCTGATCCTGGTGCTTTATGGTTTTTCAATTTGTTGATTGCATCTCGTACTTCCTTTAACGTTGGCTCAGGTATCTCGGATTCTGCTGTATGTATTTCGTACGCCTGCTCATTTCCTGCTTCCTGGTGTACATTCAATAGATGCTCAAAATACGCCCTCCATTTACTTAATATAGCACTGGGGTCTGTCAGTATTCCCCCAGCATCCCCTCGAATTTCACGTCACAGTCAACAAAATTTTTTTGTAAGATTTGACTATAAGGCATTATATTTGTTTAACGTCGAAATACATATAACACCACCCCCAAACCCTTCCGGTAGTCTTTATTTTCTGAAAAACACTGACGTTCTGCTGTGTAATAAGTGTTAAGGACCTGCCGCTTCATCTCAGAGGAAATTTTCAGCGTCTTTCATAAACGTCTTAAGAGTGATAACCACAGAAGGCAGCTCACAAGAATGCCTGCGAGGATTGAGGTGGGGAGCAAACAGTACTTCCCCTCGCTCCCTTCCGACGTAGTCCGTGTTACTGGTCGTCCCAAAAATATTGCCGTAGTAAGTAGGCTTCATTGTCAGCCTTCGTTTCGATGTTTTCTGTTTATGGATTCCCATTTTCACTTTCTTTTTTCTTTTCATTTACAGTGGAAGATCCAAAGTAGAAATTTTTGGTTAAACACGCATACTGACATCATACTCTCATTTTAAGCAATAAATTGAAGGGAAAAAACTACCACTGGAAATTTTTTACCTCAACATATGGGTATTGTGACGAAACTACACCTTTCAGGAGTTCCACACACGGTAGCAGTATTGATAAACTGTTTACACAGCACCTACTACGAAAGCGGAAAGGGGAGCGGGCAAGACTCTAAAATTGCTATTTTTTATATAAATAAGTTAGTCAGACATCAGTTATACAACTATTTCTAAAGCCATAGTACAGTATTACTGCCACGTAATGCTACAATTGGCTAAATGAGAGATTTAGCGGAATCATGTGTACATATGTATAAGAATTACATAGTGAATAAAAACTCTGAACTCCAGATTCCTGAGGTTGGGGTCAATGATGACAGCTGCTCACTAATAACGCTGGAGATTACATGTTTATACACAGGATGTTCAAAAAGCAAGCCGGGGTTTTGGACAAATGGTGCAGAAAAACTGTCCAAGATAATGAAACAGTTTAAATGTCAAATTGACAGGTGCTGTCTTGGGTATGTTTATCTGAAGGCTTCGTTGAGTGCGAGATTTTTTTTTTTTTTTTTCGGGCTTCTGACACAAGATTGCCGGTTTTCTTTAACACCCTTCCTGTCGGAATGAATATGAAATGAGGATGGCCAGAAGAATGGATAGCAGATGGAGCAATGAATTTCTTTGCTAGAGAAGGAATTTCTTTCGCTAGAGAAGAGAAACGACTGAGGTGACTTAATAGAAGGTGGGTTGATGTTATAAAACATGCAGGAACAGCATGAGTGGATACGGCTGAAACCTACAGTGTATGGAGAAGTTACAAGAGACATTTACACTGAAGCCCCAAAGAAACTGGAACAGGAATGCGTATTAAAATACAGAGATACGTAAACAGGCAGAAGACGGCGCTGCGGTCGGCAACGCCTATATAAGACAAGTGTCTGGCGCAGTTGTTAGATCGGTTACTGCTGCTACAATGGGAGCTTATCAAGTTTCAAGTGAATTTGAACGTGGTGTTATAGTCGGCGCACGAGTGATGGGACACAGCATCTCTGAGGTAGCGATGAAGTGGGGATTTCCCCGTACGACCATTTCACGAGTGCACCGTGAATGTCTGGAATCCGGTAAAACATCAAATCTCCGATATCGCTGCGGCCGGAAAAAGATCCTGCAAGAACGGGACCAACGACGACGGAAGACAATCGTTCAACGTGACACAAGTGTAACCATTCCGATAATTGCTGCAGATTTCAATGTTGGGCCATCAACGAGTGTCAGCATGCGAACCTTTCAACGAAACATCATCGATATGGGCTTTCGTAGTCGGAGGCCCACCCATGTACCCTTGATCACTACACGACACAAAGCTCTACGCCTCGCCTAGACCCGTCAACACCGACATTCGACTGTTGATGACTGGAAACATGTTGCCTAGTCTCGTGTCAAATCGTATCGAGCGGATGGAAGTGTACGGATATCGAAACAACCTCTTCAATGCATCGACCTTGCATCCCCTTGCGCCGGCCGCTGTGACCGAGCGGTTCTAGGCACTTCAGTGCGAAACCGCGCTGCTACTACGGTCGCACTTTCGAATCCTGCCTCGCGCACGGATGTGTGTGATGTCCTTAGGTTAGTTAGGTTTAAGTAGTTCTAAGTCTAAGGGACTGATGACCTCAGATGGTCCGTCCCATAGTGCTTAGTGCCATTTAAACTATTTTTGCATCCCCTTGCAGCAGGGAACTGTTCAAGTTGGTGGAGGCTCTGTAATGGTGTGGGGCGTATGCGGTTGGAGTGATAAGGGACCCCTAATAGGTGCAGATACGACTGAGACAGGTGACACATACGTAAGCATCCTGTCTGATCGCCTGCGTCCATTCACGTCCATTGTGCATTTCGACGGACCTGGGCAATTCCAGTAGGACAGTGCGACCCCCCATATCCAGAATTGCTACAGAGTGGCTCCAGGAACACTCTTCTGTATTTAAAAACTTCCGGTGGCCACCAAACTACCCAGACATTAACATTATTGGGCATATCTGGGATGCCTTGCAACGTGCTGTCAGAGAGATCTCCACCCCCACGTACTCTTTCGGATGTATGGACAGCCCTGCAGGATTCATGGTGCCGGTTCCCTCCAGCACTACTTCAGACATTAGTCGAGTGCATGTCACGTCGTATTGCGGCACTTCTGCGTGCTCGCGGGGGCCCTACACGATATTAGGCAGGTGTATCAGTTTCTTTGGCTCTTCAATGTATGTAGTACTTGTTGCCAGCGTAATCATAATTATGATAACAGTGACGGGTGCATAAAAATTTAAGCCTAAAAAAATCGTGATAGTGGAGATCATTTTATTTATTTGTTTAATATTTTCAAATAATTTAGATACACGAGCAAACCAAAGCGTTTTTGTTCTCAGCTCTCAATGAATTTTATTTTACCGTCAAAAGGCTTATTACCCTCAGACCATGGAGCATTGGTCTATTTGAAATAAGTTTTTCGTACTAAGACACATCAGTTCTTAGAGCAAATGTTTCTATGACACGGACATGGTAAGAAACTAGTGGATAGCGAGGGTAGTAGGCAGTGAAGGCTGGATACTGGACAACACAGTTTGACCACAACTAGAGCGCTGGATGAGCTGCGTAAATGTCTGTGTCGGCAGTCCAGCTACGTCTTTTACAGACTACGATGTTGGCAAGCATGCTGTCCTCACCATTTCCAAGCCACAAATGCCTGAGAGGAAAATGGGCACCAAAAGACCACAGCGACGCGTTTGTTTTCTAATGACACGCATTTCATCTTTTCCTATGGGGGTGGCCACACACATGTTGGACCTTACAAATAACCCTCCCCACTACCCAGTGTAATTCCTGGGAGCGCCAGTGAACACCTACGATCTGGCTTCCTAAGCATTGAAAGTTTCCTGAATGGCAAAACTGGACTAGCACCTCATCATCGAACATAAATTGGGGATCCAGCCTTAACTCAGGTGCAGATACTTAATACCAATGAAATGACACAATTTCAAAGGCTTTACTGTCCTCATATGTTTTTATGTATATAGACTGGAGTGGCGAGTGAGAATTTCTACCAAGGTCGGAAATCGAACCCGGGCCTTCTACTAACTCGTCAGGTGCGTTGGCTACTAATGCACCTTGGCACAGTGATTCACACAACTGCACAGATTACCCTTGAACGCCTCCGAGCAGCTGTGTGAACCGCTGCACCAAGATGGCGTAGTGGATAACGCCCCTGCCTAATAAGCACGAAACCGGGTATCGATTCCCAGCCTTCAAACAAATAATCACTTGCCACTTCAGTCTATATAAATAAAATCATATAAGTACGAGAGCTGTGAAGTCTCTGAAATTGTGCCATTTTCATTTGTAAAAGTGCTGATTGTTATAACACCGCGTCTGGGAAAGAGCATCGCAGAAACGGCGAAGCTGATCTCGTGAGCGGCTATGGAAAGTGGCTGGTCGACGATGAAATCACGCACAAGTGATCAATGTTTTCAATAGCTCATCACACGTGGAGGTTGGCGGCCTGTCTGCTCTGTAAAACATAATTAAGTGGTGATGTGTAGCAGATTTCACGATGGTACGTGTTTGCTAACGTGGGACTCTTAGGTGGTATGTGAGTTAGGCGACAGAATCACGATGTTATGCAAATCACACCCAAGTGGTTTTATATTGAACCTGCACAATGTATATAACGCAATATTATAATGGCCCTGATATAAATCCTACGTGGACTGGCTAGTCTCTCATATAAGCTGTTCATTAAATAGGCTGATCAAAGTTCCCCTCCAAAAATGATAATGGGAAAGGATTCTGGTAAGTGTGACTGTTTAAAAGATAAATGCCGTCCTAAAAATTTAGAATTACATCTATTTTCTTTAAATGGAACACAAAATTGATCATGAATCCGTACAAGGAACAATCAGGTATATTAACGTAAACCAAGACATGTAAATAATCCTCATCTGATAGAGATGTTCGCAACAATCTGGCACAAACGACACGGCATGAAATCTAGTGCGCTTCTCTACTGCGAGAAGGGACAGCAAAGAGAAGTGGTGAAATGTAAAATATCGATAAACAATTGGGTAATCGGATGCAGTAACACGATATCGAGTAAAGAGACAAAGTAGTTCTACGGATGCACAATTCTAATTTTGGGCGACTGAAAAAATCAACTGCGTATGTTACCGACAGTACGGTGATATCCACTGAAGGATGACTAGATCTGATGCAACATGTTATTGTCCTCATTACTGCATTTAGCTGAACGTAGATTTTTCTCACATGTGAACTATTAAACCACAATGGAGCACAATATTCGGCAGGAAAGTAGACGTGTCCTAAGGAACAATATCGTAGTGTTACAGCTTTTGCATTCTTGAGAAACCACACAGATTCTGCACAATGTTATGGCGCAATCTCAGCTTAGCTGCGGTGTACTCTATTTGTTTCTTGTAGGACTAATTTCTTTCAAGAGTTATTCCTAGATATTTTGGGCAGCCTTGGTGCCGGAGGAAATGACCACTGAAAGTAAGGTGACATGTAGCTTTGCACTAGACATACTACTGATAAGAAAAAAACAGTTAACGTCGGTCTTCGTTGGATTTCGTAATAATCTCCTTTTTTTTGCATTCGTGACTTGTATTTAGATCTGCAGAGAGTCTGTCTTCATTATCCTCAAGACTTCTCTGGTGGGTGGCCGAGGCCAGATAATCTGCATAAATGAACTTCCCCGAGTCGATTTCAGGGGGATCAGATGTATGCAACTTGAGCAGAGCTGGTGCCAAAACTGAATTCTAGGGGAAGACCATTATTAAGTTCCTTCTGCCTGCTTAATCGATTCCTGAGCATCACTTGGCAGTATGTCTAAAAAAACTTGTTTATGTTCCTAATTATAATTTGTCACTACACAACACTTGTGAATTTGTAATGGAGTCCTTGTTTTCACACAGTGTGGTAGGCAGCTGTAAGATCAACAGAAGCTGCTGATGTTTTAAGACATTGTCGAAAACCAGCTTCTACGTGTGTCATCAAGCTAAGCGCTTAGTCTGACCAGCTTTTGTTAGGTCTGAATGTTGCTTGTTCGATGGGAGTTACTTCATGGATCTTTGGACCGATGGATCTTTCTAAGCCGTCGATATCAATACTTTAGAAGGCTGTGCAGAGAATTTATTTAAGTAATAGTCGATGAGCGTGCACCGACATGAACTCCTACTGAGTTTATCTGGTTCCTCAGTTTTGTGTATTTGGTCCTATAAACGAGAAAATATACGTGAGGGTGAGACCCCTGCAATCACCTATTTTGGGCGCCAGGTGGCCACAGGTGTTACAGGTGGTAGGGTGTCGCCAAGAAGGTGGATATTAAACAATAAACTGCACGCTACAGACCAAGTATTAAGACATCATATTCAAAACTTTTTCTTTGAAATTACAGAACCTAAGTGTGAGTGGTACTGGGCACCATGACCGTAAAGTTTTACTTATTAAAATTTCATCTGTCTTTGGTCTTCCTGAGTTTATAGTGATCTCTGTGTCTTTGCACTTCCTTTCTGTCTTTGGTCTTCGTGTCAGGATATTCGTTTCGCATTACTAACCACAGTTGTTTCCTGCTGCTATTGTTGAACGTTCTGACGAAGTTGATCCTTCTGTACTTGCCTCCGTAGCCCCGTTCGGTAACGGTCGGCTGTGCGCTGGTGCTCGACTTGGACGTAAACCGGTTCGAATCCTGGTAGTGGATTAAATTTTCACTACCAATATTTGGCTGGCATGGGGCGAAGAGGAGTTGGCGTAAAGTTCCTGGTCACCAGTCTCTGCTACAATGTCCTGATTACATTATAAATCTCTCCGAAATTTCTCATGAGCCAAGGGTATGTCACACTGTTGATGATGATCCGTCCGTCCGATGGGAACGTTAAGGTTATCGGCTCCATTGGTGCCATTCCACAGCAGTACCGAGCGAGGTGGCGCAGTGGTTAGCACACTGGACTCGCATTCGGGAGGACGACGGTTCAATCCCGCGTCGGGCCTTCCTGATTCAGGTTTTCCGCGATTTCTCTAAATCGCTTGAGGCAAATGCCGGGATGGTTCCTTTGAAAGGGCACGGTCGACTTCCTTCCCCATCCTTCCCTAATCCGACGAGACCGATGACCTCGCAGTTTGGTCTCCTCCCCCAAATCAACCCAACCCAGAGGAGTCGGCTATGCGCCGATACCGCGATTTCCCCTCTACCTAATATCATCAGCATCACCATTATCATACAAGAAAAACAGTGCATTGGCGGAACTGTTATTTGCACTCACGTGATTCACGCAAAAAAGATTTCCAACGTGATTGTGGCCGAACGATGGGAATTAATAGATTTTTAACTTGGAATGGTAGTTGGAGCTAGACGCAGGGGACATTCCATTTCGGAAATGGTTAGGGAATTCTATATTCCGGGAACCACAGTGTTAAGGGTGTACGAAGAATATCGTATTCACTGTGACCACGGATAACGCAGTGGCCGACGGCATGTACTTAATAACCGAGAGCAGCGGTGTTCGCGTAGAGTCGTCAGTGATAACAGACAAGCAACACTGCTTGAAGTAACTGCACAAATCAATGTGGGACCTACGACGAACATATCCGGTCGGACAGTGCGGTGAAATTTTGTGTTTATGGGCTATGGCAGCAGACAATAGACACAGACAATGATGGAATTTTTATGAGTGACAACGCTCCATGTCACCTGGCCACCACTGCTCGCGATTCGCTGAAGAACATTCTGGATAATTCGAGGAATGATTTGGCCGTCCAGGTCGCCCGACGTGAATCACATCGTTATCGGACAGAATCAAGAAGTCAGTTCGTGCGCATAATCATACACTAGCAACACTTTCGGGGCTGTAGAGACAGCGTGGCTCAAACTTTCTGCACGAGATTGTCAACGACTTCCTGAGTCCATGCCACGTTGAGTTGCTGCACCACCCCTGGCAAACTGAGATCCGACACGATACTAGGAGGCGTCTCATGACGTTTGTCGCCTCAGTGTACACATGTCCGCAAAAAAAGGGGCCAATGTGTGTGGAGGAATAACACCCTGTCTTGCTGAACCAACCCCATAGGATATCCCAGCCAACACTATCATACAACTACATTTTTTATAATCCTTTTTATTGGTACGGTGCCGCGCGGGGTAGCCGCGCGGTCTTGGGCGCCTTGTCACGGCCCGCGCGGTTACCCATGTCGGAGGTTCGAGTCCTCCCTCGGACATGGGTGTGTGTATTGTCCTTAGTGTAAGATAGTTTAAGGGGAGTCGGATGGTCCTATCTCGGCCATGTTAAATTATATGACTTTAGGATCGTTTTTCATCCTAACCAATTGACATATATCATGATTTATTTTGATTGTGTTCCTTATATCTTTATCTTCATTTTAAACTAATTAAATTTATACCATAGTTTTTTAAAAGATATTCATATTTCCTCAGTTTAAATCAACAACTAACAAATAAGGAACAATTTTTAAAAAATCATGTTGATGGCATTAATAGTAGCAAAGAAAAATGTTCCTAACCACTGCAAAACACAGTTGTCGGGGAAACGCAAATAAATATAAGATTATTAAACAATGATTTTATTCTTACTTCAGTGCATTTCAGCTTCATATGAAGGTCTATCTGTATCTTCTAGTTCTTCAAACTGGTCCTCAATCTTTCTTCTTGCTTGCTGTGTGGCCTGGCGACACTTTTTCTCAATTTCTGTGACAGCTTTGTCCGCTTTTTTAATCCGAAGTTCGTCGTCGTTTTTCAAAAACTTGACACAGTTCTTGCCTGGAGATATGCCTAGATGACTCAATATTTTACACTTTGCTAAATTTCCTTCAATGAAACTTGTAATAGGTTCGTACACTCCCAACTGAAATGTGGTCATCAAAATAAAAATTGCTTTTGGTAGCCGCGACAATACAACATTGCTGAACGACTCTCATGGATTTTGCGTTCCACCATGTAGGCACTTACGCAAGAGGTCAGGATGGGCCAAGTCCCTAAATATGGGTTTTATTTGTTCCGTGACAGCGAAAGGAAGACGACTGTGGTCCCTGTGGTCATAAGGTTCATTTTTCTCTTGGGCTTTTCCGAATTTGACCAGCTTGTCTCACCTTTGGGGCATAGTCTGTGTCCAGATGTGTCTTCGTTGTAGCCGTCAAATGAAAAAATTCTGCCCAGACCGCTGCCTTCATGTCCTTTAGAGTTTTTGTAGTATTCCTTCTTATAGCTAGGCCATAATATAGTTGTATTTAATTTATAGCCTCACCAGTAAGGCGGCCATGATCCCCCCCCCCCCCCCCCCCCCCGGTTGGTTTTGCCGTCGGAAAGTTTTGTTTTCCCAAGTTTCTGTTTCAATTTCCTGAGGCGACTACCCATCCGCTTCTGGACGTGACCGCATTCGGCAGCGATTCTTGGAACATTTCCACAACTCGTTTTACCTCCGGAGTAGTTAGCTAGGCAATCAGCATCATGATTGTTGGTCATTCTATTTTCGCATCTGCAATACTTGGATAAAATTTTATCATCAATTACCTTGCCTGTGTTTTCTGCTATTGCAGTTACAATTCCACTGAGTGAAGTGGGGCCCCTACGTTGCCACGATCCGTCAAATATTGCTGTCAAGTTTCTATGACCGTCATTTTCACCGACACTTTCTTCGACAGCAGCCTTCATACTCTGTTCACAGACCTCTTTTGCAGCATATTATTGTAATATTTGAAAGCTGGCGAAGTCGGCAAGTTCATTACACCGCAGAAAGTTTTCGCCGTTTCTTCACCTTTTCCAATACATCGGAATGCGTAGGCTAATCGAAAATTCACTTCTGATTGTTTAGAGTCTGGTAAGCATGGAGAATTAGTAGTGGACAATTCAAAAGAACAATCACTGCACTTTATTACTATTGGTACTTGTAAGCCTAGCCTGGTTCCAGTAGAGACAGTAAGGGTTCCCTTACATTTTAATCACGCCGCAATTTGGCTAACTAGGCTACCTAAAGTGTTGATATTAACAGTATCATAGCAACCTAGTTCTTTTCCATATATCTCCTATTTAGCCAAGTTACGGGTAAGCTTCTTAGAAGAAGAGCTTGGTTTAGAAGCACAAGCAGCTTCAGTACTAGTACTAGGCCTAGGCTCACCTTCACAATGAACTTCCACTTCAGATTCACCACGAGGAAAAACTGTTTTTGGTTACATCTCCGCCCACTGAACTCACGTTTTCTTTTCTTGTTTTGTATTCGCGGCATTTTTACAGAATATAAACTTATTCGCTGAGATCTAAACACTGAAATACGAATATCGTAAACAAACTTCACTTTCAATCACCACAAACAAAGAACTGAAAACAACAAAGCAAACTGGCAGCTGTTTTCATCATTGTTGCCCACAGTATTTCATCTGTGTTACCAACTAAGCTTTCAAACAGCTGTACTATAACAAGTAGTCACTAGCGAGTAAAAAGAAGGTTGAGTTCATGAAAAGTGTGCGTTGCAAGGTTTTACTAAAACACTTGTAAAACGGAAACACTCAACATAAATTAGTAAATTTGGTATCAATTTAAACCCAAATATTCTTTCTTTGTTTCTCGGGCCTTTGTCCCGCTCCAGCGCGGGGTCGGCTTTGTTATGACGGATTTGGCAGTGTTAATTTCAGAGGGTGGCCGGATGCCCTTCCTGCCCTGAACCCGTGGGACGGAGGTAGTGTACCCCAGCTGTCTGCGTCTAGTGTAAGTCATGAAATAGTGCGAACGTTTTCAAAGGTCTGTGAGTCGTGTAACTGAGGCGGAACGTAGGGACCAGCCCAGTATTCACCTAGCGGGATGTGGGAAACCGCCTAAAAACCACATCCAGGCTGGCCGGCATACCGGCCCTCGTCGTTAATCCGCCGGACGCATTATTCGATCTGGGGCCAGCGCGCCTACATGAGTTCAGGAAGCAGCGCATTAGCGCTTTCGGCTACCCTGGCGGGTAAAAAAAAAAATAAATAAATAAATAAAAATTAAATAAAATATTCTGAACTAAACAACAATCCGACTCCCCTTAAGTTGTGCGTAAGCCTAGGGACCGATGATCTCAGCAGTTTGGTCCCGTAAGACTTAACCACAAATTTCCAGTTTTGTTGGTACGGTTCCCACCTACTAGCAAAAATTGTCGGCTAACCTGTAATCTCGAGAATTCGCTAACAATTTTAAGAAAGCTTAAAAGCTCATGAGGGTGGCACGTATTGCCCTTACACTACAGTCTTCTACGTATAAGATCGCCAGCGGTTCTAGGCACTTCAGTCCGGAACCGCGCTGCTGCTGCCGTCGCAGGTTCGAATCCTGCCTCGGGCATGGATGTGTGTGATGTCCATAGGTTAGTTAGGTTTAAGTAGTTCTAAGTCTAGGGGACCTATGACCTCAGATGTTAAGTCCCATAGTGCTCAGAGCCATAGAACCATTTTTGAACGTATACGAGCATATCGATAAGCAGTAGACACATTATATAAACACAACAACACAATCGATGCTTAAGTGATGTGGATAGTGGTAAAATGAGAAAAGAGTACGAAGACCATATGTTGCTCGTTTGAGACGTCAGCAGCCTCCATTTCATTTCAAAATTTGTAGTTCTCATGCCTTACCTCTTTATTAGAACAATAAATTTAGTGTTTTTCGCATTCGGAATACTTTAAGTTTTTTCTTTATGTCAATTATTTTTTCCCTGCTGCGCCCTCACTATTGAATATCATCACACGAATAAATCGTCAGAGCATTTATCTTTAATGCAAGTGAAATGTTTTGGGACACAAACAGAACTGGTAATCCAATACAGCAGCGACCGTGAATCTGTTCCCAGCTGGCCACCTGTTGAACGGCGAAGGAGAATCGATGGCGCTGCGTGCTCCGGTTGGTTACCGGCCTATCTGAGGTAGCTAATCTCTTGTTACATGACTTCCGGGCATGACTCTGCCTCGCTTCCGCGTAAACGTGACGCTGCTTCCGCGTAAGGCACACTCGCCAGGAAACTTCCCCAGAGCGCTCTGCTCGTGAATGTGACGCGTCACGCCCTAGCTATGTCAATAAAGCACCGGCACGCGTTTCGTGACAGGTGAGCTGCGGGTTCTTTTCTGCGGCGGACATCCCCAAAGAACTCACTATACAGCTCACTAACTCTTCGCCGGCCGGTGTGGCCGTGCGTTTCTAGGCGCTTCAGTCTGGAACCGCGTGACCGCTACGGTCGCAGGTTCGAATCCTGCCTCGGGCATGGATGTGTGTGATGTCCTTAGGTTAGTTCGGTTTAAGTAGTTCTAAGTTCTAGGGGACTGATGACCTAAGATGTTAAGTCCCATAGTGCTCACAAGGAAACCTCCCCATCGCACCCCCCTCAGATTTAGTTATAAGTTGGCACAGTGGATAGGCCTTGAAAAACTCAACACAGATCAATCGAGTAAACAGGAACTATGAAAAAATAAGCAAAATATACAAACTGAGTAGTCCATGCGCAGGATGAGCAACAACAAGGATAGTGTGAGCTCCGGATCGCCGTGGTCTCGTGGTTACCGTGAGCAGCTTCGGAACGAGAGGTCCTTGGTTCAAGTCTTCCCTCCACTGAAAAGTTTAATGTTTTATTTTCAGACAATTATTATCTGTCCGTCCGTCCGATGCGAGGTAACTGCGCCGTAGTATGGGGACGCTACACCTAAAAAAACATCGAAACACACGACGTCAGTCGACCACAGCGCACGGAAGAGAGAGTATTCCTGCTAGCGAGGCTCCCTGGCTGGCAGTTGACTGTTCGCTACTTTGGACGAGAGTGCATTAAATACGTGAGATGTATTCCGTGGGCAATATGAATCCAGCAAATATAGCTTGCGACTTCAATAACAAGGTCAATGATAATAATTGTCTGAAAATAAAAAATTAAACTTTTCACTCGAGGGAAGACTTGAACCAAGTACCTCTCGTACCGGAGCTGCTCACGCTAACCACGGGACCACGGCGCTCCTAGGTTCACACAATCCTTGATGTTGCATATCTTGCGCATGGACTACTCAGTTTGTATATTTTGCTTATTTTTTTTTTTATAGTTCCACACAACTTCTTCCTGTTTTCTCGATTGATCTGTGTTCAGTTTTTCAAGGCCTATCCACTGTGCCAACTTATAACTAAATCTGAGGGGGGTGCGATGGGGAGGTTCCCTTGTCAGAGCCATTTGAACCATTTAAGTGGTTCTAAGTTCTAGGGGACTGATGACCACAGATGTTAAGTCCCATAGTGCTCAGAGCCATTTGAACCATTTTTGAACTAACTCTTCTTTCTCATGCCAGTGAAAAAAGACGGGACTTATTAAGTGGTTACACGGAAATTAGTTTCCCTATGAATACTTTATGGACATGATATAACAATGGAGTTTCTATTACTTTGTTTACATTAATGATGGTTGAGCTCTGTGGCTGCGGATTGAATTCCTTGAAGAAATGCAGCAGACAGCCACTAACAGAGTTTCCAAATTTATATAGTTCTTTTTATCCTCGTAGTGACAAACTACGATGACCTAACAACATTTCCTCTTCTTCTTTTGTTATTTTATGTTTCTCCAGAACTCCATCGTCTCCCCATGTTGTCCTATTTTTTCTTCTGCCCATAGTATTCCTGATTTCTAATTTCTTCTGCCTCGAAAGCCTTCTATTTTTACTATTTTATTCTTAAAATGGTTTCTTTCTGTTAATCATGATTATCTGATTTTTAAAAATTCTCTTCTTAGTGATTAAAATTCTTATGAGTATTATGCCGCGTCATTGTAAAAAACTAACAACAATAATAAACTAAAACCGACGTTTCGGCCAAATTGCAACGGCCTTCCTCAAGGCACGACCAGTGGTGCCCTGAGGAAGGCTGTTGCAATTCGGCCGAAACTTCAGTTTTAGTTTCTTATTGTTGTTAGTTTTTAGCATTGACGCGGCATAATACCCAGAAGAATTTGAATGACACCGGCCGCGGAAGCCTACGTTCTTATATCAATTCTCCTCTTATTTCTATTAATCACTGCTCTTGCCTATCTCTTTTTCCAGAAATACAAAAATATTTGTTTCTTTAGCTTGTTCTCGTTCATGTTATATAAGAATCAAAAGAAGATTTGTCTTCGCTTTGCTTGTGATTTTTACTCTATATTTTAGTAAACTCCTCATTACTCTTAGTTTTCCAGCCGTGTATACCGTGTAATGCACGTAGCATTTTTCTAATAATCCATCTTTCAAGTACATCTATTCTATCTTATGCATAAAAACATTCGCGTCTGACTGCTGTGGTACGGTGTTTTAGGTTTATTTTCCTTCATATACATTTCTTCTTGCAGATAATTTTTGTCGAAGCATAAAAAAAGCTTAAGTTTTCAGATCAGTTCTATTCGCTATTTTCCCAGAAGATTTATTTGACTAGCTGCTTCTGTCAGATTTTCTGAAATCATCTACAATTTTCAGCTCTAATTTCTAGATCTCTAATTGTTTTCTTATTATTATTATTCTAACGGTAGTTCGTACTTCACTCCCCGCCAATGAGAGTAATAGGGACGCTTATCAAAAAAATTCATTATTAGGTCCAATTCTCGTCTCACTGTACGTCAACGACGTTACCATCAGTCTTGGAAATATCTCTGTTATAACGACGTAATGTAAAACTTGCAGAGGAAGACCAAGAGATGAATACGTTAAACAGATTCAGGAGGTAGGTTGCAGTAGGTACTGACATGAACAAGCTTGCACAGGATAGGGTAGCATGGAGAGCTGAATCAAACCCGTCTCTGGACTGGAGACAACAACAACAGCAACAACAAAACGATGAACGTCTGTTATACCTGAACGAGAACAAAATTCACTCGACATCGACGACCGATTCCGTGATTTCTTATCTGTGTGCGTTATAGACAGCACCACCGACCTGGCCTCAGACGGGCCAATCGCGCCCAACCGACCACCATCTCATCCTCAGACAATGGCATGAAGGGGCGTGCGGTCAAGACACCGCTCACCCGACTGTTGTGTTAGCGGATCTGGAGCCGCTACCACTCGGTCAGTTTGCTCCACGGATGGCATCACGAGGTTGAGTGCACCCTGTTACAGTTGCCACACCATGGAGGAAATATACACGATGGTACCGAGAAACGAACCCGGGCCCCCGTATAGCAGCCAGCCGCGCTTTTTTCCCCGTATCTGTCTCTTCGTCATTTTTCGTCAGCGGTTCTGACCGGATGTGCCATGACACCTTTCTAATTCTATCGATCAAAAATTCACTCAGTTTCTCTTTTACGAGTATTATAATTATTACAGAGAATGTCAGCCCCCTAACCGAATACGCTGAGCTACCGTGTCGGCGACCATTCAGCTACGGAGGCAGGACGAGTTCACAGTGTGTGACCGATTCTCATACGTACGTTACACTACGCACTCAAAATCATGCAGTGGGAAACGGACATAGAGCCAAAAAAATCACGGACAATAATCGAATCTCGGCGAGCGCGCTGAAGGAAACAACAAACGTTACAATTTAATGTTCTTTTTCGCCTTTCCTTACCCCACAACTCGTTACTTTCGAAGAAGAATCTCAGTGATTTGTAACAAAATGACTCACCTCATTTCTTTCATCCAAAGAACAATTTTACTACACTCATTGTCTCTCACACTTCCCTGAATTTCCCTAAGCACAGTTACCGTCCCTAGATGCGGACAGTCGCAGATATTTCCTTACATCCTGTTCCCTTTATGACACTGATGAATGTCCATAATGCCTCCTTTTTATCTCTACCTTAAACATTTACCAAAACAATGTAGCAGAAGTACTGGTTCCCATCGGAGCACAACCGTTCATCACACTATCGCTTTTCCTGAATCCTCTATTGAAGCGGAAAAGCGAATCTTGAACTATTTTTCTATATTAGAGAACTGACCTATGTCGTCAGCAGACAGTGACCTAGACTCAAGAACAATTACCATTTGAACCTGTCTTTTCCCCAACGACAACTGAGTGCCGTGATCTGTCACCAATCGTTTCCCATGTCTCATAGCTTCAGAACAAAATAGTCGATATGCAAACCTACCAACCACAATTTATAATTGCAGTTATTATTAGTGACGTCACTGATACTCCTTAGTTAATAGTGTTATTCGAAACAGCATTAATTATAGCACTTGCGTAGGGTTGTTCTATTTCTGTCTCATATGTACAGTGTCTACACCTGGATGGAATTCTCTCCTCATTATAATAGTTATCTTTCATACAAGTTATTTATATTATTACTAAATATCCTGTAAACACCACTGAGTCGAACTTTTTGTATGTGTAAAACTACAAGAAGATGTAAGATAGTATCTGAAGTCGATAAACACATAATCGATATGATTGTGCAAAATGTTTACTGCCATCTACCTGCAAGAAATTTTGCCCAAAGGATTCAAGGAAACTAAGGATTCAAACGGGCACCCACTCCCCCCGCCTTTATGCGTCCTAGTTTTAGCTGAAAAACTTATACATTCATTCTTGTCTTCCGTAACATAATTTAAGTCAGATAAAGTAAGCAGAATAACAAATACATTACTCCAACTACTCGACAGGTGACAGGACGAAAATTTGTTTAGTTATTTTTTCAAGAAGAATAGCCGGCAAACATCTTAATTCAGTCAATAAGCAACTGAGCAGCACTACTGGTGGCGTGTACAAAAACACGTTATGAAAAACAAGATATATTTTACAGTTCGAGTTCACATATTACAGATTATTCACATATTCTCGAAATATATCAGTGGCCGCAGATGCAAGATGGTTATCGAAGACAAAAAATTATCGGACACACAAAATAAAATTCCCTAATATGAAAAAGAAATGCGTAGCATGAAACAGACTCTTATTTCTTCAGTTATTTATTATAATGTCTAGTCTCGGAATCGTGCATGCTGTCATAGCGACTGTAGATGACCGTTATTTGAAATACGCATCATACGCCTTTCAACAGAAGAAGATCAGTTAGTGGAACGACGGACTTCTGAAGTCTCGATCACCGGGGGCGGATGCAAAACTCTTCCCAGCCGTCTTGATTTTAATTTCTGCCACACGTGCAACATATTATCAAGAGCATCCAGTCAGTTCGTGTTCCTAACTGGTAAAATGAAGTCTGAAGCAGTGTAACCTGCGTTAACTAATTGGTGAGTCGGCCCTATATGCACACACACAAGTATTACAGTTAGTGGTACCTAAGACCGAAACCACCGACGTTTCTTTTATCTGTTCCTTACAATGCCAACAACACAGCGGATATGCGCTTATTTTAAAAAGCGAAGCGTTCTTTACCGACCTTTCGCGCAGAATCAGCGGACGGCGACCTCAGCGCGTTGCTGACTCAAGTCTCGGCGCAGGCTACTGTTGCCAGGCAACGTACGCCAGCCAGAGCCAACACAGCGCAGCACAGTGTTGTGATAACTCGGAACTCACCTGTAACACAAGCAAACAGTAACAGTCAGTAACACAGCATAAGTAAATGAATATAGACATTACTCGGATACCTCGACCACGTCACTATTCTTCCGCTGCTGTGCAGCTGTGTATCCAGGTGTATACTTCAACATCTCTGCCTTCGCCTAAAGTTTGGGTAGTTTTCCTCTTTCTTCATAACAGCTCTCAATCGTAAACTACAGACATTGTTTGTTCCAAAAGACACTAACTTCTACAATTATTACTAAGAAATAGTGTGGTTTATCTCAGAAACTGGCGGCTTCTGACGAAGATACAATATTTTTCCTAAAGATCCCAGTTCTTTCCAGTTGTGAACAAAACAACGACAGAAAAATATTCGTTACGAAGGTAGTACTTACTTCGTGTATTCATTTGATGAAAGACTGTACGGCGACCACACTACATTTGCTCTAACTAATATGTTGTTACACGTCGAAATATGTTTTTGCTGAACTGTGGAATGTTTTACAATAAGTTCACATTACGGAAATGACTCTCTTGATCCAACGAATTTTCGCACTTTTAAAGGTCTCTCTAAAATTAATTTATTTTCTGATTTATATTGCTCGTTATTCCGTACAGAAGTTTAAGAGCACTTTTTACTAAAGTGAATGACTTCTTCTTGTCTAGTTTCCATTCACGGAAGAAGAGGCGAAACTAAAAGAATGGATCGCGACACGTTGGGTTTAGTAAGGAGAGAAGATTCTGCTTTTCTGTCAGTGATGACCTTTCGGGCAATTTAGTGTATCAAGCAGCAACATACAGAACCAAATAATAGCATCGGGGGGGGGGGGGGGGGGCATAGCTTTCAACAGTAGTACACCTCAGCTGTTGAAGGAGCATCGACACAAATGTCGGCTGTACCACGAACACTCTCCAGCCCATTGAGATGCCATTCTCCCTAAGTTACATTAATTTGTGCTTCAACTTCTCTCTACCCATCGCGACGACAGGAGGAAATAGCGTGAAACACTGTCTGTTCAGACGTCTGTCACCTCCATGGGTTGCGCGAAAATTTGTCGAAAACTGGGTAACGTTCTAAAATTACCAATTTTTTATAGTTGATTCGACGTGTCGTACCACAAGAACTAAATCTTACGGGAAATATACAAAAATTATTGTATCTTAAACAACTGACAGTCTGCACTTTTAAAGTAAATTACTTTCATACCTAAACCCTAATTATGTTTCAGTAGCATATTTAAAGTATTTCTTTTTTATTATCACGTAATATTAATATGAATGTCACCTTTGATTCAACGACCTGAAATTATATATACATATGATTCAAACCATGGTGTGTAACGATTTATTAAATACATCTGAAAATATACACACAAAAACATTCGCATTTCAATACTGTTAGGGTAACACTAAAAATAAAAAAAAGTCTGGAATATAAAAGAGTCAGAGCAACTGAGACAATCCGGTTGAATATCGATACAATTAACCAACAAAAATGGCACATCAATGCTCCTAGAATTGGAGAAACAGGGAAAAACCTTAATAAATGCTTGTTCACTTTGACATCTGTAAAACTTTGTTTGCTTCCAAAACACATCCGAACCCGTTAATAGATTTGTTGCATTACCTCCAATCTATTTCTTTCTTAAAGTTGATGGTCATAACTGAAGTTAAACAAAGCGTGTTTCGAAAGCTACATTTGTTGTGTTGGTTGGGTAAACCATATTCGAAGGACAGCATACGATTAGATGAACGTAGACAGTGCCCCAAAACCATCCTCAAATTAATCGGTGCAATCGATTTTTAACAGCCTGTAGAGGATTTGTTTTATAACCTTACACTTCATACTCTTTTCCTCTATTCCTCCTTTTCAACGAAGAAAATGGTATCATTTTCTCGAAAGAGATATTTGATTCCATAGACGATGTGTACATGCACACATCTCTAGTGCACCATTCCTGTGTTTTTCAGCTTCCACTACAATAGCTTTCCGCGTAAATCTGAATGTACAGGCTGTTTCACAATTCACGTTACACACTACTACAGGTTTTAGATGGCACTCAACTGATCAGGTTTTACGTAGGAACCCATGCCCTGAAACGTCACCTAACAGCGTTACAGAGTGTCAAAGTTACAGGCGCCAGCGCCTTTAAATGTATGTACACTACTGGCCATTAAAATTGCTACACCACGAAGATGAAGTGCTACAGACGCGAAATTTCACCGACAGGAAGAAGATGCCGTGATATGCAAATGATTAGCTTTTCAGAGCATTCACACAAGGGTGGCGCCGGTGGCGCCACCTACAACCTGATGACATGAGGAAAGTATCCAACCTATTTCTCATACACAAACAGCAGTTGACCGGCGTTGCCTGGTGAAACGTTGTTGTGATGCCTCGTGTAAGGAGGAGAAATGCGTACCATCACGTTTCCGACTTTGATGAAGGTCGGATTGTAGCATATCGCGATTGTGGTTTATCGTATCGCGACATTGCTGCTCGCGTTGGTCGAGATCCAATGACTGTTAGCAGAATATGGAATCGGTGGGTTCAGGAGGGTAATACGGAACGCCGTGCTGGATCCCAACGGCCTCGTATCACTAGCAGTCGAGATGACAGGCAACTTATTCGCATGGCTGTAACGGATCGTGCAGCCACGTCTCGATCCCTGAGTCAACAGATGGGTACGTTTGCAAGACAACAACCATCTGCACGAACAGTTCGACGACGTTTGCAGCAGCATGGACTATCAGCTCGGAGACCATGGCTGCGGTTACCCTTGACGCTGCATCACAGACAGGACCGCCTGCGATGGTGTACTCAACGACGAACCTGGGTGCACGAACGGCAAAACGTCATTTTTTCGGATGAATCCAGGTTCTGAATACAGCATCATGATGGTCGCATCCGTGTTTGGCGACATCGCTTTGAACGCACATTGGAAGCGTGTTTTCGTCATCACTTGGCGTGATGGTATGGGGTGCCATTGGTGACAAGTCTCGGTCACCTCTTGTTCGCATTGAACAGTGGACGTTACATTTCAGATGTGTTACGACCCGTGGCTGTATCCTTCATTCGATCCCTGCAAAACCCTACATTTCAGCAGGATAATGCACGACCGCATCTTGCAGGTCCTGTACGGGCCTTTCTGGATACAGAAAATGTTCGACTGCTGCACTGGCCAGCACATTCTCCAGATCGCTCACCAATTGAAAACGTATGGTGAATGGTGGCCGAGCAACTGGCTCGTCACAATACGCCAGTCACTACTCTTGATGAATTGTGGTATCGTGTTGAACCTGCATGGGCAGCTGTACCTGTACACGCCATCCAAGCTGTGTTTGACTCAATGCCCAGACGTATCAAGGCCGTTATTACAGCCAGAGGTGGTTGTTCTGGGTACCGATTTCTGAGGATCTATGCACCCAAATTGCGTGAAAATGTAATCCCATGTCAGTTCTAGTATAATACATTTGTCCAATGAATACCCGTTTATCATCTGTATTTCTTCTTGGTGTAGCAATTTTAATGGCCAGTAGTGTATATACAGGGTGATTCCGTGATTATGTTACAGACTTTCAAAGATGATGGAGAAGGACAAATCTATCGATTTGAGTTACTGTTTGTTATTGCTAAGATCGTAGGCCAGGCAAATTTCAGAGATGATAGTACGGACCAATACAACAAAAAGTGTCTAGTAAACATGGACACTAAAATACATACCTTAAGAGCTATGAGCACTTGTTCAATAGAGAAGAAGCGTTTCACACTGGCGAAGATGAACAAGTGCTCACAGCTCCTCAGGTACGCATTTTAGATACCATGTTCACTATACATTGTTTCTTGCCTTGGTCCATACTACGACCTCTGGAAGTTGCATACCCTACATAATTAGCAACAACAGTACTGATAAACATTGTCAGAGATATCAGAATTATTTTCGCTAGTAACTTTCGACTCGTTCGTTTCCGAACCAGGACCCTTACCTCAAATTGGAACATTTATCCACCTCCAACATCCTTGTATACGAGCTGAACAGGGATGGATTCCTGACTGGAAATGGAGGGAAAAAGGCCCTATGAACATGTGTCTGGAAATATATCTTTGCCAAGGTAGAGTGCGCTGACCAGGTGTCGTCAGTGCCTTATTTGGCTGAGGCAGCGTACTGTAATCAGCAGAATGGAACGTAGGGAATAACCGGAGCTGGTGTGTATGTGTATAGCCAAGCGGATGGAAAAGGTCGAGAGGCATTACTCCTATACCAAAACATGTACCCTCACAGACACCAACCATACAACACATTTCAAACCCTCTTTGGGTGTTTGCGTGACCATGGATCCTTTCAGACAGACGAGCGTGCAGAGAGTTGAAATGTTATGTTTATGCGGTTGGTGTCTGCAAGGGTGCTTGTTCTGGTATAGCCGTGCTGCCTCTCGTCCATTTCCACCTACTTGACCGTACGCAGACACCATTTCGGGTAGTTCCCGACATGAATACAGGACCACCCTGCTGCTTACAGTACGCTGCCTCAATCGCACAGTCTGCAGCACACAAGAAACAAACGGCACGTGGCCAGAGCAACTTTCATTTGTCGGCGCTATATACCGTGGCAACGACGCACTTTCGGACTCATGTTCGTAGGATCTTTTTCTCCTCCATTTCCAATCAGGAATCCGTCCCTGCAGTTTGTCGGTTTTATTAATGTTCCCCCTGTATATACATACATTTACAGGCAAAGGCGCCCATAACTCTGATACTCTGTAGCGTCGATGGATGACGTTTCCGGATACGAGTTGCTGCGTCAAACGTGATCTACTAAGACCCTTCTACAACATCTAGAAATGTATAACACAAATTGTTTAACACCCTGTATAATCAGCAAGCTATTATGGATCTTCTTCGTCCGTAGACAAACATAAAGTGATTCTGTTACGTAGCAAAAGAAGGGGGCATCCATGTAAGGATTGGGAATGGATGATGGGCACTAAATTGCTGACATCGTTAAGTCCTACCGGGAACGCGAGAGTGGATGTCGCTTGCTGGCGACGCGGGCAAGTGACTTCGCATGCCAAGTATAATGGGTGTTTCACAATTCCTGTTAAAAGTTCTAGGGATTGTAGAGAGTACTTAGTAGATAATGTATTGCAAACGAACCCATGTCCGGTAAAGCATCGTTTGGATGTACAGTAAGTTTGAAGATCATCTACATCTACATGATTACTCTGCAATTCACATTTAAGTGCTTGGCAGAGGGTTCATCGAACCACAATCATACTATCTCTCTACCATTCCACTCACGAACAGCGCGCGGGAAAAACGAACACCTAAACCTTTCTGTTCGAGCTCTGATTTCTCTCATTTTATTTCGATGATCATTCCTACCTATGTAGGTTGGGCTCAACAAAATATTTTCGCATTCGGAAGAGAAAGTTGGTGACTGAAATTTCGTAAATAGATCTCGCCGCGACGAAAAACGTCTTTGCTTTAACGACTTCCATCCCAACTCGCGTTGAAACGTCCCCTTTGAAAAATTATACATGACTGTCCTTAAACTGACACACAATATTTCGCTACAATATTTTTAGAGCAACGCAATCTGACTTTCAATAACCCCTACAAAAGAATGGCCCTGACTAACATTAACCTATACCTTTCACAAATCACTTACCTCACCAAAAATCTTCGTTACTCGAACTACTGCAATACAGCGAGCGCCACTACTGCCAGCTAAATAAAAGATTCAAACTACGGAAGGCACTAACTACTGATAGGGATAGTTAGCAAATGAAAGATATTAATAGAGAACAAACAATGTATTTACCTTAATATCATATATATATATATATATATATATATATATATATATATATATATATATATAGCAGTTCATGACAAATTTCAAAACTCCACCATCTCTCTCCCCACATCCACCACTGCTGGCGGCTCACCTCCAACTGCGCAACGCTACGCGCTGTTCACATCCAGCTGCCGCTGACCAACACTACAATGGCAGACAACAATGCAAACTAGCCACAGACTGCACACAGCACAGCCAGTGATTTTCGTACAGAGCGCTACGTAACGTTGCCAATAAGAAAACAGAAACAGCCTACTTACAGCGTATCATATCTGCTACACTCTCCCCCTATTACGCGATAATACAAAACGAGCTGCCCTTTTTGCACCCTTTCGATGTCCTCCGTCAATCCCACCTGGTAAGGATCCCACACCGCGCAGTAATATTCCAACAGAGGACGAACGAGTGTAGTGTAAACTGTCTCTTTAGTGGACTTGTTGCATCTTCTAAGTGTCCTGCCAATGAAACGCAACCTTTGGCTCGCCTTCCCCACAATATTATCTATGTGGTCTTTCCAACTGAAGTTGTTCGTAATTTTAACACCCAGGTACTTAGTTGAATTGACAGCCTTGAGAATTGTACTATTTATCGAGTAATCGAATTCCAACGGATTTCTTTTGGAACTCATGTGAACCACCTCACACTTTTCGTTACTTAGCGTCAACTGCCACCTGTCACATCATACAGCAATCTTCTCTAAATCGCTTTGCAACTGATACTGGTCTTCGGATGATCTTACTAGGCGGAAAATTACAGCATCATCTGCGAACAACCTAAGAGAACTGCTCAGATTGTCACCCAGGTCATTTATATAGATCAGGAACAGCAGAGGTCCCAGGACGCTTCGCTGGGGAACACCTGATATCACTCCAGTTTTACTCGATGATTTGCCATCTATTACTATGAACTGCGACCTTCCTGACAGGAAACCACGAATCCAGTCGCACAACTGAGACGATATCCCATAGGCCCGCAGCTTGATTACAATTCGCTTGTGAGACTTAATTGTCGTGAAACGTCGGTTTGGTTTCACGACAATTAATCTGTAAAAAGACGCACCGCATGTAATGAAAGCATGAAAACCGTCTGAAGATGAATCAAAACGATTCGAAACCGGTAACGGTACCCTTTGAATAAAGAAACTGAAAATAAATTTGTGGCTGATTGCTGTCTCAACACCATCAACATTTGTCTTCAAATAACATCCACGGTCTCCAACCATGACATCATATGACAAAATTGCGGTAGGTTGCAATGCTTTTTTCCTAAGTAAGGTCCGTGTTTCTTACTAATCTGAGACTTCTGAACTGAACAAAACAGATTTTTACAACATATACGTCTCTAAAGACATAATTAACATTTTATCGTGGTCTTCAGTTAGAAGACTGCTTTGATACTCTATACCCCTAAAGCTTCTTCATCTGCGAATAACTGCTGCAACCTACAGGCATCTGAATCTGCTTATTAAATTCATTCCTTGGACCGCTTCTACAATCCCCCCACTCCCCTCCCAAAACATCATTCCAGTTCCAAACCGACGCTTCGTACATGTCTCAAGATGTCTCCTGTCAACCATTCCCTTCTTTTAGTCAAGTTATCTCATAATTTCATCCTCAATTCGATTCAGTACCTTCTCATTACTTTCGATCTAGCCATCTACTCTTTAGCATTTTTGTGCAGTACAACATTTAAATCCCCTCTATTCTATTCTTGGCTGAGTTTCTTGTCCATGTTTTACATGCGTAGAAGGCTACACTCCAAACAAATACGAGTATCTTCAGAAAAAGCATCCTAATACTTATATTCGATGTTACCAAATTCCTGCCGGCCGATGTGGCCGAGCGGCTCTAGGCACTTCAGTCTGGAACCGCGTGACTGCTACGGTCGCAGGTTCGAATCCTGCCTCGGGCATGGATGTGTGTGATGTCCTTATGTTAGTTAGGTTTAAGTAATTCTAAGTTCTAGGGGACTCATGACCTCAGATGTTAAGTCCCATAGTGCTCAGAGCCATTTGAACCAAATTCCTCTTTCCCTGAAAACGTTTTCGTGCAATAGCCAGTCTGTACATTATATCCTCTCTGGTTAGGCCTTCATAAATTACGAGGGACATTCAATAAGTAATGGAAAACGCTTTTTTCTTAAAAGCAGGTTAGCTTTATTCAGCAGTACACCATATTATTCCCCACTCTTTTACACAATCCTATTTTTCAACATAATTTCCATTCAATGCGACGGCCTCACGCCATCCTACTGGAAAGGCCGTACTACTCTGCTGTCGACGTCGGTGCCAACGCCTTGCTGTATCGTTAACCTCGTCATCCCGTGCTGCTTCCCGCAGATTGCCTCCTTAACTGGGCCAAACAGATGGAAGTCAGAAGGTGCGAGAACGAGGCTGTAGGGCGGATGAGGAAGAACAGTCGAACGAAGTTTTGTGAGCTCCTCTCGGGTGCAAAGACGTGTGTGAAGCCTCCAGTTGTTGTTTTTTCTTTTTTTTTTCTCCTTTATTGAGTTGCGATTCCCCCTAAAGGGGGCAGGCTGGCAGCAGCTTATTACGCCGCTCTTCAGCCTACAGAATTTGTTGTAAAAAGATGAAGATAATTAAAAAAATGACAGTTGGCGATAAAATCGGTGACTTAAAGGTAAAATGGCAGAAAATTCTGGAGCTTAAAACATAAAACACAGGGTGGATGATGCTAATAAAATACACAGGAAGCAGAAAAATAACACACAGACAATTAAAAAAAAACACGGCGACATTCTGGGTTCTGTTTGCAAGAGATATAAAAAGCACACCCAGCGACAGCATTATTTCTGTTCGCAACACTGTGGAAAGACGCACAACACTGAACACTCGCTTAAACACTGCACGAAAAAATTGGCACAAATATGACATACCACACCCGAGAGCAGGTGGGGGGAAACTGGTCAGATGACGGGAAAAGGGGGGGGGGGGGGAAGGAGAGGAAAAAGGGGGGGAAGGAGAGGAAAGGTGAAGGGGGAGGGGGGAAAGGAGCCAATGGAAGATGAGGATACATAAGAGGGGCGGGGGTGCTGAGCAGACGTGCCAGGGAGTGGGGAAGGCAGAGGAGGGGAGGACAAAAGGACTCAGGGGGGGGGGGGAGAAAGGAGATAGGGAGAGGGTAGGCGGGGAGAAAACACAGGATGGAAGGGGAGGTGGAAGAGGGAGCCCAGGGAAAGGACGGTGGAAAGGAGGGGGGGTGAGGATCAGAGTTGATAGGAAGGATAAATAGAGGGAGAGAGGGCATCATCCGGGAGGGGGAGTTGATGGAAGCCACCTTGGGAAAGGAGATGTAGGGTGTAGAGATGGAGAGTAGGGGGGACACAACGGTGAAGACGTGGCAGGGGGCGGGGATGGGAGAGGAGAGGAGCAATCAGGGGGTGAGGGGGTTCAAGATGGCGGGAGGTGTAGAGGATGCGGATATGTTCGAGGAATAGGAGCAGATGGGGGAAAGGAATGAGATCATAGAGGATCCGCGTGGGGGACGGGAGGCGTATACGGAAGGCGAGGCGGAGTGCATGACACTCAAGGATCTGGAGGGACTTATATAATTTGGGGGGGGGGGGGGCAGATAACCAGGCAGGACTGGCATAACAGAGGACCAGTTGTTATCGGCAAGTAGCTGTTTTATTGTGATCCGTTGATCACCTCGAATGAGCGTGTCCACACGTCCAAACATTGCAAAAGTAACGCGTGCGGCCTGCCGCCACGCTGGAGATCGGACAGGTTTGCGCGAACTTGTTGCAAAGAGGACAGACACCTCGCACC
This sequence comes from Schistocerca nitens, assembly GCF_023898315.1. NCBI lineage: Eukaryota > Metazoa > Arthropoda > Insecta > Orthoptera > Acrididae > Schistocerca > Schistocerca nitens. The sequence goes on along the minus strand of NC_064619.1, from coordinate 644,124,003 downwards.
TCACCTCACCGTGCTTTTGTTCATTACCATGTCTCCGTAGACATTCTGCAAGCGCCTGTGAATATCTGCAATGCTCTGGTTTTTGGCCAAAAGAAATTCAATGACAGATCTCTGCTTGGAACGTAACTCCATTAAAGACGCCATTTTCAAGACTACGCATAGAGCCGCCACCTATGTGAACTTCATGAAAACACAGTGGCTGAAGCTGGAATATTCCACGATGTTCCACAATAAATCCCCCCCCCCCCCCCCCCAAAGCGAAATCGGTCGATTAAAAAAAAGTGTCGCGTTACGTATTGAAGACCCCTAGCATTTTGCAGTCGAAATAGGAAAACTCATCTGCTGTTTGTAGTGCATCATTTGCTAATCCAATTAATTTAATTCGATTACGTTCCATTACCCTTGTTTTACATTTGTTAATATTCATCTTATAATCTTTCAATATGCTGTCCATTTCATTTAATTACTCTTCGAAATCCTTTGCTGCCTTTGACAGAATTACAATGTCATTATCAAACCTCACTGTTTTTATTTTTTCTCCCTGGACTTTCATATTCTCTTCAAATTTCTCCTTAGTTGCTTTACTGTTGCTCAGTGGACAGGTTGAATAGGTTCCCATTATGTTATTCAACTCCTACAACCACAGTCCGGTTTCAATAGAAGTCGTAAACCACATTTCGCTTCCTTTATTTTATCCGTATTATATTTTAACATATAGATGTAAAACACACATTTATGTATCGTACAATGACTGGTTTATTATTTTCAGTCTTAAATGTGTAGCAACGACAGAAATAAAACAGTATTAACAGGTTGGGATTGAGGCAAAGCACTCTATTTGGCCTTATTAGCGTAATGGTTTTAACGTTAGCTTCGCATCTCTGAGGCACATTAAAATATTTGGGGCACATAGTACAGTGAACATCATGATGATATTTACCTGTTTTTTAAAACTGTAAGCAAACCTTATGCTACTCATTATTAAACTTCGTTTGCCATTTCATCTTCTGCTTCGTTCCGCTTTCCGAGGTCGAATCCATTTCTTAAAGAGCACTAAGAACAGTAAGATGCACAGTAACAGCGACCAAGTACTTAGATTAATTTTGACTCGCTAACTGCTGCTAGTAGTTTCCATGTAACGACTGGTTAGTGGGGGTTTGTCGTGACTGCGAGTAATTTCCATGTAACGACTGGTTAGTGGGGGTTTGTCGACTTCGCTGTCTTCGGAGTAAAAACTGGATTTTTAAATTCAGTTACATTTACAAGACTGCCTCTCAATTTTGACTCTCCCACAATTAACTGGTTCTGTTAGTTAAAGTAGTATACCTTTTGGTACAGCTGGGAATTAATCGTATACCATGAAGGTTTAACCGGTAGTCGAGATTTCAACATGAAAATCGGAACAAGTTGATTACGCTGTGGACATCCCCGTTTTCCGAAATGACAACAGCCCTGTTCACAGGACCGTACGTGTACGTCCCTGGTTCCACGAGCGCACTAGCGTATCTCGACTAGCCGATATATTACCCGATCTTAAACCTATAAAAACGTATGGGAATATATGGAGAAGCGAGTGAAACGCAGCAGTTAACATGCCTACATGCCTGCAATTTGATATTTCTACGGGATGTAATCATCATGACTGACTTCAGCAGGATACGGAACACCTGAAAAAACTTGTGGACTCCGTTACTCCCCGAATAAAAGCCATTATGAAGTGATGTACGGTATTAGCACGATGTATCCTGAAGTGACTTCTTTCGGTCTGGAGTGCTTATTGATGTAATTTAAAAAAATGTATTCGTGGACCTTAACACGTCTGAATGCTCCGTCACAGAAACTCAAAGTCTACAGAGATTTGCGTTAATGGCGGGACAGACAGAGCGAAGAGTGAGACGCCACAAAGCAGGCGGGCGGACACGAAATCAGCTCGGGTCGGGCATATGGCACGCTCACTGGCGGCGTGTCAGCCTGCATGCTGTCCGCCTGCTTAGCTGAGTGGTACCATGCTTGCCTCAAATGCAAGCGGGCCCGGCTTCTATTCCCGGCCGGGCTGGAGACTTTCTCCACTAGTGGACTGGGTGTTGTGTTATCCTCATCATCATTTCATCCTCATCACCGAGCACGCAAATCGTCCAATGTGGCGTCGACTGCAGTAAGACTTGCACTTGGCAGCCGAACTTCCCCGGATGGGGCCTCCCGGCCAACAATGCCATACGCTCATTTCCATGTACCCTGCCTCCCCCGTTCCGCCCACCCTAGCACAGTAGCTGCCCAGCAGGGAGGGGGGGGAGGGGGGGAGGCTGGTGGCAATAATAACGAAAAGCAAACGGACGGTTTCTGTGCGCGTGTGCAGGAATTCTGCGTGGGTGGACGTTTACAGCGGCGCGCCGTTCAGCCGACTGTGGTGTGTGTGTGTGTGTGCTTGCGAACACGCCTGCAGACCGAAGCACAGTGCACCGTGGTCTGGCAGCTGCAGCCTTCCTACATTGCCACAACCCTGTGCAACCTAACACCGGGACCGACATTCGTTGAGAAGTGTAGCCGTATTGTGCATGACTGCAGGAAATACAGACAACTTTGTATTACGCTCCTAACTCATTAGGTGTGTCTAAAATTTTCGTCAACGATCGAATCCAGGTCCAGGTCCAAACGCAGACGTATATAACCATGCTATTTTGTCTAAAACTGATATGGTGAGCCGGCCGAAGTGGCCGTGCGGTTAAAGGCGCTGCAGTCTGGAACCGCAAGACCTCTACGGTCGCAGGTTCGAATCCTGCCTCGGGCATGGATGTTTGTGATGTCCTTAGGTTAGTTAGGTTTAACTAGTTCTAAGTTCTAGGGGACTAATGACCTCAGCAGTTGAGTCCCATAGTGCTCAGAGCCATTTGAACTGATATGGTGAGACCGTGGCTGTGTACAATTAATGTAGGTTAATTCTTACAAAGAAGAAAACAGCAACCAGCCACTATTAATACTGCTATTTATTTAGGTAAATAGCGCCGTTACCGGTTTCGAACTGGCAAGTTCATCATCAGACAGCTGTTCACATGATTTTCAAGATGCACTTTACATTATCGTCCGTTTTCGATTTTTATTATTCCACTGTGGCGAAGTATTTTTGGTGTGTTGCACCATAGATAGATGTTAATACAACTGTTACTGTCATATTATTCATTTTATCTCACCTCTATGTTGCTCCTTGTATATAGCACAGAATTTACATAATACCATATAAGTAGGATTCACACAAGCTGGTTACTACTCTGTTAACTTCATTTGTAGTATTATACGCTCATAATGTAAGGTTTATCTTTGTGTTTTAATTTTCATTAAGTTATTTTTTTAAAACAGTCATTCTGTGAAATCAAAGCAACCTGTATATTGTGATGTCTCTGAGAGAGAACGTCTGACACTGTTGTGTTTAAATCTGCAATCTCTGTGATAACTTCACATGTGGCAAATTCTTTTTGGTGTGTGTGTGTGTGTGTGTGTGTGTGTGTGTGCGTGCGTGTGTGCGTGTGTGTGTGTGTGTGTGTTTGTGGTGCTTTGCACAAGATGGTGATGTTCAAATTACGTAAGTTCTGGATATATTTAGGAAGATTCGAAAAATGCAATCCTGGAACTTCGCAACAAAATCGCGCGGAATTTTCGACGGCAACAACGCACCAAAAACACTTCGCCACAGTGGAATAATAAAAATCGAAAACGGACGATAATGTAAAGTGCATCTAGAAAATCAAGTGAACAGCCGTCTGATGATGAACTTGCCAGTTCGAAACCGGTAACGGCGCTATTTACCTAAATAAATAGCAGTATTAATAGTGGCTGGTTGCTGTTTTCTTCTTTGTAAGAATTAACCTACATTAATTATTCGTATGTAACCAAATGTAAACTTTAACGACCCTGTACAGGCTTTTGGTTTCAGTTGCTCTCATTAACAGCGTGGTACCTTCAACGAACTAGTCTTCCTACTAAATAATTGTTATTCTTATTTGTATGCCAGCACATAATTTACTTGTCCTTGAGTTCGTTTTAGGCTGTACATACCGGATTTTGCCTGAAGATTTAAAACAAGAATGTTATGAACGATGCAACGGTGTTGTACACTACTAGTGCATTTATAATAGGAGGGTCATTCAATAATTAAAGAGACAAACTGGTCTGGGAAAAAAAACTTTTAATAGGGCAAGTTTGGTACTTTTATGGCTTTAAGTTGGCATCACTGGGGTGAGCCCTGATTAACTGATCTATCAACATTGTTTCGTTTATAACCTCAAAAATACATTTCAAGATGACGAATCCGCTTGAAACGTCCACATTAGTCAACAACGTTCTGTTACTCGTTTGTTACTTGCTGAAGGCGAGAAACTAGTGATTATATACTGTAGGGTGTCTAAAGTTTATGGTGAAGGTTGTATGAATCGTGCAAATATTTACAAGTGGGTACAGTAGTTCAAAAATGGTCGCGACTCTGTGAGTGACGAACACCGTTTTGGCCGACCAGTTGCAGTTTCAACTACCACACTTGAAAGTCGAATTGATATTATTCGTGCCGACCGCCGTCTTACTGTGGAAATGATAGTTGGTAAGGTACTGGTACAGTTCGTAGCATTATCTGTAACACGCTGAAGTACCGCAAATCATGTGTAAGATGTGTCCCAAAGGAGTTGACGCGGCTACTCAAGGAAACAAGGTTGAGAGAGTGCACAGAGCTAAAGGAAAGTTATGAAAGAGAAAATGAGCACTTCCTCAACAAAATTTTAACTTGTGATGAAACTTGGGTTCACTGCTATGAGCCATATTCAAAATGACAAAATATGTGTAGAAAAAATTCAAAACCGAATCATCAGCAGGAAAACTCATGTTGACGGTGTTTTGGGATGCTGAAGGTCCAGTTTTTTGTGATTATCTCGAGGAGCAGCGTAAAATGAACAGCAAATACTACTCGGATTTGTTTTTAAACAAGGTGAGGCCAACCATGAGAGAGAGACGTCGTGGATCTCAGAAGAGAGGTGTGATTCTGCAGCAACACAGCGCACGTACTCATATTGCTCAACTAACCCGTGAAACCATCGACAAAATGGGCTGGAAAGTACTGCATCATCCCCCTTATAGTCCTGACTTAGCAGCTAGTGATTACCATTTGCTTGGCGCACTGAAGGAGGCGTTACGTGGGAAGAGGTTCCAGGACAACGAGGACGTGAAAAAGTTTGTGGGAAAATGGTTCAAACGTTCTTTGCAGCCGGAATAAAAAAGCTTGCCGGCCGGAGTGGCCGTGCGGTTCTAAGCGCTACAGTCTGGAGCCAAGCGACCGCTCCGGTCGCAGGTTCGAATCCTGCCTTGGACATGGATGTGTGTGATGTCCTTAGGTTAGTTAGGTTTAATTAGTTCTAAGTTCTAGGCGACTGATGACCTCAGAAGATGAGTCGCATAGTGCTCAGAGCCACTTGAACAATTTTTTTAAAAAAAAAGCTTGTAGCCCGTTGGAACAAGTGCATAAACGTTCAAAGGGATTGTGCTGAAAAGTAGAAAAAGTATGGTTTCGTAAAAATGAACGTTTTTCTCTCCAGACCAATTTGTCTCTTTAATTACTGAACGACCCTTGTACTAAATGTGGTGTGTTAATTTCCTGTAAATTTTTAACAGTAAGCAAGTAGCAATTTTTCTTTCGGTTCGTCTGTTCTCAGATCTGAAGACGGTAGTGAAGCTGCAGAAACTGGTCATCAATTTGTAAAAATATTTTAATGTTACATGCGGTTCAGACAATATATAGAAAATTTTAAAAAGCTTTATAGATAGTTTAAAATTTTTTTTATAATTTTCCATTTGATTATCAGCTTACGATCGCTTTCTTCTATTCTGACAGTGTCAGATACATTCGACATGGATGTTTGAACATCGACTACTATGCCAGCCGGAAATTTTGCAGTCGACAACAGATTTAATTTTTCTCTTCAGTAAATGGGTGACTGAAGTAAGAAACATTTTAATACGTGAAGAACATTTATTTTTCAAATAAAAGAAATGCATACCTTTGATGACATAACAGACACTCTCTTCTTGTGACATTTCTCAAAACACCCAGAGCACTTCACCAGCTGACGTTGACAGTATGTGCGAAATATGTAAATGCTTTTTGTACTCTTCCTAATGACATCTCTTACTTCAGTTTGTTCTAAAACGTGTTTGACTACTATAGGTAAAAAATAAGGGGCGCGTAAAGCCAATGAAACAAGCAAATAACCCTAATAAGCATAGGCACAGAAACCAATGGTTCCCCGTTACGTTATATGCACCAGTGCAGTAACGCCAGTGTTACAACGCCGTTAATGTCTAAGACTACATTTTGGATAACGTTCCTGATGCTGAAAGGAAGCGTTTGTAGCACATGCTTGATAGTGCATCGGGATACTTTTGTGCGGCTGTTCGGGAATACATAGCACGAATCCGGTCTAGGCTCGCCTACACCATTGTCTTCCAAGTACGCCGACTTGAACCCACTGGATTTTTTTTTTTTTTGGTAGGGATATTTAAAAGAATTTGTGTATTTCAGACCTGCTGATAACGCCCATGAAGTCTATCAACGCAATATCGATGGTTGTCAATGCATTCGGAAGATACTTGGTATTTATGAACGTGTACGAGCAAAGACGATGAGAAGTGCTGAAACTTGCTTTACATGAACGGTGGCCACGTGGAACGCTTGTTGTAAATTCTTTTCTCCTCAAGTGCACGTCTGCAGTCGGATTCTCGAGTACTCTTTTATCAGCGTTCATGTAACACCCTATTTTCGCAAATCTCCTGGATTTTCTTGTTTACTTTGACAAGGTACAGCGGGTGTTGACGTATACTTTTTCGTACGGTTAGAAGGTCTGCAAAGCTATTGTTTCTCAGAAAGTTCTAATTTTCATTTGTGTTATGATTTGTTCTTTGTATGTCACGTACATTTACAATAGACATATCAAGAGTATGTTCCAGGTCATGGGACAAATCACTTTGCTCCAATGTTTCTTGTGCTTGATCTTCAGGGCAAGCACACTTGCAAGCGTGCCTGTCGAGCTTGCTGTGTCTGTGTCTGTCCCAACGAGGGACTGTAGGCGCCACTGTTTTAGCAGACGAGGTGGCGGCCGGTACTATCCTAGCACGCAACACGCGACGCAGACGGCAGGTGCGTCACGCGCCGCGGGCCGGGCTGCCCGCCCTGTCACGCCGCCGTGACCCGACACGTCACCACACACTTGTTGGCGCCAGTAAAAGCAACACACACTGCTGACGTCTCAGCACGGCGTCTCTATTTGGAGCTCAGCTACCGCAGGGGTGCGTTCTAGGACCGCTGATGTTTTCTCGCAATATAAACCCAGTCATAGTTTTTCGATTATTCCTAATCTAGGTGCGCTAAGAATTGAACATTTTTATGTCGGGCATTCAGTTTCACCCGTTTATCCCATCGACAGAAATGTATGTTATTTTCTGTAGGACATTTCACAAAAATATGTTCTATGAAAATATTTTTCTTATTTTATATAGGCGAAAAATGAAACGTGGACACCGGAAACAACGCTCCAACATGAATAAAATTGCACAACCGTACGTGTGAACACAATCAAGGAATTGTCGTTCTTAATGGAACGAGACTGACAGATGTAATGTTATTTTCCGGGTATTCCGAAGAAATGTTATAGAGCCGTTCACAATATATCGACAACGTCGAATAATCCATGAGGCTGTTCGCGGGCGATGCTGCTATACCAACGAGAAGAATGAACGTCAACAAGAACTTGTTTAAATGCGCGTGAATTCCTAAGGGACCAAACTGCTGAGATAATCGGTCCCTAGACTTACACACTACTTAAACTAATTTAAACTAGCTGCCCGGGGTAGGACTCGAACCTCCGGCGGGGGGAGCCGCGCAATCCGTGACATGGCGCCTCTAACCGCGCGGCCACTCCGCGCGACAACAAGAATTTGTTTTAGACATATGTTTACAGGGCTTATTTTCTACTTTTGAACAGAACTATCTCCTGCAGAAATAGGAGACACCTTTTTAACATTCACAATACCAAAGAGGACACCTTCCCACCACGTTCATCATACGTGTCTATATGTGTTCCTGCTGCAAGAGCTTACTTCCCTCTGAAGACCAACAAGAGAAGAGGTTAGATGGTAGTGTATCCAGTACTCTTCAGGGTTCTCTGAATGAATTGAACGCAGTGTACAGGGTATTCTAGACAAATGTTCTCCACATCACAGCGCTCCGTCTAGGTCATGCATTTCGATGCTTGACAAACTCTGGAACTTACAGTTCTACTCATAGCTGACGCATTCGCAAAGGAAAATGACTGCACCTGAAGAAGTGCAAAATTTGCTACCATTCATCTATCGAACGGCCTACTTCTCTAAAACAACGAGTGCAGGCTACATAGTGATGAAATGTGGAAGTTACACACTGAGTGGCCCTCTCGCTCTTAACCAAGCTTCTACCAAATTGTTTTGATGGTCGTGGCTGACTTTCTGTGTGTAGCATTGCTTCTAATTTGTACTGCTGTCGACGTGCATCTGTGTGCCACTATCTTTCGGCACCACCACAAAGAGTATGTTTACTTTTGGTTACGTCACAGATACCTACATCCTTACGCAGACCATTGCTCAAATCCAACTTGAAGGGTAATTCTTCCAAAGAGCAATCAGCTTCCCGGAGATCCAAAGTAAAACCTCACAGAAAATCAGCGGATCGAACGTTCTCAAGCAACCGACGCCATCCTGACACGCCTGCAACATTTTCTGACGAAGTAGATGCTGCAAACAACGGACTTGTCCTTCATTATACGAAATGTAGTAATTATGAGCTCAGAGTTGTCATTCTTTGCACGTTGTTCCTACTCTGCCCACAGCGTAGTACTTTGAATAATTAGCTTGGAAGATATGACAATCTGTCCATGCAGAAAAGTGAATGGTTTTAACATACAATTCCTTATCAATTTATTTTTGACACAACTAGAACAACACAAGCACTAATCTACAACAGTTAGCAACAAACAAGAACAAATAGGCATCCAATTTCGAAATAGCTCCATCCGCTACACATGAAAAATTATTGTAAAATGTAAAGAATAGACCCGTTGGAGGAGAAAGATATGTTGTTGTTGTTGTTGTCTTCCATCCGAAGGCTTGTGTGTTGTAGCCTTCCACGCTAGTGTAGCCAGCACATGTCTTCTCATCTCTGCATAACCAATCCAATCCACGTACACTTGAACCTGTTCACTGTAGTCACACATTTTCTCCCATCACTGGTTAAATTAAGTATCTCGTGCGTTATCGAAGGCTTGAACCTGTTTAATCATACATTTTCCCCGTTCACCAATTAACATAAGTATCACCTGAGTTATCCAAGGTGTAGTGCTGAGCCTTCTTCTTCTGTCTGTTCGTTTCTCTGTTGTCTTTGATACACGTCTGCCAGTTTTCTGGCTGACACGCTTCCTCTTATAGTGACTTCCGCCACTTTGATTACATACGAGAGCGAGAAAAAGAAAGAACAACAGAAATGATTGTTATGACAAGTATTTAACTCCCACATATCCCGTCCACTTCTGGGTTATTAGGTGCGTCTCTCATACAGGCAGTTTTCTGCAATTTCTAAAAGTACTCTCCTTACCGAGGATAGGTATTTGTATTCATCTTTGGTCCGGCATTTCGAGTTTCTCTGGACAGAGGGATTCGGGAAGGCGGTCACATTTCGCGTTCATAGGGTGCCAACAGTTCAAATCCCTCACTTGACAACTAGCAGTTCAGGTGCCCTTTTTCCCCCTCGCGTGGGTGCCGGCAGGACAGTATGACAGATTTTTCGTCGCTCTGGACGCTGACGTAGTGGTCACACATCTAGCCAGGGAAAGTCCTGCCTTCGCTCCGATGGTTAACTTTTTGAGAAGATATAGTTCCCGTCGGGCACTGGTTAATTTTTACACTCTGCATGGCGATATTTCATGTGATTGGTAGCGCATTATTACTTTTTGGCGACTGTTGAGTGAATTTCATCTGTTTCTAGAAGTAGATTTGTAGTGTCTTTCGTTACGACAGGTCTTAGTTCTATTTGTGTTTCACTTTGACTATTCGTACGTTATATTTGTGTCCAGTATTAGACTTTTTTGTGACGCGGGGGCAAGAGTGTACAAAATTTTATTGTTAATTCAAACTTTTCCGTAGAACTTTCTGTGAGTCAAAATCATTGTTTTGGTGGACGCTGACCCTTACAGAAATCTTTGTTCGACTAAATTCAAATGAAATCGCGGTTTTTTTGTGGTCCGCGCGCAAGTGGTGCTGAAGAGTGATTTACAGTCGTCAATACTTTCTTGCTTTTAAAGTGCTTTATCGTTGCATTAACCCTTTGAACGGAACATCGGTCTGAGATACCGCCATAGTTGACATTAACAATGCTAACGGCGCTGCATTGTTCGTGAGGGTGGGGAGAAGCCCAGTAATCTTCAGTCGGGTCCCGAACCGCAGCTGGCCAACAACGTATTGTCGGCGCATGCATTGTTTTCAAGTAAGTAGAATTTTTGTTACGTATTGTCGGTCTGTGAGACCGTGTTCCGAAAAAATGCATTCCCCTCCCGGTCTGACAGACCGGGTGTTCCTAAAAGTGTCAAATTTTTGCCGGTCTCCCAGACCGGTGTTCCTAAAAGTATCACGCATTTGTCGGTCTGTATGACCGATGTTCCACTCTTTGAACTCTTCTGTTTTCTGTGTAGCAACATTTCATCTATTTGATTGAAATTTTTGCCACCACACGATGCTTAATACTTTTGTGTTCATAGAAGAACGAGAAAAAAGTGTAACAACTCGTATTTAACGTTTTAATTTTTCCTCTTTCCGTTTTTCACACACATTCTCCAATTTACCGCGCAAACTTATTACAGCGATAGAATTATCCCCATTAAATTTCGTTAAAACTCATTTTTCCCTTTTTCCTTGCAGGTTTACAATGGAAGGTCCGAAATATGTTTCAAATCGGTCGAAAAGAATTGTAGCCCTTGCACGCTCTCAAAATTACCTTGAAGAATCAGACTCGGAAGTGGATTCAGATGAATCATGCATTCCAGATGAGGACCTTACTATCCAAGATCCTCGCAATGAAACAGATAATGACGATGACTCTCCCAATGATGATGATCGCGATGATGAAACTATTCGAGAAATATTTGAAGTCGAAAATACCGCAGTTCGCGAAGAAACTGGAGAGCAACCACAGTCTGACATAACTTCTGGTGGAAGCAGACTAATCACTCCACAGAAGCCTGCTGATGTTGCTAGCTCATCTACGCGTTCTGATGACACTCTAGATGAGAGTCGTCTTCCAGTTTCTTACTACGGAAGAAACAAGTGTTTCACATGGTCATCAACTCCTGTTCGCTCTAAGACGCGAACAGCAGCATCCAATATAATAAAGGTACGGCTATCAAAGATACAAGGGCCTGCTCTTACCGTGGGGAAAAACCCACTCCCAGGTGAAGTGTGGCGCCTTTTGTTTACTGACGACATGATTGAGACGATTGTAAAGCATACTAATGAAAAGTTGGCCAAAATTCGTTCTGTTATTGAACTAAAAGAAAGTGTAGCTTACAGAGACACTACTGTGCAGGAAGTGAACGCTGTGATTGGAGTCACAGTTCTTTGCAGCATATTCAAATCTGCGAGGGAGCCTATGACCTCGCTGTTTTCCACTTCGGTCTTGGGGAGGCCAATTTTTCGATCAATAATAACAGAAAAGCGATTAGGAATATTGCTTAGGGCATTTAGATTCGATGACTCGAGCACGAGGGAACAGAGGGAAAAATATGACCCAGCTGCTGCCATTACAGACATATTTAATAAGTTTATTTGGAACTGCCAACAAATTTATAGCCCTGGAGCGCATTTGACAGTTGATGAAACTTTGGTGCCTTTCAGAGGGAGGGTTAAATTTCGTATATATATGCCGAATAAACCGGCTAAATATGGCATTAAGGTCATGGGTCTGGCAGATGCACACAATGCATATATTTACAATGCCTACATCTACTCCGGCAAAGGCTGTGATGGAGCCACACTTTCTACAGCAGAAAAGAAAAAGAGCATTCCCACGCAGTCTGTAATCCGCCTATCTAAAGGGCTGTATGGCACAAACAGAAATATTAGTTGCGACAATTGGTTTTGTTCTGTGGAACTTGCCCAGGAGCTACTAGCTCACAATTTGACATTAGTTGGGACACTAAAAAGAAACAGACCCCAGATACCAGCAGAATTTCAAGCAAGAAGCGATCGTGAAATTGGGTCCAGCCTTTATGGCTTTACGAAAGAAATGACTCTGCTTTCTTATGTCCCAAAAAGGAATAAGGCAGTCCTACTTCTTTCGTCAATGCATCATTCCAATTACACTGACGTTTCAAATGATAAACCTGAAATCATATCTTTTTATAACGCCACAAAAAGTGGAATAGACACGCTAGATATGAAGTGCAGTGTTTATTCTACTAATCGCAAAACAAGAAGGTGGCCGTTGGCTATTTTTTACCACATGGTGGCCATGGCTGGATCAAACGCAAGTATACTTTATGGACTTTTTGGAGAGAAGAAAACCGTATCACGTTTTGATTTCCTGAAAAGAGTTTCTCTATATTTGGTCTACGATTTCGTAAAATCCCGACTGGCAATCTCCAATCTGCCTCAAGAGCTACAAAGTATTATTTCATCTTTAGAAGAAGAGGCAGCAAAAGAAAAGCAAATCGTTAGCCAACGGAATAAATTTGTTGTTCGAGTTGATGAGTGTCCGACGGACACACTTGGTAAAAGAAAAACCTGTCGATTTTGTCCATATCAAAAAAAGAGGAAAACTGCCTACAAGTGTATTTCTTGCGAAGAACCAACGTGCTTGGAGTGTTCACGAAAAGTGTGCAAGACTTGTGCAATTAAAAATAAAAGTTAAATTTTTTCTTTGCATTACATTTTAGTATTCATTTTCTTTGTGTTGTAACTATAATAATGTAAAAAAAAAGTATTTCTAAAGGAGTAATGTGTAAACAACAAAACACTGCAAATTAAAGTTTTTCCTAGTAATAAACTTGAATTTACTGGTATTTTAACAAATATTATGGTTCAAAAACCTATTATTATGTTTAATTACACCTTAAAGAGAGAGAGAAGCAACGTAGAAGTGCGGAAAAGTCATAAAAATAGAGAAAAATACACTTTAAATGTCCTAGCGGTCTAGCAGACCGATGTTCCATCTTACCGCCGAGTAAAAGATGTTCCGGTTAGAGGGTTAACTACTTTCGTTTGCTCCTTTCCGCGTCCTGTTTTGACGAATTTCCTTGGATTTCTTCGTGCTTCCACAACACGTGGAGAAAGCCACATTGTCACACTCAATAGCTTGTGGAGATCACACACTTGATGTACAGCCGTTTTCAAAATTATCATCATCTTTATCAATATTATTCACGATTTAATCTACAGTGTGATTTTACTTTCTGTTACGGCGTGACTACCCCGCGTTGGCTGGACGAAGTCATTGTTTACGACAATGCCAGCAGCATACTATTAACTCCTGCTGCATGCCTGTCCCGCACCCACAGCACGGTCGATGCAATTACTTTTTTGCTATAGGTGAAAGTAAACTGAACAGTGAATCATTTAGGCAATGTTTTCGTTCGATCCCTCGTACCCTGCGGCCCGCTCGCAAGTGTTTTAAAAGTCTAGTTGTTACAACTTAATGTTTCTCCGTGTATATGTATGATATTTGAGCATTAATTATCTTTATGTGAAGTTTATATGTGTATAACTGTAGGAACCAGTAAATACGGCATTAACTGGACCTTTCTCAATTGAGCCTGAAGTTAGAAAATACACTCCTGGAAATTGAAATAAGAACACCGTGAATTCATTGTCCCAGGAAGGGGAAACTTTATTGACACATTCCTGGGTTCAGATACATCACATGATCACACTGACAGAACCACAGGCACATAGACACAGGCAACAGAGCATGCACAATGTCGGCACTAGTACAGTGTATATCCACCTTTCGCAGCAATGCAGGCTGCTATTCTCCCATAGAGACGATCGTAGAGATGCTGGATGTAGTCCTGTGGAACGGCTTGCCATGCCATTTCCACCTGGCGCCTCAGTTGGACCAGCGTTCGTGCTGGACGTGCAGACCGCGTGAGACGACGCTTCATCCAGTCCCAAACATGCTCAATGGGGGACAGATCCGGAGATCTTGCTGGCCAGGGTAGTTGACTTACACCTTCTACAGCACGTTGGGTGGCACGGGATACATGCGGACGTGCATTGTCCTGTTGGAACAGCAAGTTCCCTTGCCGGTCTAGGAATGGTAGAACGCTGGGTTCGATGACGATTTAGATGTACCGTGCACTATTCAGTGTCCCCTCGACGATCACCAGTGGTGTACGGCCAGTGTAGGAGATCACTCCCCACACCATGATGCCGGGTGTTGGCCCTGTGTGCCTCGGTCGTATGCAGTCCTGATTGTGGCGCTCACCTGCACGGCGCCAAACACGCATACGACCATCATTGGCACCAAGGCAGAAGCGACTCTCATCGCTGAAGACGACACGTCTCCATTCGTCCCTCCATTCACGCCTGTCGCGACACCACTGGAGGCGGGCTGCACGATGTTGGGGCGTGAGCGGAAGACGGCCTAACGGTGTGCGGGACCGTAGCCCAGCTTCATGGAGACGGTTGCGAATGGTCCTCGCCGATACCCCAGGAGCAACAGTGACCCTAATTTGCTGGGAAGTGGCGGTGCGGTCCCCTACGGCACTGCGTAGGATCCTACGGTCTTGGCGTGCATCCGTGCGTCGCTGCGGTCCGGTCCCAGGTCGACGGGCACGTGCACCTTCCGCCGACCACTGGCGACAACATCGATGTACTGTGGAGACCTCACGCCCCACGTGTTGAGCAATTCGGCGGTACGTCCACCCGGCCTCCCGCATGCCCACTATACGCCCTCGCTCAAAGTCCGTCAACTGCACATACCGTTCACGTCCACGCTGTCGCGGCATGCTACCAGTGTTAAAGACTGCGATGGAGCTCCGTATGCCACGGCAAACTGGCTGACACTGACGGCGGCGGTGCACAAATGCTGCGCAGCTAGCGCCATTCGACGGCCAACACCACGGTTCCTGGTGTGTCCGCTGTGCTGTGCGTGTGATCATTGCTTGTACAGCCCTCTCGCAGTGTCCGGGGCAAGTATGGTGGGTCTGACACACCGGTGTCAATGTGTTCTTTTTTCCATTTCCAGGAGTGTATTTGCACTTCATATAACTGATTTTGCAAAACTGGCACCCACAATTCACTTACGAGGCCGTCTACCTTTTTGACCCGTTGCGCAATCATAAAATGTTAAATTTCGTATCAGGGTGAGTGGGGAGCGTACTGAGTGTCGGGATGTCCACCAGGCAGAGAACACGAACAGACGACAGTCTCGTCACCTAACACGCGGCCTCTTGCACCTTCACTATTTCCGTGCTCAAACCTACCAACAAGGGTCGAAGTACATGGAAGGGAAGCAGTAGTTGCAAAGAGACTGTTACAGGATTGTGTAGCCCAACGCTGATTCTGTATATTGAGCAACAGTACAGGAAACCAATAAATTTGGAAAGGCAATTGAAATGCAAGAAAAAAAAAAGTCTCTGAGGTTTCCCGATGACATTGCATTTCTCTCATAGAAGGCAAAGACTTGGAAGAGGAAATGAACGGAATGGACAGTGTCTTGAAAATTGATTATAAGATGAACGTCAACAGAAGTTAAACAAAGGTACTAGAAAGTAATCGAATTAAATCTTCTGATGCTGAGGGAATTAGATTGGGAAATAAGGCAGTATAAGTAGTAGATGAGTTTGGTATTTCTGTTGCAAAGTAAATGATAAGAAAATGCTGACTGGTAATAGAAGAAAAATATTTCAAAAAAGGAAAATTTGTTAACATCTAATGTTTGGAAATCTTTTCTTAAGATATTTGTCTTGAGTGTAACATTGTACTAAAGTAAAACGTGAAAGTTAAACACAATAGAACAGAAGCTATTGAAATGTGGTGCTACTCGAAAAATGCCGAATGTTAGATGGGCATATGCAAAAACTAATGAACTACTGAATCGAATTGGAAAAAAAGAAATTTATGGCAGAATTCTAGTAAACGAAGGGATCGGTTGACAAGACACAAGATTGCGCTTCAAGGAAACGTAAATTTGGTAACGGTAGGAGAAGTGTGGTGTAAAAATTGTAGACGGAGGTTCGTATACAGGGTGTAAATTTTAAGTTGACAAACCAGAATAATTCGAGAAGTAATCTTCACACGAAAAAATGTGTAGAATCCAAAGTTGGTTATTTTCGAGGGAGACATATTCTGGTGATAAAATTAGCCCGCCACCCCAACCGATGGGGGTGGGGCGGGAGGCACCTTTAAAATTTCAAATGGGAATCCCCATTTTTATTGCAGAATCAGATTCTGCATAAAAAACTACGTACATTTTGTCTTATACTTTTTTTTTATTCTTGGTAGTTGGCGCTGTAATTCAAGAAAATGCATGTTCTCATTTTTGCGTGGACAATGGTTACGGATAAATAAAAAGTACTTATTTACTTAGTAAATTTTGATTCGCTAAAACTAAAACTCTCTCTCTCTCCCCATAGGGTGGGGTTTGAAAGAGAGGAATTAGAGTTTTATCAATGTTGAAATCTGCGGAAAAGATGAATATTTGGGTCAACATTTGTAAAACTCTAATTCCTCTCTCTCAAACCCCACCCTATGGGGAGAGAGAGAGAATTTTAGTTTTAGCGAATCAAAATTTACAAAGCAAGTAAGTATTTTTTATTTATCCGTAACCATTTTCCACGCAAAAATGAGAACATTGATTTTCTTGAATTACAGCGCCAACTACCAAGAATCAAAACAAATGTTTAAGAAAAAATGTATGTAGTTTTTTATGAAGATTCTCATTCTGCAATAAGAAATGGGGGTTCCCATTTGAAATTTTAAAGGTGCCTCCCGCCCCACCCAAAGGAGGCCACCAGGAGATGTCTCCCTCGAAAGTAATCAACATTGGATTCTACACATTTTTCCGAGTGAAGCTTATTATTAGAGTTATTCTGGTTTGTCAACTTAAAATTGACACCCTGTATAGTAAGGAAGTTCAAATGGATGTAGGCTGCAATAGTTATGCAAAGTTATGAGTCGTATTTCTTCAAACTTATGGGTGTGAACTGTATAGTTTGAAATATTTTAAAGATCTCAAGATTTCAATGTAGATATTCTCTACATTTTCCTTTGCAATTTCTAAGGATGACCAACGTGTGGCCGAAATAGGCGTCGACTGATAGCTTGTTACTGTGATTGTGTCTACAAGAATTAAAAATTTTTGTATAAGTCACTGGCTTTCTGGTTTTATGCGCCACTGAAATATGGCCTCTTTATGTCATGCCTTTGGAGATGTTCATTTATCATAATCATCTACTGTGTTTTGTTACAACACTGCTTACACTCAATATTATAACTGCCACCATTGCTACGTTGCATCCACGTAGAAAAAAATCGCAACACCAAGGAGTAGTTGTGTAACAAAAACGACAGTCGGTAGGTGTATTTCTACATTTGAAATATGGCGTCTTTCAAATTTGGCGCCAGTCGCATAAGAATGAGGACGCAAATCAAGTTTGTTTTCAATACGAGGTGCATTCAAGTTCTAAGGCCTCCGATTTTTTTTCTCCGGACTGGAAAGAGATAGAAACATGCGCATTGTTTTAAAATGAGGCCGCGTTCATTGTCAATACGTCCCAGAGATGGCAGCGCCGTACGGCAGACGGAATTTTACCGCCAGCGGCGAGAATGAGAACTGTTTTAAATACTTAAAATGGCAACGTTTTCCTTACTTGAACAGCGTGCAATCATTCGCTTTCTGAATTTGTGTGGTGTGAAACCAACTGAAATTCATCGACAGTTGAAGGACATGTGGTGATGGAGTTATGGATGTGTCGATAGTGCGTTCGTGGGTGCGACAGTTTAATGAAGGCAGAACATCGTGTGACAACAAACCGAAACAACCTCGGGCTTGCACAAGCCGACCTGACATGATCGAGAAAGTGGAGAGAATTGTTTTTGGGGATCGCCGAATGACTGTTGAACAGATCGCCTCCAGAGTTGGCATTTCTGTGGGTTCTGTGCACACAATCCTGCATGACGACCTGGAAATGCGAAAAGTGTCATCCAGGTGGGTGCCACGAATGCTGACGGATGACCACACGGCTGCCCGTGTGGCATGTTGCCAAGCAATGTTGACGCGCAAAGACAGCATGTATGGGACTTTCTTTTCGTCGGTTGTGACAATGGATGAGACGTGGATGCCATTTTTCAATCCAGAAACAAAGCGCCAGTCAGCTCAATGGAAGCACACAGATTCACCGCCACCAAAAAAATTTCGGGTAACCACCAGTGCTGTATAAATGATGGTGTCCATGTTCTGGGACAGCGAGGGCGTAATCCTTACGCATTGCGTTCCAAAGGGCACTACAGTAACAGGTGCATCCTACGAAAATGTTTTGAAGAACAAATTCCTTCCTGCACTGTAACAAAAACGTCCGGGAAGGGCTGCGTGTGTGCTGTTTCACCAAGACAACGCACCCGCACATCGAGCTAACTTTACGCAACAGTTTCTTCGTGATAACAACTTTGATGTGATTCCTCATGCTCCCTAATCATCTGACCTGGCTCCTAGTGACTTTTGGCTTTTTCCAACAATGAAAGACACTCTCCGTGGCCGCACATTCACCAGCCGTGCTGCTATTGCCTCAGCGATTTTCCAGTGGTCAAAACAGACTCCTAAAGAAGCCTTCACCGCTGCCATGGAATCATGGCGTCAGCGTTGTGAAAAATGTGTACGTCTGCAGGGCGATTACGTCGAGAAGTAACGCCAGTTTCATCGATTTCGGGTGAGTAGTTAATTAGAAAAAAGATCGGAGGCCTTAGAACTTGAATGCACCTCGTACACGGTGTAACGATCGAGAGCGTTAATTACCTTTGAGACTGGTTGTGGTGCGCTGATGTTAGTCAAGAATGCCTTTAAGGCGCCAAAGACGTCATTATCAACACCTCACAGAGTTTGAACGAGGTCGTGTGATAGGGCTACGAGATGCGTGGGTGTTACTTCTGCTATAGTGGGAAATGACTTTGTCAGGAATGTAGCAACTGTAGACGATTGCTGGCAGCGGTGGTCACGAGGATGTATGGTCGCGAGAAGACCGGACTGCGGACGGCCACATGACACTACCGAGACGGACGACCATCATGTTCGGCGTGGGGCTCTGGCACATTCAGATGGTTCAAATGGCTCTGAGCACTATGGGACTTAAGCGCTGAGGTCGTCAGACCCCTAGAACGTAGAACTACTTAAACCTAACTAACCTAAGGACATCACACACATCCATGCCCGAGGTAGGACTCGAACCTGCGACTGTAGCGGTCGCGCGGTTCCGGACTGAAGCGCCTAGAACCCATCGGCCACAGCGGCCGGCTCTGGCACACTGTAATGTATTTGTAGCAGTAATTTGAGCAGCAGTTGGTACCGTAGTGACACAACAAATTGTTACAAATCGCTTACCTCAAAGGTAACTCAGAGCGGTATACCTTGTACTGACTCCTGGCCACCGCCATTCGCGATTTCAGTGGTGTTAAGCGAGAGCTCATTGGAGGGAAGGTGTGTTTTCTGATGAAAGCTGGTTCTGCCTCGGTGCCAGTGGTGGCCTGTGTTGCTTAGGAGGAGGCCACTTGAGGACCTGCAACCAATTCGTCTTCTTGCTGGACACACTTGACCTACACGTAGAGTTATGGCCTGGATTGTAACTTTGTATGACAACAGCAGCACTTCCATGGTTATCCCACGCAACCTGGCTGTAAATCTGTACGTCAGTCTCGTGATTTAACCTGTTGTCCTGCCAAAAAATGAACAGCATTCCTGGGCGTGTTTTCCAACAGGATAACGCTTGGCCATTAAAATGCTCTAAAGAGTGTCGATACGTTGCCTTGGCGTGTTACACCTCCAGATCTGTATCCAACTGAGCACATATCGGACAATTTCAGCGTCATACACAAAGAGCATTAACCGTCCATATACTGACCGACCAAGCGCAATTCCGTCCCACAAACTGACGTTCGGTTGTTTGCAAATATCGTCAGTAAAACTTCCATTTCGTTTCGCCTCTTAAAGCTTGTCCACTTCATTACGAATTGTGGGGCTAAGAGTTTGGACCTTCTGCTTTAAGTCGAAAACAGTACAGTCTTTCTGAAACTACTTCTTATGTTCGCCTAACTTTTCATAAACCACGGGCTACAATTTTATTTATGGATTCTTCCGTTACTTCTTGATAGAACAATTCCATATTTAAGGTTAAATAACAAGAACACTGTTTTTGTTTTACTGATTTTTGTTTATTTAAAACTAGACGTATTAGGCCATCTCCCTGAAGATGGCCTAATAAGCCGAAAACTAATTTGAAATAAACAAAAATCAATAGAACAAAAACTGCAGGAAGATGGCCTGATAGCTGAAAACTGGTTTGAAATAAACAAAAATTAGTAGAGCAAAAACTTCATGAAGGTGGCCTAATAAGGCGAAAACTAGTTTGAAATAAACAAAAATCAGTAGAACAAAAACAGTGTACTCGTTATTCAACCTTAAGTACGAGTTATGAGTTTTTATTTATATAGTCATTGTTCTTATCCGCCGAAAATACGGACATAATATATTCAACTGAGTAAGCACATTTATAAAATCTTTTCAGATCTTGGCTGAAGTAAGAACACGACATAAACCCCACGACTAATCTACAGTAACTAAAGGGGACGGATTTCTCGCTGTGGCTCAAAATACTGACACTGTCAACAATCGATAAATCTGGCGTGTGATCCTTTTTTCACAAAGCAGGAGATATCCCGCCCGCGTACTCTTGCAGTTAAGCTACACGATAAAAGTTGGTAGAAGTTAAGCGTTCTGACAGCGACGGGGAAATCGGGGCCGACCAACCGTTATGTCACCCTCTGCCAATCGCGTCACTGGATGCGGTATGGAGAGCCATGTGTCAGCATACCGCATCTCCCGGTCGTTGTCGGGTTTGTTGACCTTGGAGCCGATGCTACTCCGTCTAGACGCGCCTCAGTTGTCCTCACGAGGAGTGTTGCATCCCGTACCAGCCATCTTGCCGAGGAAAAATCCCTAGCAGTACGGGGAATCGAAGATGGGTCCCCTGCATGGCGGTCATGCGCGCTGACCACTCAGCGAGGTAGACAAACTACGCACGAACGAACACATATATTTTACTTGCCGCCTGCAATTTAATAAGCGACAAACTGGTCATAATGGCCGATAAAACGAGATTTCTACAAGCTTGTATTTGTTTTAATTCGTGAGAAAGTTTAATTTTGCAAGCGATTTACTTTGTTGGTGCGACATGATAGCGGAAGTGTCTGTTCCACTTCGTAGTGCCTCATGATAATGTCTCACTTTTCTCTTGCGTGGTACTGAGGAACAGACAGTAGTTTTGAGTGACGCTAAGGCAAGGAGTCTGGGCGAACAGCACCTACGTGGCGTTGCCTGCGCACGTTGCGGTATAATTTCTTGTCAAATACAGAGCGAGGGGAAAGCCGATACGATAATGGAGAGCACAATCCCATCAAACCACTCGCCGCCATTTCAACGTGCAGTCACCAAAAGTGCCCACCATATCATCAAGGGGCAAAAACTGTTCAGCTTATAGTTCATAATTTATTTATACCGGGTTTTACGAGATTCAGACTGAAATACGCACAACTAACATAAACTCGATTTCCAGTTATGGGCGACAGTTCACGAGGGCACTAATCTGCTTATGGCATAGTTAATAAAATATGAACAAACTGTAAGTTCCAGTAAAGCTGTAATGTTATTTTCAAATACAATTATGTTCGGTAAACTCCTACATTTTAAAGGTTTTCACATTGCAAAAATTTTCCGCTAGTTCTTTAGTGAACAGATGGTTTATTTATTGTTAAAAGAGATGGTTCATAACATTTTACTTCATGAAAATGTATTTCATCGACAAACTTGGTCCGACACGTCTTATAATGCTGTGAAGTGCCACGTGATGGTTTACTTTACCGTTCCACTAGTGGGTTGAGCGTTGGAAGAATATGCTTCCACACAAGCGACGTTATTGTCTGTCCCCCCTTGCCCAAATGCATCCACCGGATCTTTGGGCTCTTCGTAAGAGCTTTAAAAATATGTGTAAACTCATTGATCTTTGAAATGGGTTGCTTTTTCTGCTAAAATAAGCGCTACAGAGACAATCCTCTGTGCCAGAAATAAATTTATTTTTGCTACAGGGCTAAACATTATACTAAGAGAGAATCAGATTTCATTTAAGATACTTCGCCGGCCGAAGTGGCCGTGCGGTTAAAGGCGCTGCAGTCTGGAACCGCAGGACCGCTACGGTCGCAGGTTCGAATCCTGCCTCGGGCATGGATGTTTGTGATGTCCTTAGGTTAGTTAGGTTTAACTAGTTCTAAGTTCTAGGGGACTAATAACCTCAGCAGTTAAGTCCCATAGTGCTCAGAGCCATTTGAACCATTTAAGATACTTCCTTATAACTTTGAAAACATTAAGTAAAAGCAAAATGAACTTGAGCTGTTGTATTATTCCAACTTCAACAAAAATATGCTCCTTGCTAAACTGAGTGAAAAGAATGAACATAAAACATTTCTGTTGCGTTTTTAGCTTAATAATGGAACTTTTTAATTCTATAATTTACAAATTATTTCAGTGTACATTGGAAAAAGTGGGAAAGAAATACAAAATCATATAATTTTTTACTGATGTGACAAACAAAGTCATTGTTCGTCTGCGTAAGTTGTTTTGCTACTTTTGAAGAAAGCTCGCTAGTAAATTGTTAAAGTTTTGCACATTTGTCATGAAAGTAGCTGAAAATTAACAACCATGGTGGAAATCGTCATGTCTGCAACTCGGAAGGAGATCAAAAATTTGTGTGCGATGCGAAATGGAAAAATCCTATTAATAAAATCATCTGAGGAAGACGCATGGAATACCTCACTCAATAGGTACAAGTGTGTAGTAAATTACAATACAAGACGTGCTGAAGTAGTATCGTATTTCTTGTTAACGCAGAGCTGGGGGAAATTTTGGGCCGAAGTAAATGGGAACTCAACTGAAAATTTATCTCGTAAACGGTTCGTTTGTGGACCCATGTTTATTAGAACGTTTTTGCTTCTATTATCGAATACTTTCAGCCGTTTCATTTTCCGTCATTTATTTGGGTACAGTCTGTCAAAGTGTTTTCCAGTTGGGCACTTCTGGCGGCCCTCTCAGCTTGGTGAGACCAAACGCCGCTTGGGGCAGAAAGTGCTGTTGGCGAAGTTAGGAGCATATGGAGTAAGTTCACAGCTATGTGAGTGGCTCGAAGACTTCCTAAATAATAGAACCCAGCATGTTGTCGCCGAAGGTGATTGTTCATCAGAGACAAGGGTATCGTCAGGAGTGTCCCAGGGAAGTGTGATTGGAGCTGTTGTTCTCTATATGCATAAATGAGTTGGTGAATTGGGAGGGCAGCAATCTGCAGTTGTTTGCTGACGACGTTGTGGTGTACAGTAAGGTGTCGAAGTTGAGTGACTGTAGGAAGATACAAGACGACTTAGACAAAATTTCTAGTTGGTGCGATGAATGGCAGCTATCTTTAAATGCGGAAAAATGTAAGTTAATTTGTATGAGTAGGAAGAACAAACCCGTAATGTTCGGATACAGTATACTAGTGTCCTGCCTGACACAGTCAAGTCGTTTAAATATCTGGGCGTTACGCTGAAGAGCGATATAAGGTGGAAGGAGTATGTGAGAAGTGTGGTACGGAAGGTGAACTGTCGACTTCGGTTTACCGGGAGAATTTTAGGACAGAGTGGTTCACTTGTCAAAGGAGACCGCATATAGGACCCGGTTTGATCTGTTCTTGAGTACTGCTCGAGTGTTTGGGATCCGTAACAGGTCGAATTGAAGGAAGATACCGAAGCATTTCAGAGGAGGCTTGTTAGATTTGTTACCGGTAGGTTAAAACGACAAGCGGCTGTTACGGAGAAGCTTCTAGAAGTGAAATGGGAATCCCTGAAGGGAAGGCGACGTTCTTTTTGGAGAAACACTATTGAGAAAATTTAGAGAACCGGCATTTGAAGCTGACGAACGATTCTACTGCCGCCGACATACGCTGCGCCTAAGAACCACGAAGATAAGACACAGGAATGAGGGCACATACGGAGACATACAGACAGTCGTGTTTCCCTCCCTCTATTTGCGAGTGGATCAGTAAAGGAAATGACAAGGTGTGGTACAGGTTACCCTCCACTACGTACCTTACGATGGCTTGCGGAGTATCTATGTAGACGAAGATGTAGAAATTATCTTGCGAAGAACGACTGCCTCATTTTAACATGCACGATATAGGTACAGAGAGTCTGAGAACTACTCGTAGTTGCTGCACTAAAAACTAACACCTTCGAGCGGCTATCCGATACTGGTGTTCAACATTTCTCTTACACTATCCGCCCGGATACCCGCGCGTATTACAGCGCCGCTTCCGTGACGGGGGACGGGGAGGAGCGCCGGTCCCAGATCGAATCCGTCCGGTGGATTTCCGACCGGGATCGATGTGGCTGCCAGCCTGGATGTGGGTGTTTAAAAAAAAAAAAAAAAAAAAAAGCAGCTCCCCATATCCAGCTATGTGAATACTAGGCTGGTACCCAAGTCATCCCTCGCTTACACGATTCGCAAACATTTACAAAACTGAAACTTCGTGGCAGATTAAACCTGTGTGCCGAACGCGACTCGAACTACGGACCTTTGCCTTTCGCGGGTAAAGAAAACTTTTGCTCTCTTTCACGCTACGCTACACGAAGAAAGTTTGCTTTCACGAATTCCATTTCGAGGGATAACGTAAGAAGGGCATCTAGCCACCTCTTAATTAAACCGTGCCACAACCGTTAATAGCCATGGGGATCCTACGCCGATGCGGGACAAGGACACAACAAGATGAATGACATTTCTGTTACGCTCTGTTGCCAGTCATATATGTCCATCAGCATCCGCTCAGCTGTCCTTTGTGTACGGTAGATGGACTCAATCAGTCCGAAACGATATACTTTATTCTGTCTACTCGTCCATTATCATACCTCACCATCAATGCAGATTCATGAACTCTTGGCTAGAGGGGAGTGTCGTCTTTCACAACAACCGCATGCAGAATGAAAGTAGGGCGCGTGAGGTGCTAGCTTATATCAGTAAGGCAATAAATTGCAATGCTCGCTATCTCTCAATGATTTTCATCAAACGAAAAAGACGGTTTTGTGAAATAACGTGTGCCTAGACTTTTAGTACTCCAATGTGCGACTATGTGGGATACGAATATATTCACAAAGAAGAGGCAAAACAAATTGTAGTGTGTATGTGTGTGTGTGTGTGTGTGTGTGTGTGTGTGTGTGTGTGAGAGAGAGAGAGAGAGAGAACAAGCACCAGATACTAATGCGACGTCCCAGCACTATTTTTTTGAACGATATCTGCAACTCAAAAGATGAGATGCTTTGAACTGTACGATAAGCCAGCATTAAAGGCGTCACCCGTTACGCTCGCCACGGTATTACGCGGACAGCATATAGCGGCAGTCTGTCGCGACAGTAAACAAACGAGAACTAAGACTGACCGAGGGGTGAGGAGCGGTGCGAGGGAATAAGCCCCGCCTCCATCTAGAAGGCTTGCCATCCTACGTCCGCGTTCTGTGTTTCCAAAAAAGCAGAACTGACACAATGGTCGTAGGGATCGCTGATTCCTTTTATTGTTGTGAGGGTCGCACTCGAATCTCTTTATGCACCATGATTAGTCTCTTCACTCATTACAAAATAAGAAAAGAAAACAAGCAACCTGCAACACGAAAGTAAACTGGAGTACACAAAACATTTGGTAGTGGCTACACTGCAATAGTTTGCTGTGGTTGGCAGCGGTAATTCAGGCCCAACCTCCACCGGTATCTTAGCTACAGACAACACATTAGCCACCGTGCCCTCATTCAAGCGATAGGTGACATATGTAATCGACTACTACTTCACTTTGTATCTTGATGTTCCGAAAGTTGTCGGCACAGCAGGAAACATTCCTTTCACTATAAAACGAAGACCTGTACACCACTCGGGTGGCCAGCAAATCCATCTGCTCGCAACCATTTCTACTACACCAACACCTTCTCTGGGCAAAAATTTACCTGTATAATCTTAATGTTCGCTTGCAGGACTTCTCTTCTGCAGCTCTTCCTGGTAGGATGGTGATTATTTATTTTAATTCTTTACTTAAATAAAAACTGTACTCACAGTTGCACATGAATCATTTTTCTAAATCTCATGGTTTGTTTAACGACGTTTTTGTCGACCACGTAAGTGATAACAATAGATGACTCAAATACTGAACTTACAGTTCTTCGGAAACATTTATGGAAACACAAACAGATGTGCTTTCATTACTTGTTTTCTAGTTTTAGACAATCTGTTCCCCTTTTTCTCTGGACAGTTGTGAAAGGAATCCGTATTTCTCCCCTATCTCGTGCTAAACTACTGAACTGATTTGAACCAAAGTTGGTACACACATCACTTACTCTCTGAAAAGAAGCGCTGTGGGGTAAGAATCACCTACCTATCATAGGGGAGGCTGGGGGGAGGGGGGTGAAAATTAAGGGTAGCCTACGACGCACACACTTTATGCGGAGATTATCTGAGAATGAGAACGCTTCATCACTTGCAAAAAAACTTTACACATAATTTCAAACCGTTACGAAGCTTTTCCTCACCGACACCCCCACAATATTACGAAAGGAAAAAAAAAATGTTTATCGCTATTACATTTCGCTGTTCATGCAATAAAACTGCCGCACCAGACATCACTTTTTAACCTATAATTCTATTGTGATACATTTGGCAGAAGTATTCACATATACCACTCAATGTACCTGTAAGAATTACATCGTTGTACAACACACTGTTACTGTGCGGCTGGTCCCGGTGGAGGTTCGAGTCTTCCCTCGGGCATGGTTGTGTTTGTGTTTGTCCTTAGGATAATTTAGGTTAAGTAGTGTGTAAGCTTAGGGACTGATGTCCTTGGCAGTTAAGTCCTATAAGATTTCATACACATTTGAACAATTTTTGAACAACACACTGTTCAGAAGATATTACGTCATTAACACTGAGATGCGTCAAAAACTTCCGCATAATGTATTACGTTTTAATTAGTTATTTCTTTATTACTACCCATATTCCAAACTCAGGTTGCAGACTGTATCCACATATGCTGCTGAATATACCTGTAAAATTAATTTTGAATGACACTTACTTCAGGAGGTAAGACGTAATAAACATTGAGCCATGTGAAAACGAATGTGCAGGGCGAAATTCACCAGAGATGCAGGTGAAATATGTGTACAAATATGTTAAATACATGTGGTATGTGTGCAAACGGGTCAAACTGTGACCAAAAAGCTCCTCCTAAGTCCGTGATGGATTTCAATCAAACTTGGTACACTTGTTACCAACTATCTGGAATGTAATTCATTAGGGGTAAAGAACCACGAATCTCTTATTGCGATGGGAGTAATGGAGAGTGAAGGGTGGGGGACAAGGAGATGGAGACCCAGAGAGGAGAAAGGAGGAGATAGACATATACAGGAGGGGAGGAGGTGATGGGCAGAGAGAGGGTGGAGGGGATGTACAGACAGAAGGGGAAGGTGGAGATGGAGATAGATATGGGGAGATGGAGGTGGACAGAGAAAGTGAAGATGTGGGGATGGACAGACAGAGGGTGAGGAGGAGATAGACACAGAAAGGGGGAGGAAAAATGGTCAGAAGGAGAGGGAGGAGGGAATGGACAGGGGAATGATGGGATGGACAGAGAGAGGGGGTAGGAGGAAATGGACAGAGAGATGGGGAGGAAGAGGAGATAGACAAACTGAGAGGAGGCGATGGGCAAAGAGAAGAGGGAGGAGAAAGGGACAAAAGGAAACGGATAAAGAGTCGGGAGTGGAGGAGATGGACAGTGAGAGATGGATAGAGGAGAGCATGAGATGGAAAGAGATAAGTGGAGACGGAAGACCCGGACAATGCCAGGTACTCAGCTAGTTAAATATACAAAGTCCCCGATTTCTTTGTGTTTCACTTTAAGTAACAGTGCTTTAAACTTGACGCCACCAAGAGCTTTAGTTAATAAGAAATATAGACTGCGCAGATCGTTGATATCGTTTATTGAGTTGCATAAACTATTTTGTCAGTTCATCTCACATTCCTGTGACCAAAATGACATTCTATTGGAATCTTGTACGCAGTTATTTACATGACTCAACTATTAGCCAGTAGTTTACAACCCAAAATTTTTCTGGCGTAGGGAGATCTTCGGCCACGTGCTGCTAAATAATGAGGTGCTTGAAGAAAAAGTAATAAGTGGCGCCTCTAATCCTCGAGACGCAGATGTGGCGCCAAATCGAAGGACTTGCAGTCAGCTGACAAGGACAGTACAAGCTAAACACCAATCGGCATTTACTTATTTATTGACAAATGATCTTCCATCTGAAGCATGTCGTTGTACTGAAGTAGAATACAACACTGAAGTAGCTTAAACTTTTGTATTTGCTTCATTAAATGATTTATTTAATAGTTAAAGCTTATCAAACACTCAGACACGTCCCTGGTGTGAGTAGACAAGTTTAGCTTTAAAAACAGAGCTGTTACTACACGACTTAGCATGGTCCTATGGACAACAACAGGTGTAAAAATAAAAAGCAACTAAGTTGCGCAAAGCCTTTTGCAATACCTGGCTTATTCGCTGTTTCTTGTAGGTCTGGGCCTCTTGTTTCCATTTCAATTCAGACGGCTTCTTCATATTCAAATGCTCTGCAAAAAGCGTGTACTCCAGCTTTCAGTGGTATTCTCGTACAGGGCTAAGAGGTTGGCAGATTTTGTCTTATCGCATATCACTCTGCTCATTACGGGGAAACCACGCTATTCTAAGGCGCCTACTTGACATTTCACTGAAGCATAATTACCAATCAGGGACGAGAAGCCGAAGTGTGGAGGCTCGAGCGCACTGATTTCTCCAGATCTGCAGCTCAGGAGGTGCATTGGGACAGCATTCAAGACGCCATTTGCCGACGTCACAGTCACGTGATACGACACGTCACTGTCATGTTAGCAAGGTGGTTAACAAGCTTGTATGCGCTGTTTGGTTTGTAGGAGCTCTGTGGTAGGCTTTTGAGGGTTGGGTAGTTTCTGCCGTTGAACATCGCACTTTCCACAACATCCCTCCCAACTCGAGCATACTTATTTCCCAGTCTTGAGATTTTTCAGTTTGTTGAAAATGGCTTCTTACTTTTGTGCCAACATTTCCTGTTACTAAGTATAGACAAGTTTTATGTTTTGGCACCACTTTCAAATAAATGCAGATGGATACGGAGAAAATTAAAGCTGTACGGGATTTTTCGTATCATCCATAACGGAAGTGTTTTGAACGCAATCTGCTCTGGATCACTTAAAGTAATTTTCTTGGGAATATTTTTAAATTACTATATTTTCCACACAATTTAAAACATAGGGGAAAATAGTGTACACATGATGTTTCTGGTCGGTGTTTCATTGTAGTGACTGATTTTAAAATCACATAAAGGAGTGAGCGCTAGAGATCGCCATAAGCATTTTCCGTCATTATGTACGGATTTTGTTTTTGTTAGATATTAGCTTGTACTTTGTGCAGCATTTGTAAATATTACGCCTCCTACACAGTTAAGTGCTCTGTAATATATTACAGCTATTTCGAACATATTTTGAGTTCTTCAGTTACAGATTTTCATGACACGTAAAATTCCATATATTTTTAAAACTAGTTATGTAACGTGTGGACGATTAAGCCGTACTTCATAGGTCGTACACCACCTTGGAACAGAAGAAGGTCTTTTGCCATTCTCCATGTAACATTCGTAAATTCACAGAGTTTCTTTAAAGTACTATCAATTTTATCTGTCTCTAAAATGGAAATTTGTGATAGTTTCTGAGAGCTTCTATTTCAAAATACATTAACTTGTAATTGATTTTAATAATATTTCTTGATTAGGCTTCACTTGCTGATTATTGTTAGCGTATAGTCGAGTAATAATATAACGTATAAATAAGCAGTGACAAGATTTTCTCGACTTCAATTTTTTAAATTTCGATAGGATATATGTTCCTATACGCATGACCATACTATACCTCGGAACATGTTTTCCGGAGTAACTTACATAATTTCAGCAAAAGACTGCGACAAACAAAACGTGAATGACATCATTTAAAAATGTAATAAGAAATATATTAAACTTATATTACAGGGCTGGCTAGAGGCAAAAGTCTGAAAAGTGTTCCAGGGTACAACACTCCGCCCTACGAAGATGTTCGAATTGGGGCCGACTGCTCCCTTCTACAAGTCTTAAAACTCTGCAACGGGAATTTATGAACGCCCTGAATAACTACAGTTCTGTGCACAATATATAGACGTAACTCATACACTAATGAGAGAAAACATTATGGCCAGTGCCTACCGCGAATTTGAACGCCACCTGATGGTGTCGCCACCACACGATGCGGTAAGGGTAGAGACGAATGGGGAATGGATGCCACAAAGTTAAGACAACCACACTGTCAGACTCCTCACCTTCCTAACACGTCAAAGCTAGGAGAAGCACCACGCGCTGTGAATACAACACATTGGGCACTACGACAAACTATTGAAAACGGCGAGCAGTAAATTGGACATCGTTACAATTATGATAGGGCCGAAAATAGGGAAATCCACTATGACAAAGGGCAGATTGCTGACAAAAGGCAGACTGCTATGGCCCGGCGCCTGATCACGAGTAACTCAGAAATAGCGAAGCTGGTCTATTGCTTGCGTTCTATTGTCGTGACAATCTATGGAAAGTGGCTGAAGCACGGTGAAACCACAGACACGACTCATCACTGAACGTAGAGGCCGGAGGCTTGCCAGCTCTGTGAACAGGCAGGCGGCGATCTGAGGTAGGTCTGACGACACAGCACCATGTTGGTACCACACGTGTTTCGGAGCACACCGATCTGCGTGCATCGTTGAACATGAAGCTTCGTAGCAGACGGTCCCTAAGCGATCCCAAGTGACCCAACGGCATCGTCAATTACGACTGCAGTGGGGACGGGATCGTCGAGATTAGGTTGTGGATCAAAGAAACGTATCGCCTGGATGGATGAACCGCCATGACAGCTGTGGCCTATGTTAACATTATTGTGGACGACCTGCATTGGCTCAAATGGCTCTGAGCACTATGGGACTTAACTTCTGAGGTCATCAGTCCCCTAGAACTTAGAACTAATTAAACCTGACTCACCGAAGGACATCACACACATCCATGCCCAAGGCAGGATAACATGCATTCCTTCATTATTTATGTCTACCACACTGGAGACGAAGCCCGAGCATAGCTCGGGCCGCAATTTGTATTAACAAGATCACGCCCGAGTGTAGGTCGGTCGCGATTTTCTCGAAGCGGAAGGCACCTATCACTGAGAAATTGAACTCATTTCGTGGAGAACTATGTGGAGACGTTCTGCGACCTGCCCCTTGAATGGTGCTGCCTTCTGTTGTCAATTTACACAATTATTTCGAAAGAAACATTAGCGAACGTTACAGCTGCTGCCGTGAATGGCAGAGCGATTATGATCCTGAAGTTTGGCCCTTGTTTAGTATGTATTACTGTTGAAGGTATATCAATTACATATGCGACAGTAACGCTTTAAAAAACGGTATGAATGGCCGGTTTCATAAGCCCAATATACTTCCAAGTGGCCAGCCTCCGAAATGCTACCCGAAGGCAGTTGCATCTTCCAGTGGCATAACTCATCGTGTCACAAGACCAGAATCGTGCTAAAGTGATTTGAAGAGCATTACAGTAAAGCCTTGTTAATGTCTTGGCCAATAAATTCGCCTGATCTCAAACCGATGGACTGGATGTAGGACGCTATCGGGTTCCAGCTCCTCACCCACGAAACACCTACCCCTAATTTACGGGAACTGCGTTACCTTTCCGTATACGTCTCGTGCCACACACTTCCGGAATTGTACCAGCACGGTTATGAAGCAGATAGTCGTAATGTTTTGGTTCATCATCACCTTTTTTTTGTGGTAACGACGGCATCCAGCAAAACTGTCAGATACAAACAAATATTAGATACACAATGGTAGATTATCAAGATTTAAGTGAGTTTGAACGTGGCGCACGAGCGATGGGACTCAGCATCTCCGAGGTAGCGATGAAGTAGGGATTTTCCCGTACGACCATTTCACGAGTGTACCGTGAATATCAGTAGTCTGGTAAAACGTAAAATGTCCAACATGGCTGCGGCCGGAGAAAGGTCCTGCAAGAACGGGACCAACGACAACTGAAGAGAATCGTTCAACGTGACAGAAGTGCAACCCTCTCGCAAATTGCTGCAGATTTCAATGCTGGGCCAGCAACAAGTGTCAGCATGGGAACCATTCAACGAATCATCGATGTGGCTCTCAGAGCCAAAGCCCCATTCGTGTACCCTTGATGACTGCTCGACACACGACACAAAGCTTTCCGCCTCGCCTGCGCCCGTCAACACCGACATTGGACTGTTGATGACTGGAAACATGCCTGCTCGGACGTGTCTCGTTTCAAATTGTATCGAGCGGATGGATATATACGGGTATGGAGACAAACTCATGAATCCATGGACCCTGCATGTCAGCAGGGGGCTGTTCAAGCTGCTGGAGGCTTCGTAATGGTGTGGGTCGTGAGTAGTTGGAGTGATATGGGATCCCTGATATGTCTAGATACCACTCTGATAGGTGACATATATGTAAGCATCCTCTCTGATCACCTGCGTCCATACATGTCCATTGTGCAGTCCGACGGACTTCGGCAATTCCAGCAGGGCAATGGGACGCCCAATACGCCCATAATTCCTACAAAGAGGTTTAAGGAACATTCTTGTGAGTTTAACACTTCTGCTGGCCACCAAACTCCCCATACAGGAGCATTATCGAGGATATCTGGGATGCCTTGCAACGTGCTGTTCAGTAGAGATCTCCAACCCGTCGTACTCTTACAGATTTATAGACAGCTCTGCAGGATTCATGGTGACGATTCCCTCCGGCACTGCTTCAAACATTAGTCGAGTCCATGCCACGTTGTGTTGCAGCACTTCTGCGTGTTCGCGGAGCTCCTACACGATATTAGGCAGGTGTCAGTTTCTTTGGCTGTTCAGTGTATATGCGACTCTATGTAAACGTTGGATATCGGATGAAGTCTTAAATAATTTCGGGTGAAGTAACAAAATAACTCAAGTGCTCTTAACGCAAAGAAACTGACTTAAAGAGTAATGTCGGACTGTGAGAGACCGATGTGGGCTCCTAAACGTGCTCTGTGTGAAATAAAAAACTATGTTTAACTTGAGTGATCATTTCAACGAATCATTAAATATAGAATACAGTGCGCTGGTTGGTTGAGGCACTTCAATAAGCACCTGTGTATCTGACGCAACAAACTCCTTTTGATTCATCCCGATAGCCACAAAGATAGAAAATTTTAAAATAGATTAAAGGGGGGGGGGGTGCAGTGGTTTACAGTGAGAGAAGTTATCCATGTCGAATCATCAAAAGACGCAAGCACGGTGTCACGGACAGTAAGGGGTAGCACCACTGTTGAGTTAAAAAAAAATATTGCCTTGAAAGATGCTTTGAACCTTCTAAAATATGAAGCAAAAAGTCTAATCCCTAAAAAATATTATTCTATGGAATTCCGAGCTACTCCTGTAGCGCCACGGATGATCCGAAACGGCCTACCTGCGATAACTCGATACCCCCTGTAGTGTCTGAGTATAGTTAGAAGCATTTCAGAACAGTATGTCAGCTTGTTGTCAGCAAGCGTCAGTACGAAAAAGACAATTCTTCCGTTTCGAATCTTGATTTTTGTGTATAGTAATGATTTTTTATGGTTTATTTGTGGTCAAACTGTACACTATCAGTTTTGTCTTCCAGGTAAGAATGAGTTGTAAGAAAGTGTACTCGGACAGAAAAGGTATGAAAACAGCATCGAAGTAGTATGTCATCAAAGCATTCAAAGAACAGATATGCATTTGAGAGCAGTTTTTGCCGCACGATTTGAGGCGCCGTGTCACGGATTGCGCGCCCCCTCGCGCCGGAGACTGGAGTCCTCCCTCGGGTATGGGTGTGTGTGTGTGTGTGTGTGTCTGTGTTGTTCAAATGGCTCTGAGCACTATGCGACTTAACTTCTGAGGTCACCAGTCTGTGTGTGTTGTTCTTAGCATAAGTTAGTTTAAGTAGTGTGTAAGTCTAGGGACCGATGACCTTACCAGTTTGGTCCCTTAGAAATTCACACGCATCTGAACATTTTTTGAGATCAGTTCGGAAGGTTCTGTCTTTGCTAAGAAACTGAAAGATTTTGATGTGAATTACGGATTGAGCTATAGGTTTATTGTCTTGCCGTTTTCTCTATTGTTTCTCAAGTCTTAAAATGTAAAATGTGCAACGCAGATATCACTTTGCAAGAACAAAGTTCTCACGGCTTAGGCTTCAGAACAATTATTGCTAGTCCAAAGCGCCCAGAAGTTCTCATACCAAGTAGTTAGTGTATACGGAACGCTTGTGGAGTCAATCGTCGAATCGTCCCAGCAATGCGCCTGCTTGGAGCAGGGCTAAAAAGGAACTGTGAGGTGTTGCGCGTTCGTAGAATTTGCCACGACGATATTTCAATCGTTCCATGATTATCTAGTGGATATCATTTCGATCGCTACGGCAACAGTAAGCCACGCCAGCCATGCGATAGATAGTACGCCGCGCCAGCCATGGGATAGCAGATTAATGATAAAAGTTTTCTAAAAGCAAAATTTTTTCATTTGTCCCTGTCTACAGGGAGTTTGGAATTTCGCGTCGCAAAGTTCTAGGACTTATTAGGGGAGAGAGTACATAATATTTTGAATAGGACCCATGTCCGGAATCAAATACTTGTAAAAATGTTCGCGTTACTAACATGTTTGTAGATGGTTGCACCACGGGAACGGTACGTTTCCGGCCATGGGTTCCAATTTAAAATATTATCTACTAACTCCCTTCCCAAACTTCTAGAAGTCTGCAAAAGGAGTTTCCGAACGTCCTGTATAACACATTTTAAAACTTCAAACACGTTTTCCTCGGAATATGATCTTCAGAACGGCATGCAGCATAACTCCAAAAATTTTCAATTTCTTTCATTTGGAAATTTAAACACAACTTTGAAATAATATTTTCAGACATTTTTTAAAAAATACACTTAAATATATGCTCAATAACTAAAGCAAAGTATTATTTCTCTATCACATTTCCCTCTACCTTTTCTAGACCGTTACAGTGGTGTTACCCCTTAACTTTACAAAGAAAAATAGTGACTCAGCTGAGGCCTCCCGGAAGCCTGGAGTTCCAGGCCACGCGTTTCACCAGTCTGGGGGACTACATAAAGGGCCAATGATAGAAACTTCACAAAAATGGCTTCAAATGACTGTATTACTTGTACACAAATCGTAAGATTTTCAGACCCAGAAAGGATCAATAGACACAATTACTCCCTCTCTTACACAGAGTAGCGGCTCTGGCCGTTTCCAAATAATATATTACTGATTAAAATTTAGAAACTTCTAAGGAATAAAATTTATAATGCGATAAGACGCGAAAAGAACATGTCACGTTAGTTTTCTGAGAGATTGTTCCCTACATGGCTCGCAATGTTCGCTGTAAACGCACTCAAAAATGAATACCCCGATTGAGCACTTTTCGTTTACAACTTAATGTGTTAAGGGGCCGTTATCGATAACCTCACCGCGGCGTGCGACTCTAGTACCAAACTGCGTCAACGATCTAGCTGCAACAAGCTTAGAGATGGAGAAATTTATCAAGCTGCTCTTTGTGAACAATTGCTAGATATTACAGGTATTGAAAGAAGTTTCCGATCAAAATGAAACAAACCGTGCAATTAGGTAAGAGTGCTAAAATCCTTTTCTTTAAGCAGTTTATGACACACTGCGATGCCGTATCTGAGTGTTTGTCAAACCATTTACTCACGCGTTTACCCTTGCGAACACGGTTGTTGTCATCTTGGAAGACGGGAGTACAGCACACTCATTCTGAAGAGGAGGCAACAAGTGGGCACCGAGAATAAGTAAGTAAATATCCCGGTTCATGTCAGACGCAACTTTAATGAGTGGAACGAAATCATGGTACGAGAAACACACTGAAAACTTACCAGAATCACCACTGGCCTGAATTCCCTTCACACATTGCCGGTTAAGACCTTCGTTGGGTCATCGGTGCTGTTGACACCCTGCATAGTACGAAGAGAGGCAAAATCACGACTCGTCGGACTGCACTACGCACTTCCAGTCACCTGCTGCACAGTTTCTGTATAGTTTGGCCCACTGAAGAAGTGCCGCTTGATGTGACACACTGTCTACTATGGCCTTTTACGACCTATCCGATTCCAAACGTCAATTGAACGCAGCTATCTTCACAATGTTTGCTCAGAAACTGGTTGAGATGGACCTGCATTCATTGAAAGCAGCATTTCCTATTGGGGTGGAAACCGACTGTACGAGGTGTTACCCAAGAAAACCGAATTATTTTTCAAAAATTACATATTTTCAAACTGTTTACAAAACAATCTTATCCCCTTAAAAGCACTCTCCATTACAACTAATACATTTGTCCCACCTGTGCTTCCACTGTTCGAAACATATTTTGTAATGATTTTAAGCAATGGTTGACAGGTCCTCCCTCGTTTGGTTCTTGCCTTTTTCACTGTTGTCAAATCGGTGTCCTTTCATGCCCCTTTACGAGGTGCATTCAAGTTCTAAGGCCTCCGATTTTTTTTCTCCGGACTGGAAAGAGATAGAAACATGCGCATTGTTTTAAAATGAGGCCGCGTTCATTGTCAATACGTCCCAGAGATGGCAGCACCGTACGGCAGATGGAATTTTACCGCCAGTGGCGAGAATGAGAACTGTTTTAAATACTTAAAATAGCGACGTTTTCCTTACTTGAACAGCGTGCAATCATTCGTTTTCTGAATTTGTGTGGTGTGAAACCAATTGAAATTCATCGACAGTTGAAGGAGACATGTGGTGATGGAGTTATGGATGTGTCGAAAGTGCGTTCGTGGGCGCGACAGTTTAATGAAGGCAGAACATCGTGTGACAACAAACCGAAACAACCTCGGGCTCGGACAAGCCGATCTGACGACATGATCGAGAAAGTGGAGAGAATTGTTTTGGGGGATCGCCGAATGACTGTTGAACAGATCGCCTCCAGAGTTGGCATTTCTGTGGGTTCTGTGCACACAACCCTGCATGACGACCTGAAAATGCGAAAAGTGTCATCCAGGTGGGTGCCACGAATGCTGACGGATGACCACACGGCTGCCCGTGCGCATGTTGCCAAGCAATGTTGACGCGCAACGACAGCACGAATGGGACTTTCTTTTCGTCGGTTGTGACAATGGATGAGACGTGGATGCCATTTTTCAATCCAGAAATAAAGCGCCAGTCAGCTCAATGGAAGCACACAGATTCACCGCCGCCAAAATAATTTCGGGTAATCGCCAGTGCTGAAAAAATGATATTGTCCATGTTCTGGGACAGCGAGGGCGTAATCCTTACCCATTGCGTTCCAAAGGGCACTACGGTAAGAGGTGCATCCTACGAAAATGTTTTGAAGAACAATTTCCTTCCTGCACTGTAACAAAAACGTCCGGGAAGGGCTGCGCGTGTGCTGTTTCACCAAGACAACGCACCCGCACATCGAGCTAACGTTACGCAACAGTTTCTTCGTGATAATTTTGAAGTGGTTCCTCATGCTCCCTACTCACCTGATGGCTCCTAGTGACTTTTGGCTTTTTCAACAATGAAAGACACTCTCCGTGGCCGCACATTCACCAGCCGTGCTGCTATTGCCTCAGCGATTTTCCAGTGGTCAAAACAGACTCCTAAATAAGCCTTCGCCGCTGCCATGGAATCATGGCGTCAGCATTGTAAAAAATGTGTACGTCTGCAGGGCGATTACGTCGAGAAGTAACGCCAGTTTCATCGATTTCGGGTGAGTAGTTCATTAGAAAAAAAAATCGGAGTCCTTAGAACTTGAATGCACCTCGTAAATGCGTGGAAATAAGAAAAAGTCGTACGGAGCCAGGTCAGGCGAGTAAGGTGTGTGGGGCTGCGAAACCAAGCGATTTTTAGCCAAAAACTGTCCAACAGAGATGGCTGTGCGTCCACCTATTTAAACTTCCAAATAAAAGGTTTGATTGACGGTCTGATCTGGGGGAACAAACCCTGAATGAGTTAAGCCCTTGGCATTAAAAAGCAAATCAGCATTGTTTTGATGTTTGATTTGACGTGACAAAATTATTTTGGATGGGGTGACGTTGACGTCTTCCACTGGCTTGACTGCTACTTTCCTTCTGGGTTGTAACCATAGCACCACGACTCATCACCAGTAATTACCTCTGACAGAAATCTGGATCAGTTTCAAGCTGTTGTTTCAAGCTCGACATGTTTCAACTCGACGCTCCTTTCAATTGTCAGTCAGAACCCGAGGAACAAACTTGGCATCAACCCTTTTCATTCCCAAATCTTCCATCAAAATTCACTGAACTGAGCTCGAATATAACCCACTAATGTCTGATGGTTCAAACGGTTCTGGTAGTGATGGGACTTAACATCTGAGGTCATCAGTCCCCTAGAACTTAAGAACTACTTAAACCACCTAACCTAAGGACATCACACACATCCATCCCCGAGGCAGGATTCGAACATGCGACCGTAGCAGCAGCGCTGTTCCGGACTGAAGGGCCTAGAATCGCTCGGTCACAAGGCCAGCCTAATGTCTGAAAAAAAGGTCCAGATGTGTGTGAACTCCTAAGGGACCAAACTGCTGAGGTCATCGATCCCTAGACTTACACACTATTTAAACTAACTTATGCTAAGAATAACACACACATCCATGCCCGAGGGAAGACTCGAACCTCCAGCGAGAGGGGTAGCGCAATCCGTGGCAAGGCGCCTCAACCGCGGGGCCATTCCGCGCGGCTGATGTCTGACAGCTGGTCAGTTATCTGTCGACGGCCTGTGAGCACAAGCTCCCGATTTTTTAAATATTTTCATTGATTCCAACAGTTAACGTCCAGAAGGAGGTTTGTCTTCAATTAATATGTCGCCGTTTTCAAATCGAGCAGAACACTCGTAGAATTGAGTTTTTCCCATAGCGTCATCTTGGCAAGCTGTTTTCAACACTAAAACCGTTTCAGCAGAATTTTTGCCGAGTTGTTGTTGTTGTGGTCTTCAGTCCTGAGACTGGTTTGATGCAGCTCTCCATGCTACTCTATCCTGTGCAAGCTTCTTCATCTCCCAGTACCTACTGCAACCTACATCCTTCTTAATCTGCTTAGTGTATTCATCTCTTGGTCTCCCTCTACGATTTTTACCCTCCACGCTGCCCTCCAATGCTAAATTTGTGATCCCTTGATGCCTCAAAACATGTCCTACCAACCGATCCCTTCTTCTAGTCAAGTTGTGCCACAAACTTCTCCTCTCCCCAATCCTATTCAATACCTCCTCATTAGTTACGTTATCTACCCACCTTATCTTCAGCATTCTTCTGTAGCACCACATTTCGAAAGCTTCTATTCTCTTCTTGTCCATACTAGTTATCGTCCATGTTTCACTTCCATACATGGCTACACTCCATACAAATACTTTCAGAAGCGACCTCCTGACACTTAAATCTATACTCGATATTAACAAATTTGCCGAGTAAGGAACTAAATTTCACAGGTGCATGTTTTTCACTTAAACTTGTCATCATAAAAAATGAAACAAGAACAAAACAGCGCAAACAAAAATAATCACTGCAGATGAACATAATAAACCAGATCGACAACACTTGCGCCACCGAACTGGCAATATACACGCCCAGCGGCAGAAATGCGTACTACACAAGCTCCGCCCACGGCAATGTTATTCCGTTTCTTTTTGGGTACTCCCTCGAACTGGCAATGTGCGACACTCTTCTCTAGACATCTACATCTACATCTACATTTATACTCCGCAAGCCACCCAACGGTGTGTGGCGGAGGGCACTTTACGTGCCACTGTCATTACCTCCCTTTTCTGTTCCAGTCGCGTGTGGGTCGCGGGAAGAACGACTGTCTGAAAGCCTCCGTGCGCGCTCGAATCTCTCTAATTTTACATTCGTGATCTCCTCGGGAGGTATAAGTAGGGGGAAGTAATATATTCGATACCTCATCCAGAAACGCACCCTCTCGAAACCTGGCGAGCAAGCTACACCGCGATGCAGAGCGCCTCTCTTGCAGAGTCTGCCACTTGAGTTTGCTAAACATCTCCATAACGCTATCACGGTTACCAAATAACCCTGTGACGAAACGCGCCGCTCTTCTTTGGATCTTCTCTATCTCCTCCGTCAACCCGATCTGGTACGGATCCCACACTGTTGAGCAAAAGTATAGGTCGAGCGAGTGTTTTGTAAGCCACCTCCTTTGTTGATGGACTACATTTTCTAAGGACTCTCCCAATGAATCTCAACCTGGTACCCGCCTTGCCAACAATTAATTTTATATGATCATTCCACTTCAAATCGTTCCGCACGCATACTCCCAGATATTTTACAGAAGTAACTGCTACCAGTGTTTGTTTCGCTATCATATAATCATACAATAAAGGAACCTTCTTTATAAGTATTCGCAATACATTACATTTGTCTATGTTAAGGGTCAGTTGCCACTCCCTGCACCAAGTGCCTATCCGCTGCAGATCTTCCTGCATTTCGCTACAATTTTCTAATGCTGCAACTTCTCTGTATACTACAGCATCATCCGCGAAAAGTCGCATGGAACTTCCGACACTATCTACTAGGTCATTTATATATATTGTGAAAAGCAATGGTCCCATAACACTCCCCTTTGGCACGCCAGAGGTTATTTTAACGTCTGTAGACGTCTCTCCATTGACAACAACATGCTGTGATCTGTTTGCTAAAAACTCTTCAATCCAGCCACACAGCTGGTCTGATATTCCGTAGGCTCTTACTTTGTTTATCAGGCGACAGTGCGGAACTGTATCGAACGCCTTCCGGAAGTCAAGGAAAATAGCATCTACCTGGGAGCCTGTATCTAATATTTTCTGGGTCTCATGAACAAATAAAGCGAGTTGGGTCTCACACGATCGCTGTTTCCGGAATCCATGTTGATTCCTACAGAGTAGATTCTGGGTTTCCCAAAAACGACATGATACTCGAGCAAAAAACATGTTCTATAATCCTACAACGGACCTAGACCATGTCGGTTACAGTCTTTTTACGATGACTGTTTTCACGCCATGCTGTGGATGTGTGTTCCTTCCATACACCAAGGAATGGAGCAACTTCATTCAAGTCACGACCGAACAGGATATTTCCTTTCAGCCTATGATACTGTACTGATTCCACACACACACACACGTACACACACACACACACACACACACACACACACACACACACACACACACACACACACACACACTCCTTCACTACCATCACTTATATCAGCGAATGAGGGTCACATGACAGTCTGCCAGTGCTACAGTATCTACGGCGTTCCAGAGCGACCACTGTGTTTTTCTCAGGAGGTGACTAGTATTTTCTACGATGAGCTCATTGTCGCCAGTGGAGCCAACCCTGGCATTAAAGGCTGCTTACTTCATTTAAACTGTATAAATTTGTGCAGAGAGTATAAAGGCGTACAGAGCTGTGTTTTACGAGGGCAGTTCAATAAGTAATGCAACACATTTTTTTTCTGAAACAGGGGTTGTTTTATTCAGCATTGAAATACACCAGGTTATTCCCCAATCTTTTAGCTACACAACACTATTTTTCAACGTAATCTCCATTCAATGCTACGGCCTTACGCCACCTTGAAATGAGGGCCTGTATGCCTGCACGGTACCATTCCACTGGTCGATGTCGGAGCCAACGTCGTACTGCATCAATAACTTCTTCATCATCCGCGTAGTGCGTCCCACGGATTGCGTCCTTCATTGGGCCAAACATATGGAAATCCGACGGTGCGAGATCGGGTCTGTAGGGTGCATGAGGAAGAACAGTCCACTGAAGTTTTGTGAGCTCCTCTCGGGTGCGAAGACTTGTGTGAGGTCTTGCGTTGTCATGAAGAAGGAGAAGTTCGTTCTGATTTTTGTGCCTACGAACACGCTGAAGTCGTTTCTTCAATTTCTGAAGAGTAGCACAATACACTTCAGAGTTGATCGTTTGACCATGGGGAAGGACATCGAACAGAATACCCCCTTCAGCGTCCCAGAAGACTGTAACCATGACTTTACCGGCTGAGGGTATGGCTTTAAACTTTTTCTTGGTAGGGGAGTGGGTGTGGCGCCACTCCATTGATTGCCGTTTTGTTTCAGGTTCGAAGTGATGAACCCATGTGTCATCGCCTGTAACAATCTTTGACAAGAAATTGTCACCCTCAGCCACATGACGAGCAAGCAATTCCGCACAGATGGTTCTCCTTTGCTCTTTATGGTGTTCGGTTAGACAACGAGGGACCCAGCGGAAACAAACCTTTGAATATCCCAACTGGTGAACAATTGTGACAGCACTACCAACAGAGATGTCAAGTTGAGTACTGAGTTGTTTGATGGTGATCCGTCGATCATCTCGAACGAGTGTGTTCGCACGCTCCGCCATTGCAGGAGTCACAGCTGTGCACGGCCGGCCCGCACACGGGAGATCAGACAGTCTTGCTTGACCTTGCGGCGATGATGACACACGCTTTTCCCAACGACTCACCGTGCTTTTGTCCACTGCCAGATCACCGTAGACATTCTGCAAGCGCCTGTGAATATCTGAGATGCCCTGGTTTTCCGCCAAAAGAAACTCGATCACTGCCCGTTGTTTGCAACGCA
Source organism: Schistocerca nitens (assembly GCF_023898315.1). Lineage (NCBI taxonomy): Eukaryota > Metazoa > Arthropoda > Insecta > Orthoptera > Acrididae > Schistocerca > Schistocerca nitens. The sequence continues at coordinate 644,080,863 of NC_064619.1, read as the reverse complement.
CATCCGTTACAGACGCCATTTTAACAGCTCCGTACAGGGCTGCCACCTGTCGGAAGTCAATGAAACTATACGAGACGAAGCGGGAATGTTTGAAAATATTCCACAAGAAATTTCCGGTTTTTTCAACCAAAATTGGCCGAGAAAAAAAATGTGTTGCATTACTTATTGAACTGCCCTCGTAGGTAACGGTTTGATACCAGCTTGCACGGAGCAGGTAGTTGGTCAGTATCTGCTGCAGGCACTAGCCTCTGGGAGCGTTATATATAGCAAATCGGCTGAATGTTCTCACATAGTGATTACACAGTTCAATGGACAAATATATTATACTAGACCTGACATATGAGTACATTTTCACGCAATTTGGGTGCATAGATCTGAGAAATCAGTACCCAGAACAACCACCTGGGCATTGAGTCAAACAGAGCTTGGATGGCGTGTACAGGTACAGCTGCCCATGCAGCTTCACCACGATACCACAGTTCATCAAGAGTAGTGACAGGCGTATTGTGACGAGCCAGTTACTCGGCCACAATCGACCAGACGTTTCAACTGGTGAGAGTTTCGGAGAATGGCCAGGGCAGCAGTCCAACATTTTCTGTATCCAGAAAGGCCTGTACAGGACCTGCAACATGCGATGGTGCATTATCCTGCTGAAATATAGGGTTTCACAGGGATCGAATGAAGGGTAGAGCCACGGGTCGTAACACACCTCAAATGTAACGTCCACTGTTCAAAGTGCCGTCAGTGGGAACAAGGGGTGACCGAGACGTGTAACCAATGGCACCCCATACCATCACGCCAGGTGATACGCCAGTATGGCGATGACGAATACACGCTTCCTATGTGCGTTCACCGCGATGTCGCCAAACACGGATGCGATCATCATGATTGTCTAAACAGAACCTGGATTCATCCGAAAAAATGACGTTTTGTCATTTGTGCACCCAGGTTCGTCGTTGAGTACACCATCGCAGGCGCTCCTGTCTGTGATGCAGCGTCAAGGGTAACCGCAGCCATGGTCTCCGACCTGATAGTCCATGCTGCTGCAAACGTTGTCGAACTGTTCGTGCAGATGGTTGTTGTCTTGCAAACGTCCCCATCAGTTGACTCAGGGATCGAGACGTGGCTGCACGATCCGTTACAGCCATGCGGATAAGATGCCTGTTATCTCGACTGCTAGTGATACGAGGCCGTTGGGATCCAGCACGGCGTTCCGTATTACCCTCCTGAACCCACCGATTCCATATTCCGCTAACAGTCATTGGACGTCGACCGACGCGAGCAGCAATGTCGCGATACGATAAACCGCAATCGCGATAGGCTACAATCCGACCTTTATCAATGTCGGAAAAGTGATGGTACGCATTTCTCCTCCTTACACGAGGCATCACAACAACGTTTCACCAGGCGACGCCGGTCAACTGCTGTTTGTGCATGAGAAATCGGTTGGAAACTTTCCTCACGTCAGAACGTTGTAGGTGTCGCCACCGGCGCCAACCTTATGTGAATGCTCTGAAAAGCTAATCATTTGCATATCACAGCATCTTCTTCCTGTCGGTTAAATTTCGCGTCTGTAGCACGTTATCTTCGTGGTGTAGTAATTTTAATGGCCAGTAGTGTACTAACAAGGCTTACTGAACTTATTCAAAGATGGATAGCACACGTCGTTACATGTTTCTTTCATTCACTGGAAAGCGTCACGTAAATGTCGAAAAATCTGAACTGGCAGACGTTTGAAGATAGACGCCTACTTGCAAATTTTCAGAAACTAGTTTTAATTGAGGAATTAAGGAAAATGCTTCACCCTGTCCATATAGCTCCCGCAAGGACTGCGAATACAAAATTAAACTAATTACAGCGCGATAGAAACATTTAAGCAATAATTTTTTCCGAGCTCCCATATACAAATGGAACGGGAGGAAACCTTACATGTGGTGCTATGGGAAGTCTAGTCCGTGGCGCACTTCACAGGGCCTTGCAGAGTATAGGTGTTGATATATAACTGTTGGACGTCTCAAGAGCCCGTCCTTTGGCAGTGTAACAGGTACGGCCATTACATGAAGTGCTGTGCTCAAGGAACAAGGTTTAGGATAATTATGAGAATTTGGGAGTAACATTCCGTCGAGGCAGTTCACATTGGAGTACGAGCTCGAATGGGGGACGGTGGGACAGGAAATCTGCCGTGGCCTTTTCAAGTGAACAGTATGTAGTGTCGGCAGACTTGCCAACACTACGCACACTAATTGAAAGAGGCGGCCAAGATGCACGCGCTAACTCACGAAGGATGGAGTGAGGTCTGAAACAGGAGACTTAATGAATGTGATAAAGAAAATACGTATCTTTGGAATATACTTAACTTTTAATACATCCTTGTATACATCGTTCTTGATGAGACATCTGGAGATTGTGGCGATACAAGTGACTCTTTATATACAAGCTATTTAAGGCTAACGGCGCCTTGCTAAGTCGTAGCCATTAACTTAGCTGAAGGCTATTCTAACTGTCTCTCGGCAAATGAGAGAAATGGCTTCGTCCGTATAGTCGCTAGCAACGTCGTCGTACAACTGGGGGGAGTTCTCGTACGTCTCGCGAGATCTGCCGTGTGGTGGCGCTCGGTCTGCGATCACACAGTGGCGACACGCGGGTCCGACATGTACTAATGGACCGCGGCCGATTTAAGCTACCACCTAGCAAGTGTGGTGTCTGGCAGTGACACCACACAGTACATATTTCTAGAAGGCCAGATGGTGATTTAACCCACTTGTAACATTATTACGTAGAATATTCTTATTTTAAATATTTCTAATCTATTATATAAAGTTGTAGAAGCAAAAATGTTTTCTCTGTAAATTCGAAATTTCGCCTACGAGTACAACAAAGTTTGTTTTTCGTATTTGAAATGCATTGGGTAAAACTATTTCCATAACCGTTGCCTTTTCTGGTAAGTAATTATGCAAAGAAAACACTACAGTTCAGGAAAGAGACAGCTGAATAAACAGAGCCACAAATATATTTTGAAAAGACAGAATATATGACCAAAGATAGAAACTCATCGAAAATTTTGAAAAACGAAATATGGCATCATCAAGAAAACAGACAACTTTAAATGTCTAGGTGACAATATAAGCATAAAAAGTGAGAAAGAAGCAATTAAAATCAGAACTAGAAAAACGAAAGGAGTGTACGTGAAAGTGAGAAATCAGTAGAATAAAAGATCTTGAGTTAAGGCATTAAAATGCAGTTGTAAGACTAGAAATCCTTTATGGCTCGGAAACAGCACTTTTACGTGGATTCAAAATGGCATTAGAAGAGTTGGGGAAGAAAGAAAGAACGAGTCCTGTGAAAAATGTTAGGTCCGAACAAGAACAAAGACTACAATTGGGTTTCGAGACCAAACAAGGAAATACACTCACTGCGCCCTACAATGACAGATGAGATCAGGAAATGACGTGTTACACTCTGTGGAGATCTGTAGATAATGAAAGAATATAGATTAACACGAAAGATCCACACATTCTTCCAAAACAGGAAGGAAGCAATGCAGAACGAACACTAGACCCTACTCAACAGAGACAAATTCAGATAGAAGTCAAGAAATTCAAAGTTTTTCAGGAAGATAAAAGAAATAGAAAAACAGCTCGAGTCCAATGGTCAGATGAGAGGAAAAGAGCTCATTCTGAGAAAATAAAAGAGTTTTGGGAAAAGATCAAGGAAACGAGAAACAAATAGTTATCCTGACGTGGTCAGTGTAATCACCTCTCACGCAACTGGTATGACTAAATATCATAAACAAGAATGTTAGGATGCAACTGTAGTAAATTGTCACTAATTTTGTAGCATGAGCAAATTCGAATGAGAGAATGATTATATGAAAACTCTATTATTATGTAACTTCGACAGCGTTGTCTCGGGGAGATTTCTTCTGTTGATGTCCTCATAGCAATGACCCAAGTTATTCTTGGTTGTTTATTCCGACTGAAAATAACTCTTCCACATTCGGCATTAATATTAGGTTTCATGTCGATATTAGTTACAGTCAAAATCAAGTGTCTACAACATCATGGCTCATAATAGATAGTTTACTAAACTGGTCATAATGCGACTGCCTTCTGTAACAACTCATTACAGTTCTTTGCCTCACATGGCGCCAACGCATGTATAAAGGTGAACATATACCACATTTTGCTTGCTTCTGTATTTTTCATTAATTATATATGCACTAGAATGACTAATTCCACACAGTATCCATAATGTTGCATTCAATACATACGTTTTCTCATTATCTTAGAAAACGGTAAGGAAATAGTAATAACCGAAACCCATATTAATAAACCAAGCTCATCGGCAAAACCCGAGAATCGCACAGGATCGACGAAAAGTGGTATCAAACAGATAAATACTGAGACCAGCATTGATTGATGTACGGCAAGAAGTTGGTCAGTGTGAGGTCAAGGCATGTACTAAGAGACACAGTGGTAGCAACGTATGCGGGCAGATATATTAGGCCCCAAATGATACGCCCCAAAATCATCTGCGATTAACCAGAGTGTTCCCGTAACGATTGGGGCTAACGTACATTGTCGCAGACGCCGACACCGCCGCCTCAGCAGCAATGACGACCTGTAAGACTATTCACATAGTGTTAATTTAAGACTTCTGCAAGACATACCCAATGAATTTCACTAAAAATCGGTAACTGTACAATAATACTAGTCATACTTCTCATTTCATGATTGATTTTGTGAAAGTGTTTTCTGTTGTTAGTTTGATGTTTCGTATTTCGTCGTTGTTAAGTGCGTTCAAATTCGGGTACTATTATTTCCTGCAAATGTTTCTAAATTATTTAAGACAGTGAAATCCCATAAGCCGCTATTTGTGACATGGTGGGTTTTACCTGGACAGCTAAATGTTACTGTGAGGTAACGCAATTTCGATTGCAACAGAGGGATCTCAACATTTAACCATTCCGCAGTGATAATTTTAATCTTTTTAAAAAATTATTACATTTGATTTTCTTTAGTACTTTTCAACCACAGTTAACATTTTTCTTTATTATTTCATAAGGTGTATGTTGATTTCATAGATGAACTACGTCGTCAGCACACATTTGTTCAGATAAGTTACGTAATAAGTACTGTTCTTGAAAGAAACTGGTTAATAAACAGAATTTGTTCAATTGAACTGGTGACCAAATTTAGAAACAACTCTACTGAATTGCTGTGTGTTACACGAAAGTTCGTGGTACTTTTCGTTGTCTTTGTAGCACGTGATTTGCACTACTTTAAACGGGGATTCAAACTTAACGAAGGAAAACAGAAGAGTCAGTTTGTTTGCATGGCCATCCTCCGCAACAAGCAAAGAAATATTTGTTTTGTAAGCAAAAACCGCCTTTTCTTACTGCACTGTAATTTATTTCCCCCATACGCGTTTCGATTTTTTTAATTACTCTGGACATCTTCATTGGCATTTAGAACCATACTGTTTTGTTTTGGAATGTGTTATTTTTAGATTATCAAACAGTTCACGCGGCATTTTTTATGTAAATAAGTAATTACTTACAGTTTGTTGGCATCTGCATTTCCTCTCATCTGGTCTGGAGGTCGAACTACCACTTCACTTCCGAAACATAAGCATTGTTTTATATTCTGAACTTTCTTTTCAAGTTGTTCACCATGTTTACCCTTATTACTCTTTTGCCACTACATACAGATATTTTTTCGAAAACTATGTTTTTAAAGGAGTAAATATTTTGAGTCCACTATGTGTTTCCACATGATTCGTTTGTTTACATACATGTTGCCAACCGAACGAAGTATATGTTGCAAACTAACGTCTATTCACGATGTTTATATCTGTGTGTGTGTGTGTGTGTGTGTGTGTGTGTGTGTGTGTGATTGTTCATCCGAACTTCAAGCCGAACAAGTCACATATTCAGAAGTGTTCAGTTGTACAACTACCCACAGCGTAACTATTGCTCTGAATATTCAACGTGTATGTCGCTGGAAACGGTGCACGTTAAGAAAAAAACTTACCAAGTAACTCTGTCGTAGCAAGCTGCCGTTACGCTAGCTGCGTCGTTTTCTCGCGGGTCAGGTAAGTCGTAGTTTTCACTTGCATTGCCTAGGAGTTAACATATTCGCGCGACCTCGCATCTGTGCCTCATCATTCAGTACAGCGCCTCTTATGCATGGCGCGACACACGACTAATGGCCCCAACCTGCATAATATTCTCACGGGGGAAAGGCTACGACTCTGCTGACACGTTTACGTAGTGCTAGCTGTCACGTTTCACAAAGACAAGTAGCGGAATTATGCAGGATGCGGAACAAATTGAAAAAATGTGGTGATCAGTCGAGGTAGGATGCCACATTCAGGAGGCTATGAATTTCGATAACGTTTCGTCTGTCTTATATGAGTGTTATCTCTCAAGAATAATTGGGCAGGTGTTAGTAGTAACATCCATCCTTGAAAATCATCCAAAGTACCTTTTTTACGTACTTCACGAAATAATACGTCTTTTATCTTGTTTAGTGTGATTCTATGACTGACAATCAAAAGCTTACTGCTTGTATATGAAAATTAGCTTTTCTCCACGAAAATGTTAAAAAAGGAGCCCATAAAACCAATAGCCCGTTTTCTGTCAAGAATATCTCCCTGAAAACAGCGTTTAAATCCAGTAATTAAAATTAAAAAAAAATTAAAATGAAGATACTGTGAAAAGACATATTCCTCAGTTATTCATAATGGTTAAAATGAGTGTGTATACTTATAAGAAGAAAGAATTTGGCAACTTTCACACGACAGATTAACTACGAGAACAGGATAAGAGCTGTATTATCTGATCAAAAGTATCCGGACAACCCTGACCACTAGATGTCACGAGTATAATGGAGGCGGAAGTGGTGTGTTGTCAGCAGCTAAATCTGCTCAAGTCGACAGTTGATCATGAATTTGTGAAGCACGAACGCGAAGGAACAGTCACAGCTAAATTAAGATCAGGAAGGCCTCATGTACTGACGGACAGACACAGTCGATCATTCCGGAGGGTTGTTGTAAAAATTCGAATTAACTCACCGCAGAGAATCACCTATGAGTTCCAACTTGCTATCAGCAGGTCGATGACTGTGTGTAGGCAATTAAAAAGAATGGGATATAATGGTCGGGCAGCTCCTTATAAGCTGCACATTTCTGTAGTCGATGCTAAGCGACGCTTCAGGTGGTGTAAAGAGGCCACTGCACAGTGGCTGCAGACGAGTATTTGGAATGATATATCACACTATACCTGTGGCAATCCGATCGAAGGGTTTGGGTTTGCCGAACATCTGGAGAAATACAGTTGCCATTCTGTGTAGCGAAAGTAATGTTAAGGTACTGCAGGGGGCGGGGGTGGTTCATGGCTGGGGTGAGGTCAGCTTCTTGCGCTTAAAAAAAACTCTGAATGAGGAAGGATTTATCACATTTTTGGCATTCTGTACTGCGTACTGCACAGGAACAGGGCATGATAATCGTTGTATATTCATCACAATGCACCCTGTCCTAAAGCATCATCTGTGAGGCAATTTTTTGGACAGTAGCAGCCCTGAAGTGGACTGGCTTGCCCCGAGTACCGACTTGAACCGAATGGGACACTGTTGGGATGAGATACAACATCGCCTCCATTCCAGATCGCGTCGTCCAACATCACTTCCGCACTTGTGGAAGAGGCGACTGCTGTTCCCCCACACACATTCAGGTACATCCCTGAAAGTGTCCCCATCAGAGTTCAGGCGAAGAGTGTACGCTACGCATACCATATTACTGTCCACTAACAAGTGTCCGGATACTTCTGATCGGATAGTGTACATATAGGTTTCTTAATGACGTTATTGTGGATGAGCCGTGTGTTTACATCTGTAAATCTGGTTAATTTTTCGCACTGCCATGATCTGAAGTATGTCAGTTTTGCCTCGCATGTCTGGAGACGAGACACATGGAGAGAAACGCAGTTACTGTGCGACACATAGACAAATGTAGCTGGTAAACTGGCTGATATCGCCACTCACGAAAAAAAAAGATCAGAAATTGTGCAGGCTAGCTTTTTACTCCTGCGCGTGGTGGTGTGGAAATGTGTCGAATGCATCCGGATGTTAAGGGCCTCCACATCATATTGTGCGCCATAATCTACTGTCTCCTCGAGCTCATGGACAATCAAAATGTGCTGACTATGACAGGAACGCTACTTCGTGGAATCCGCGGCAACTATGTAGTGACATAATTATATCTACCTGTCCGACGATACTTTCAGAAAACGGGAATGATCTGCGCCTTTTCCCAATAGCTTCGAACGTATCATTACTTCAGAGGTTTAGGATGAACTGCTATTAGGAGAGAAAGTTCTTTCGCATAGATGCAGGGTAATTTTGCTATATGTGTACAAACTGCAAAGAACGACACCTGAGAAGAGGAGAAAAAAAAAATGTCATACGGACATATGGCCGAAAACGAATCTCAAGGAAGGTACACCCAATTGAACGTTGAGGTAAAACATCTTTGGGTCACCCCTTATCAGCAGCAGGCTGGTGGTCGGCTAGAATGGCGTAAGCCAGAGAACTGTGTAGGGCATTCTCCATGATAATTTCCCCTATCCACGTCACTTGCAACACGTTCAGGCATTGTTACCCAAGGAATTGCCTCCGCGGCGACAGTACTGTCGCTGGTTCGTCGCACAGGTCACACGGCGGTGGGATTCCTGTCACCCATCCTATTCACAAGCGAGGCTAACATTACGAGGAGCGATATCTCCATCCTTCACAATTTTCACGTGTGAGCTACGGAGAATCCACATGATGTGGTAGCCTACCGTCAGCTCCTTATCCTCTTAGGGATCGTTTCGTGCAGGTTTGTCTCCATTTAGCAAATTCACACTGTACACGGAATCGTGCTGGTCCATATGCCTCTCCTGTACTCAGTAATTTTAGTATATTTTACATTCCGTGATCACTCATATCAGTATCTTTCATTTCGCCTTTCTTCCGATGACTGAAAGAAGAAACCCGTTCTACGTTCTTCCGCAGTGAAACAGTTTCCGAAGACAGAAGCACATACCCTTCCATTAGTAGTATCGAAAGGCGTCTTATGCACATGATGTACTAGCTGTCTACAGTAAGCAAGGCATCCCCTCACCAGTCTCATCTCAGAACATGGTTTTCTAATTTTAAAAAACTTTTTTAGCTCGTTTCAGGCGAACTGACATTAAAATTTTTACACGAGTCAACACTTAAGATTCTGTTAATAATTTTTGTTTCCCTGTTGGCAATTTTTTCAAATCAAATTATTCACATCGGAAACAGATTAATTATGTTGCAGAAAGAAAACAGGTAAGTTTATTCACAGAGTGCATTACAAGGAGTCCAATTTTCGTCTTCTGAAGATGAGGAGGGTGATACTGATATTTGAAACCTCGAATTGGGTAGAACTCCTCGACCACTAAACGCGAAGCATGATGCTTCGAAGAAAATAGAAGCTGATACGGATATCCATGTACTATTTGTGACAGCTTGTGTTTTCTAGTGAATGCACTGTGCCGCCGCTTATATTCGTTTAAAAATATATCTTTGTCGTTCCGGTGGCTACACGCATTTCACACTGGACTCGCATTCGGGAGGACGACGGTTCAATCCCGTCTCCAGCCATCCTGATTTAGGTTTCCCGTGATTTCCCTAAATCGTTTCAGGCAAATGCCGGGATGGCTCCTTTGAAAGGGCACGGCCGATTTCCTTCCCACTCCTCCCCTAACCCGAGCTTGCGCTCCGTCTCTAATGACCTCGTTGTCGACGGGACGTTAAACACTAACCACCACCACTACACGCATTTATATCGCGTCAATTGCAGTTGACAGCAACTTGCTTCAAGTTAGTGTGTAAAATTATCAACTAGTGAAGATCACAAAAACAATGCCGAACGTACAACATTAGACTTTCTCGAACTAAACTGTTGTAATTAATTATCAAAAGTAAATCTGGTTGCCTACTAATTTATATGAGGCTACCGACGAAGTATGAGACTCTGGTAAACCACATCAGCACGCGAATGTGGAAGAATCGAGGCTACTGATATCAGTTTTCGATGGGGTCTTTGTTACCACGTAGATCATTTACGAGAAAGGAAGGGATCAAAAGAAGTTCACGCCGTATCGATGTTAACGGGAGGATAAATTTCACGACGGTGGTCGACGAGACACGAAACTGTGGACCTCGCGTGTACGACGTTCAATTTACATGCGCTTCAGCTAACCGCTGGCGGTCATTATGCAAGCGTTTGACTTCCTGCGGTTATCGAAAGGCAAGTTACGAACGCTGCCGCGTACACCGAAGCGTCGAGCAAGGGGCAATAATATTAGTCAAATGGTGAAGATGTGAATTGCATACTACCACAATACGGCAACAGTCAAGGAAAGCAACTCAAATCGTAAAGAGAAAGCAGAAATGGTGCCAGACATATTAGTTCCAATTTCAAGGATATTCGTAATGTGTGTAAACTCTGCTGTACTACGAGTATTTCCTATGCATTGTAGCTAGGACTATTGATATAAAAATATCGGGATTCCGATATATCGATATTTAAAAAGACACCACGTATCGGCTATCGATACACCGAGAAAAGTATCGATGTATCGACGAAAAATATGTCCACGGACCTGCCCACAAAAATATCGGTTGCACACTGTAAATACACTGACAGTTTTAGAGCTGTATATAAGTAACTGGCACAATAAAAGGTGCCTGATGGGTCCGTCGTTCGGTTTTCGGTAGAAGTGGGGGTCGTGTGACTAACTTGTAAGGCCTCCCGTCAGGCAGCCGCTCGCCTGGTGCAAGTCTTTCGATTTGACGCCACTTTGGCGACTTGCGCGTCGATGGGGATGAAATGATGATGATTGGGACAATACAACACCCAGTCCCTGAGCGGAGAAAGTCTCCGACCCAGCCGGGAATCGAACCCGGGCCCTTAGCATTGACATTCTGTCGCGCTGACCACTCAGCTAGCGGGGGCGGACAGAGGTGGGGGTGAACATAGTTAGTCCTTACCAACATCTCTTCTGCTCTGCACGGCCGGCTTTTTGTGCTGTTAGTATAGGAATGTGTTCCTGATGGTATGTGAGCAAACGGGTAACGCTGAGCAGGGAGAGGGATAAGAGGAGATGGATATCGCTCTCCAGTGTGTCTGGCTGTATGATGGGTACAAAAAAATGGTTCAAATGGCTCTGAGCACTATGGGACGCAACTGTTGTGGTCATAAGTCCCCTAGAACTTAGAACTACTTAAACCTAACTAACCTAAGGACAGCACACAACACCCAGCCATCACGAGGCAGAGAAAATCACTGACCCCGCCGGGAATCGAACCCGGGAAGCGAGAACGCTACCGCACGACCACGAGATGCGGGCGTGATGGGTACAAATTTTGCGATTGATTGTAAACTAACTTTCCGATGAGCTGGAGAACAGAAAATTGAAATATACCCTAGAATTCGATGTCAATGAGATATTGATTTTGATTTCTTATCTCGTGTGTGCCAAAGGGTACTTTGTTGATCATTGTCATTTTTTGATGAGCTGTAGACTTGAAACTTTGAAAAAAGCCCAGAACTGAATAACAATGCAATAACAACTTGCTTTCTTGTTTGGTGTGTGGCGGAAGGTACTTTGTGTACCAATGGCATTTCACCCTTTTCCTGTTCCAGTTGCGAATGGTTCATGGAAAGAACGATTCCTGGTAAGCCTCCACATGAGCTCGACTTTCTCTAGCTTTTTTACTCAAATTTATCCTTGTTATAATAATGTTATTTGAGGTCTGCGACTATATTATAAGATTATGAAATACACTGACAGAAAAAAATCGCAACACTAAGAAGGAGTCGTGGGAAATACACGAAAGTTGATAGGCGTGTTACGACATCTGAAAGGTGATGTCCATTCATATTTCGCGCCAGTCGCATAAGGGTGGCGCTAGTACATGCAAATAAAGTTTGCTTTCAATACACGCTGTATCAGTGTAACGTTAGGGAACGTTGGTTACCTATGAGAGTGGACGTGGTGAGTTTGTTAGTCACGAATGCTCTTAAGGCGAAAAGACATCATTATCAGCTTCTCACTGAGACTGAACGAGGTCGTGTAATACGGCTACGAGAAGCTGGATGTTCCTTCTGCAATACTGCAAAAAAACTTGGCAGGAATGTACCCACTGTACGTGATTGCTGGCAGTGGTGATAACGAGAACGTACGATCGCAAAAAGAGCTGTCTCCGGACAACCACCTGGCACTATCGTATTCGACGTATGGCTCTTGCGGGTCGTTGTGCATATGCAGCGGCAAATTGAGCAGCAGCTGGCACCAAGGTGACACAACGAACTGTTACAAATCGGTTCTTCAAGGACATCTCCGAGCGAGACGCGCTGTTGCGTGCATTCCACTGACTCCGCCATTCCGAAAACATTAGTATACAATGAAGATGAAGCACTTGTATCTAGAAGTATTTGAGAAGGGGAAAAAACTGGTGTGGTGTTTGTCGACTTATCAGCAACATACGACACGATAAACCACAAAATCGTCCTGGGAAGAGTTTACAAAATGACGGGAAACTACCATCTTACTGAAGTAGTGAGGTCACTGATCTCCAACAGAAGATACTATGTGGAATTTCAAGAGCAAAGAAGTCGCTGGAGGAACCAGAAGAATGGGCTCCCACAAGGTTGTGTTTTGTCCCCTCTACTTTTCATCTGTATACAAATGACCAACCAGTTGGACCAACGACAAGAAGTTTTATCTATGCTGATGATGTAGCCATTACCTGCCAATCCAGATCACTTAAATAGTTGAGAGAAACGTAACAGATGCCTTAGAAGCTCTAACTGAATATTACAACGGGAATAAACTTCGAGTGAATCCAGCAAAGACGCAGACTTGTTTATTTCATCTGAATAATAAGGAAGCAAACATGGAATTGCAATTGGAATGGAACTAAGTTAAACTTAAACACTGTTTATCTTGGAGTCATGTTACATCGAAAATTGTCTTACAAAAAACATGTAGATAAAACTAGAGCGAAAGTCAACACACGGAACGGTATAATCCACCAACTCACACAGGGGAGCAAATCCTGAAATTCTACGCGCATCGTTCCTGACACTGTGCTTTACTCCAGCTGAATGTGCTTGCTCCGTATGGAGAAGATCGACACATGCCCAGAAGCTAGATACAGTACTGAACGACTCATGTCCATTAATTACGGGATGCCTGAAGCCCACAAACCGTGATCTCCTTTATATGTGTTCTGGGATATCTCCCCCACAGATCAGGCGGCAAACGTTGGCGATGGCCGAACGAACCAGACAATGCGAAGATAGGAGACACATCCCCTGTACGCACATCAGCCAGCGGTGGCGAGACTTAAATCGAGGAAAGGTTTTATAAAAGTTGAACGTCCACCAAACGAAAAGTCAAGCTACAACCATAGAATCAATGTGGAAACAGAAACTGGATAAAGGCAGCCTGAAAAGTTGGAACATCATAGAAAAACTTCCTCCTGGATCACAACTGGAAGGGCGAGTCTGGAAGAGCCTAAATAGACTTCGGTGTCATATTGGAAGATGAAAGGATAACGTGTTCAAGTGGGGATACGCCGGAGAAGAGCCCTGCCAATGTGGAGGAAAACAAACGATGACACACCTGTTGACCTGTCCATCCTTGCTGGCTCCATGCACTTTCCAAGACCTGTGGTTGTCCAACAACGTTGCAGTGAAGTGTGCCGAACACTGGAGAGAAAAATGGCTCTAAGCACTATGGGACTTAACATCTGAGGTCATCAGTCTCCTAGACTTAGAAACTACTTAAACCTAACTAACCTAAGGACATCACACACATCCATGCCCGAGGCAGGATTCGAACCTGCGACCGCAGCAGCAGCGCGGTTCCGGACTGAAGCGCCTAGAACCGCTCGGCCACAACAGCCGGCCACTGGAGAGAGATATGAGCCTTGCTATAGATAATAATGACGGCTTACGATATGTGAAGATAATGAATGTACATATGAATGTATAACTATTGTTTAGTTGTATCTGTAACCTAGTATATATAGTCTATTAATTAATTACAGATGTAGCTCAGACACGATTAAATAAAAAATCTACAAGTATTTATGTCATGGCACGTGTTAGGTGAATAGTTGGTAAAGACAAGTAGTATCTTTTTAGTCAGTGAGAAGTTTTTAAACGAGTTGGTATTATTACTTTTAAATTTATCATTTAGTAACATGTCTTCATCGATGTATACTTCCAATTCTTCATAAAAGCCTATTTGGTGTCCCTTGCCTATTTTATGTAATAAACGAAGATCATGCGCAATGTCATAGAATGGGTCGCCTGTGTTTCTTCGAGGGTGGCTATTGCTGATTTATTATAGTTGTTATTGTTCATTTTATCTTTCCGGGAAGTGTCTCTAGATTTTACCCTCATGGCCCTTTCGCGAGATATACATACGCGGAAGCAATATGTTGACTATCAGGTGCAGAGAAACTGAAATAACCTGATATTTACCACTTGTTATGTTGTAATCTTATCAGTAGTTTTGAAATCGATTAAAAAGCTAAAACCTAACAGCAGAAAATAATCATTTAATAATTTTTGATATATCATATATTTAAAACGGACTAAAAACTATAAAATCGTTCCTCCTACGCACATACAGATTCTTTACCCTAGGCCTGTACAGATACCGGTAGTCCTGAATGTTTGTGGTTGTGAATTTTTAATAACTATGAAAAGACTAACGATTTAAAACAAAAAGCATCGGGGACATGCATTACGTAACTTATCCACATCCTTAAAATACACTACTTACTAACCGATGCACGAATTATTTCACTTCCTTGCTACTGCCTGTTGCAAGTGCCTCACGTGTTTCGTTTTAAGTATTTTCGTAGTTATAAAAAATTCACTATCACAAATTTTCAAGACTATCTGGGGTTTGAATTATGTATGGGGCCAGTAGAAATTATTTTATACTTTTTAATCCGATTTAAAATGTGGTATATTAAAAATTCACTTTATTTAAATAATTATTTTTTCTATCTGCTTCTTCCTCGTGTTCCTTCTACAGTTCTGTGCATATGTCACTTGGTATCTTCCAAATTCCTTCGATAAAAACTTTACTCAGTGTTATTATTATCGAAGGCAACCAATTCTCTGACCGAACATTCTGAACCGCCGTGCTAGCTACTACCGAACCTGCTGTTTAAACATACACATGTAGTATTTTACTTGTGGCTAAACCTAAACATTTCTTCTATAAAATTCTAAATGAGAATTAAGTTGCATGTACTCAATTAAGAAGTAATTTGCTGTTGCTTTGCTTCGAATGCTAAAAGCGGTGCCACAATGTAGCATCATGATACACTTACCCCAGCGACATCTATTGGTTCTTGCATGACTAAGCCGCCTTTTTTATGACATCATGAACGTCAGCCACTCAGCAGACCCAACGCCTGACCGATCTGAAGTACATCTGTGTGCTCGACTGAAGAATTGGGCAAGTTCACATAGGCATTGTTCGGTTCGAGCATTAGTGGCAAAGCCTCACCAGCCGCTGATGCTTCCAGATGGTAACCTTGTGAATGTTTCCCACTACCGCCTGATGGAGACTCGGACACCGGCAGCGTCGCAGGTCATCACGATCTACATCTACACCTACATCTACATGGATATTCTGCAAATCACACTTAAATGCCTGGCAGAGAGTCTGAGATTCGTCGCACAAAGTTGGGCACGCCGCCCAGCTTGCCGTGGCTGAGTTGGCCGTGCCAGAATGCGCCGGATTACCTGCTCAGCTGTTCCAGACTGCAGCAGTCCTCTCTTGTTCGTAAGCCTCGACCCTCTGTCAATAGGAGCCTGTAACCTCGTACAGCATGTCACCCTAACAGCTCAGTAAAGCACCCTGGAAGACTATTGCTGTTTGATCAATCAGTCAATATTTATTTTTTTGTTTGTCATTCTAATATGATAATTTTATCACGTTCTTTATGATTATTTGTAATGGTTCAATACAAATACTAACAACGTTAAGATTGCCTATACCCCACGTTTTCGTTTCACATTCCTACCGTCTCTATTTCAGGGTCATACACACCCTGAAGTATGTCATTGATCGCCCTATACGGGGGCAATCATAAAATTTGCATTATCATGTCCAAAAAGTAATAGTTACGTAACTAGTTGTCGTTTGTTCGCTGGTGTACGTCTACAGTCCTGGTACACACCGAAAAGCCTCTGCCACAGTACCGTAGCATTCTGCTAGAAGCGCCAAAACAAAATGGACCAGGCCACTGATAAATTGAAGTATCGTTTGGCATTTCGTTTAACACACTTCAAGGGGAATAACAGTGCAACGATCCGTGTTGAGTTAGCGGAACTATTGTCACATTACACAGCAGTTGGGTGAGCAGACGCTTTCAGTGTGCTCAAACAGATCTGAATGACGAACAACGAAGCGGCAAATCATCTCTGGGAAGAACCAGGGATTCAACGAGGTGTAGAGGCCATGGTGTTCGAGGACCGGCGGATCAGAATCAAGGAAAAAATGAAAATCAGTTATAGATCAGTTTTGACATATCGACGAAGGTCACCGTCAGCTGGGTTCCGTGACTGATCGACGGAGTACCGCGATTGCTCACGTCGACCCAGAAAGCTTGTCCAACCGAGGCGCTAGAGGAAATGTTGCAATATTATCAGGCCAATATAAGTAACTTTTTATCCGCCTAATTATCATGAACGAGTGCTAGATATATCATTATGGCCCCCAGACAAGGAGCAAAGTAAGCAGAGGAAACATGTGGATTCATCACCGCTAATAAAGGTGAAGACCCAACCATTATGGGGCAAACAGATACTGAGTATTTTTTGGGACTGCCATGGAAGGAACGAAGCTTAGGACCCCGTCAACATCAAGATTAATACAGGCAGAGCACAAGCTCCAATTGTGTCACGGATAAGGAAGGCTATTGGCCGTGCCCTTTCAGACCACGAAAAACCTAAATCTGGATGACCGGACATGGGTTTGAACCGTCATCCTCTCGCATGCTAGTCAAGTGTTCTAACCACTGCGCCACGTCACTCGGTGACTGCCTTGGTATTGTGCAAACAAATCAGCGTGTTACCGAAATCGCGCCGGCCAGAGTGGCCGTGCGGTTCTAGGCGCTACAGTCTGGAGCCGAGCGAACGCTACGGTCGCAGGTTCGAATCCTGCCTCGGGCATGGATGTGTGTGATGTCCTTAGGTTAGTTAGATTTAATTAGTTCTAAGTTCTAGGCGACTAATGACCTCAGAAGTCGCATAGTGCTCAGAGCCATTTGAACCATTTTTTGAACCGAAATCGCCTGACGAGGTTGCGGCAGCTTACCAGACGAAGCTTCACAGGAAAGTGTCAACGAGGTGTTTTTACACCACGACACCGCGTTACTTCATTCTCTGGACAGGACATAGTCCACGTGCTACTTCTCTGGGCTATCAGATGTTGTCTCCCATCCTGTATTCTCCTGATATGGCATCCAGTTTCATGAACAGAGAAAATGAGAGTTCAACAATCAAGTTTCATTCCAAGTCATTCATCGTTAGGAAAAATGTCTGGCATTGAAGGGTGATTCTGTGGAGAAGGACTTTGTAACAACATCAGCAAGTTGCAGGTTGAATTTTTCAAGTTCATAGTTGAAGCTTTATGACTACCTCTCATAGTAACTAGACTGGCGCCCAGTTAAATGACCCAACTGATTGATTTAAGCCTATAACAACCCGAAATAAACTGAAACAGTCTAAAGTTAAATTATCGATGAGCGTTGTTAAAATCAGGCCTGAAACCGTAGCATTTTGTCGCCAAAAGCGTGGTCTGAGACTGAAGAAACGTGTTTGTAGGACTCATTGTAGCCACAGCAAGTCACACACCGGACGAACTTGTCACATTGCGGAAGTCACATGCGTCAACCATCAACGACACACATGTCTGGACCAGCAGAAAAATCTGCAGTGACCCAGCATTGTGCCAGTACGCGCAGAATATGAGCTACAAAAGTACCACGTACTGGGATAGGGTAATTAAAGAAGTGGTGGAACTTCGTGGGTCAATAAATCTTATGAAAAGAGATAAAGGATTCCAAATTAGCACAGCACGGGTTCCGGCGCTGGCAATTTATGATCACAACGACCACAGACGGAAACTATTCGTCGTCCAAAGGATTCTGCCCTGGTGGCAACTTCGGTATTCGGATGAGAACGGCAAGGAAGGTAACACAGAAAAGGTGAATGCGTATTTCGGCATGCGGCTACCGGCAAAGTCGCACGGGTCACGTGGAGACCGCACAGTAGGAACGACAGGCTTTGCGCTTGCGCTGAAAGCCTTGCTTGCTTCATCCTCTGACGGGTGGTGTAGCTGTACTTCCCGCTACCGATTGGCAAATCCTCGCTACTGGCCACCGAATTTGGCGCCTTCACGACAGCACGTTTCCCACTTAGACTGGCATACATAAGCGGCTTTATTCATACACAAGCAGTATTTTTGTCCCATCTGAAGATGTCGGTCAGATGCGCCGATGTAAATTGTGGGGATATCACGACGGTGTGCGGACATTTGCCACGCCGGACATTTGCCACGATTTTACCTACTCCGAAGGGATGGGTCCCTTGTTTCCCCCTCATCCTCCTCCTCCTCACCACCATTTAGTAACTCCACTTTAGTGGCACTGTCATCAGCAACATTCCGTCGCTGTCGCGCAGTAAAGGTACCTACTGAGCCTTTCCGCTGGTTTACTTAACATAGGACCAGAATCTCTTTAGAATTTTCGTCACATTTCTAGAGAGAGTTTCGTTGCGGAAACTATTAAATGCACCTCGCATTGAAATCCGCACCAAATTTCGAGCCTCAGTAAAACTTCGCCAATCTTGGAGATTTTGCGTTCGTCTAAATTATACGTGCCTTTTTCGGTGCTCCTGCAGCAGCTTTCTGTCGTGATTTGTGTACCTCGGGGAATCAGTTCCGTCTCTTATTAATTTATTTGGTATGAATCTCTCGAATGCTGTTGATACTATTTCTTTGAACGTAAGCCACATATGGTGTTCACTTACATAGTCTGGAAGGATTGGAGACTGTCTCTTTTCTTAGCTGCTTTTATAAATAGATAGATTTCGTGTTTAGTTTTGGTGAATTTGTTTGTTACGGGATTGAGCCTCGCTACGACTGTGTGTTCACTAATCCCTGTATCCGTCGTGATGCTCAGGATTATTTATGGCTAACAGGTCAAGTGTGTTTTCTTAACTATTTACAATTTGAATGGCCTCGTGAACTAATTGTTCAAAAAATTTTAAAAAAGGCATTTAGAATTATTACGAAAGTTGTTTTATATCTACAATAGGGTCTAAAAATTTATTTTTTTCAACATGCGGAAGGTAGATTGAAGTCACTTCCAACTATAATTGTATGAGTAGGGTACCTATTTGTGATGAGACTCAAATTTTCTTTTGTACTGTTCAGCAACTATTTCATCTGAGACCGGGGATCGGTAAAAGGAGCCGGTTGTCGAATATAACCTCTACCCATACTAAGTCACAGGAACTATCTGCTTCAATGTCGTTTCTGAGCTGGAACACACATTACATTATTTTTCCTTAAGTTGTGCTTCTTGTTTCTGTTGTAGTGCAGACGATTGCAAATACGGCTTTTCGCTCCAAAAACTAGTGTGCTTTCTCTGTGACCCTCTAAATACGAGAGGTAAACAATGTAGAACAACAACGTACTTTAAGTGATTTGTTTCGCAACATCTAAGATACCTACTTATATGTCACTCATGCTAACAGCTGTTCTCGTTTCAAATTCTGGAATACTTACTTCGTCTTCTTTCGTGAAGGAATTACGAAAAACTGTTTTTAGTAACTCCGCTTTAGCGGCACCATCATCGGTAACATTTCCATGGCTATCGCGCAGTGACGGTATTGACTGTTTTTTGCCACTGGTGTACTTTACATACGACCAGAATCTCTTTGGGTTTTCTACCATATTTTGAGACAATGTTTCATTGTGGAAACTACACTTCTGGAAATTGAAATAAGAACACCGTGAATTCATTGTCCCAGGAAGGGGAAACTTTATTGACACATTCCTGGGGTCAGATACATCACATGATCACACTGACAGAACCACAGGCACATAGACACAGGCAACAGAGCATGCACAATGTCGGCACTAGTACAGTGTATATCCACCTTTCGCAGCAATGCAGGCTGCTATTCTCCCATGGAGACGATCGTAGAGATGCTGGATGTAGTCCTGTGGAACGGCTTGCCATGCCATTTCCACCTGGCGCCTCAGTTGGACCAGCGTTCGTGCTGGACGTGCAGGCCGCGTGAGACGACGCTTCATCCAGTCCCAAACATGCTCAATGGGGGACAGATCCGGAGATCTTGCTGGCCAGGGTAGTTGACTTACACCTTCTACAGCACGTTGGGTGGCACGGGATACATGCGGACGTGCATTGTCCTGTTGGAACAACAAGTTCCCTTGCCGGTCTAGGAATGGTAGAACGATGGGTTCGATGACGGTTTGGATGTACCGTGCACTATTCAGTGTCCCCTCGACGATCACCAGTGGTGTACGGCCAGTGTAGGAGATCGCTGCCCACACCATGATGCCGGGTGTTGGCCCTGTGTGCCTCGGTCGTATGCAGTACTGATTGTGGCGCGCACCTGCACGGCGCCAAACACGCATACGACCATCATTGGCACCAAGGCAGAAGCGACTCTCATCGCTGAAGACGACACGTCTCCATTCGTCCCTCCATTCACGCCTGTCGCGACACCACTGGAGACGGGCTGCACGATGTTGGGGCGTGAGCGGAAGACGGCCTAACGGTGTGCGGGACCGTAGCCCAGCTTCATGGAGACGGTTGCGAATGGTCCTCGCCGATACCCCAGGAGCAACAGTGTCCCTAATTTGCTGGGAAGTGGCGGTGCGGTCCCCTACGGCACTGCGTAGGATCCTACGGTCTTGGCGTGCATCCGTGCGTCGCTGCGGTCCGGTCCCAGGTCGACGGGCACGTGCACCTTCCGCCGACCACTGGCGACAACATCGATGTACTGTGGAGACCTCACGCCCCACGTGTTGAGCAATTCGGCGGTACGTCCACCCGGCCTCCCGCATGCCCACTATACGCCCTCGCTCAAAGTCCGTCAACTGCACATACGGTTCACGTCCACGCTGTCGCGGCATGCTACCAGTGTTAAAGACTGCGATGGAGCTCCGTATGCCACGGCAAACTGGCTGACACTGACGGCGGCGGTGCACAAATGCTGCGCAGCTAGCGCCATTCGACGGCCAACACCGCGGTTCCTGGTGTGTCCGCTGTGCCGTGCGTGTGATCATTGCTTGTACAGCCCTCTCACAGTGTCAGGAGCAAGTATGGTGGGTCTGACACACCGGTGTCAATGTGTTCTTTTTTCCATTTCCAGGAGTGTATTAAACGCTTCTCGCATTGACGTCCGCACTAATTTTCGAGCTTCCGTGAAACTTAGCCAGTCTTGGGGATTTTGCGTTCTTCTGAATTTGGCATGCTTTTTTCGTTGCTCCTGCGACAGTGTTCTGTCGTGTATTACTTCATTTCCTTATTTCTAACATTTTAAACTTGTACGTCGACTTTAGATGACATGACAGTCATAGATGTTCTTATCTCTATTCAGTGAACGTATTTTCAGTCATGTTTTGAACATTGTCCCGCTACACTTTATTAACTAATGTTTCGCCGCAAGGAATATCGGATTTTAGAGAATAAATGAATATGGAGTATATTGTTCTTCTTTTCAAACATTCACATACCCATTTATTCTTTCCTTATTGTCTTTTGGGGATGCAGTTGTAGTAATTAAAGTAGGCACAAATGCAATGATCAAAAAGAAATGATTAACGTACATTCGCATTCTCTTTACATCGTTCCTTTCTTGTTGCTCCCATAGCGATGAACTGTTTCTATCGCGATCAGTAAGTGTGAAAGGAAGTTACCGTAAAGATGGAGGGATCTATATTTATACCTGGCAGGACTAATTACATACTGGCATAATCGTAGGTATTGCTTTCTGTTGTGTACATAGTCAGTGCGTACACAACTTCCCCACTAGAGCACGCCCCGCTAAGCACAACAGCGCAGGCACATCGTTCGTCCGTCTCCGCACTACGAGATGGCGCTGTTTTAAGTTACGTTGTGCAAGACGCGACAGTTGGCTGCGACTGCGACGCTGCCCCCTCCTCTTTTCCCACCCTGGCAGACGGCGACACGGCCGCAACACGACTGGAGTCGTCGCCGTTTCCCAAGCTCCGGTCGGCGGCGGCGGATTCAAATACATAAGAAAAATAAGAATTCCGATTTTCTTGCTTTAAAAAATACTGTATGTTAATGCAACAAAGTTACATCGGCTCCCAGAGTTACTTTTTCGATACAGATTCTCCTTTTACTTTAAAAAATTGAAAAGTATCTCTTCCGGTTTTGCGTGGTTTTTTCGCTGTATATTACTTCTCAATCAATTGTGAGGAAAGTAAAAGGCACAAAAAATTGATGTTTGCGTATCTTACAGTTTCACATCACAGCTTGATAATGAGGTGTCTATTTTTCCGATATTCGTAACAGTTATTCCGATACTTAATTTACAAGTAACCTACTGCATAAAATTTGAATTGTGTACAGTGAAAAATGTGGTCGCTGGCTACTTTACGTATGGTTCACGTTAGGTCATACATCGTTGCTGATGAAAAGAAGCTAACATATCTAAATTATTTTTAAAGTTGAGATCAGAATGATATCTATCTCCGTTTCCGAGATTTGGGCTCATATATCTCCGGGAGCGTCGCGACTAGCCGCCAGTTCTGTCGACGCGCAACGAGAATCGTGTGGTCATCACACGATAGAGAATGCATTTGTTTTGTTTCGCTGACACATTTCCCTAATGAAACCATTTTATGTCATATATTTCTCCGGTATGAGTTACTAATATTCCTCCATATGCTCTTGAAAATTTCATTTAAAATGCCACGAAATGTAGGTTTCTTAAAGCCAAGTGATCAAGCAGAACCCATTTTCTTGGTTTTGCTGAGGCATCTGAACCTGTTCCAAGCTTTCTTTCTCGTTTATTTCTCTGATACGAGTCCCGAATATTCCTCCATGTGTTTTTGCACATTTCACCTAAAATTCCAATGAAAGATAAGTTTATTAACAATAAGCGCACGCTAGCGTCATTGCATTGTTTCAAGTTCTTGACAACAAGATAGGGTTACACCTTAAACATTTCTAGAATTTTCATTCTGAACGTCTACAGTATACACTAGCAGAAATGTGGAAGAAATAATGTCCGTGCTTGTTCACAAAATTTCCCCAAATTATACTTGTCAGTTTCTCCCATGCAGAAACTTTTGGAACAAGCTAAGGCAACTTTCATAGCCGAGTGACTCTTTATTCCCATCCAAATGAACTTCCATATTCTTATATTCTGACAGCATACATCGTTATGGATGACATGAACATTTAATCTTGCCAAGCTGCACTCAAAAGATGACTCCAGGATTTACAAAAGACGAATTTCAATTGTGAACTGTGTCAGACCAGAAGAGTCTTGTAAAACAGTAGTGCACTTTTGGCACAAGTTTTTTGAGCACCATCTTCTACCAATGAATTGAAGTGAATGAATGTGACAAATTACTTATTGCAGCAAACTGTTTGCGCAATCTGTTGAGAAACGCCTTCCTCAAAAACGAACATCAATTGATTACAGAAAGCTGTACAACAATCTGGTGGTGGTTTTTCACAACTAGAAGGTATCATCAAGACACCAATCTACCGTTTACTTTCGAAGTGAAGGTATTGTAAAATGTAACTTTCTCGTTGTACTTTAGATTGTTCATTTTGTAATGTACTTGCCGTTTCCAATTTTTATCGTCACAAAAAAGAGTAATGCGAAAATTGACCTTCAAGTTCATTTTCATCATTCTAATTCTACATCTGCATGGATTATATGATTTTCATACAGGCCTGAAAAATTTGCATTAATGGGAAAATATTATATATTTCACTCACGTGCCAGTTTCAAATGTGCACCAATTTCTTCCCAAATTCTGTCTCTGAACATAGTGTCTATATTTAGGGTTCTTCAAATCGTAAAGGCAAGGATGTTGCGAGACCAGCTCAGAGAGCATCACATCCTGTGAGTGGCTCATTTCAGTTTTCCTTGACTGGCTCGACATCTTTCTGGCAGCCGTACGTCTTTGTGTCGTGCGACTTCCGTCGCAACACTGCTCACTGGTGCAGTGCTGCGACAGCTGCCGCAACAGTCGCGCGTCGCATCCCAAACTCGAACTGCGCATGCGCCAGCAGGCAACTTCTGACGTCACGTAGCGACCCGTCGCAGTCGCTAGTGTGCGTCGCGTCTTGGACAACGTACCTTTAGAGACGGACCAAATTCTGCTTCCGCCGATCCGCGTATTAATATGTAACGCAGCCAATAAGATTGCTGCTAACGTAGAACCTTTTCTCCTCGCGGGTCACACTCGCGCAGTGATACCTGAACACACGAGGTATTATAAAGAGTGTACAGACCTCTGATTAGTCAATCTGCATTAGTCTGCATTTGTCTGCACCAGTCTGTACCAGTCTGCATTAGTCTGTACCAGTCTATAGTCAAGTTTCAGTCTGCACCTAATAAGATTATCATATTCCTGTACATAGCCATGAAGATGTATAGACACTTTGTCAAATATCAGAGATACGTCAGAATAAGATTAACGTACCAAGACCAAAGGAACTTCAGATTGTCAATTGTAAATAGCAACCAGAACCAAGTTAAGTTATTTTTATGCTTGTTATTATTTTAATAAATGTGTGTAAAAATTAATCAAGTTCTGTTTAAAGTTGGTCACCGTCAATCTGCTACTCTAAGCGTGCAAGTGGCATTTCTGTCGTCTGACCTAACGGCAGAAGATAAACACGCCACGATAAGACCACAAGACATATTGCTGACACTCGCCTACTTCGTTAGAGCGACAAGTCAAATAATCTGATGGTAAGTGTACCGAAGGTCTTACAGTACGCACACCACACTTTCGCTTCCCATAAGTTATAAATATTTCGACTTCGGAAAAGAAGCTCTGTATTTCGCCATGAAGTCGAAGAAGAAGGTCCCTTACGTAATGGTTGTTTCGAGTAAGATGTGGAGACGGTGGTTAGAAAGCGGGCAGATGAAATACGGGGAAGGGCGTCCCTTACCTGAGGGATCGCTACTCAAGGCTACGTGGCGAAGGGGCAAGTGTGGCAAATGTCCGGCGTGGCAAATGTCCGGCGTGGCAAGTGTCCGGCATTCATCACATAACACCCCGCTTTTCGCTCGAGAACCGTTTCCACAACTAGCCCGTCGGATAAGCCTCAAGCCAGACAAGTGGTTGTGATTTTGGATGGAGTTTGGTGTCTTTAGCTGTTCCAGGCGCAGACGACGGGGACCTGGAGGGCAGAGGTGGGCCCTCCAGCATTCCTGGCGGGCAGTTAACGCCCGAATTTGGCCGAGGAATGCGCCGCGCCAGTCGCCAGCACAATGCGGCCGCCACCCACCCGACCCCACCCTTCCACCTCCACCTGCAGCCCGGCTCGGCACGGAGCGGCGCCGCTGACAGCGTTACGACTGTCCGCAGAAAGCACGCTAATCTTCCCGTCACCTCAGCACGCTTTACGACCGGCTCGGCGGGTTGTGTATCACTCAAACAAAACCGCCCGATTGTATCTAGAGGCTGCGGCCGCGCCTCCAACTTGCCGTCACCCCTCCAGCAGCATCATTACTCGTATTTATGTAACTAGCCAAATGTTGGCACTTGGCCTGCTGGGGCAGCTTAACGCGCAGCTTCATAGCTTGAGGGATTGGGAAATGTGTCAGGTCCGAATCGAATCCGGGTAGCGTATTAACTACGTTGTCCGCCTCCGGTAGCTGAGTGGCGCCGGCACGGTATCTCAGCGTGTTCGGTCAGAGGGTTAGCTACCCTCTACAGGGTGATACAAAAAGGTACGGCCAAACTTTCAGGAAACATTCCTCACACACAAAGAAAGAAAATATGTTCTGTGGACATGTGTCCGGAAATGCTTACTTTCCATGTTAGAGCTCATTTTATTACTTCTCTTCAAATCACATTAATCATGTAACGGAAACACACAGTAACAGAACGTACCAGCGTGACTTCACTTTGTTACAGGAAATGTGCAAAATGTCCTCCGTTAGCGAGGATACATGCATCCACCCTCCGTCGCATGGAATCCCTGATGCGCTGATGCAGCCCTGGAGAATGGCGTATTGTATCACAGCCGTCCACAATACGAGCACGAAGAGTCTCTACATTTGGTACCGGGGTTGCGTAGACAAGAGCTTTCAAATGCCCCCATAAATGAAAGTCAAGAGGGTTGAAGTCAGGAGAGCGTGGAGGCCATGGAATTGGTCCGCCTCTACCAATCCATCGGTCACCGAATCTGTTGTTGAGAAGCGTACGAACACTTCGACTGAATTGTGCAGGAGCTCCATCGTGCATGAACCACATGTTGTGTCTTACTTGTAAAGGCACGTCTTCTAGCAGCACAGGTAGAGTATCCCGTATGAAATCATGATAACGTGCTACATTGAGCGTAGGTGGAAGAACATGGGGCCCAATCGAGACATCACCAACAATGCCTGCCCAAACGTTCACAAAAAATATCTGTGTTGATGACGTGATTGCACAATTGCGTGCGGATTCTCGTCAGCCCACACATGTTGATTGTGAAAATTTACAATTTGATCACGTTGGAATGAAGCCTCATCCGTAAAGAGAACATTTCCACTGAAATGAGGATTGACACATTGTTGGATGAACCATTCGCAGAAGTGTACCCGTGGAGGCCAATCAGGTGCTGATAGTGCGTGCACACGCTGTACATGGTACGGAAACAACTGGTTCTCCCGTAGCACTCTCCATACAGTGACATGGTCAACGTTACCTTGTACAGCAGCAACTTCTCTGACGCTGACATTAGGGTTATCGTCAACTGCACGAAGAATTACCTAGTCCATTGCAGGTATCCTCGTCGTTCTAGGTCTTCCCCAGTCGCGAGTCATAGGCTGGAATGTTCCGTGCTCCCTAAGACGCCGATCAATTGCTTCGAACGTCTTTCTGTCGGGACACCTTCGTTCTGGAAATCTGTCTCGATACAAACGTACCGCGCCACGGCTATTGCCCTGTGCTAATCCATATATCAAATGGGCATCTGCCAACTCCGCATTTGTAAACATTGCACTGACTGCAAAACCTCGTTCGTGATGAACACTAACCTGTTGATGCTATGTACTGATGTGCTTGATGCTAGTACTGTAGAGCAAATGAGTCGCATGTCAACACAAGCACCGAAGTCAACATTACCTTCCTTCAATTGGGCCAACTGGCGGTGAATTGAGGAAGTACAGTACATACTGACGAAACTAAAATGAGCTCTAACATGGAAATTAAGCGTTTCCGGACACATGTCCACATAACATCTTTTCTTTATTTGTGTGTGAGGAATGTTTCCTGAAAGTTCGACCGTACCTTACTGTAACACCCTGTATAAAAAAAAACTGAGTGAATGGATCAACGAAGAACCTGAACGGGTGTCATCGGACGTCCGCCCCGTACGAATCAAACTAACAATATAGAACAAAATGAGGTCAACAAAAAAGTGGTCAGCGTGACAGAATGTCAATCCTAAGGGCTCGGGTGCGATTCTCGGCTGGGTCGGAGATTTTCTCCGCTCAGGGACTGGGTGCTGTGTTGTCCTAATCATCATCATTTCATCCCCATAGACACGTAAGTCGCCGAAGTGGCGTCAAATCGAAAGACTTGCACCTGGCGAAGGGTCTACCCGTCACACGAAATTTACATTTTATTAACTATGTTAGCGCTGGTCAACCTGAGGGTGGACTTATGTCGTTTTCCACGCCAGTAAGGCGAACGCCATATTGGTTTCTAATCTCCGCGTCAGAAAATACACTGGCGGAAAAAAAAGCAACGTTAAAAAATAACTAATGTAGAGTAATGAAGCTTCATGAATACATTTGTCTAGGTAACATATTTAAGTGGTTAACATCGCACAATCGCGGATTAATATAAGTGCGAGATAGTGCATTGTAAATGTCAAATGCTGGTACGTTCATAACCGGTGTAACCGCCAGAATATTGAATGCAAGCATGCAAGCGTTGTATTGTACAGGTGCCGAATCTCAGTTTGTTGGATGAGTTCCATGCATGCTGCATTCGGTCGGTCGATAAAGACAAGTTATCGCCGCTTGTGGATGGCGCTGGAGTTGTCGCCCGATGTTGTCCCATATGTGCTCGACTGAAGACCGATCTGGTGATCTAGCAGGCCAAGGCAACGGGTCGACACTCTGTAGAGCATGTTAGGTTACAAAAGCAGCATGTGAGTGTGCGTATCCTGTTGGAAAACACTCCCTGGAATGCTGTTCATGAATGGCTGCACAACAGGTCGAGTCACGAGACGGACGTACAAATTTTCAGTCATGGGGCGGGGGATAACCACGAGAGTGCTCCTGATGTCATAAGCCGGCCGGTGTGGCCGAGCGGTTCTAGGCGCTTCAGTCTGGAACCGCGCGACCGCTACGGTCGCACGTTCGAATCCTGCCTCGGGCATGGACGTGTATGCTGTCCATAGGTTAGGTAGGTTCAAGTAGTTGTAAGTTCTAGGGGACTGATGACCTCAAATGTTAAGTCCCATAGTGCTCAGAGCCATTTGAACCTGATGTCATACGAAATCGCAGCACAGACCACAAGTCCAGGTGTCGGTCCAGTGTGTTTAGCACGAAGACACGTTGTTTTCAGGTCCTGAACCTGCCTCACTGTAACCAACACACGGCTGTCACTGGCACCGAAGCAGGACCAGCTTTCATCAGGAAACACAACAGCTCACCACCCTGTCCTCAATCAGATCTCACTTGACACCACTGAAGTCGCAACTGGCGGTGGTCAGGGGTCAGTGGAACGCGCGCGCTACAGGGCTGGCGATGAAGTAGCCTATTTGTGTCATTATGGTGCCAACTGCTGCTCCAATTACTACTGCAAACGCAGTACAATGCGCCAGAGCCCCAAACCGTACACGATAGTGCCACGCGGCACTCCGGAGACCGGTCCTCTTGCGACCGTACATTGTGCGCTACCGGAAATCCTGCACAATGGCTACATTCCAGCCCGGTCTTCTTGCAGAAGGAACATTCAGCTTCTCTTAGCCATATTACACGACCGCGTTCAAACTCAGTGAGGTGTTGATAATGGCGCCTTTGCCACCTTAAATGCATTCTTGAGTAACACAATTCATCAAGTCTAATCTCAGAGTTAAGGGGCTCCGGAAAGGCTCAAAATCATGAAAAGTTCAATTTTTACTTTTTTGCGTTTTCTGAATCTGCAGACTATTACCTTTTAATAGATATATAATTTATTCAATTACGAAGACTACAACTATTTTTAATTTTTTTTTTGAAATGTGTTCTACATGGGCGTGACCCACTGTGGCGCTGTTAAACTGCTGTCAAATGGTGTTATTATTAACGTCCGTGTTCATCAGGTACATTTTAGTGATGTGAGATAAAGTATGTGTTGTGGCTAACCTGTGATGGTTCAATATATATCGCTGGTGTGATTGTCGATTGTTTCATGTTTATTTACTCTGTCGTTATCTCGAAAATATTCGTAATTAATTCTGTTTCTTGATTCTCTGTGCCGGCCGAAGTGGCCGTGCGGTTAAAGGCGCTGCAGTCTGGAACCGCAAGACCGCTACGGTCGCAGGTTCGAATCCTCCCTCGGGCATGGATGTTTGTGATGTCCTTAGGTTAGTTAGGTTTAATTAGTTCTAAGTTCTAGGGGATTAATGACCTCAGAAGTTGAGTCCCATAGTGCTCAGAGCCATTTGAACCATTTTTTTGAGTCTCTGTTTTGTTGAAGTATAATAATGAGTAAAAGTAAAGTTATTAGAAATCCTCTGAAGGCTTTTAAGAAAAGGAGAAATGTTGGAAAGCCAAAGGTATGTGTTATTACTGTAAACAATAAAGACAATGAAAATCCTCAACATAGCTTGTGTCCCAAAGAAGAAGACAGTTGGTGTAAATATAACAAAGGATTGCTAACTGGTGAAGTGTACACTCATAAGCATAGTCTGCCTCATGCAATAATGGAGGTGATAAAACCTATTTTCAGAGACTTAGCAGCACCTGAACTGTTGAAAAAGTGTATTCACGGAAAAACTCAAAACCCCAATGAAAGTGTAAATAGTGTTATATGGTCGAGAATCCCCAAGACTGTATTTGTTGGAATAGGAACACTTCACTTTGGTGTGTATGATGCTGTTGCGACTTTCAATGATGGCAACATTGTAAGGTGCAAGGTATTTAGAAATATGGGAATGAAGATAGGTTCTAACATGGTACGAGCGATGCTTGCTTTAGACAAGGAACGCCTTCGGGCTGCAGACAGGGCTGTAAAGAGTCTAGAAATACAAGCAAGAGTAAACAGGAGGAGGAACAAGAGGAAGCTGGAGGAGGAGTTTGCAGAGGATGAAGATAATCCATCCTATGGACCTGGAATGCACTAAAAAGTTAATCCAATCTTTGTCGCTCGATTCCCAAAACTTTTATTTTCTCATACTAATTACATGTTTTCTAAGGATCTTCCAAACATATTTGTTTCAAACTTTCAGTAAATGTTATACAGTACCTTCTGCATAATTTAACACAGCCTTTTTCCAAAAAACTGTATATTTTTGAATATATAAATAAAAAATTGCAAAAAAATGATGTGAATTTTCATTACAATTGAAAAAAAAATCATCTTTAATAACTGAACTAAAATTTTGTAAAATCCCTGTGTTAAGTTGTAGCCCATATTCCAATAAATAATCTGTAAAAAGTTCAACTTCCTACCTCAAATACGAGGCCTGTTCAGAAAGTAAGCTCCGATTGATTGCCAAATTGAAACCACAGTGAACATCAGAAATGTTTTACTTGTAACAATTAGCTACACCTTTCAGCTACTTCTCTACGTAGTCGCCGTTCTGACTTAGACTTTTGTCATAGCGTTGTACCAACTTTTCAATAGCCTCATCATAGAAGGCAGCCGCCAGTGCTTTCCGCCAATTCTCCACGCTGGCTTACACCTCGTTGTCTGTGTCAAAATGTAGTCTTCAAAGACAGCGGTTCATGTGACCAGAGATGAAACTCAGGGGGAGACAATTGCGGACTGTATTGTGGGTAATCTCACATTTCCATTTGAAAACGATGCAGGAGCATCTTCATTGCCCCTGCAGAATGCGGCTGAGGATTGTCTTGATGAAGAAACAGCACGACAGTTATGTAATGTTAGCTGCATAGCTTCAGGCGAAGTTTCTCACCAGGCCCTCGTACTTGGCGGCAGACACTATTTTCTAGACATCTTTACGCACTCACTGCGAGCTCAGAAATGAGAAGAGCGACGTGATGCTAACTGGGGTTATACTAGAGACACTACCCAACACATCTGTGCAAAGCTTTATCGGATTTTCATAGTCGTTTCCATTTCGCGACCGATCGGAGCTTACTTTCTGAACGCCCCTCGTACTTTGTGAGGAAAGATGTAATTTATAAGCGTTATTTTAACATTGCAAGTATAGGGCGTTCCGGAGCCCCTTAAAGCAAACATGAGTTGCAGACTTCTGTCCCTTACGTTAATTGATGACAGTGGTGATCTGCAAAGAAAGTGCAGATAACAGGATTTCGTGAAAACTGTGTCGCCTTTCTTCCAAAGATCATCACTTAATTTTTTCGATAGTTTGCGTAACTCTTTCGTACGGACCTACTCACCTCTTACGATCCTAGCAGCCTGTCTCCAAACTGGTTCAATATCTGTTGGCATGTCCACTGGACGAGAACTTAAAAGGCTGGAACAGCAGGAACACTACTCTGTTGCTCCTCGCTCTATCGTCGTGTGCGCTGTCATTTACACTTCCACCGCCGTTTCATGTACATTTCCAAAAAATCTGTCTTCCATTCGCCTCCTCTAATATAGATTTTCCGTGTTCGTCCCACTACATAGCGCGACATAGCATTAATCGTCCCACTTCATAAGGTGTCTCAGTATTATCCACAAACACTTACATGACCTCACGTGCTGCAGACACCACAAATCTTGTGATGCGATACTAATCGGTTATTTTTCTTTGTTACGGAAACTGACTATCATTTATCCGTATTTAACGAGAGCTTACATTCATTAGACCAAGCAGAAAACTGTTGGAAGTCTTCGTCCAAAAAAAGATGCTTCCCCGTGGACAATAGCGCCGTCACCGAATAAACAGCATCGTCACCGAATAATCTACTGATGGCACTAACCCTGTCTGAGAAATCATTTATGTATGTCGAAAACGTAGGAGGTTTTATTATTCTTTCTTCGGACATGCCTGATGCTAATTTCGCTTGTGTTAAACATTCGTCTTAGTGTGTGTCGTATTGGGTTCTATTATGTAAAAGCAAACCAGTGGAGATACGTATCTCCGTATTCTGTCATTTTTTTCTTCAAAATCAGTTAAATACTGACGCGCAATTTCAAAATATTATGCACTCAGATACATACACAAAAATAATCAGGACGGAGGAATATACGATCGCGTCCATTACAGTCATGATAAACACGCGCGAACACGTAGAAACACGATTACTTTTTCTGAGGTGATGTACATAATTACTAATTTTATAGAGTTAAATAACGCAACGGTGCAGAGCTGTACTACAACCGACGTCGTAGAACTGAAGGAAAAGTAAATCTGTCAAGACACCACGGAAAGCAAATGCAGTGATCTAGTAGACACACTTGCGAAGTAGTGACGCTAACTACGAGAATTGTATTGCGTGGTTGGAATTACTGGGATAAATTTCCGAAGACAGAAGAGCTATCGTAGGGCAGCGTCTACAGAATACGCTATTAGAGTTACAGGTCCAGCGCACTATACTGTTAAAGCAAATACGACGTATAAATAATTCATGCAAGTGGGTGGCAACGGTCACTAAACACTAGTTCGCAATCCAGACGTTTCAGCCATGGGCTATTAACTGCTCGAATGACAGTTGCATGTTGATGGGCGCCTGGAGGAACCATTGCTGCAGCTACTGCAGGGTTGCTGTGGCGTATACTGTGCAGGGAAGGTTTCCACGGCCACGCACCTGGGTACCGCTGAACGCTCGAGACGACCTCCACGAAGTCTACGCGACTGCAGGTCAGTGAAGGACCCTCCTCTTTATGCGTGAAGCCTGATTTACCTTGCAAAGTGACTGCAGACGTGCACCGATTTGGCGAGAAGTCGGAAGCCGTTGTCACTCATCGAACGTCTAAGGACCAGACGACTTCGGACGAAGTTGTAATAAATGAATGAATGAATGCGACTTAACGAACTCCCCACCCACCACCCGAAAACGAGAGAGAGAGAGAGAGAGAGAACTGATGGCAAATAGCACACTCCCACACTGTTCTCACAAAAGCAGCAAAGAAAAATCACTGTAAAGGTAAGGCTAATAACTAAAAGACACATAAAAATAGGCATTTTAGTTTCATCTGGATTGATAAAGCATTCTACGACATTATACAGCGATCCTATATTCACGAGTGTTAGTCATCATGTTTTCATTATTATCTCGAAAAAATGAAGCTGCATAATAATTGTTTTTGTTTGTTCGCAGGTACATATCTGCAGCCCTGGTACACATTGGAATCCCCGTGGCAAACCACTAGAGGATCCAAAACTACATTCACAGCCCACTGATAAAGTGGGGACTGGAAGTACAGTTTTACATGGGCCCTGTACCGGTGTTCTGTGCTACTGTGCCGGAGGATTCCTGTGTGTACCACGGCTGCAGGCATGTACCTGTGAACAAACAAAAAAAAATATTACGCAACTTTATTTTTTCAAGGTGATAATTAAAACTTTGCCTACCCTAGTGCATAGCAAATCGTTGAGGCATTAGACTTATAAATGAAGAAGCAAAGTACAATGAAAAGTACAGTAGAGAAAAAAGCACCAGTCTAAGACTGTTGCAATGGTCTTGAGAAATGTAGTAGAATCGAGTTCTCCAAGGACATAGGCTTCTACACTATATATACTGCTAAATTCAATTTCCAGACAAGGAAATCAGATCGATCACGTCTTTTTCACCCTTCATTTGCCAATATAAAGTAGACAATATTAACTGAATCATATATCTTCACTCGGAGCAATGGGTACACCTACGAACTTTTAACACTGTTGCACCTGATGATGAGGCTTTAGGCCGTGAAACCGGTTGTGTATCAATAAAACAAGAAGTTTACTAGCTGTCGTTGGAACTCTTCTTAACATCAGATCAGATCTTGTCATAGCAGATGCTTTCTTGCAGGTAATTTAACATTCGGATTGCAATATATGCGGACTCGGGTCCCGAGATAGTAACTGTACTAACTTTAACTTATGCCACAGCTCTAAGTTTGGACAGCCGACAACGAGATGTGGAACCGCCGTAGCCGCCTCCAATGACAACTTGTTTTTGTGTCAGCTTGATGTGCCCAATGCGAATGCGGCGTATGACAAGCGGCACTCTTCTGGAAGGGCAATGGAATGACTTGTCGTATTTATAAGTATACTTTATTACCCTGAGATTGTTAGAAAGTGTGCTACTTTGCCCACTGTGCATGAACAGCCGATAACGAAGTGCGGAACATCCGTAGTCACCTCCAGCGAAACCTTGTTTTCGTATCAGCTTGATGTGCCCAATGCGAATGCGACGTATAACCAACGGGCAATGGAATGCTCTTCTAGAAGGGCAATGGAATAACTTGAAGGGCAATGGAATAACTTGTCGTATTTAGAAGTATCCTTTATTACCCTGAGATTGTCAGAAAGTGTGTTACTTTGCCCACTGTGCATAAACTACGCTTAAAACGGTTTCCCCGATCGGCAGCGACAAAGTTTCATTCTCAAGGGGAACCAATTAGCTCATCCGCCGGCCGGGGTGGCCGAGCGGTTCTAGGCGCTACAGTTTGGAACCGCGCGACCGCTACGGTCGCAGGTTCGAATCCTGCCACAGGCATGGGTGTATATGATGTCCTTAGGTTAGTTAGGTTTAAGTAGTTCTAAGTTCAAGGGGACTGATGACCTCAGAAGTTAAGTCCCATAGTGCTCAGAGCCAATTAGCTCATCCACGCAGTCATTTCTTAGACTGTCAACGAGCCTCAGTAACCGAAAGGAAGCCAGGAGTAGTTCTTGTTTTGTAAATGTCGTATGAGCCCTTGGATGTTTTGGAAAGGATCCTACTAGTCCCTGGAGACTGCTGACACCGTCAGTGTACAGACACGTTCCTCTCTGATCCAATGTTTTTTGGTAGAGATGAGGGCTTCAAGTAAATCTACCAATTCCGCTGCATAAATGCAACATTCATTTGGCAGAAAACGATCTTGGAAGAAATTAAGATGGACGTACGCAATGTTAATTCTTCTCCATATTTGGAGCCATGTGTGCACACCCGGCTAAACTGAGTAGAACTGACAGCGCTAAGTGCCTGGTATTCTGTAGACTTTAATGCGACGCTTGAGGTTCAATCGCACTGCAGGGCAAGGAATGGTCAACATGGGGCTTGTGATGGTGGTATAGGAGTGCGGACGATGAGGCCACAAGACAGCTCTTGACGAACATTGGCGAAAAGTACCGCAGTCGGGCGCCATTTTAAGAAACGAATACTAGCAAGGCTGATCTCGGGGTTGTGGAAGGAGATGGAATAAGGATGTTCTGAAAGTCTGCTTATTTTGAACACGTAATTAATTTGAAGAAAAATGGAGACCTTCGTGGAAAAGGAGGACAAAAGCTGTCCTGGACACGAAGGTAGTTTTGAACAGCACAATGTTTTACTGTGCATGGTCCTACTGGAGGTGTTGTGTCACTGCTTTCGACCAATCTTTATACAGTCAGTTACAGCGGGACCTACAGCTTAACATCGACACCGAACCGCGGTGCAATTCGGTGTTTCCGACAAGTATTTCCAGAGGTAAAAGTAATGCTGACACATAAAAATTCTGGGGGGGGTTTGCTTCCGTAATTACTCTATGCGCGACGTGGAGACTAATGCATCGATAAGGAAGTTGCATCCAGAACCAAGTCCATTCTGTGAATTTTAAGCTGCCTGTGGCAAATTTCTGTAGTATGAGCAAGGCGAGCGGTAATCAAGGTGGTATGTCCCAGAATGAAATTTTCACTCTGCAGCGGAGTGTGCGCTGATATAAAACTTCCTGGCAGATTAAAACTGTGTGCTGGACCGAGACTCGAACCCGGGACCATCGCCTTTCGCGAACAAGTGCTCTACCAACTGAGCTACCCAAGCACGACTCTCAAACCGTCCTCACAGCTTTAATTCCGCCAGCACTTGCCCGCGAAAGGCAAAGGTCCCGAGTTCGAGTCTCGGTCCGGCACACCGTTTTAATCTGCCAGGGAGTTTAAAGGTAGTATGTCCGCCTCCAAGAGCTCTACTAGGTAGACACCTCCAACGCCGGCCGTGGTGGCTGAGCGGTTCTAGGCACTACAGTATGGAAACGCGTGACAGCTACGGTAGCAGGTTCGAATCCTGCCTCGGGCATGGATGTGTGTGATGTCCTTAGGTTAGTTAGGTTTAAGTAGTTCTAAGTTCTAGGGGGCTGATGACCTTAGAAGGTAAGTCCCATAGTGCTCAGAGCCATTTTGAACACCTCAAACAGTGTAAGGCCGCTTCGGTAGACGGGATAGCTGCGTGAAACGCAAAATACGAGAGCAGTTTCGCCAAAAATGAGGTGGTCACTCACTGCGACGCATTTTAGTTGCTCTAAAATTTTTTAATTTTTTTTCCACCCTCTATATTAACTAGGCCAATACTTTGGATGAATAAACATATAACGCTGGCGTAATATTCTAACAAGAACCGACGGAAGTAATACAATGTTTAATAGAGAAGTCAGTGGCGGTTCGTAACGACACGTTTGCAAACATGTCGCAAACGACTCGATTGCAGTCCCACGTTTTCTTCTAATAGCATACACTTCGAACTGAGTCAGTCTTCGCTACTAATTGTGACGTGCCCTGTGTATAAATTTTGCACTTCGACGCTCCTGACCTCCTTCTCTTGGTGTCCCCTATAGCACTTGCGCCTTAAACCGGCCCTGGTTATATCTACCGACGTGCTATATTTCAACGCACGCAGGGTGTTCTGAGCGCCTGTCGCATGACATGTCTCCAAAGGTGGACTT
This sequence comes from Schistocerca nitens, assembly GCF_023898315.1. Lineage (NCBI taxonomy): Eukaryota > Metazoa > Arthropoda > Insecta > Orthoptera > Acrididae > Schistocerca > Schistocerca nitens. The sequence continues at coordinate 644,043,500 of NC_064619.1, read as the reverse complement.
TGAGAGAACACACAATGTTTCATTATTACACACTGACCTACAGTGAACAGATTCTTTGGGACAAATAAACTCCGATACACAAATACAGGTTACATAGAAGTAATACAGGGTATACATTTTTTTTTTTTTTTTTAAGGGAGTACGTTCTCCCAAAGGTTCGAATTGAAATTTGTTACTCACCGACGATCTGGCTCTGAGCACTATGGGACTTAACATCTGTCATCAGCCCCCTAGAACTCAGAACTACTTAAACATGACTAACCTAAGGACATCACACACATCCATGCCCGAGGCAGGATTCGAACCTGCGACCGTAGCAGTAGCGCGATTCCGGGCTGAAGCGCCTAGAACCGCTCGTCCACAGCGGCCGGATGACGATCTGGGGATCACTTGCGACAAAGCAATGAAAATTTGCGATGAGTGGGTAGGCCCAAGTTGACTGACAGTATTTCTCACGCTAAAAATGATTATAAATCAATGAAAATGTGATCTCTTGTTCGTAGTACTTTCTGTTGCTTTAGGATAGGGGAAATTGCCGTGATATCACTTCACAGACCGTGTACGACAGGACTGTGGGTTGTCCATTTACCAGGTAGCCACTATTTCTGCTTTCAACCTAAGTATTTGGTTTGCTGCGTTGTTGTTGTTGTTGTCGTCGTCGTTGTTGTTTTGGACGGTCGCAGTGGCCGAGCGGTTCTAGGCGCTACAGTCTGGAGCCGAGCGACCGCTACGGTCGCAGGTTGGAATTCTTCCTCGGACATGGATGTGTATGATGTCCTTTGGTTAGGTTTAAGTAGTTCTAAAGTTCTAGGGGACTGATGACCTCAGCAGTTAAGGCCCACAGTGCTCAGAGTCATTTAAACCGTTGTTGTTTTGTTGCTGCTGCTGCAGTCGTGGTCTTCAGTACGAATATTCGTTTGATGCAGCTTTCCACGTTACTCAACTCTGGCTTGCCCTTCATTCCTGCATAACTACTGCAACCTACATCCATCTGAACACGCTTACTGTACTCTAGTGTTGGTCATCACCTACAATTTTCATCCCTCACATTTCCCTTCAACACCGTCTCGGCGACTCCTTGATGTCTCAAGACGTGTACTGTCCACTTACTCTTACCGCTACTTATCTTATAACGTCTTTTTCACACAACATCAAATCCGTTCAAGCAAAGCTAGAAATGAACTAACCGTGGTCACTAATCACAAGCTAAAGATCATTTATTCGTAGCTGGGAAACACAAATATACTCGTGCCAGAATCGAATTCCTGAATGAAGGAGCGCCCGCGATATCCTATCCGCGACAATAGTGACAACAGAGTGATTTAAAAATACGCGAACATAAACATTTCGTCACCTATTCTGCCGCGAAAGCTTGTTTTCATTGCGCAGACCCGTTTCCTACTCCCGCACAGAAACGCAAGTCAGCCTGGCATAAAGCACGAGCAATCAACAACTGCATAGCAGCCGTTGTGAAAGCGGACAGGCGGCCTTAACGAGGAGGTGCTTCCCTCCTCAGGAGCCGCGCCTCACCTCTCGGAGCCCTGGAATAATATTTACTGTGTATTCAGGAATTTACTGCGCCCAGTTTCTGTTTTACTTTTTCTGCTTTGCGGGCTCACCTCGGAAGCAGATGAAATACGATAACGCCTCGGAGCGTGCGGACTAAAAGCGATTACTGCTCCACTTCAAACAGGGGGTTCCCTCCAGGTGGAGATGGGGCCAGAAAAAAAGGCGACCTTGTGTTCGATGCTACGTCGAGGACTCCGGATAGTGGGCCCACAAAGTCTCTAATTCTGTACGGGGACCGTCAGTAGGACGCAATGACACGAATGATGCGATGAGATGGTTCCCTAGGTTACTTATACAGAGGGTGATTCTTATTAACTTTTAAAAACCCCCGACGCCACGTGTATGATGTTGAGACAAGCAGTTTAGCACAAGAAGCAACAGGGCCGCAAATGTCGGGAAATGCTCCACATGTGGATTACATATGTTGAATATGTGACGTCACCAGATGACGTACCTCGACGCGCTTGCAGTGGAGATCCAAAATGCGGAGGGATTTTCGAGCACATGTGTGAAGGGACGATCGAACAATGGAATATTTGTATTCAAGCAAACCGTGCAAATTTCGAACACAGTTTATGTGATTTGTCGTAAACACAGAAGTTACAAAATTATTGTTCTCGCTGTACACAAAGTAAAAGCTATAAAATGGATGTCTGTGTGTGCGTGTGTGTGTGATCTTGCATGACAAATAAATTTATTACTTCTGTGCTACTAACTTTACTCGCAATACATTTCGCAGTCAGTATTTACACATGCCGTTTAATGCGCCTACAAAATTATGTCATGGCACTATATATGTTTCAGGAGATATGACGTCATAAACACAGACAGGCGTGAAAAAAATGCAGCATCATGCATGAAGTTTTAATTCGTTTATTCTTCACTACGGGCGAGTCGGCTTAAGAAAATCCCTGACACCTATTAGCGCTTTTGAGAGCTGTCAACTTCGGCTGTAGGCGGACACAATACCGGTCTGTGGAGCAATGAAGAGGCGTTGCCGGAGACGTTTACAAAATCGCTTTGAGGAATTCAAATTCAAATGTGTGTGAAATCTTATGGGACTTAACTGCTAAGGTCATCAGTCCCTAAGCTTACACACCACATAACCTAAATTATCCCAGGGACAAACACACACACCCATGCCCAAGGGAGGACTCGAACCTCCGCCGGTACCACTTTGAGGACACGTGAAGCAGTTGTACTTATACGTTTGTACATTATGTACATTTCTTAGTACAACTATTTCGTAATTTCAAAGGTGTTCTTACGAATACATAAAAATGAATTTTTTTCGATTTTACATTACAGAAACAATTCATTTTCTGTTCCGTTTCTAATAGAAAATTGGTAAAACAAAAACACAGGCAATGCTGGGTTTGTCAGCTACTAAAATAATGAATATTACCTCAATGTAAACACTTAATTGCCTAACGTACTGCAAAAAAATACTACGTGCCAGACGCAGGACTCGAACCCTGAGCCCCACGAGCTGATGCCGCGCACGTAGGCCCAGAGCAACACCCACGTGATTACTTGACTTGGGTTGGAATAATCAGGACCGACAGACCGGTAGGCTCAACCACTGCACTTGCGCCGGGGTACGTCGTCTCGTGACGTCACATGTTCTACATTCGTCATCCACTTTTGGGGTATTTTCCGACATTTGATGCCCCATTTGTCTCATAATAAATTACTTGTCTTAGCGTCATCCACGTCGCTTCGAGGTTTTTTAAACGTTAATATGTATCATCTTGTATTAGTAAATAAGATTTTCTGCTGGAATGTACCGCAAAGTTTTTAAAGAAAGGGAATCCACTTCAAAGGCGGGGGAAAAAGAGGAAGCATAATTATTTTCATTTTTCTGCTGCATTAATAATAATAATAATAATTTCTTTTCATTTAATAAACTCAGACTCAGTGTTTTATACCGCCAAAGTATAGAAGTTACATTCAGGCCAAAATTGTCATTCTTAGTGGACGGTCTAATTGGTGACGAATGACCATCTACGTCGTGTGACTAGGGCCTCCCGTCGGGTAAACCGCTCGCCTGGTGCAAGTCTTTCGATTTGACGCCACTTCGGCGACTTGCGTGCTGACTTTTGAATAATCAAATGGACGCTTCACATTTTATATCGCACCTGAACGGAAGGAAATGATACGTACGGCTGTAGTGGAGATCCCACTGAACATGCTGAATCGGGTGATGGAAGCTTTTGTTCGCCGCTTGGAGCAATATACGGAACGTAATGGCGACCGTCTGTATGGTGTTATATTCAAAAGGAAGTAAATGGCGTATATCATATATATAATGTCATGTACTTTTCTTTCTTTCCGATGTATGTTTCAATAAATTGCTCGATTTGTTTCGATGTTCTGTCCTTTTTATATCCTACTATTTCACTATGGCAGACACTGTACATGTACAAATTTTTATCCTGACTTATATGATTACAAATCTGTCAGCCTCCTAACAAACATTCAGGTTTTTCAGCATGTGTGAAACCAAAGGGTTGTCGTACAACTGAGAATCTTATTGAATTACAGAAGTTGTGAAAATCTGTTGTCAACTTATGAATTAAAACTGATTTATTATTCGTCCATCGTCCTCCACTTGAGTTATTTGTTCCCTGAGAATGTCACTTTCATTCGTTAAAACGCTGCATTCTAAAAGCAGGTGGTCAATAACTTGGTTTCCTCCATTACGTGTGCACGCTGCGTCATCAGTTATTCTGAACCGCTTACAATAGGCTTTCAGTTTTCCATGGATTGTTAACATGGATGTAAAGTTGCGTGAGAGTTAAACGTTTGTGAATGGTGGTAGATACAGTTTTCTGTTGCTGTCATTTCGTTTTCTCTGTAACTCCCTTTTCTTTCTAGCTTTCTTCTCTCACTTTATTCTTTATTGAGTTTATAGATAACAGGTGAAATTTTGTTATAGCTTACTGTTTTTTGTGATCGGACTGCTCTCTTACCTAGCTAGATTATCAGCTAGTTCATTGCCCCACAGTCCTGTATCTGTAATATACCTGCCAATTCTCCATCTGCAGACTTCTGATTTTGCTTCGTATTCCTTCAATCAAGATGATTCTTTGGGTTTCGTAACCAATCTAATCCAGCTGTCACTGTGTCTTACTGCAACTCTGTTACTACTAAGCCTCTTGTTGATAAACATTGCTGTCCCTGAACCCGCTGTGTCGTCCGATTTGCTTCCATCTGTGTATCCTTGAAGAGAGTAGTACTTATTTTCTTCCTTCTCAGATATTCTTGCAAGATCTGCTATTTACGGCCAGCTTCTGCACTCTAGGGTGATGCCTATTGTCTGTCTGGCGTCTTTAGATTTGATTATGTTATGACATTTGGCCATTTCTTATATCGTTACAGGCGAGAGCTCTACTAAAACATGAGGCGCTTCACTGGATGTCGTCCTGTCAGCATTTACATCACCTGTGAATTGTTTCCGCAAGCACCCAGAAACCCTGAGAGCTTTATTCGTTCATGAGATCCACAAAGCAGTAGATACTGGAACGGTCGTGTTTCTCAACTTCCAGAAAGTCTTAGGTACGCTTCCATACCGCTGCGTGGTAAACAAAATACGTGCGTTACGTAAACTGAAACGCCTCTTTCTTGCTGCAATCTATTCAGAACGAAATTTTCACTCTGCAGCGGAGTGTGCGCTGATATGAAACTTCCTGGCAGATTAAAACTGTGTGCCAGACCGACTCGAACTCGGGACCTTTGCCTTTCGCGGGCAAGTGCTCTACCAACTGAGCTACCCAAGCACTACTCAGGACCTGTCCTCACAGCTTTAATTCCGCCAGCAGCTCTCCTGCATACCTTGCTAGTTCTGCAAGGCGCAGGAGAGCTGCTGCGAGGTTTGGAAGGTAGGAGACGAGGTACTGGCGGAATTAAAGCTGTGAGTAGGGGTCGTGAGTCGTGCTTGGGTAGCTTAGCTGGAGCCAGCCGCTGTGGTCGAGCGGCTCTAGGCGATTCTGTCCGAAACCACGCGACTGCTACGGTTGCAGGTTCGAATCCTGCCTCAGGCATGGGTGTGTGTGATGTCCTTAGGTTAGTTAGTCTTAAGTAGTTCTAAGTCTAGGGGACTGATGACCTCAGATGTTAAGTCCCATAGTGCTTAGAGCCATTGGAACCATTTGATGGTATTGCTAACAGATTAATGGCGGCCTTTGGATACTATGTCAGCCAAGGGATGTTGTTTAAGGTCAAATACGAGACTTTTAACACTCGCACACCATTTTGGAGGGCTCAATAAATGTGCGGAACAAGGCTCTAGCTCTATACCTGCGAGAGACGCTACGAACATGGAACCAACGGCAACACGCCATCACGTCGGCGATCCTGCAAGTGCTTCTTCCACCGTCCTTTGAACCGCCGGCGGCGCTAGGCGCAGTATCGCCCTCTCTTCCTCACGTCGCGCGATTCTTTGTTGCTTTTACTTAATTCCAGTTACAGAAACCGTCTACAAGAATCTTTACTTATGTCCAACTACAGATACCTTCTGCAAGAATCCCCACTACCCGTGAGATATATCGATACTTGAGGCGTCATTGTGGCAGTAATGTTGTCGAACTTAAATACCCAACGAGGGATTGGCGGCACATTTGGCGAGCTATCCATACGCCTCTACTCACCACGGCAGCGAGATCGTCTCGGTTATTAATCAACCGCAAGACAATCAACCGCCAATGATTGTACGACATTCGCATGGTCGATTCTGCGCTCTGCCTTATATGTGACATGCAGGACACCGACGAACATTCTCTGCAGTGCGGTAAGGCAAAGGATGTTTGGTGGCTGGCGCAACGCATCATGGCACTCCTCCGACGCACCGACGAATCAACGATCACGACGGACGCTTTATTTTTCTCTGACGCTGTCTTTTTCCCCTCACAGAAAAAAGAACGTCCGCAATCCGCTGGATTGGAGGACACGCATCGCACTACGTGCTCTCGCGGACCTTGATATCGGACATGGACTACTGACATTATCTACTACAACAAAACGAAATCTTTCGACGCCACTCTAAATAAAAAACGCACTTCGCGAATTTTCTAGGCATCAGGTTTCATGACCCCCGAAGCGGTGGGGAGTCCCAGGTTTACGGAGTTTCGAGGGATAGGATATTACTGCCAGTGAAGTGACGAGGATGTCACTTCGGTTCTATATTTCTTTCCTTTCTTTTTCATATATGATTTTTATTCTGGGACATTAAAATAAAGAAAAGAGCACTTGCCCGCGAAAGGCAAAGGTCCCGAGTTCGAGTCTCGGTCCGGTACACAGTTTTAATCTGCCAGGATATATATTCGTGTTCCAGGCCCGTTTCGTCTTCTTCAATAACATATCTTCAATTTATTTAATCGGGGATAATATAGATTTATTTTCATATGTCATACTTACAGTTTAGAGCCGGCCACGGTGGCCATGCGGTTCTAGGCGCTCAGTCCGGAACCGCGCGACTGCTACGGTCGCAGGTTCGAATCCTGCCTCGGGCATGGATGTGTGTGATGTCCTTAGGTTAGTTAGGTTTAAGTAGTTCTAAGTTCTAGGGGACTGATGACCACAGATGTTAAGTCCCATAGTGCTCAGAACCATTTCATTTCTACAGTTTAGAAAATATTTGACGTCATAATTTTAGACAAATAATTTACTATTTACGGAATGTCTCGGACCTTTTGGGTCAGACTGAAATAGGTGATAGTGGGTTCACAAACGATTGTATTGCGACAGAGAACGAATGGTTGGAATGTATATTTATTGTGTTATGGACGTACACATCGTACACCGCATAACAATGTAGCTCACAGTAATTGTTCAAAGTGACGACCGCCAGTCTCAATGAACTTTTGTCATGAACTTCTGTCGCACTCTCTCAAATACCGCTGGTGTCTGCTGTGGCAGGAGACAGGGAGCTTGTACTCTAGCAAGTAGGTCTTCATCCGTTTCTACGGGGGTCCCATACACCAACGTCTTGATGAAACCGCAGAGGAAAACGTCGAGAGGTGCGAAATTCGGCCATCGCCCTGGCCATGGGACAGGATCTCCCCTTCCAATCTAACGACGAGGATACGTGTTGTTCCGGTGCTCGGCGACATGCTACCATCGAAGTGGGCTGGTGCACCGTTGTGCTGAAACCACATCCTTTCACGAACAACAGTGGGGTACAGTCTCCAAGAACCGTGGCAGCCCCAACTCGCAGGAACACCAGGTAACGTGGACCAGCAAAATGGGGAGGCTGCCAATAAGATCCTGTTAGGTAATCTGTTTGGTGTTCATATGTACGCTGTTTATCACGGGGGTCCTTTTTGGGAGTGCGACAGAACTGCAGGTACCGTTGCAATAAATGCACTTAGACTGGCGGTCATCGCTTTGAACAATTACTACGAGCTACGCTGTTATGCGGTGTACCCTGTGTATGTCCGTTACACAATAAATATACATTCCCGACCATTGGTTCTTTACCTTAACATAATCGGTCGTGGACCCAGTATTACATGTTTCAGCTTGACCGAGAAGGTTTGAGACACCCTATATACAACAGATTTTGTGATCCGTAATTACTTGTTCAGTTACAGTTTCTGTTGTTCATAACAAGACTCACTATTTAAGAAAATTCTAAATTATTTTTGCGTTAAATCAGTCAATTAAATACTTCTATTAACTATGATTGGGGAAGAAAGAAGGAGAAACGTTGGTGGAGAGAACAGGAGGAAAATGGCATATTGTTAATATTGAGGGTGAGTGTTATCGACCTGTTACCTGAGGTAGGAAGACGAATATCGTCCTTCGATAAGCAGCAAACGGAAATATTATGAACAAATACAGTCAAACGTTCCCTCGAGGGTCTGGTACCATACAATTAAGACAAATAAAATGTTTGTAGTTTTCATAATTCGCATGACATTTAATAATCTATTAATCCCCCTATCTATCCTTTTTTTCGAATGTAAACTGTATGTAAACTACCAAAATTGACATCGTAGAATATTTAATCAGATATAATCAAACATTACCAAATAATATAGCACTTCCCTTTCACGAAAATAATATATTAATTTTGAAACCAATTATGACATTTAAAGTAAACACAAACTTACCTTGTAAAATCTCACAAAATTCCTGAAACACTGGAGATGGCGGTATGATCTTCAGGCAAAAAAGACAAAAATAAAAGAAGTGGTATCTGCTGCCAAGCCTACTATACAATTCCATGAACGTATGAATTAATCTACGTTAAACTCGTTCGAAAAATTATACAATTTTGAACATACAGTCAGCATAAACTGCTATGAACAATATAAAATGAATTGACTGAATTACATGCTCAGTGTAATGGAATTAGTCTAGATCAGCTAGGCCAAAGAGAAATAAATTCACTACATAAAACGCCGGCCGAAGTGGCCGTGCGGTTAAAGGCGCTGCAGTCTGGAACCGCAAGACCGCTACGGTCGCAGGTTCGACTCCTGCCTCGGGCATGGATGTTTGTGATGTCCTTAGGTTAGTTCGGTTTAACTAGTTCTAAGTTCTAGGGGACTAATGACCTCAGCAGTTGAGTCCCATAGTGCTCAGAGCCATTTGAACCATTTTTGAACTACATAAAACAAAAAGGTTGAATCCTCTGCTAAGTGGGCAGATAAACTTTGCTCGCTACAGTAGCTTAGTAACTTTATGCCCCTGAGATAGCTTCACAGCACATTACCAGTACGAATAAAACGAAACCGAAACACGACGACAATAAAAATGTGACTACGTCACACCAGTTGCGCATTCTATCAGTAGTTTCAGCTCCGCTGAACTCTCAGCAGACTATAACAGTTAACTCATATGGCTCCTATGGCTCTAAGCACTATGGGACTTGACATCTGAGGCCATCAGTCCCCTAGACTTAGAACTGCTTAAACCTAACTAACCTAAGGACATCACACACATCCACGACCGAGACAGGATTCGAACCTGCGACCGTAGCAGCAGCGCGGTTCCGGACTGAAGCGCCTAGAACCGCTCGGCAACAACGGCCGGCGAACAGTTAACTGTTTCGGTTTGTATATCAACATGTACACCTTAGAAGGAGCAATGTGCCATACTGATATGTAGTATTATGCTTTATCTAATAGTGAATAAATGTTCTATCTTTTCTCTTAAGTTTTACTCATTCTTCGCTCATTATACACTACTTTTCTTTTTTTTTGTGTGATTCGTGTTTTAAAAATTCAAACAATAAGCTTTTCAGCCCAAGAATGCATATCAGCTGGCTCTAAAGAGAGAGAGAGAGACAGAGAGAGAGAGAGAGAGAGAGAGAGAGAGGAGCGAGAGAGAGAAAACTGTAGTAACTGCGCCAACAATGCCCTGCATGGTTTGAAATTGAAATTCAGAGTGTCAATATTATATGACACTCAAGACCGTTGTTATACTGACGTGTTTGACACAGGGTACACTGGACGACTTCTTATTATTCTTTACCAAGATGAAACTTCCTGGCATATTAAAACTGTGTGTCGGACCGGAACTGTAAACAGGGTCCTCTGCGTTTTACGTGCAAGTGATCTACCGACTTGAACTATCCAAGCACGACTCACGGACTCGACCTCACATCTTCACTTCTGTCAATACCTCTCCTGCGGAATTAGCACTCGTGGAGGATAGAATACTGCAGGGAAATACCACAGCCACACCTAATGGGATTGTTTTCGGAATAAATTTTCACTCTGTAGTGGAGTGTGCACTAACTTAAAACTTCCTGGCTGATTAAAAGTGAGCCGGCCGAGGTGGCCGAGCGATTCTAGGCGCTACAGTCTGGAACTTAACTGCTGAGGTCATCAGTCCCCTAGAACTTAGAACTACCTAAACCTAATTAACCTAAGGACATCACACACATCTAGGCCCGAGGCAGGATTTTAACCTGCGACCGTAGCGGTCGCAGGTTCAAATCCTGCCTCGGGCCTAGATGTGTGTGATGTCCTTAGGTTAATTAGGTTTAGGTAGTTCTAAGTTCTAGGGGACTGATGACCTCAGCAGTTAAGTCCCATAGTGTTCAGAACCATTTGAACCATTTGATTAAAAGTATGTGTGGTGTCACCGCCAGACACTACACTTGCTAGGTGGTAGCCTTTAAATCGGCCGCGGTCCCTTAGTATACGTCGGACCCGCGTGTCGCCACTAGCGGTGATTGCAGACCGAGCGCCGCCACACGGCAGGTCTAGAGAGACTTCTTAGCACTCGCCCCAGTTGTACAACCGACTTTGCTAGCGATGGTTCACTGAGAAAATACGCTCTCATTTGCCGAGACGATAGTTTAACATAGCCTTCAGCTACGTCATTTGCTACGACCTAGCAAGGCGCCATTATCAGTTACTATTGATATTATGAATCATGTACCGTCAAGACCGACGTTCACCATTAATGGATTAAAGTTAAGTCTTCCACCAGCTACGTCCGTTTTTCTCAATTCTAATTTCCTTGTCCTTTCCCAGACCTCACGCCAGCCTGCGTGAGCTAAAACGCGTGCCTTTCGGCCTCTTCTAGTAACACGGTGTTGGCTCTCCTGCCAACCAAAACAGTGTGTATAGGAAGTTTGAAATCTGTGCATAGTCCACTGCAGAGGGAAAATTCCTCGCGGCACGTCAGTGCTATCTAGTATAGTTTACTTTCTTAATCTTCCAAGCGTTCTGCCAAGAAAACGCAGTCTTCGATTCGCCTTCCCCACATTTCCGAAACTAAAAAAATCTCCGTCCGAACATACCTCGGAAGGCACAAACCAACCGACGTGTCATCCCCAGCTGTTAGGCGTCACTAGATGAATATATGGAGGGGCATGCGTTCAGCACACCGCTCTCCCGACCGTTATCAGTTTTCTCAAGCAAGTAGGTCATTAACTACGGCTGAGTGCAACCCGCTTGCCAAAAGCTCTCGGTAGGCCGCGACGTCCATCCCTCCATTTGCTAGCCAGGTCCGACAGCGCTTAACTTCGATGATCCGATTGGAACTGGTGTTAGCACTGCGACGAGGCCATTGGCATTAATCTTCAAATTTGTGTGACTTATCATTTAACCGAAATATAGCGGATTTTTTTTGTTTAATTCTGATGTGCAGGACCCACACTTTTTATTCTTCAACGTCAACTGCCACTTTCCGCATAATGTAGATAGTCTTTGTAATAACTTTGTAATTCGTTTTCATCTTGTTATACGTGGAATGTTGGCTGGAAGTTTAGTAAGGGGCGCTATGGGATTGTGAACAACTTAGAGCAGATGTTGGCAGTGCAAGATCACGACATTTACTTCATACTCGCTTTATACCGCTTGCTACGATGAAATACTTACTATCTCATATGTCTAAGGCGTAAACGTCTAATTGCGATGACGAACTGATCTTTAGTCAGGTTGGGTTGGAAAATGACAGTTTGATTTTTGACGAAGCAAAAGAAAATGAAAGCGAAAAGCAGGTTGCGATGACACAGTGATCTGTGACATAGCCCCAACCATGCCTTACGTTGGAGGTGATAGTTATATTTGCAATGAAGGAAGGGAGTAGTTTAAACAAGCCAAGTCTAGAATTTTTTCGCGTTCTAAAGGAAATTATATAATCTGTACGTCAATGGATACTGAAAATCAGATGCTACTCTTACATCTAAATTCCCACAATCGCTGGCGGTACACGTTATCAACATATAATTGAATGCTAATACGTGAAAACCCCATCGTAAACTTCTAGTGGAATACTAATTCGCGAGTCAATGTTGCAGAAGTTGGCAGAAACTCTCCTTGGAAATGTAACGAGTGCGCAGAATGTTGGAAAGTAGTTCTATGCTAATCCAGAGGAGTGACATGTATATACCAGTCGTTGTAGATAATAATGGATAATGAGCAGTTTCAGACATGCAACTTGTCACTCGTCCTTGGGAGAAACTGCACCGACAAGACGAAAGCAGCAGCCGTGGCCCACGCGGCCCAAAGTGATTAATCAACACTGGCACTTCTCGAGGCGTGCTCGGTAATTTAATTTTACGCACGATCTCTCCGAGTTAAGAGTTTAAATGCCGTTTCGTCAGCGTCAGACGCCTTGATTAACTGCTGCTGTTCGTGAGTTGACGACATACGCTCCTTGCGCAATGGCACGAGGGAATGGCAAACCAAATACTTTGTTGGTGTACTGGACTTGTGCCTGGGTGCAAAGTCTATCTCTTGAGGTGTCTTGCCTAGATAAACGAGATATGTTATCGTTTCTGGGATCAGAATATTGCATCATAAGTGGCGAAATATTTTCCGTTGTCCAGATAATTTCATATCTGATCCAGTACACATTCTGAAAAAGCTTCCACAGATAGAAATAAATTTTGGAAGTAAATATAGCATCTTCAGAAAACAGACGCAATCACACCGCATGGAGCACTTACAGACAATTGTGTCTTACAATTGTCATATGGAGTTTCGTCTCATCGTCTGTTTTAATAAGAGGACTGACGCATGGAAGTAGCGGTATCAATGATCCGTTTCGATGGTAGTGATCTGCACTTACCACTAACTCAGCAGTTACTACTATCTCAATGAGAATACCGCACTCATCTCAGTGTTGCAGTCGATGACGAAGAAAATAGTGACAATACATGAATACTCATGGTATGCACTAACATGCGTGAATGTTAATAACAACTTTGGACACATCAGACAATGCCGTCTGCTCTTGTCACGTTTAGTTAATTTTGATAATCGTATGATACCGGTCGAAAGTTGCTTCTTGAATTTTACTGGGAACAAAATAATCACTGCCCAGTCCCTTAGCCCACAGATTCGATAGATAACATAGAATGTCATTATTTCAAACCACCATCTCAGTCAGCTAACAGGGTGAGGAGGTTAATGAGCGGACGAATGGGTGATGGGAGTGTTGGAAATTTGTGGTAGGGACTATGGGACCGAACTGCTGAGGTCATCGCTCCCTAGATTTATGCACTATTAGGGAGAACTCGAACCTCCGACGGGAGGAGCCGCGCAAACCGTGACAAGACGCCTGAGACCGCACGGCTACCCCGCGCGGCTGGATGTGTTGATGGCGGGGGGGATATCGGCTGGGGGCGGCTTATGGAGCAGATGTTAATTCTCTCTCTCTCTCTCTCTCTCTCTCTCTATACACTCCTGGAAATTGAAATAAGAACACCGTGAATTCATTGTCCGAGGAAGGGGAAACTTTATTGACACATTTCTCGGGTCAGATACATCACATGATCACACTGACAGAACCACAGGCACATAGACACAGGCAACAGAGCATGCACAATGTCGGCACTAGTACAGTGTATATCCACCTTTCGCAGCAATGCAGGCTGCTATTCTCCCATGGAGACGATCGTAGAGATGCTGGATGTAGTCCTGTGGAACGGCTTGCCATGCCATTTCCACCTGGCGCCTCAGTTGGACCAACGTTCGTGCTGGACGTGCAGACCGCGTGAGACGACGCTTCATCCAGTCCCAAACATGCTCAATGGGGGACAGATCCGGAGATCTTGCTGGCCAGGGTAGTTGAATTACACCTTCTAGAGCACGTTGGGTGGCACGGGATACATGCGGACGTGCATTGTCCTGTTGGAACAGCAAGTTCCCTTGCCGGTCTAGGAATGGTAGAACGATGGGTTCGATGACGGTTTGGATGTACCGTGCACTATTCAGTGTCCCCTCGACGATCACCAGTGGTGTACGGCCAGTGTAGGAGATCGCTCCCCACACCATGATGCCGGGTGTTGGCCCTGTGTGCCTCGGTCGTATGCAGTCCTGATTGTGGCGCTCACCTGCACGGCGCCAAACACGCATACGACCATCATTGGCACCAAGGCAGAAGCGACTCTCATCGCTGAAGACGACACGTCTCCATTCGTCCCTCCATTCACGCCTGTCGCGACACCACTGGAGGCGGGCTGCACGATGTTGGGGCGTGAGCGGAAGACGGCCTAACGGTGTGCGGAACCGTAGCCCAGCTTCATGGAGACGGTTGCGAATGGTCCTCGCCGATACCCCAGGAGCAACAGTCCCTAATTTGCTGGGAAGTGGCGGTGCGGTCCCCTACGGCACTGCGTAGGATCCTATGGTCTTGGCGTGCATCCGTGCGTCGCTGCGGTCCGGTCCCAGGTCGACGGGCACGTGCACCTTCCGCCGACCACTGGCGACAACATCGATGTACTGTGGAGACCTCACGCCCCACGTGTTGAGCAATTCGGCGGTACGTCCACCCGGCCTCCCGCATGCCCACTATACGCCCTCGCTCAAAGTCCGTCAACTGCACATACGGTTCACGTCCACGCTGTCGCGGCATGCTACCAGTGTTAAAGACTGCGATGGAGCTCCGTATGCCACGGCAAACTGGCTGACACTGACGGCGGCGGTGCACAAATGCTGCGCAGCTAGCGCCATTCGACGGCCAACACCGCGGTTCCTGGTGTGTCCGCTGTGCCGTGCGTGTGATCATTGCTTGTACAGCCCTCTCGCAGTGTCCGGAGCAAGTATGGTGGGTCTGACACACCGGTGTCAATGTGTTCTTTTTTCCATGTCCAGTATATATATATATATATATATATATATATATATATATATATATATATATATATACTTCAGAGTTTTCAGTCAACGTTTACTGCATACATTTCCAAATCAAGGTATGAAATTATTTGCTGAGCCTAAGAAGCGAAGTCGTTAACGAGCAAATACAAACGATCTACTAATTGAGAACACGTATTAGTATATAAATGTTACTAATTTATTGATAAAGATCATTACATACGGATTCCATGAACCAACAAATGGAAAATTGTTGAATATTAATTACACAATTTATTGTGTGTACGATACAAATCTAGCAACTTCTTCTTATGCGGTATTCAGTATTGATTACAGGCTTCCTACTGATGAGTTACGTAGGACTGTTCGGAGAATTGTCTAGGTAGGGAAACATTTTTAGGGAAAACGAACATGCAAAGCTGTGGTGTAAACATTTTTCTTCTGAAAGTTTCGACACTGGTGCTGGAAGGAAATTAACGCAAGATGATGTGGCAAAAAATTTTGTAATTTTACCCCTCATTAACACCTAAGGGGAGAAATTTGAGAAATATGCGAAAAATGCCATAAGCATTCGACAATGAAAATGGAAGACGCATTCTATCTGAAAATTTATCGATATGACTCTAAAGAAAATTATTTTGTGCACGTTCCTTCGCTTAAATGTACGGCTTCAGTTCACCTGGAACTACTGTATCTTGTAGATGATGGTAGAAAAATCCTGTTACTTTCTATTGACGATCACTGCATAACCCTCAACTTTATGTTAATCCTCCTGTACAAAACTTTACGAATGACGAAGGTATTGAAGTCACAAAATATTAAATTACACGATTCGCTTCCAAAGTTTTCTTAGCAAACGATGTTGTGGGATATATTCTAGTTCGTGTCGGTATCTGTAATGGACTTAGTGACACCCATAAAGCTATGTTTTTTTGAAAAAACCTGACGAATTGGATAAGAGCATTTGTTATTCCTGATAGTAGCATTAAAATATTTTACACGTATTTTCGAGCGGTCTTCGGAATGCTAAATACTTGCTCTCAAATTCATACGTTATTCTGCACTTCTTGCATCAACAGTGAACACAAATGATGCAGTGTAGCCAAACAGGGAAATTACTGATGAAAATGCAGTTCTGGCGCTTGCGGTAACTACGTACAGAAATAACTGTAAATTCAATGTTGTAAACTTTGTTTGATAGTGTAGTGGTACATACTGTATGTACTGCTGATATAGCAGGTCGTTAAACTATTATCATGAGTGACTGATTGGCCACTTGCCCTAGGCATAATTATAGGGACTCCGCTTTATTCTTGACAAACGTGGGTTTCAAAGCTCATAACGGCTGAGTTATATGTGTCAGTGATCTATATGTATATGTGGTCGTAGGTTCGATCCGATACTTTATTTTTTGTGAATGGCACGGTGAATTTTGGTGAGAGGTGTCTTCAGAAAAAAAAGTTTTACGAGATATTGGAGTTAATCATTAATATATTGGTTAGTTTCATTCAGAATAGAAAAAAACGTATGTTGAACAGAAATGTTGAAATATAAGGACCAAGTAAAAATGAGAAACGTGATCTACAGAAGCTTTGTGGCGACGCTTGACCCCTGTCTGGACACCAATAGTTACCGCATTTATACCCATGAAGATGTACGTTAAGTTACAGTGAAAGTATACGTAAGCGCTCTCCGAGAGAAATAAAGAATTGTGGGTAGTCGTGGAAAATGTCGCTGTTCCATCTTCCTCACCTATGCCATGTCGACATTGACAAAATGGTTCAAATGGCTCTGAGCACTATGGGACTCAACTGCTGAGGTCATAAGTCCCCTAGAACTTAGAACTACTTAAACCTAACTAACCTAAGGACAACACACACATCCATGCCCGAGGCAGGATTCGAACCTGCGACCGTAGCGGTCGCGCTCGACATTGACAATCCGTACAGAGTTTATTAACGCTTGAGCCTTTCACTTACTTGTGTGATTAGTGGCGTTCAAATTCCTGTCCTTCATAATAACCACAGACAAGTTCGAAGTGGCTGCAGAAGATGGTATTTGAACGCACACAGAAATCCTGTTCACAAACTATTACGAGCGTGAGTCAAATGAAAACCATAAATATTTTTTTAAATATTATTTATTGTGCAGAAGTGGTACAAGGCTGTATCACTTTTCAACATAATTTCCCCCACGCTCAATGCAAGTCCTCCAGCACTTACAAAGTGCATAAATTCCACTATAAAAAAATTCTTTTGATAGTCCGCACAACCACTCATGCACCGCGTGGCGTACCTCTTCATCAGGACGGAAATTCTTTCCTCTCACTGCGTCTTTGGGTGGTTCAAACATTTGGAAATCACTTGGGGCAAGGTCTGGTGAGTATGGTGGATTAGGAAGACACTCAAAATACAGGTCTGTAATTGTTGCAACTGTTGTACGGGCAGTGTGTGGCCTTGCATTGTCATGTTGCAAAAGGACACCTGCTGACAGCAATCCACGTCGCTTTGCTTTGATTGCAGGCCGCAGATGATTTTTTAGGAGATCTGTGTATCATGCACTGGTGACAGTGGTCCCTCTAGGCATGTAATGCTCCAAAATGACGCCTTTTTCGTCCCAAAAGAGAGACAGCATAACCTTCCCTGCTGATGATTCTGTTCGAAACTTTTTTGGTTTTGGTGATGAGGAATGGCGCCATTCCTTGCTCGCTCTCTTCGTTTCTGGTTGGTGGAAGTGAACCCAGTAACTATTCTTGCAAGGAAGCCAATCCACCACCTTCTCACACAAAGCGCCGAAGAAGATCTTCACAAGCATCAACACGTCGTTCTTTCATTTCAGGAGTCAGCTGCCGTGGCACCCATCTTGCAGACACTTTGTGAAACTGGAGCACATCATGCACAATGTGGTGTGCTGACCAATGACTAATCTGTAAACATGCTGCAATGCCATTCAGTGTCACTCGGCGGTTTTTCTTCACTATGGCTTCAACTGCTGCAATGTTCTGTGGAGTCACAACTCGTTGCTCCTGACCTGGACGAGGAGCATCTTCCAGTGACGTCACACCATTTGCGAACTTCCTACTCCATTCGTAGAATTGCTGCTGTGACAAACATGCATTCATTCGTCGATGAATTTCAATAGGTTTCACACCTTCACTACGCAAAAACCGAATAACAGAACGCTGTTCTTCCCTGGTGCAAGTCGCAAGTGGGGCGGTCATCTTTATACTGATACTGCGACGGTATGTGTGCATCTGCACTATGCTGCCACCTACAGGCCATTCTGCATGCTATTTGTAGCCCGCTCACCAACTTACAGGATAACGGCGCGAAATTTCGATTTGTTATTACAAATTTAAGGTTTTCATTTTACTCAACCTCGTATTTCCACGATTTCAGAATTATGTGAACTGGGAGAACTAGGCACAACAAACTGTACTACTCGGGATATGGGGATATAAGACAAACGGAATACCCTCAGGCTTTAAGACGAACGTAATAATGCTGATATCACATAAGACAGATACGAGGTTCCACAGAGTTTTAACATTAGAAGGAAAAGCGGCGCTACGACTTTCCTCACAAGATAAGATGACGAAATAAAAACCCATATTTATGTCATTTCTAGAATTAGAAGTGTTGTATTCTGTACTGATGCGTTGTTTCTTAACGCAGACAGCAGAAAGTGAGGGACACAATCACAGTTAAGTAAAAGTGGTCCAGAGCGTCGTACTCCAGAGCTAAGTCTGTAATACACTTCAAGAACACTGAAGAGAGAGGCTGGGTACTAGCAGGCGAATACCACAGTAGTGAAGGGGCTGATGCTAGCTTGCGGTAGTCTGTTATCCAATCCGATGGCGCCATTGCCTGCGCAGGCCGAGGAAGACGTGTCTGGTGGTTGCTGTGAGTCTGCATCCGGCGGCGGTACTCCAAACATCTGGCGGCAAGCTATGAATTACGAAGCAGAGTCCGCGGAGGATACGGTGACAGATGCACAGTGACCGATTTTCACCGAAAGTGCTGGGCGAGTTCATTCGTTTGGAAGGGGAGGCCGACAGTGTCTGACACCTTTGGGCCGGTCGGCGATCACAGAACCGAAGGCGCACGCCCTGCAATCATTCTCAAACGATTTCACAGAAACTATTCTGTAAAAGAAAGCACATTTGTGTTTTACTTGTAACTTTACATAGCAGGTTCATGATGATGTGCCCATCCATCATTTCGTTAATCGTCATATTTAATGTGATATTTACATAGAAGCAAAACACTGCGCGAAATTTGAAGAAATTTTCCACGAAAAATAGGGGTGACTATGATTTTGCGTTTGGTGCATATTACATTTGTGTTGTTGTGTATGAAATTTAGCTAACACATTGAATTTTTCTTTAGACTTTAGTGGAGGTCTCTATCTGTCATCTATATCGAGAAAAATGATCTGACGTAGCACACTCATTTGTGATCGCACTGCCCCATAGATAGAGCCAGAGTGAAATATCCACAACATCTGTAACCGGCCGGAGTGGCTGAGCAGTTCTAGGCGCTACAGTCTGGAACCGCGCGAATGCTACGGTCGCAGGGTCGAATCGTGCCTCGGGCATGGATATGTGTAATGTCCTTAGGTTAGTTAGGTTTAAGTAGTTCTAAGTTCTAGGGGACTGATGACCTCACAAGTTAAGTCCTATAGTGCTCAGAGCCTTTTGAACCACAACATCTGTCGTACTTCATTAATGGTTTCCAAATGATAGCACACAAAGAGGAGAGTATTTTGCCATACGGCTATTATGCAAAACATCATTATCTACCTTGTTATTCCACTGAATACAAATTTTAAGAGCCATCGATAGCTGGTGAAACGACAAATGCTATGGATTTTGGTTCAAATGGCTCTGAACACTATGGGACTCAACATCTGAGGTTCTCAGTCCCCTAGAACTTAGAGCTACTTAAACCTAACTAACCTAAGGACATCACACACATCCATGCCCGAGGCAGGATTCGAACCTGTGACCGTAGCGGTCGCGCGGTTCCAGACTGAAGCGCCTAGAACCGCTCGGTCACACCGTCGGCATGGATTTTGGAACAACAAATGTGGAGAGATTACACTTTTATTTTGTACCCAGGATGTGCATTTTCATAAATACTGACCTTGCATTTCGTTATTTACTCACTAAAACTTAAAACTTAATAAACTACTCTTTCATAATTGTCTCGCAGTTGCCATTGCATATGTTAGATAACACTGCGTAAACTTCACTGTGTTTTGGCAAAAGAAGCAAATTTTGAGATGGTAACAAGAGAAATGTGTAGATTTTACTTAAAATTCGCCACTCATGACGCTTCTCTGAAAGTTACAAATGGTTAACAGGCCAGGCGAAAATAATCGTTGCATTTTCGGTGCATTTCTTTTAGATTTTAACCAAAGCAGAAGTGACAGAAGATTTTGAATAGTCAAAATGCAACTATGGACGTGGAATGGCCTCACTTAATATCTACAAAAAATGAGAGTGTGGACTTCAGTTTAGAACAGCACTTTCTCTCCAGCGCTCGTTGTTTCCCCTGCAGCGCCTTCCCGCAACCCCACCACTACCACTCACCCCAAGCACGCCCTGCCCTGTGCGCATTTACTAGCCACGAATTCTGCGCGGAGTCTTAACATGCTTGTCGAGGCGTCTAGGCGATTGACACCACTAGAAAAACGTTATGAAAACTTCTACAGAATGTAAATTCTAACTATAAAGGACGAAGTATGTGAAAGGGAGAAGGGAATGAGGCAGGGTTGTAGTTTACTGTCCATGTTACTTAATCTACACAGACAGGAAACTAAGGAAAACTTCTGAGTAGCAGTTAAAGTTCAGAGAAAAGAAAACGAAAGTTTAAAGTTTGGTGATTGTATTGATGGTAAGGTCAGAAATCTATCGACGCATCAAGCTTGGTTGGCAAGCATTTGGGAAGAATTCAAAAGTATTCAGATCAAAAATGCCAGTAAATCTGAAGAAAGCAGTATTTGATCAATGTATTCTTCCTGTGATGGCGTATGGCTGAACTCATTTACAAAAGGGAAACTTAGGACAGCACAGAGAGCCATGGAGAGATCAGTGCTGGGCTATACAAGAAAGGCCAGGAAAAGGGCAGATAACATCCGGTCTGTGACGAAGGTTAATGACATCTTAGAGACAGTAGGTTCCTTGAAATGGCAGTGGGCTCGCCACGTCGCAAGAAGAAAAGACAACAGATGGACGAAGCTAGTACTGGAGTGGGGTCCGAGAGAGCACCGGAGGCCTAGAGGAAGACCACCAGACAGATGGGACAAAGACATCAAGAAGATCGCTGGTAACACCTGGCAGAGAACTGCCCAAGACCGTCCCACTTGGAGAAGACTACTGAAAGCCTACCTGCCGGCCGCGGTGGTCTAGCGGCTCTAGGCGCTCAGTCAGGAACCGCGCGACTGCTACGGTCGCAGGTTCGAATTCTGCCTCGGGCATGGATGTGTGTGATGTCCTTAGGTTAGTTAGTTTAAGTAGTTTACACAATTCACCAATAAATATCAGACGGATTTGCGCTATATTTTTTTTACGCAACAAAGTACAGGTCTTAAGCAGAAACCGATTGCGAAAATGTGAAAATGATCGGTTTCGTTTCCTTTTTCAGTTTAAACTACGATAGCAGAGCATTTCAACCGTTAGGCAAATTGTTTCTCCGATATACGAATTTCCTCCTTATACATAATTTTAAACAAAAACTGCATACACAGCAAATGCTTTTTTGTTTTCCTTCTTGTGGTCGGTTGTAACAGAAGACGGGAAAGTTGTATTTATGGTTTACTGGCTTATGATTAGTATTCTACAACAGAATCAGAATCATCTGAAACATTTTAATCCTACGCGTTCTCGAACTAGAACTATGCGAAATACTGTCACTGAAGCCACTGTCCTCACAGATTCAACAGCTGGACAGGTCTCTCATGCCCCTATATGCCTGTGATCCCAACCGTTTTACTCCTTCATTGTAAGCGACTTCGATTCCCAATGAAAGTTTCGTCGGTAATCACAATAAACAAGGCTCTATGATAAGAGAGAGGGGGGGAAGATGTCGACAGAGATTGGGGGGAAGGGGGGGTAGGAGAGGAAAAGGACGTAGAGAGGGAAGCAGGAGATGATGGACAGAGAGAGGCGAAAGGAAGGAGTAGGGGAGGACGAGAAGGAGGAGATAAACACAGAGGACAGGGAGGACGAGATAGAGATTACGATGAATATAGAATTCCCAGGCAAATTTAGGAATTGTGAAGCATTGCCGGGCTCGGTAGTGTGAATGAATAGTGATTTTGTTTGTCTTTTATAGATGAATGGTCATGTAAGGACGCTTGATCTGTTGAATGGGATTTTGTATTCAGTTTATGAACAATATGTTAATAATCCCCCCATGAACCATGGACCTTGCCGTTGGTGGGGAGGCTTGCGTGCCTCAGCGATACAGAGGGCCGTACCGTAGGTGCAACCACAACGGAGGGGTATCTGTTGAGAGGCCAGACAAACATGTGGTTCCTGAAGAGGGGCAGCAGCCTTTTCAGTAGTTGCAGGGGCAACAGTCTGGATGATTGACTGATCTGGCCTTGTAACATCAACCAAAACGGCCTTGCTGTGCTGGTACTGCGAACGGCTGAAAGCAAGGGGAAACTACAGCCGTAATTTTTCCCGAGGACATGCAGCTTTACTGTATGATTAAATGATGATGGCGTCCTCTTGGGTAAAGTATTCCGGAGGTAAAATAGTCCCCCATTCGGATCTCCGGGCGGGGACTACTCAAGAGGATGTCGTTATCAGGAGAAAGAAAACTGGCATTCTACGGATCGGAGCGTGGAATGTCAGATCCCTTAATCGGGCAGGTAGGTTAGAAAATTTAAAAAGGGAAATGGATAGGTTAAAGTTAGATATAGTGGGAGTTAGTGAAGTTCGGTGGCAGGAGGAACAAGACTTTTGGTCAGGTGAATACAGGGTTATAAATACAAAATCAAATAGGGGTAACGCAGGAGTAGGTTTAATAATGAATAAAAAAATAGGAGTGCGGGTTAGCTACTACAAACAGCATAGTGAACGCATTATTGTGGCCAAGATAGACACAAAGCCCATGCCTACTACAGTAGTACAAGTTTATATGCCAACTAGCTCTGCAGATGATGAAGAAATTGATGAAATGTATGACGAGATAAAAGAAATTATTCAGGTAGTGAAGGGAGACGAAAATTTAATAGTCATAGGTGACTGGAATTCGTCAGTAGGAAAAGGGAGAGAAGGAAACATAGTAGGTGAATATGGATTGGGGGGAAGAAATGAAAGAGGAAGACGCCTTGTAGAATTTTGCACAGAGCATAACTTAATCATAGCTAACACTTGGTTCAAGAATCATAAAAGAAGGTTGTATACCTGGAAGAATCCTGGAGATATTAAAAGGTATCAGATAGATTGTATAATGGTAAGACAGAGATTTAGGAACCAGGTTTTAAACTGTAAGACATTTCCAGGGGCAGATGTGGATTCTGACCACAATCTATCAGTTTAATAAGTCACAGCTGCAAAATACTAACGCGAATTCTTTACAGACGAATGGAAAAACTGGTAGAAGCGGACCTCGGGGAAGATCAGTTTGGATTCCGTAGAAATGTTGGAACACGTGAGGCAATACTAACCTTACGACTTATCTTAGAAGAAAGATTAAGAAAAGGCAAACCTACGTTTCTAGCATTTGTAGACTTAGAGAAAGCTTTTGACAACGTTAACTGGAATACTCTCTTTCAAATTCTGAAGGTGGCAGGGGTAAAATACAGGGAGCGAAAGGCTATTTACAATTTGTACAGAAACCAGATGGCAGTTATAAGAGTCGAGGGGCATGAAAGGGAAGCAGTGGTTGGGAAAGGAGTGAGACAGGGTTGTAGCCTCTCCCCGATGTTATTCAATCTGTATATTGAGCAAGCAGTAAAGGAAACAAAAGAAAAGTTCGGAGTAGATATTAAAATCCATGGAGAAGAAATAAAAACTTTGAGGTTCGCCGATGACATTGTAATTCTGTCAGAGACAGCAAAGGATTTGGAAGAGCAGTTGAACGGAATGGACAGTGTCTTGAAAGGAGGATATAAGATGAACATCAACAAAAGCAAAACGAGGATAATGGAATGTAGTCAAATTAAATCGGGTGATGCTGAGGGGATTAGATTAGGAAATGAGACACTTAAAGTAGTAAAGGAGTTTTGCTATTTAGGGAGCAAAATAACTGATGATGGTCGAAGTAGAGAGGATATAAAATGTAGACTGGCAATGGCAAGGAAATCGTTTCTGAAGAAGAGAAATTTGTTAACATCGAGTATAGATTTAAGTGTCAGGAAGTCGTTTCTGAAAGTATTTGTATGGAGTGTAGCCATGTATGGAAGTGAGACATGGACGATGACCAGTTTGGACAAGAAGAGAATACAAGCTTTCGAAATGTGGTGCTACAGAAGAATGCTGTAGATAAGGTGGGTAGATCACGTAACTAATGAGGAGGTATTGAATAGGATTGGGGAGAAGAGAGGTTTGTGGCACAACTTGACTAGAAGAAGGGATCGGTTGGTAGGACATGTTTTGAGGCATCAAGGGATCACAAATTTAGCATTGGAGGGCAGCGTGGAGGGTAAAAATCGTAGAGGGAGACCAAGAGATCAATACACTAAGCAGATTCAGAAGGATGTAGGTTGTAGTAGGTACTGGGAGATGAAGAAGCTTGCACAGGATAGAGTAGCATGGAGAGCTGCATCAAACCAGTCTCGGGACTGAAGACGACAACAACAACAACAACAACAACATATTAATAATTTGAGATTCTCGAATTATGTTCACTTTACCTACTTTTAAAGTCGAGAGGGAATAAAGTGTCATTAACAGTGATGAGACATTTTACTTAAATGAAATTTTCAGCTGTCTAGCTCTGAATTTCAAGGCACGTGCTTGCGGGGACGGAGACTTTGAGATAAACTTCTGATATCTCACCAGCCCACATCTTTTCCATTTGCAAGGTATAATAGTATACAGAGTGTGAACACATTTGCATCACACGAATTATACATATAAGATGTAGTTCGTACACACATATAGCGAGTAGCTGCATGAAATCTGTTATGGGGATCATGGATTCAGTATTGCCTTCTTTAACTCCTATTAATCACCTATTAATTTTCCGTTGCGCTATGAATAAGTTCTTGTCAGTATGGAATTTAAAAACAAATTCAGTCAGATTGAGTTTGTGGCCCCTCCCGCCGGAAGTCCGAGTCCTCCCTCGGACGTGTGTGTGTGTGTGTGTGTGTGTGTTGTTCTCAGCATAAGTTACTTTAAGTAGTGAGTAAGTCTAGGGACAGATGACCTAAGCAGTTTGGGCCCTTAGAAATTCACACCCAACTGAACATCGGATTGCTTTTCATCACGTTTGGATCAGATTTCATACAAAGGGGCCAATGTTTCAGAGCAATAAAAACTATAGTCATTGTCTCTTATAAACTAGAAGGTTTAAAGTATAAAGTAGTGCAAGGCTTCCAAATATAGTTACGATAATGCAATGTAGTGATTTGAGTCAGTCGATGTTGCAGCAATTAGATTAGGAAACGAAAAGCTGGAAGTAGTAGGTGTGTTATGTTACTTGTGCTGCAAATTAACTGAACTCTCGAAATAAAGAGAACAAAAGACTGGCAAAAGAAGAAAAACCATTTTTTTAAAAAAAGACAGTCGAATATAGATTTTAAGTGTTTTCAAATCTTTTCTGGAAGTATTTTCTGCGCTATAGTCTTCTAAGAAAGTCAAGAGTTCGCCTTAAACAGTACGGACAAAAAGAGCATAGAAATGGAGGTTTTACAAAAGAATGCTTACTAACATATGAATAGAAGTGGCAATTAATGAAGAGGTCGAATTGGGAAGAAAAGAGGTACAACTTGACTATATGAAGAAATAGGTTGACAGGAAATATTTTTAGGCACCTGGGAATCGTGAAGGGGCGAGGGGCGTAAAAATTGTGGAGAGAGTCGTATGCTGATTGTGACCGCTCAATGTCATTCAATACGATCACGACGACACCCCTTGATCGACGTTAGCACTCGTGGTGTGATTCGCCTTCATACATGGCAGTGGACGTTTGAAAATTCGTGACGTTAGCTCAATGGTCGTCAATTGATTTAAATGTTATTCCCGGCTGACACTTAATTCAATTATTGCCACGGGGGTGAGGAGAAAGAACACATCATGGTGATACCAGCATTATGCGTGTTTAGATGTTCGATTAATCTGAATGGTTTGCAATGTTCCAGCAATTCTATTCGAACTCTATGCTGATGTACCGACAAGGACCATTTTCGCAGATAAACATGCAAGTACGCAATGAATGTTCAGTTTCTCACTATAGTTCGTCGCACTCACACATTATACATCCGCTGTAAGAACAATTTCATGCATTTACATTTTTGGTGTCCCACAATGTTGGTTGGCTAAATATTATGACGATACGTTGTATACAACTTCCACAGATATTGTTTATCATGTAGTCAACACTACGTAATGAAGCCAAAATCGTGGATAAAATTGAAATGTAGATTGTTTATTAACACATTTCTTTTCACTAACTAAATATGAAATATGAATCGGGATTGGAGGTGATGATCCTATCCTTCTTTTCAGTATTAAAATGGTCGATATCGTGTTCTGAATAACGCGTATCATATAATGTCCAAATATCGACACGACCCAGGCTCTCAATTCGGCACTTAAATGTCTATTCTTCGCTCTCGAAATGTTCGATGTGATTGTCTTTCACACGCAGGTTTCAATTTAACGGTGTATGCACTGTTTTTAGTATTTTAGGTCCCCGTTAATTAATATCCGGTAGTTAATAAGCGAACTATTTTTATGCTGGCGCGTTGTTTGTATCAGTTACCCCCGCAACCGTCCAAGGATAAGATTCTCTTAATGTGCCGCGCACACGCGTTTCACAATTTTATAAAATGCAGAATTACGTAAACTATAGCTTCCCGTTGCGTACAACTTTCGTGGGTTCCACAACCATAATAGTTTCCCAACACAAAGTTCGAATTATGTTGTCGGAATCATTTTCACTTCACCCGACATTAAACGTCTCTGATAACTTCGTCACACGTAAAGTATTTTAAACGTGCTTGAAGAGTCTTTAAATAATCTCCTTAACGAATTACGCAGTCTCGTACCACTTTTTCATCGACTAGCCCGATCGCGATAACTGAAGGTAGAGAGCTCAATAATGTGTTACATGTTCTTTTATATGTATAAAAAAACAAACGCGCCCCTATATCTCTCTGTACTGCTTGGTCTTTGCTACTTTGCTTTTTATTACTTTTCATTATATTGCTACTTAGTAATACTGTGCAGTTATTAAAGTTTCGTATTACTTTCCCCTTTTTAATTCTTCCAAAATAAAGTCTATTTATCCCCGATTTTAATTAATATTGTAAGAGGTCCGAGCAGATGTAATTTCGATGTATTGCTCACGCGCTGCCTGCGATATGCAAGGTATAAGAGAATCTCAGACCAGAGAGCAGTGTTGACTGCAATAGGAACTGTGTAGCTGTAGCAGTAAGTTGTTGCTAGCGAGCAGTCTGGTGTATCGTGTTGGCTGGGCCGGTCGTGGTGCAGCGATGCCGGAGCCTGAGTATTATTGTATAAGGTAAAAAGCAGCCTCGCGCATATGTAGTATTGTTATCTCAAGTCCCACGTAAATGTTTTAAAAATCTCCTAATAATAATCTTTCTCATAAAAAGTAACTTTTAACAACCATTCATTTCAATTTAAAGAATTTACTGATTTCTCCAATCCATGATCATCCCGATTATTGCAAAAGAAAAATCACGTGTTTCCTTTCATAAAACGACAAATCTATCGGCCAGCATTGCACAGGGCTGTGCCAGAAAAATTTATTGTAAGAGCAGATATATATGCGTTATCCGGCGACTTCATTGAGGTAAGAGTTTTTCGTTTTTATTCAGAATGATCTTTCAGGGCCATGACGCAGCACTGCTGACGTCCAAAATTTACCAGGTTAAATTCACAGTCAAGTATTGGAAAGCTATAAGTGAGCGACAATTTAATTGAGAGGTTAGTTACATTGTATTATTACCAGGTTACTGAATTTATTTTTTGTTGGGATGTTACACTGAATGTGAACGACATAATTATAATTTTTACTGTTGAGAAGTTTAGGAATTTATCTGTTTTGAGGATACACAAAATGTGAAAGAAATTTTTGTGGGGAGGTTAGAATATGATACTAATCGATGCAGAAGTGAAGCCTCTCGCGCATGTTAGAGAAGCGTGGAGAGAGGACCAAACCAGTTTTATGACTGAAAGCAGTAACAACAATTCCCAGAGTAACAGATTTTTCACTGTTATTCAGATAAACGGACAGGCGAGAAGCATATCAATCAAATAATTATAAAAACAAAATGAAAATCAATTCGCTCTTATAATGTAATGTAGTTAGTGGAGTTAAGTACAACCAGAACCGGTTCCAAAGCAAAGCGTGTAGCTGTGATTTAATACGCTATAAAGAGTCAAATGAGCGGCAGAAATTGTAGTACGCACACAAGAATGCGGAAAGCAGGACTGCGCTCCAGCGTTGTATGTTGTGGCTGACAAGGCACATTACTCGTGCGAAGGTTACATTACATAAAATATCCAAGAACCACATCAGTGCTGGTTGACTGCACGTAGCGGGATCCCGAATGACACAGAAATCGCTGGCCGCGGTGAAAGACTTGGAACACGGACGCAGCACCACTCTTGTCACATGTCTCAAAGCTCGCGTTCTACAAACTATACGATCGTGTAAGGATAAACCAGTCACGGCGTGTCTTAATACAGGCAAATCGCCACTACAAAATGAGTCGAAAGGGAAGGTTAGCTAGTTCTCCGAATAACAGTTTTTATTGTCTGAACGTCTACCATCGATTTTCACGACCGACCGCTCACTTGTTTGGGCTGCTGAACAATCCCAAGAATTATATGAATATTGCAGTGATTTACTAATGGCGGTTCTATTGCAGGTGGTCAGCTGTTGCTTCCTCACCCCAATGAACTGATTTATCACACTAAGTACACTGAAACGCCAAATAAACTAGTATAGGCTTGCGTAATCAAATACAGAGATATGTAAACAAGCAGAATACGGCGCTGCGGTCGGCAACGCCTATATAAGGCAAGTGTCTCGCGCAGTGCTTAGATCCGCTTACTGCTGCTACAATGGCAGGTTATCAAGATTTAAGTGAGTTTGAACGTGGTGTTATCGTCGGAGCACGAACGATGGGACACAGCATCTCCGAGGTAGCGATGAAGTAGGGATTTTCCCGTAAGACTATTTCACCAGTGTACCATGAATATCAGGAATCCGCTAAACATCAATCTCCGACATCTCTGCGACCGGAAGAAAATCCCGCAAGAACAGGACCAACGACGACTGAAGAGAATCGTTCAACGCGACAGAAGTGCAACGCTTCCGCAAATTGCTGCAGATTTCAATGTTGGGCCATCAACAAGTGTCAGCGTGCGAACCATTCAATGAAATATCATCGATATGAGATTTCGGAGGCAAAAGCCGACTTGTTTACCCTTGATGACTGCACGACACAACGATTTACGCCTCGCTTGGGTCCGTCAACACCGATACTGGACTGTTGATGACTGGAAACATGTTGTTTGGTCGCACGAGTCTCGTTTCAAATTGTATCTAGTCGATGGGCGTGTACGGGTATGGAGACATCCTAATGAATCCATGGACCCTGCATGTCAGCAAGGGGCTGTTCAAGCTGGTGGAGACTCTGTAACGGGGGGGGGGGGGGGGTGCAGTTGGAGTGATATGGAATCCGTAATACGTCCAGATACGACTCTGACAGGTGACAAGTACGTAAGCATCCTGTCTGACCACCTGCATCCATTCATGTCAATTGTGAATTCCGATGGACTTGGGCAATTCCAGCAGGACAATGCGACACGTCACACGTCCATAATTGCTACAGAGTGGCTCCAGGAACACTCTTCTGAGTTTAAACACTGCCGCTGACCACCAAACTCCTCAGACATGAACTTTATTGAGCATATCTCGGATGCCTTGCAACGCGCTACTCAGAAGAGATCTCCAGCCCCTCGTACTCTTACATAATTATAGGCAGTCCTGCAGGATTCATGGTGTCAGTTCCCTCCAGCACTGCTTCACACATTAGTTGAGTCCATGTCAAGTCGTGTTACGACACTCAATCAAAGTGCAAATTGTTTTTCACACTGATTTCTGATTGAGAAAGGTGAAAGAAACGATGGAGCACAGAAAACATTCTGAACAGAACTTTAGGGGTGAGTAGCACAATGTTTAACAGGATGGGCAGGGAAACAGGATTAGATGATCTTTTCGACCCATCTTTCTGCAGGTTCTTCGCAGGTCCCCTAGGTAAGTGCCAGGGTCCACAATGAATTTTCTCTCTTCAGCGGAGTGTGTAGTGTTTTAAAACTTATTGGCAGATCAGAACTGTACGCAGAAACGGGGTTTGAAAATGGAACCTTTGCCTTTCGCCGCCAAGTTCTTTACCATCTGAGCTATCCCAGCACGACCGACGACACGCTCTCACAGCTTTACTTCCCCTCTCCTACTCTTAAAATTTCACAGCTGCCCTTAAAACTTCAAAGAAGTTCTCCAGAACACCTTGCGGGACTATCATTCCTGGAAGAAAGGATATACTGCGAAGAAGCAACTTAGTCACAACATTTAGGATATTTTCCGGAATAAATTTTCACTTTACAGAGGAGTTTGCGTCGATCTGAAACAGAATTCATTGAATTTATTCTAGCAACAATCCCGTGGGCTGTGGCTAAGCCACGTCTCCGTAATACCCTTTCATCCAGGAATACTAGTACCGCAAGCTATGCAGTATAACTTGCGTGAGGTTTGGGAAGTTGAAGAGGAGGCTGTAGCGGAAGTACAGCTGTGAGGGCAGGTCTCGAGTAGGGCTGCTGATATGATATCGATATATTGACATTTATTCCGAAAAATGCCGATATATATCGGCTATATTTTCCCCCCTGGTGAATCAAAATAGTAATATCGAGTGCCGAAATTTTTATTTTATAGTATTTTTTTACAATTTTCGGTAAATATTTGAAGTTGTTCCTTTGAAATTATAGTAGAACATAATTTTACTTTAACTGTGTGAAGGAATCTTACTGCTTATTGAGTTTTCATCACGTCCAGTTTTCTCTTTGACTGTGTGAAGCAAGTATAGGTGTTGTTGTGAATGGAATAACAAGATTTGCAGCATATAGAAATAGCAAACCAATTGCTTTTTTAATTCAACCAGTGTGCTATTTCTTCACGGCTCTTTCTTCACGTCGGCATTCTTCAAAAACAGTTGTTGAAAATGATGAGCAAAAATATAAATAACAAAACTGATCTTTGCAGTGGTTGGAGACGTGCGAAGGGAAATGCTGACGTAATGGACGCTCGGTGCTATCAACAGAAACTGCAACGTTTAGCTTCAGCACGCAATTTTGACACTACAGCTGCTACGTCGCTGACATTGGCAGAAATGAAAAAACAGGGAAGTCGACATGAAATGTTCTGGACAAATCAGATATGTGACGAAACCGAAATACGGACTCATCGGACGCCTTTTATTGTGCCACTCACCTGCAGTCATCACTGTTAGCAAAGTGGTTATCGCCAAGAGTGAATGTGCATCGTTTTCCTTTCAGTTCTTGCCCTAATAGGGATAGGCAGGATGCTAGCTTGTTAATGTACTGAGTATCTAATAATAAATCTGATGTGTACATACTGTAGTTCCGCGTAGTCAGCGCCTACACAACTTTCCCACTAGAGCGCGCCCCACTAAGCACAACAGCGCAGGCGCAGCGCTCGTCCGTCTCCGCACTACGACATGGCGCTGCCATAGAGACGGACCAAATTCTGCTTCCGCCGATCCGCGTATTAATATGTAACGCAGCCAATGAGATTGCTGCTTATGTAGAACCTTTTCTCCTAGCAGATCACACTCGCGCAGTGATACATGAACGTGCGAGGTATTATAACAAGTGTACAGACCTCCGATCAGTCAGTCTGCATTTGTCTGCACCAGTCTGTACGAGTTCTACATTTGTCTGTAGCAGTCTGTGCCTAATAAGATTACCATATTCCTGTACATAGCCATGAAGATAAATGTATAGACACTTTTGTCAAGAATCAGAGATATATTTGAGAATAAGATCATCGTACTAATACCAAAGGAACTTCAGATTGTCAATTGTAAATAGCAGCCAGAACCAAGTTAAGTAATTTTTATGCTTGTTATTATTTTAATAAATGTGTGTGAAAATTAATCAAGTTCTGTCTAAAGTTGGTCACCGTCAATCTGCTACTCTAAGTGTGCAAGTGGCATTTCTATCGTCTGACCTAACGGCAGAAGATAAACACGCCACGATAAGACCACGAGACATATTGCTGACACTCGCCTACTTCGTTAGAGCGACAAGTCAAATAATCTGATGGTGTGTGTACTGAGAGTCTTACAGTATGCACATCACAAAATGAGTACTTAAATATACAGCTCTGAAACCGGCAGTATAATTACAATTTGTGGCCAGTTTTTTTATAGGCAGGTACATCGATATTTTATTCCATCAGTTTATCGATATTGCTTTCGATATATCGAGAGACTGTAATGATATCTTCTTAAATATCAATTTTTCGGATTCCTGGTGTTTCTAAAAATATTAACAGCCCAGTACCCAATAGTGCTTGCGCAGCTTAGTCAGTACAGTAACTTGCCAGAGAGAGGTAAATGCCCCAGGTTTGCATCCTTCTCCTACACAGTTTTAAACAGCCGACTCATATAAGACTCATCCGACCAAATCACTTTCTTCCATTGCTCCATAGTCCAGGTTTTATGGCTTCAGCAGAACGTTTTCGAGATACAGGCATTTGCACCACTGATGAGTGGTTTTGGAATCCCCACTCGCTCTGCAGTTCCCTGTTTATGGAACTCCCTTCGTGTTGTTCTGTTGCTGACAGATTCGTGAGTGTTACATTCAGTTCTGCAGTGACTTTTGCAGCTGTCGTCTTCTTGTCTTCTGTCACAATCATCTTGAACGACCGTCTCTCACGATCACTCAACACTTAATTCCGCATCCACTGTAACTTATGGGTGAGGTTTTCTGCTTTCCTTGTATGCGGTATAAATCGGAAAACACCAAAATCTTCGTCTCCCTCGGTTACGGAAGGAGCCACAATACGAAAACCATCGGAAAACACCAAAATCTTCGTCTCCCTCGGTTACGGAAGGAGCCACAATACGAAAACCAACCATCTGCCAAAGCTCGAATTCACTAAAATCTGATATAATGCGCACATAACTGCATTGGAAACTGTCCCGACCGCGACTGACACTTGCAACGTGTTAGGAGCTTTTAATATTTTTTTTTGTGGGATCTAAAATTTAAAAAACCTCTCTCACACCGCCCTGATTTAGCTTCACTGATCAGGATAGTAAAAACATGCGTATATTAAGGGAATTTTCATTCACAAAGCAGGCTTATCGCATTCACACAGTTCAATACTGTTCTATCCTGATTAAATTGAGCTTAACTTAATTCCATAAGGCAGTGAAGCAATTTCGAAGTCTCGGTGCGACGATAACTGTCAGTCGATCTCCTGAAAACATTTATAATAATTATTAACTTTCGGTGATCACATGGGGAAGACCGGAGATCTGCTGGTAAGACCGTGTTAGCCTGTTTATTTGAAGTAACTGGATATCTTGAGCATACAAAACGGCAGGTTCGTCCAGTGTAAATCAGACGTTCCCCACAGATCCCGTGCAACACAGCGTAGTAAGCAGACACTGTCAATAATAATCAGTTAAATAATACGCGAACACACTTACTTTAGTTTAGTTCATGTATTAAATTCCTTCTTATACAGAATCTCATCAAGATGGCGACTAGCTCAACAATACATACATACATATACATCCTCCTCCTTTCACGGCTAATCGGCAAGATCTCCCTCATTCTTTTCATAAGAGAAAACATAGATAGCAGAGAAGCTATTCCATGGAGTAAATGGACGCTCCAAGGAATAATAGGGCTTGAAACTACTTTGCATTGATAATCATCGTATACTAAAGTTTAGGAATCGGTAAGATAAGAAGAGATATTTCAAGATATGTACTGAGTTATATAATTTATAAAATTTCTGAAAATATCGCGGAGAGACCGCTGCAAGAGACATCACAAGCGTTGACACATGCAGCACGTGCTAAGTTACAACAGTGCTACCTGCAGGCTTGGATAGCTTTTGCATTGACAGGGTGACAATTAATGAACTATATGAAAGAAAAAGAACGTAAATTAGTTACAAACTAGGGCGTGCACACACTTTATTCAACAGGTAAACGTCACTACAGATATTCGGATTTACGGCATGACATGTTAGATGTATGTGCCATCATTGGCGATGATGTTGCGCAGACGAAGAGTGAAATTCTGCATAATCCGCTCAAGTGTCGGAACATCGGTGCTGTCGATGACCTCCTGAATGCCTGTTTTCAGCTCAGCAATGGTTTTGGGGTTATTGTTGTATACATTGTCTTTAATATAGCCCCACAAAAGGACCCGCATGCGTTCGGATCCGGAGAATATGGCGGCCAATCGAGGCCCATGGTAGTGGCCTCTCGGTACGCCAGAGCCAGAATGCCGGCTCCAAAGTGCTCCTCAAGGATATCAAACACTCTTCTGCTTCAATGCGGTCGAGCTCCGTCTTGATGAACCACATCTTGTCGAAATCAGGGTCACTTTGGATAATGGGGATGAAATCATCTTCCAAAACTTCACGTACCGTTCGGTAGTCACCGTGCACCGTGCCACCATGGAATATCGCACCAGTTATTCTGTGACTGTACATTGCACACCTCACAGTCACTCGTTGAGGGTGAAAAGAGTTCTTGTTTGCGAAATGATGATTCTCAAAATGCTCCAGTTCTGCTTACTGAAGAACCCATCCAAATGAAAGTGGGCTTCGTCGCTAAACCAAACCATACTAATTCCCATCATGCACCGTGACCAACCATGCAGTTTGGACGTTCTACCGCAAACTGTTCGCTAGTTACGACGATTTCATTTCATATACACTCCTGGAAATGGAAAAAAGAACACATTGACACCGGTGTGTCAGACCCACCATACTTGCTCCGGACACTGCGAGAGGGCTGTACAAGCAATGATCACACGCACGGCACAGCGGACACACCAGGAACCGCGGTGTTGGCCGTCGAATGGCGCTAGCTGCGCAGCATTTGTGCACCGCCGCCGTCAGTGTCAGCCAGTTTTCCGTGGCATACGGAGCTCCATCGCAGTCTTTAACACTGGTAGCATGCCGCGACAGCGTGGACGTGAACCGTATGTGCAGTTGACGGACTTTGAGCGAGGGCGTATAGTGGGCATGCGGGAGGCCGGGTGGACGTACCGCCGAATTGCTCAACACGTGGGGCGTGAGGTCTCCACAGTACATCGATGTTGTCGGCGGAAGGTGCACGTGCCCGTCGACCTGGGACCGGACCGCAGCGACGCACGGATGCACGCCAAGACCGTAGGATCCTACGCAGTGCCGTAGGGGACTGCACCGCCACTTCCCAGCAAATTAGGGACACTGTTGCTCCTGGGGTATCGGCGAGGACCATTCGCAACCGTCTCCATGAAGCTGGGCTACGGTCCCGCACACCGTTAGGCCGTCTTCCGCTCACGCCCCAACATCGTGCAGCCCGCCTCCAGTGGCGTCGCGACAGGCGTGAATGGAGGGACGAATGGAGACGTGTCGTCTTCAGCGATGAGAGTCGCTTCTGCCTTGGTGCCAATGATGGTCGTATGCGTGTTTGGCGCCGTGCAGGTGAGCGCCACAATCAGGACTGCATACGACCGAGGCACACAGGGCCAACACCCGGCATCATGGTGTGGGGAGCGATCTCCTACACTGGCCGTACACCACTGGTGATCGTCGAGGGGACACTGAATAGTGCACGGCACATCCAAACCGTCATCGAACCCATCGTTCTACCATTCCTAGACCGGCAAGGGAACTTGCTGTTCCAACAGGACAATGCACGTCCGCATGTATCCCGTGCCACCCAACGTGCTCTAGAAGGTGTAAGTCAACTACCCTGGCCAGCAAGATCTCCGGATCTGTCCCCCATTGAGCATGTTTGGGACTGGATGAAGCGTCGTCTCACGCGGTCTGCACGTCCAGCACGAACGCTGGTCCAACTGAGGCGCCAGGTGGAAATGGCATGGCAAGCCGTTCCACAGGACTACATCCAGCATCTCTACGATCGTCTCCATGGGAGAATAGCAGCCTGCATTGCTGCGAAAGGTGGATATACACTGTACTAGTGCCGACATTGTGCATGCTCTGTTGCCTGTGTCTATGTGCCTGTGGTTCTGTCAGTGTGATCATGTGATGTATCTGACCCCTGGAATGTGTCAATAAAGTTTCCCCTTCCTCGGACAATGAATTCACGGTGTTCTTATTTCAGTTTCCAGGAGTGTAGTTCAATAACTGTCACCCTGTATGTTCAAGCATGCATTTCTCGCGGTATTTCGATATTTTTATACAAACCCTGTATATACTTACGAAGATGTGTCCACACCCATTTGTGTGCTTGAAAATAAGCACACGCGTGACACTGGTCAGTAGTGCGTTTTTAAAACGATGTCGTTATTTGTGCGTACATCATAAAACAATTTATTTCATCCTACAAATTTCAGACTGTAGGGTCTGCTCGTATAGCTTATAGAGTTGTGCACCAGTTTGTGAGACGGTCGCCGGCCGGGGTGGCCAAGCGGTTCTAGGCGCTACAGTCTGGAACCGCGCGACCGCTACGGTCGCAGGTTCGAATCCTGCCTCGGGCATGGATGTGTGTGATTTCCTTAGGTTAGTTAGGTTTAAGTAGTTCTAACTTCTATGGGACTGATCACCTCAGCTGTTAAGTCCCATAGTGCTCAGAGCCATTTGAACCATTTTGTGAGACGGGGAAATGAGTCAGGACCGGATCGAAACAACGCGGCGGTTTAACAACCGTTTGTCTGGTTTCACCGTCTCAGTGTGGTCTTTAAACGATTTTCCTCGGTAATTAAGGAAAGAGCTGCACTGTTCCTCGATCTCCGCATCAGAAAATATTAGACACTAACAGTCAAAAGTGCGATAACACAGACAGCCAAGTTTACACGATTCACAGACAGATGGCGCGTACTGAGGCACGACAAGCGTGTGTCCGATCCGCGTTTTGTTCACTTGGCTGCGGTGAGCGAGAGAAAGTGCGAATAAAATTCGCACAGCATGGCGCAAGTGCCAAAGATTACCGACGCTACCTCGCCTAAAGACACAGCCGCTTGCGTGGCTTGCATAGTCACTTGTAAATCACGAAGATGTGTGTGCAGCGTGGGCAGCCTCGATGCTCTTCGTAGGCCTCGCTTTGTGACGTAGCTAATCGTGATGTTCCCTTAGCCGTGTGGCATGGGCCAAGCACCTGCCATTACTGTAACATCAGCGAGAACACGTAAAATGGAGATGTTAGTAGCCGATGGCACATTCCTCTGTTTCTGTGCACATGCAGTCTGCAGCATAAATCAGGATTTTAATACTTCACACTCGACACTGTCAGTGGCCTCTATTCGGTCAGTACTGTTGCTGACTGTTTCCGCATCTGCAACAACATTAACCGTGTGTGTCTTAAAGGCTGAGAGATTGTGCAATGATGTTGAGCAAATTAGAAGCATTCGAAATATACTGCGCTTCTTGAGAAATACTGTGCTGTCTGTGCGCAGCATTGACAATATCCTCGCCAGTTGGTCACGTCGCTAGGCTTCACTGTGGTCGCTATTGTGTTTATGTACTAAAATGAGAAGAAAAATCATATCAGAACGGGGATATTGAGAATGATTCTTATGAGTCGGTACTCACTAAACACAAAGCGGCACGTTACAAGTATGACAGATCATCTTTCTAAATAAATTCTTTATTTAGGAATAAAATTCAGGAATATTTGACGCTCAGTTTTTTATCTACCTTTTTTGTCCTCTGTTTAGAACAATGTAGAGCATTTATCACCACAGCAACGTTTTGATCGTCCAGAATTTCGAACCCGACTAAATGGTTCAAAAAAGCTCTGAGCACTATGGGACTCAACTGCTTTATTCATCAGTCCCCTAGAACTTAGAACTATTTAGACCTAACTAACCTAAGGACATCACACACATCCATGCCCGAGGCAGGATTAGAACCTGCGACCGTAGCAGTCGCACGGTTCCGGTCTGCGCGCCTAGAACCGCGAGACCACCGCGGCCGGCCCCGACTAAATACTACATTTTTTATTGAGCAGTTTGGGGAGAGCATAAAAAATGTACCACTACTGGAGAGGAATTCTGACTTACGCAGAAAACCGTTTTATAATTTTGTTTTCGCGCAAACATGTTTAAGTACTTTATGTGCTATCTTCAGCGGGATTTTTGTTTATTTGTTACGTGTCAACTCTTGTGTAAGCTATATGAACTTTTGGCACTAAAGTACTTACATTTACAAAAGGACCTATTATCAGGCGTCAAAAATTTTACATATAGTTTGCATACAATGCCAAGTGAAGACATACGTCATTGAGTTTGTGCATTATATGTTGTTCATTTACGATATGTTTAAAATATTATCGTTTTGTTCTAAATTTGTAAATAATATCGGTATATCCATTTGTTTGCATGCCTTAACTCACCCTATTAAGTATGTATGGCGGTAGCTTTAAAAATACCATACATTCCATACTTCTCATCTCCTAATAACGCAACGTTATTTATGTTTCTGTTTATTGTTCTTTTACGACAGGGAATCGCTATTTATTGCGTTATTTAGCGTCCCACTTAGGGTTTTTGACGTTGTGGTGTTTCTCCTCTTGCTTGTGTCGTGTCAACACGCTTATTTCTTTTGCTGTTATCGTTACACACGCAGTTTGTGTAATTTGTCAGCCAAACACAGAGTTTCTGTCATCATTTCATGTGTTCTTTGTGTGATGTTAATTTGTTTCTTTTCGTGTTTGTCTGGAGTGTGTCGCGCGAATTTAAATAATGTACCGTTGCTGGGCAGATGAATAGCCGTAGAATGTGTGGTATATCTAAAGCTACCACTACACATGTCTAATAGGGTCATGTAAGGTAAGTAAAGAGATGTAAACGAGTTGTGTGAGACAAACAACACTACGAGGGCTCTGGCAACAGTGTACTGTCCTGCTTTTGTAGACTGGTGTCTTAGTTCCTTCGAGATGCTCAATCAGAGTTTCAGCTTCGTACAGCGATATCTGGGAGCACCATCGGTGAAGTCGTGTTTTTGTTGTGTGTTACGAAAATGGAACAGCGGAATCCAGAGAAACGTTATGCTATCAAATTTTGCGTTATACTTGGAGAATCCAAGAGTAAGACCTTCGAAGAGCTGAAAACGGTCTGGGGAATATTCCTTATCAAGAGCACAAGTTTTTCGCCGGCACAAATAATTTTTCGATGGCGGAGACCACGGTGAAGATGAACCTATCCCAGAGAGACCTTTAACTTAAAAAACCGGCGAAAATGTCGAATGTATGCGTGATCTTGTTTACAGCAGACCGACGCGATCTGTTAACTTTTGACTGAAGTTTTGCACATGCGAATGGTTTGTGCCAAAATGGTCCCGAAAAAACCTCACAACCGAGCAGGAGGGCAATCGAAGAACTGTGTGCATTCATCTTCTTGAGAGCATTGTCAGTGACCACGAATAGTTCAGTTGTGGAGCACAGGTGATGAATTCTGGGTTTCCAAGTACGATCCTGAGTGAAAGCGGCAAAGTGAGGAGCGGCACACTGAGACATCTTCACGATGGGAAAAAGCTCCATGAGCAAATCAAAGATCAAAACAACGCTGCTTTGCTCTTTTGATAGTTGAGGTATCGTGCATAAAGAATTTGTTTATCCAAGACAAACTGTCAATGAAGTGTTTTACAAAGGTGTCCCCAAAAGGCTCAGGAAAAGGGTGAACCGAGTGTAACTGCAGATAGTGGATGCCGTATGAACACAACGCCCCATGTCACACTGCCACCTCCATCACGAAATTGTTTGCCTTAGAAGGCATTTCTGTTGTTCCGCAGCTCCCGTATTTGTCTGGTATGAGTTCTTGTGACTTTTTGCTTCCCGTGTAATTGAAAATATATTACAAGGACGTCATTCTCGGACTCTGCAGAACATTCAAAGTATTGAGACCGACAAGTTAAAGGACCTACCAGATGAAGCCTTTCAACGCTGCTACCAAGACTGGGAACAACTCCGCCAGTGCAAAGCTGCCGAAGGGAACTGCTTTGAACGAGATAGTATTGTTGTTTCGAAAAAATAAAAATTTTAGTAGATAAAAATCAGTCTCATTACCTTTTTACACGCCTCATACATCCAACTTTTTTCCGAATTTATTATAAAACCAAAATCTTTAAATATATCGTAAACGAAAACATATAGTACAGGAACTCAGTAGAGATGGGCAAAACTGTTCTTTTCAGAGATCGGATCCGAACTGTTCACTTCCTGAAATGAACTAGGTCTTTTTCATGATTCACCACTCATTCACAATAGAAAATAAATGGAAGGCACATTGCCCTTTAAACTTGGTTTATTCCAGTACTATACCTGTATTTTGATCTTATTTGATCCTATTTTGAAGTAACACAGATAATAAGTAAGAATTTTGTATTGTTTATTGAAATTTCCACGATATGACAAAGTTTTTGATTATCGATTTATTTGCACTATCGTGGTTTTTTGGGTGATCGGAAAATGTTGTA
This sequence comes from Schistocerca nitens, assembly GCF_023898315.1. NCBI lineage: Eukaryota > Metazoa > Arthropoda > Insecta > Orthoptera > Acrididae > Schistocerca > Schistocerca nitens. The sequence continues at coordinate 644,002,465 of NC_064619.1, read as the reverse complement.
ACTTGAGATTTACATTAGCAATGTATTTGGCTATAATGTATTAAAATTTCATTAACCTCGTACAAATACATCGCAAGCCATATATTTTTAAAGTGAACATTTCCTTCCGAAGACGCCCAAAATCGCAAAATCCGTACAATTAGAAAAAAAATATAAATTTGACTGTAAGACCAAAGTGCTGCATATAGCCTTATGCAGAATAAAACAAGGAAAATATTGGTGTATCACATTTTGCGATACGTTTATTGGTTCGCTCGTAATTAAAGTGTAAATTCGAGTGTCCATAATAAAAAATCCTATAGTAAGAGGAGTCGTCAGCAACCTCATCTGATCAGTTTAAACAAATAAAAATAAAAGAAAAACAAATAATGTATACATAACATAATTATGTAATATACATATCGGTATTAGTACGAAGAACAATATCCAGAATAGACGAAATCCGATGCAGGGGCGCTGAGTCAAGCTGGTCGAGCCACGAGCTGTATTGCTGTGTGAGCTAAGAGCGCAGAGACCAGAGTGACACCTGAGTTGCTTTGCTCAACGCTCTGGCTAGAGTCGAGAACGGTGGGGTGAGCGTTGAGCGGGCGAGTTCCGAGGGTGGGGGGAGCGGTGAGCGGCCACCACTCACCCGCTCCGAGGCAAATCGTCCGTTCTCTTGCGAGCAGGTTGTTGCAAGTAGTTCTTATGTTCTCCGCTAGGAGGCTCTCTGTCCTGTTGCTCGCATCAACCGCCCAGAGGGCAGGACGTGCGACTGAAACGATCGCCGACGGAGTGTGATGCTAAGTTAAGGTGCGCCAGACACTGCACGCGGCAAGGGAAGCACAGAGACGAGACGGCACGGCATATGTGAAACACAAAATCCAATGGGGCACTGCACAATGCAGGCAGCCAGGGCAGAAGCAGGGCAGAGGCCGGTGCCGGCTGTGTTGTGTGGCGTGCAGCGTGCTCTGACCAGCAGAGGCCCCGCTGATATGCTCCGTCTCTCTCTCTCTCTCTCTCTCTCTCTCTCTCTCTCTCTCTGCTGTGTGAAACGTTTGGAGCTACCGTTCTTTTTTTCTGAATCACTGATTGTTCACTCCTTTGAAAGATTCAACTCTATAAAACAGTTCAGGAGCGGATCCCCCATCTCTAGAACTCAGTGACACATGTCTTAACTTTGTAGTGTATGCAAACTATATGAAAAATGTTTGACACATAATAATCGCTCCTTTTGTAAATGTAAATACTTTTGTGCCAAAAGTTCATATAGTCTACACAAAAGATTAACATGTAACATTGATTTTTCGGAAAGAAAGTAGCGAAAAGTTACATTCGATATGGAACATAAAGTGCTGAAACATGACTGGCTAAAAACAAAATTATAAAATGGTGTGTTGGATAATGTGGAATTGCTCTCCATTTTTCTTAGCAAGCACGGAAATAAGAAGAGCCACAAGATCCAAAAGATGATCGGTATCTCACAATATTACTGAACACTGATACTGAGCGTGTACGGGCGGCGTGATCTGACCCACTCGCGACTAACTTTGTTCATAATAAGGATAAACTTGATGTATTCTTCCGTGTTTGCTTGAATCCCATTAGATTTCGTTTCACGTGGAGCGGAAACTAAGCTGCGTCCAGTACAGTCAAGTACGATCGTAAGGATACGTTTAATGCTGTATTACACGCACGTAGATTGAGTCATAATGCCGGACAACAGCTTTACCGGCGCATTAAACTTGGACTAGCCCTGGCCAGCCAGCTGGTCCAACTAACCTGCAATGATGTCAGCAACTGCAGTTCATACGTTAAAAAGGGGCGAACAGAGAAACAATATAGCTTTGAATGTCATTTAATTTTTAAAGGGAATGAAATAATATTCGGTGAGACTCCAGCACGCTTCTTACAAGGGAACCTCCCCATCGCACCCCCCTCAGATTTAGTTATAAGTTGGCACAGTGGATAGGCCTTGAAAAACTGAACACAGATCAATCGAGAAAACAGGAAGAAGTTGTGTGGAAGTATGAAATAAATAAGCAAAATACACAAACTGAGTAGTCCATCTGCAACATAGGCAACATCAAGGAGATTGTGAGCTGAGGAGCACCGTGGTCCCGTGGTTAGGGTGAGCAGCTGCGGAACGAGAGGTCCTTAGTTCAAGTCTTCCCTCCAGATAAAATTTTAATTTTTTATTTTCAGACAATTATTATCTGTCCGTTCGTCCGTCCGATGCGTTCACTTTTTTGGGAGTGATTATCACATCCAAAAGAAAACCTAAATCGGGCAAGTTAGAAGAACCTTTTTACCCATTCGCCAAGTTTACAAGTTAGGTGGGTCGACAACATATTTCTGTGACGCACATGCCGTCACCAGTGTCGTATCGAATATATCAGACGTGTTTTCCTGTGGAGGAATCGGTTGACCTATGACCTTGCGATCAAATGTTTTCGGTTGCCATTGGAGAGGCACGTCCTTTCGTCTACTAATCGCACGGTTTTGCGGTGCGGTCGCAAAATACAGACACTAAACTTATTACAGTGAACAGAGACGTCAATGAACGAACGGACAGATAATAAACTTTGCGAAAATAAAGAATGTAAACCTTTCACTCGAGGGGAGACTTGAACCAAGGACCTCTCGTTCTGCAGCTGCTCACGCTAACCGCGGGACCACGGCGCTCCTCAGCTCACCTTCTCCTCGATGTTGCTTATGTTGCGCATGGACTACTCAGTTAGTATATTTTGCTTATTTTTTCATACTTCCACACAACTTCTTCCTGTTTTCTCGATTGATCTGTGTTCTGTTTTCAAGGCCTATCCACTGTGCCAACTTATAACTAAATCTGAGGGGGGTGCGATGGGGAGGTTCCCTTGTTAGGTGACCAGACGGAAAGCGTAAGATGCTCTTGTTCTCACCTAACATATAATTCTAATTACAAACAGGAGTGATGAAAATTCCTAATTTAAACACAGGGTAATTTTTCTAAGCCAGCTATGCGTGACGCAAAAGCATACTGTTGGGACTTGACTGTACTGTTGAATGCTGAAGCCACTGGATTACAGTCAGTCGTTTGGTAATCTGTTAGCTCCTTTCTTACCCGAATCCGAGAAATACATTTCAGTTCTGAAACGGACATCTGTTACGTTGATAACGAGTCGATCAAGAACAAAATCCACGAAACCACCAAGGTGCCGCATTTTCTCCTCGTCTTCTACGGCATGCCGTTCTACTCGTATATCCCGGCAGCGTTCGCCAGTGACATGTGAACAAGCTACGTGCTTTCGTTCCGGTGCGTCTGGCAGCTTAGCAGTCTTTTTTATTTCTCTAGCCTAATCTCTTAACTTGACTCCTGATGAGTTCTGTTGGGTTAACATTGTAATGGTACAGTGGCAAATTGAAAAATGCAGCATTTATATGGTGTGCTCCATGCTGTGGAAATTAATATTTTTTTCATGCTTCTGCGACACTTATCACTTTGGTTCGCGAGAGACTACATCTGTGGTATAAAACATTGGACACAGACCAAGTAATTAGTATTTGGTTTTACATTTTTGCCCTAAAAATTAAACTGATGTTGTCTTAATTTAAGAAAACTTTATTAACAATATTTCATAAAATATCGATAATTAAGGATTTCTATTTGAAATGTAAACAGGAATTTCGCGTGCAATATATAATTATAAAAAGGATGTGAATTATTCATAAAAAATAATGATGATTTTTACAATTAGAGATGCAGATATATAGATTGAACGAAAAAATGGTGGCCGGCCTGAGTGGCCGAGCTGTTCTAGTTGCTACAGTCTGGAACCGCGTGACCGCTACGGTCGCAGGTTCGAATCCTGCCTCGGGCATGGATGTGTGTGTTGTCCTTAGGTTAGTTAGGTTTAAGTAGTTCTATGTTCTAGGGGACTGATGACCTCCGAAGTTAAGTCCCATAGTGCTCAGAGCCATTTCAACCATTTTTGAAAAAATGGTGACTGACGTGTGATTTGAACCCGCGATCCATCAAATTGCACTATGGCATCAATGTACAACACTATCGATTCCACTATTCATCCAACATGGGTTTGAGTCACAACTGCATTAAATAAAGTCGCTTGAAAAACTTCAAAGGCGATTTCTTGTCTGTAGATTTATGAAAAACATTTAGCCTATTCCGCACCCGTGTTTCAATACGGAACAGGAAGCAACATCAGCATTTTTCATACTGCGTGCTACCAGCGCGACAATAAGAGCAGAATAGTACGGAGACGCTGACTGTACTCGATTCTTGAAACATAAACTAAGAAAAATGTTGATGGCTGTCAATACATTAGAATATGTGGAAGTTTCATTTAACGTAACTTTTTAACAATATATCTAATACATAAGAAGAACCTACTTCCAAGAGCGTAACAACACCAGCGTACGTGTGCTACGGCTTCTGGCCAATCATCGCATTCGCATTTGTATACATCATGTTTATTCTTATGATAGAGTATAGTTTAGCGGCTGATTTACAGTCAGGCACGTGACGCTCAACCAGTACGAGCATTCGATTTTGACCGGAAAAGTCGCTTGTGTACAACGGGCACTAAACGCTACGCTCGCTGCCAGGTTATTACCGAACACGATGATTCCCTGGCAGTATCGGGCATCCAACCCAGCTCCCCCTGTACGGTAGCCAGAAAGCTGACGGCTCGACCACGGCGGCTTTAAAACCTGTCGGCGAGCCGGCAGGGAGACCTGTGCGCGTTGATGGCCGCTCCCCGCCACAGCGGCTGGCTTCTAATTAACCCGTTCCACGGCGGCTCGCCCCCCGTGTAATTACTCTCCTTGCAGCGGCCACTTCAGCCGTAGTTAACGCTGCCCGACGCCAGATATTTTATTCCGAGATAATGCACCTGTTTACTCTGAGTTTAATCGCTCTTGCTCGATCGCCTTAGCACCGCGGAGGTGCTTAGTGCCCTAGCAATTTCCCGTCTCTTTTTCTTCCTCCAAGTAAAGGCCAAAATCTATTTCCTTTCACCTGTGGAGATTATAACTGGACGTTTAATATTTGCTAGATTAATTGTCATGACTTATCAAGACTTCGGAATGAAACAGACAAAATGGAACCCTTAATGTGTGATTTAAAAACACAGGGAAAAAATCAAGACAGCTAAGATCTATAGAGATCTATCTATGATGGTAGTGACCGCGTATTTCTATGTGAAAGGAAATATCGAGGTGTTGTAAAGACACATACGAGGTACGGCATCAAATAGCTGTTAACAGGATAATTACGCAGGACGTTATCGAAATTGCTGCAATGGGGAACAGCATTATGGAGCTTAATGCTACATATATATAGTCTACAATGAATCAGTTTACTGCCCATATTAATTATCATGGCTTACTAGAACTTCGAAATGAAACAAACAAAATGGAGCGTGTAATGTGTGATTTAAAAATACTAGAAATATAAGTCAAAACGGTAGCCATTTACAAGTTACTAAACAGCACACTAGGTTAAATTCGGTAGGAATGAATACATTATTATCAAAAATACTCGAAAAAAATATATATGAGTAAACCTATACGACGGCCATTTACAAGTTACTAAACAGCACGCTAGGTTAAATTCAGTAAGAAAGAACAGATTAGACATTAGTACTACCCTTGTAACCACTGATACTCTTTAAATTTAGTTTTCTAATTACTTTTTTAAGCTACGCTTGCTACCAGACTTTAATGAAGCAGTAGGCTTTGGAATAGAAGGAGTTTACAGGAAAAAATATTTTAGAATTACTTTGAAATAAGCAACACAATCTGTTAAGAGATTTACGTTCTTGGGAAAATGATACAAGGTATTCGTGGTTGCGCCCTAAACTCATTTCTGAGCCACTGCGAACTTTAGTAACTAATGTATATTTCCTTCTAGTGTTGTAACAGTGGACATTACTGTTCTGGTATTGTCAGAGCTTATGACTAATTTCATTACTGTGAAGGAGCCGTTAAAATGTCTAAATCTGCGAAGAGACGTCTTTAAGATGAATTTTTAGTGAACGCTGTATGTTATTGTCACTATTCGCTTTTATACAATAAATACTTTCTTTCTGAGTGATGAGTTACCGCAGAAAATTACGCTACAAGATGTGAATGACTGGAAATATATAAAATATATTGATTCAAAAATGGTTCAAATGGCTCTGAGCACTATGGGACTTCTGAGGTCATCAGTCCCCTAGAACTTAGAACTACTTAAACCTAACTAACCTAAGGACATCACACATATCCATGCCCGAGGCAGGATTCGAACCTGCGACCGTAGCGATCGCGCGGTTCCAGACCGTAGCGCCTAGAACAGCTCGGCCACCTCGGCCTGCTATATTAATTCGACGTTTTCTTTGTTTCAGAAGCTAGCAATGATACGAGGAGCGAGAGTTGGTGAACTAACTGTTTGAGCAGCTCAGTAATGTGTTTTCTGTTTAATTTCGGAGTAATGCCCATTAGCCATAGTTCAGGTATGGTTTTCTTCGTAAAGCAATTGGAAAGTTTCAGCGGAAGTTTTTTTTGTCACTTGTCTTCGGAGGTCCATTGAAACTACGTACCGAGCGAGATGGCACAGTGGTTTAAACACTGGAATCGCATTCGGAAAGACATGTTAAGGTCTGTTGCGGATTTGCTTGCCCAGTTAAATATAACGTCTGTTACAGCCTGTGGTTTGGTCAGCACAGTCACTACTTCTCTTCAACTAGACGAGCTGTAAACAAATTCAGTCTAATATTTTTACTTATACTTCACTGTACAAAGAGCCTCTCCTTCCGTATTAGCCGAAAATTTGTAAAAACAGACGAAATTTGGAGCCCAAGCACGTTTCAAAACCGGTTGCGTTTACACGACAGCGAAAATCGATTGCGGAAATGGAAAACGGGCTACCAGAAGCGGATTTCCAGACTCGATTTTGAAGTGTTTACATGAACACGCAGGAACGGTATTGGAAAATCAGTTTACGAAATCCGGTTTTGGGAGCCCCATGTAAATGGGATGAGTGTTAAGTCTATAGCGCCATCTCCCTTTTTTTACCTCAGTAGTCGGCTGGGGTTGTATACCTCCACGTGGTAACTATAGCATAGACGCTTTGTTTGTGGCCGGCCGGAGTGGCCGTGCGGTTCTAGGCGCTACAGTCTGGAACCGAGCGATCGCTACGGTCGCAGGTTCGAATCCTGCCTCGGGCATGGATGTATGTGATGTCCTTAGGTTAGTTAGGTTTAATTAGTTCTAAGTTCTAGGCGACTGATGACCTCAGAAGTTAAGTCACGTAGTGCTCAGAGCCATTTTTGAACCTTTGTTTGTGCTAGTGAAATGGCCATATTCATCCTCCGTTCTGGATTATGGTCTGACTGCTGTTGGCTTTGTACATTTGCTATGCTTTGGCGTGATTATACTTCCGCGGCTTTTCAGACAATGGAGAGTCAGATTTCTTTCGGTGACACATTTTGCAATCGTGTTTGGTATTCTAGACGTTACGTCTCCTTTTTTTCACTATCAGTTTCTTTAGAACACATGGGAATCAATATACACTTTTTAACCAGTCATCCAAAATTTTAAATGTCTTGCGTCATTGTCCTTCTACTCGTAAAGTAATACTTCAGGCATTAATACCGGTATGTGGTGATAAAGGCATATGGTACACTGGCATGAATGTATTTGCATATGAAATAGTTTATCTTGTACTCAAGTACTGGTCAATATATTACGTTGATCAGCAGTGGGATTTTTTACGAGCTTGTTATCACTCTCTGTGGTCTTTGCTGAAGTTCCCCTCCAACGTGTTTCATATCTTCACATGAGTTAATTCAGGAACCAAGTTCTCAAAACGCAACAAATTCATTTTAATTCTGTTTAAAGCTGTGAAGTAACATCCTACCTATAAAGACATTGTAGTTTTATTAAATAAAGTTTTCAGCTATGCAGGTAAGTTTGTGCTGCAGCGCAACTTCTAGACTCGAGCCGGTTGGGACGGAGACATCGGGATGATTTCTGCTACTACACTAGCTCTCGTTTCTTCATATTATGAGGTAGTGTAGGGCATAGATGTCAAAAATATTTGCACTGCACAAATTATATCTATAAGACACATTTATTTTAAGTGCAGAGTTAGTAGATGTATGATGTCTACAATGAGGATTTTAATTTCAGTTTTGTCTAGATTAACTCTGGTTAACCCTCTTCTTCCATTATTTCGTTACACGAAGATCCTTGCCACTCCGAAACTTAAATAAACTTTGTCGGATTGTGTTTATTAACTTATGAGTCACATTTAATATCAAAGAATAACGCTTTAGGGCATAAAAATAGGAGTCATTGTCTCTTACGAACTCCCAGGTTAAACTATGACGGCAGGCATTCTCTATCTGCACACCACAAGCCAACGTACAACGTGTGGCGGCGGATATAAACTGTTCCGAAATTATTTACCCCTTTTTAGATCATTCGCAGATACTACGCTCGAATTTCCTTAATTTTGCCATTTGGCCATCATAAGAGGATTTATATGATGTACCATAAATAATGCCATATACAGCGATGGGAGATGCTGTTAATGTATTTTTCTTATCTTCACAGGAACTATACTCTTATTAAAATTACTTTGTGATTGACGTTTCAGCGAACCGAACGGTAAGGTCCAGGCCGCCAGCCTATCATAGTTTTTTCTCGAGCGCCACGTGTTCGCTATGTTGCCAGTTTTAGAGGAACGTGCTGCGCCCTGTGAAGTGTGGCTTGCTGCACATTGGCAATATAACCCCCCTCCCCTACCAATCTGTCAGTCACAAAGTAGAATTACATTCTTACCACGCCAAGGAACTGAGGTCTGCAAGTACCAATAAACAACCCGCGAGGATACAAAATGTGTCTTATTTTGATCTATATACACATAAGCACTCGGAAGCCACTACAAAGCGCATATTGGAGGGAACTTCGTACCAACATTAGCGGTTTTCTGACCTATTCCAGTGGCGTATCAACCACGAGAAGAGTGGCTGTTAATGTCTCGGTATGTGTCCTTATTTATTCTATCTCATATTCATGGTCCCCACGAGACATATCCGACGCAGAATTTCCGTGCAGTCATTTATACAAAAGGTTCGTGAAAACAACGTCTTCAATCTTCCAAAGATCCGTAAGCATCTCTGGGCTATACCGACCTCTTACGAGCCTAGCTGCATGTGTTCGATGTCGGTACTTGATAAGCACTTCAAGCCCTGGAGAAACTGTGGTGTCACCGCTGGACACCACACTTGCTAGGTGGTAACTTAAATCGGCCGCGGTCCTGTAGTACATGTCGGACCCGCGTGTCGCCACTGTGGGATCGCAAACCTAGCGCCACCACAAGGCAGATCTCGAGAGACTGAGGAGACCTCGTCCCCAGTTGTACGGACAACATAGCTAGCGATTGGACGTGCTAAGCCTTGCTCTCATTTGCCGAGAGATAGACAGTAGAATAGCCCTCTGCTAAGTTAACTGGCGACCACCTAGCAAGGCGCCATTTGTATCAGTGCCTATAGCTTACTAATATTCAAGAGAGATGTATTCCAAGGACTAATTAAAAGTTAAGTAACAAGCATATACGTACTTTTCTTCTTATTCATTTATAAGTCTCATGTTCCAGACTTCACGCCCGTCTGCGTTAGCATTGCGTGCCCTATCGGCTACAGCATTGTGTCTAGGCTGTATGGTCTAGACACAACAGAAACTGTACGCTTTTGCGCCTTGGATGTGATTTCCTTTACATATAATTTGTACTTTCCCAGAACCCTTCCAACAAACCTAAGTCTTCAGTTCACCTTAGCCACAACAGATTTGGTGCGTTCGTTTCACTTCAAGTTGCTGCTTCAAAAATGGTTCAAATGGCTCTGAGCACTGTGGGACTTAACATCTGAGGTCATCAGTCCTCTAGAACTTAGAACTACTTGAATCTAACTAACCTTAGGACATCACACACATCCATGCCCGAGGCAGGATTCGAACCTGCGACCGTAGCGGTTGCTGCTTTATTTAGAGCCCCGACTACCGCCCTACTATCAAATATGCAGTTGATTCCTGTATCCATACTACGCAAGTGAACTGCTGTGCGGCTGATTTGAACGTCGGCTTACTGTGTACATCTCCGTATTGCGCTTTCCAGTGAATGGCCGGGTTATTCTTTTCTGTTTCTCTCGAGAGCCATGAAAATCACTGTATTGCCTTTAGGTGTCTGGGGTGTTACTTGTAATGTTGTCCGGAGACTGAAGTAGACAGCAGATTAAAACTATGTTAACGGACACAAAAACCACTTTGGAGGCAGGATACCATGTGTTACCATCAATAAGTCAGAGGCAGACCGCAATCTCAGAACGTTAAATATGTCACAAAGTGTCACATCAAGGCTTCGGTCACAGTTCCGAAACGGACACAATGTTTTTCGTAGGGCAATACAATAATAACCAAGAGTAAAGACATACAGATGGAATCAAGCAGCATCCAATCAAACTGTGTACTGGATGGTAAATAATTTGAGGATTTGTTTTTAACCATTTTTTCTTGTTCCTCTCTATTTAACCACATTTCTTTCCGCGATGTACGAGGGGCGTTTGAAAAGTCCGTGCAAAAATAAAAATTACTTACGTGTTTGGCGTAAACCTTTTTTATTTTTCGACATAGTCTCCTTTTAGACTTATACACTTCGTCCAACGCTGTATACTAAAGGAAGGGCGACTTCTCTCAACGGACTGTGTGGCTGTGTGACAGAATCCTCTTCTGTCACGTGCGATTGTAGGTTCGATCCTCTGCTGATGCAAATTTTTAAATAGAGGTTCATGTACTACTAGCAATACCATTAAGTTTGAAAGACTTAAAGACAAACAAACATCACTAGCGCTCGAGGATGGTAATCTCCGGTTCGATTCTCGATTTGAGCATTATTTTTTCGTTTTTTGTTCAGTTCGAATACTTACGTCATTTAATTATAAATTTCATCAGATATATGCTAATTAACAAGTATCCAATTGTTATTCTTATGCAAAAAGGCACGTCTTCTTATTTATAATTACATAGCGCACACGGAAAAAGTTTGTATCGCACATATGAATTCTTCACTACTGGTCTTTTATAACAAGTTTGTTAATGTAAATAAAAACATTACAAATTAATTTTTTTCATCCTTCTGTAGTTTATGTGCCATGAAAATGTTCATGGAGCATGCACCTTTGCTTAAAATTTTGGCAGGGCTGGGCAACGAAACAGTGCCACACACGTGGCAGTGTACATTCACCTTAAGCATATTATACAAGGCCGGAGACCTGGAAAAATAGATTTTCTCGAGAAGTGGAGTTGCATCGACATGCTTCCGCTGATTGGCACTTAAATACTAACTTCACGCACCATAAATACAAAAATACAATTGCTATGTGTTTCCTATAGAAATATTAGTGGCTAGGCTGCGTTCTCACTCAACAATTCTTAACTGAGTAACAGCCATGGAATTCAGTAAGATATAGCATGGATAGTGTAACATTTCAAGCAGTCATACTCGATCTTTACAAGCCTCTCAGTGGTCATGACACGGGCAAATGGGCGTGTCTCCCAGTGGGAATGACAGGCGCGCATTTCTAATCCATAAATCACGAAGCTCGCTACGAGCGAATCAGAGAACAATGCGACATTAACTTTTACGTTACAGTCCGTAATTTGATTCTTTACGCTGCTATAACGACACGATCTACACTGAGCTCTATTATCTAAGCGCTGGGAAATAAATATCTGTCGCTCGATACTCGAATACCGGGCCGTTTCGTCCCACACCCAATACCCCATCAGGTTGCGACGGGTTTAAAAAACCGTAACGCCTCCCATATTTCTTCCTTTAGTGCCCAGCTGTTTGACGGACCGGGGCTTTTCTCTTGGGAACTAAACCTTAGCAATTGGGTGGTTCACGTAGACCTCGCAGTACGATAAAGCCTCAATCAACCATTTATTTCACTCTGCGGCTTCAATCAGAAAATTTTCAAATCTGAGCGACGTATTTCGTGGCCAATTATCTCTCTTCATGCATCCCATGCAACGTCCACAGCAATGTGCGTTTCTGTATTTTTATGATGTTCGCTCCATTAAGCCGTAATTCGCTAAAAGAAATGTACGTCTCGTCCGCATGTAAGCTTTTGTAATTTTTATGTTCTGCATGAATCACTTACCCGTCGTTTCGTGGGGTATATTTACAGAATGATCTGTATGGATCACTTGCCCGCCGTTTCGTGGCGTATGTTTACAGAAAACTTCCATTCTTCTTTGATTCATGAATACTTCAATTCTCTACACATCGTTGAACGGACATGGGAATGTCTTGACCCTTGTTCCTAGGTTTCCTCAACTGTAAATATAATTTAAAAGAAAAAGATTCGTTAAGTTGGTAACTTCCCGGTCAATTGTAAATCTGCTATCCAGTCAAACGTGATGATTCAAATAGTGTCTGTCTTTCGCTTGGAATTATTCCGAAATTGGACTCTTTGTAGGATGGCTACATACACAAACCCGCTAAGTTTCCATTTCAATTCGCCTGTATAGCCGTTAGTTACATTACTGTTTACATATGAAAATAAGAGAAATTCGTATGGCCGAGATTTTTTCATTCGTAATCAAATTTTCGTTCTCCATTACGATCCAGAATTCATTCAGCAGTGTGGAACTGTATACTTAAAAAAAAGAAAAGAAAGAAAAAAAACTGTGAATGATTTCAGTTAACCTTCATACCCACTACATGAACATTTGGTTTTGTTTATGCGGTGATCGTAAAAATGAATGACGCATTCTCTTACGACACCTTCATTCTGAGAGTGGCACCGTCTATTTTCTTTTCTTTCAAAGAACAGAAATAGATATGCAGGTGCGTTGTTCCATCAGTGATTGAGAATACCATTTAATTAAAAAAAATGGTTCAAATAGCTCTGAGCACTATGGGACTTAACTGCTGTGGTCATCAGTCCCCTAGAACTTAGAACTACTTAAACCTAACTAACCTAAGGACATCACACACATCCATGCCCGAGGCAGGATTCGAACCTGCGACCGTAGCAGTCACGCGGCTCCAGACTGTAGTGCCTAGAACCGCACGGCCACTCCGGCCGGCCCATTTAATTCGTTTCTGCGAAGACGTAGCAGTGTTACATGCCCAAAGTGTGGCTGTCATCAAACATATCACACAATGAAGTTACATAGTGAACGAATGCATGAATGCCGCACCTCTTTCGATGTCCAGTCCAAGTGTGATACAGACAGCGGCGCACCGCGACCATAAACATCAGATATCATCCCTCGTGATGCAGCTTTGCAGGAAGCACTGATATCTCCAACAGTTTCTGCTCAATGAGTCAGAAATATCGAACATGTCTTATGCTCATCCAGACGTTTTTAATGTTATCGCTAACTCTGGACTAATTCCCAACATCAGTCACAGAGAGACGCAGAAAGCAACCTGCTTCAAAGTAGGTGCACAATCCGGTTCATTTGTAAGCTACTGGAAAAATAGAGACAGTCTCCACTCTCCAATGGACACTGCTTACAAAACACTTGAGTGATCCACATAAACGTCGCTCAACTGTGTCGGGCTCACATACAGAGAAGGGCAGCACGATTGCTCATAGCCTAGTGTGGCTCACAGGTGATCGTGATGGGAGTACTTAGGTACATGAACTGGCAGACGCTTGAAAACAGACGTGAATTGTTCCGCGAAAGCCTACTTACAAATTTTCAAGCACCAGTATTAAGTGAAGAGTCTACAAGTATTGCTCCAATAGAGTCCGGGAACATTTGATGAGGCCAATCAAAGCGCGCCCAAACACATTTGAACAATATTCTTCTCGTAGCCCATTCGCGGGTGGAATGGAAAGATATCCTAACACGTGGTACAATGGTAAGTACTTCCTGCCACGCACTTCTCAGCGATAGGTACAGTATACACAAAGCCCTGTCACTGTGTCTTGTGCCGGCAGACCAAAACGACGTACAATCAACAGTTCCCGTTCAGACTCGAACGTTTTTGAATCACGGCTTCTATTCTGAACCCCTGTAATAGTATGACATTATCCTCCGTCACCGTTTTTCGCTGTTTCTAATAAAAATTACGACTGTTATGCATACCTCCATTCCACTGGATTCGTTTGGCCGCAGCAGGCAAATCCGATGCATCTTACAAGGAGAGATCTACAGAGGTGGGATCGTAGTACAGTTTTGAAATATACGACCACATCCCGAGTTCGTGAAAGACGTAACTGGTTGTAAATGGTATTCACAACATTCGTATGTGGCTGATGTCGATGGCTGATGTCGACTTACGTATGTAAAGTTTGCGACACAACAGTAAACAAATATTGTAAACAAGTATGTAAAAAAACATAGGCCCGATTCGGGCTTATGAGGAATTGTTTTGACAGTCGCTGGAAGAAATACAAAGGATACTAGCATTCAGGGTGACTGCAGTGTCAAAGTAAAGGTAAAGAAATTAAGCTAATACTACGTCGTAAAACTAGGGCAGGTGGAGATGACTCAGCAATACTGACTTGGCTTCATTCCAAAGCTCTTGCAAGAAAGAAGTGATCGCAAGTGCAAGGTCGTTAACTAGACCACGGCGTAGATATGAGGCCCCCAAAGAAATATTCTGTGAATTTCACAGCTATGTCCTCCTTTAGATTTTGAAAGCTGCTGTGGGGTTGACGAGGGCGACTTACGAACAATATTCCGTATCTCTTCCTAATCCATTTGCAGACGTTAGGTAAGCAAGACGTCTTCCTATGTTGTGAATGTAGCCCGGAATGCTGTGGTTTTACCATCAAGGTCATTTCAAGACCTATGATGCGCAACACTTTCCTTCCGATAACATTTCGAAACGGATTTAGTTGTGCATTTTCTGCTGCTGTACGGTTAATTCTATTAAGTTCAGCCCACTTTTCTTTGAAATTTCTCTGCCTTTCCTGTCTGTCATCTTGGGAGAAGGATGTTGCCAGACTATCAGTTTTGTAAGTGAACTTCCTTGTACATGACTTTATCGATACTATAGTTGAACGCTATCTGATAATTTTACCCAATTAAGCATATTACAAGCGTTACATAAGAAAACCATTTCGAATAAAAACATAATCTGCTAAAAAAGGAACGCAATTTCTGGTGCACAGTCTCAAGCGAGTAAACGATTTTGAACCGTAAGATACCAAACCTAAACAAAGGTAGTCACTAGAGTTTCAATAAGTTGCATTTAAGAACTTAGTGATCAATTTAAAGAACTCGGTGATCAACAGAGAGAATATAGTGTCAGTAGGTGAGCTTGATAAGGTATCAGAAAGAGACACTCTGTGAGCCGATTGTGGTAGAATTCACTATCCATAAAACAGCATTTAATAATACCGTGTTTCAAAATTATCAACTTGCGTTAACCATCACAAACAATTTTTTTCGAACTCAAACTGATGCTTTTAGTCGCGTAGAAAGATGAAAGATTAACTTGTCGAATACAACAAAAGAGCCTAAGCATTGTATCGCTCACACGAGCGTCATTTGCTCAACCTTTATGTAAAATCGCTATAACGCATTAACGGAACTACCTTTTAGGGCTTTGTCGCTTTACCTAAGTGCCACGCCTTAATGCCACCGTACAGGCACAGGAAAACTCAGCTTCGAACAGGAGACTTGGTAGCAGTGAAGCCACTGACTTGCGTAGGGCATATAACTTCTTTGAAAAACTCGTTGCAGTTAAGCTGTTCAAATGTCAAAGCATTGACTCTTCAGCTTGGTATTACGCACTTTCTAGGGCTTCTGATGTGGCTTTCGCCTTTTGAAAACAGAGAAAGAGAGCCACTGAATTTAACTTCTTGGAAAATACCATTTCGTTTACAAACAAAAAAGACATACCGAAAAAAATGTAAAGATGAAGTAACGTCAATTGGATTACGTATAGAACAAAAAGGTGAGGAGAGAATCTCTTAACAAACTTCTACAAAACAATGGCAATACCATCTATACTTGATGGCAGTGAGTTTTGGACAATGCAGCTGGAGATGAACGAAAAATGCAAGTTGCGGAAATGAAGATTTAAGAAGAGCAGATGGCTGATATGATAAATAATACATCAATCAGACACGATCTCAAAGGACTTGGAAGTATATATGAAAAGACCACAACAATCCTCTTCAAAACACCGTGGAGATCGAAGTAAATTTAGGGTTGTTACGAATTTCGCTTTACGCTGATATGACAAATTTTCGTCCAGTTACGTTCCAGTACACTGCACTATATACATTCACATATGCAAATGAAATAGCACCGAATTATTTGCATATTTCATACAACGCGAGAACAAACGGCACTCGTATTTTTCAAAACCAATGAGACTGCTTTTCCCGTCTCCTAATTCTATCAGTTCGCAAATTACTGAAATACACTCCTGGAAATTGAAATAAGAACACCGTGAATTCATTGTCCCAGGAAGGGGAAACTTTATTGACACATTCCTGGGGTCAGATACATCACATGATCACACTGACAGAACCACAGGCACATAGACACAGGCAACAGAGCATGCACAATGTCGGCACTAGTACAGTGTATATCCACCTTTCGCAGCAATGCAGGCTGCTATTCTCCCATGGAGACGATCGTAGAGATGCTGGATGTAGACCTGTGGAACGGCTTGCCATGCCATTTCCACCTGGCGCCTCAGTTGGACCAGCGTTCGTGCTGGACGTGCAGACCGCGTGAGACGACGCTTCATCCAGTCCCAAACATGCTCAATGGGGGACAGATCCGGAGATCTTGCTGGCCAGGGTAGTTGACTTACACCTTCTAGAGCACGTTGGGTGGCACGGGATACATGCGAACGTGCATTGTCCTGTTGGAACAGCAAGTTCCCTTGCCGGTCTAGGAATGGTAGAACGATGGGTTCGATGACGGTTTGGATGTACCGTGCACTATTCAGTGTCCCCTCGACGATCACCAGTGGTGTACGGCCAGTGTAGGAGATCGCTCCCCACACCATGATGCTGGGTGTTGGCCCTGTGTGCCTCGGTCGTATACAGTCCTGATTGTGGCGCTCACCTGCACGGCGCCAAACACGCATACGACCATCATTGGCACCAAGGCAGAAGCGACTCTCATCGCTGAAGACGACACGTCTCCATTCGTCCCTCCATTCACGCCTGTCGCGACACCACTGGAGGTGGGCTGCACGATGTTGGGGCGTGAGCGGAAGACGGCCTAACGGTGTGCGGGACCGTAGCCCAGCTTCATGGAGACGGTTGCGAATGGTCCTCGCCGATACCCCAGGAGCAACAGTGTCCCTAATTTGCTGGGAAGTGGCGGTGCGGTCCCCTACGGCACTGCGTAGGATCCTACGGTCTTGGCGTGCATCCGTGCGTCGCTGCGGTCCGGTCCCAGGTCGACGGGCACGTGCACCTTCCGTCGACCACTGGCGACAACATCGATGTACTGTGGAGACCTCACGCCCCACGTGTTGAGCAATTCGGCGGTACGTCCACCCGGCCTCCCGCATGCCCACTATACGCCCTCGCTCAAAGTCCGTCAACTGCACATACGGTTCATGTCCACGCTGTCGCGGCATGCTACCAGTGTTAAAGACTGCGATGGAGCTCCGTATGCCACGGCAAACTGGCTGACACTGACGGCGGCGGTGCACAAATGCTGCGCAGCTAGCGCCATTCGACGGCCAACACCGCGGTTCCTGGTGTGTCCGCTATGCCGTGCGTGTGATCATTGCTTGTACAGCCCTCTCGCAGTGTCCGGAGCAAGTATGGTGGGTCTGACACACCGGTGTCAATGTGTTCTTTTTTCCATTTCCAGGAGTGTACATTCTGGACCTAACGTAAATACTTAAACTCAGAGAGCGTCAGTTTCAAGACTGTCAAACCATTCTCTCTTTACCGGGAATACTACTTGAAACTGATCGTTACTAATCAACTTCTCCGAATAGTGCATCAGCGCCTTTCGGCTTTCGAAACATCTTTGGTTGCCTGTTGATGTGTTACCCCATGTACGAGGTATGTTTAAAAATACTTAACTTTTATTTAAAAATTAACACTTTATCCCATTTTAAGACCTGTGCAAAGTGACATTGAAAGCTGTCGTGGGAGTAGGGGTGTTTGGGAGGGCAATCGCTGAAAATAAGCTGAATCGTCAGTAGCGTTGTGTGCTGAAGGAACTATATGGGTTGCCTTCCAGTGATGTGATCTCTTTTTCCTGGACTGTCTGGATATCCAACATGAAAACAAACTGTAGCTTCACTGTGACGCTGGGATTCTGTCGAGACTGCCGTGGCTTTATGGGTCGGAGGGGGGGGGGGGGGGTCCTGTGTCAGTCTACCACGACGCGTGGACTTTTGCCTCACTATCGTCGTAGCTGTACACCCAACGCTCGTCTCCTGTGATGATCACCTGCGTGAATGGTTCGTATTCGTCAGCCTGCTCTATGAGCTCCCTCGATGTTCCTTGTTCTGTTCGATCATGAAACGAGATACCAACTATGGCCCAAATCGCTGAATGTTGAGTTTTCCAGCTAAGATCTAATGATACGATCCAACTGAGATTACATCCGCTAGTGGAAGTTTTCGAACAGCTAGGCGACGCATGCCGCGTTCCGGATCCTTACTCTTTTGAATTTCAGCGCCAACAGCAGCCGAAGACCACCCTGGTCCAAACCACATCTTTAACTGGTGCAAGAACACTTTTGGATCAGGAGAGTCATCCCTTCGCTTTGACGCATATTTCACATTGCCACCTTGATCCTGTAAATCAGACGTTTCAACAATAGCTGCAAACACACTAATAAAAATTAAAAACCAATAGACTTATGAATTTTGTGTGGGAGATGCCGAAATTTTGTTCAGGAGCCTAAACAGAAAGTGTTTCCTTCCTCTCTCCAAAATGGCCCCTTTCCTGGTGGTGTGTGAGACTTGGGTCTTGAAGTATTTCAGTTGCTTGTTGGTAATTGTAATGGATAGATTTACCGTGTGATGTCATAGATTTGTTATTGGAGAAGGTCCGCTTTCAGCAAAACACAATTTTTATTTTTCCTTCTGTTTCCGGGCATGTTTCGCTGCGTAAAGGTTTTGTTGAATGATGATGAGGGGATGGAGAGAGTGAAACATGGTGAATAGAGAGAGTAAAAGCTGGGTCCACCACACAGTGTCATACATACATTCACTTTATGAGACAATGCGGAGAGGTTTGGTATTTAATCGTGAATACTGACGCAAATTCTGGTGATCGAGAACTCTACGCAGACACTTCTTCTCCTCTTGGAGACCAAACACTGGCGGTGAAAATTTCTTCTACCACTAGGATTCGAACCAGCTATGCGCCAGTCGAGTGTATTGAACTGGAGTGCATTAGCGACATCGTCATTGACTCGTTTGGCATTCTAACAGCTCTCAATCAATCAACAGTAGCTACGTAACTAAACGAGATATTAACGAGGTGTTTTTCGTCTTGCTCGCCTATTTGCCCGTGTTTGCGAAAGTGACAGCACTTCAGTTCCTGGACATCTTTCTATTTCATTCGTTTTAATAACCGCTTACATATATGTACATCAGGGTCCTTGTATTAGGACGATAATAAACTGGGCGATGTGTATCTACGTTATCATCATGAGCATCATAATTAGTAGAGACCGGATGATATCAGTCACAAAAATCTAAAAATACGGATGCAAATATGCATGAAAAATGCTTAAAATGCATAAAAAGTGTCGAAATATGCAATGTAAAATAACAAAAAAAAACATGGTAGTTATTGCGTGCATTATATCTCAAAGTCGAACTTGTGCATATCAATAACGAGGGAGAACGACGGCCACGAGAAAAATCGGTACATTCAGATCGCTGATACCATTTTCTGAATACTTTCTGGTAGAAGTTAGCAAGGGGGCCTTTCTGGGAGTATTTTCTAAAAATTAGCAAAGTGGGGACGCATACCGTATTTCAAAAATTGTTCCTTCTTTGCTGCTGTTGTCGGTAACAAGCGGATACGATGGGAGTGAGTCGCAGCCAATCAATCAATACGTACAGGACCAACTTCGAGATATATCGCACGCAGAGGGATGCGCACAAAAAATTCGTAATATTTTATTTAAAAAACAACGTACAATCATTAATTTCTTTGAATAGAGTTAACTTTTAATTAATACTATTGCGTCAAAGGATCATCTACAATTTATTTTACATTTTTCTATTATTGTAAACATAAACGACCAAGTACTGTTCCGAATGTTCGGTAGTAAGATTGTGCCTTCGATCATTCAAAACATTACTATAAGCAGAAAAGGACCGTTCCACATCAACTGAGGTAACTGGGCAGTATTTGAATTTGGGTACTATGTGGGCACTTATTCTTTCTGGTAAAAGTTCACTTGTCCCATTAATGGAACTATCAATTTGGCACAAGGTTTCAAAGCCTGGGTTACTGTTTAAAATGTTTTCAAACTTTTCTTTAAGTTTTCTTGGATACCTCTTGCAATGAGGAGTTCACTAGAATAATTTTATTCATTAAGTGAATACATTCATTCAACGCCAAACCTTTAATTTCAAGCTTTTTATCTGGCGATCCTAGAATGATTTACTATTCAAGTTCCTTACAGGCCGCTAAATAGGAAACAGGAAGCTCTTCTTTTCAAGTGCCAGCAATTAAATTTGCAATGTAACGGCCACAAGTGTCTGTAGTTTCGTCAACTGAAATCCAGATAATGCTGTCCTTGAGTTCATTGCGCATTTCTTCCAGAACATTTACGTAAATTGTCGGTATGTAATTTTTACGCAATGTTGATTCATCTGGTATATTTTGATTTAAGCAAATATTTGCGCAGGAAGCCTTTGAAGTGGGGTTTTTAAGTTTGTGAAGAGGAATATTGCTTGCAATGAATGCTTCACACAGATCCATGTTAATCCGACTTTTTTGGTTACCTCTGGACAAATCCCTGCTACAGCAACTTGCTGTTGTCAGAAGTTGCTGTCGCGGTCCTTCCATCTGCTTTCCTGCGTTATGAAGACTTGTCTTGACATTCTAGTTTATTTAAAACTTTTTTTGCACGAAAAGTTTTTCTCGCAATCTCGACAGTATAAAAGCGTCATATGTAAATGTTCCAGGATGGAAAGATATGCACGAAACGACGTTTCTTTTTTCGGGCGGCGTGGCGCACAACACTTTACACACTACACGTCGTAAACATGTTCAACTGTGTACATAGAAAGCTAAACTGAAACAATGAACGTGCGAGTAAAAGCTTGCATAGTTTAATTGTTGCCGACGCCAACGGTATGACAGCGGAGGGTGCGCGGGAGCAAAATCACAGACTCTGTCTGCCTGTTCCTGTTCTTCTTCTGTAATGATTTTGTAATGATTTTATTTGGCAGTGACCTCTCGGTTCACGATTGGACGCAGTTCTAGGTCGCGGTCAATCTGTGAGACATGGAAATCAGATCGAGCTAGAGACCGCCTATCCACATTTTTAAAATATTGTAAACATAGAGCGTAAATATGATTAGTCACTAGTTTTTAGTTAAAATATGCAATAATCGGAGAAAAGGAGCCAAATATGCAAATGCATATGCAACATGCAGATGGATATAATCCGGTCTCTAATAATTAGTAAATCCATGCAAATGTTTGCCAATTATTTACAAATTACCAACATACGTGCAGAGGAATGTAACGCAAATACAAACTAGACTAGCTAAACTACTTCATTTTATTACGAATATTCATCGACCCGGAACCAGACCCTTCTCTTTCTCTCTATTGCCAGCATCCCCACCTGCCCTCGGCCACCCCTCCCTCACCACCATCATGCACCATCTCGCTGCGTGTTCTTCTCTCCTCTCTGACAACACCCATACACACACACACATACACACACACACACACACACACACACACACACACTTATGAAACAGGGAGTGGCTGGTGCCTTCGTTTATCATACACGTTAACTACTTTCGGCTAAACTGTAATTAACACAGGTGTTCCGCCCTAATTCCGATCACCATCAACGTAACACGGGACGAGGCGATAGTTGCTCATACGCGTTTCCTCGTTAAGCATCTTGTTGCTGTTGTACGAGAAGATATTTGGATTGCGCAAACCAGGTCATTAAGTGTTCTGACTATAACAGAAGAGCCGAGTGGTAGCGATGTTTGATAGGTGTTTGAGGTACGACGAAATAATTGATGTTAATGAATATGCGGCTGTTCTTAAGATGTTTCAGTCGAGTTTTCTCTGGTGCTACGATATATATTTGCAATCACGCTTACGCAATATGGCAGTACGTAGATGTAGTCAGCCGCAAGCAGATATTGCCCATCCAGTACTTTATGCTGCGTCTAGAGTCGACGGAAAATGTCGGTTTGTTTCTCGTTATAACGCCAATCCGTTAATGGAGATAAGTGATTGGCGTAATACTACACTAATTTTTATTTTAGACACAATCATAAAAGCTATTACAGTAATGGTTTCGGCCCTACATTCGCTATCTTCAGAGTAAATATGCTGCATACGACGTATGGATACTGAAAATGGTCAGTGTAGGGTCGAAATCAGCAAAGGTTGTAATCATATTCTTTGACTGTGTCTAAAAAAAGAGACAAGTATGTGAACACTTTTCCGCCACGCCTTCCTTACCTGACTCACCCGTTTTCCGTCTTGGGTATTGTCACACGCTGCACTTTTTCTGTGCTATATACAGGGAGTAAAGAGTATTGTCGCAGATATTTCTATCGATGACTGAGGACGGCGTACTGAACTACATAATATCAGTATTTACGTCGTTTGTAGAATAATAATTAAAGTTATTACAAGTCGTATGTTTTTACGTTGGTTAGCACCTCCAAGTATTTGTTGCAAGAGCAATTCATTAATGCTTATTTTCCCCTGGAGAGCAGGTCAGATATTGAAATGTGAATCTGTGATCTGTGGACGCAAAACTAGTATCTATACTGACAGGCGTAGTCCACTTTGTAGTACAGGCTTTTCGACGCTTTTAGATGCTCCAGTTAATTATTATCAATAGACCTAAAAACGCACTAGACCAGTCCGAGACCGCTTGATCGAATGGGCACATAAAATTCCACCAAACGGGTGCATTCCATCGACGCTGGGTTTCGCATGAACCACAATGAATACGCGAAACTGCAAAATGCGCCTGACGACTGTCAGATGAGACATCCGGTGCGCATAAAAGCGAAACCAATAACTTCTGAAACTCATATTCTTTTATTCTTTTCATTTACTCGTATCAGCAAGCAATTTCTCTGTTGAAGTTGAAAACGAGTTTATTGAAGGCAATTGAGAGTCTTACACAGTTACCACAAAACGCAAGAGCACAAAAGTTTCGTTTGAATCCAGTATCTTGAAAACTGGCTAATACGTTACGAAGGACTCCCTTCAGTCCCCACAGAAGAATGGACTATCTGGGAGTCACTCAGCCCATTCCGTTTTGGAGTCGCAATGAGCAACACAGAGTTGTGTTAATTTTTCTTTATATTTTACATTTTTGACGGGATAAACATATTAAATAAACTTGGAAGTATCCTTACTAACGAAACGATTACGGTATTGTATTGTATTATAGTGTAGCTGAGGCGGAATGAGGGGAACCAGCCCGCATTCGCCTAGGCAGAAGGAAAACCGCCTAAAAACCATCCACAGACTGGCCGGCTCACCGGATCTCGACGCAAGTCCACTGGGCGGATTCGTGCCTGGTCCAGGCGCACCTTTCCAATCCGGAAAGCCTTGCATTAGACCGAACGGCTAACCGGGCGGGCTTAACAATTACGGTACTGCTCAGAGATTTTGTATAGAAAACCGCTGGCAGGACGAATACATCAGAATAGCAACGGAGTAGTTGGTGTTTTGTATTAACCGCTGTGCCACGCGGCAGATGTTTGCAGTTGGTTAATCTTTAGTTTTTGCAAAGTGTGGACGCAGTGAGCACAAATTCTGCTGTCATGTGTTTCGTACGACACTGTTAACGGAGAATGTTGGTTTGTGCGAACATAAGTTTTTCGCGTATACTCACGCTTGCAACAACTTATTTTGTCGCCATCCGTCGTATTAGAAGGCGGTGTGGTACTTTTGTGCGTCACTGGCAAAATTGTGTCATGGAGACGTCATGAGGTTACGGAAATTCTATACGCTATCAAAGTTCATGTCCGTGTCTGATGGAGAACATTAGCAGTGATGTTAGATGGTAAATACCTCAAACTTGTTTCTCTGTGCCCTTTCATCACTGAGCGCTTGTTTCCATGCAGCACTAACATTATATCCATTATGCCAATTAAAGTTGTTTCACGTGTTAATCTCAACTGATTGATTTAAGACAAATCCTATTCAGTTACATAGTTCCGTTACTTCGTGCGGTCTCAGTGACATACTTCGGCCAACTAAGTACGGAAGATCTTCATGGTCTATTGGTAACGCAGAGAATGTCGTTGAAAGCCTGAGTATAACAGCCAAGAAAATCGAGAAACGTTAAACAAAGTTGATTTGTTCTCGGAAGATACGAACGTATCTTTTTCATTTTTTAAGTGGCATTTTATGTGCCCATTCGGTAGCGTGGACCCAGATTATTTTTGTACGGTATTCAGTTTTACAATATGTTCTCTTAGCACTTGTCATATCGACAAACATTTGTTCACCACACCTTTCTCCCCCGGCCGCGCCCTCCGGCTGCTATACCTATCGCCGGGCAGTCGTTGCTGGAACACTTGGCATTTCGTTGCCTAGTTAATTCAAAACATTATAATGAATATGGCGCTTGATTCATTTGGGTTGCCCCATTGAATAAACAACCACTTCAAAAAATTTTTTTGGTGGTAATAAGAATTGATGGCTTCAAATGGCTCTGAGCACTATGGGACTCAACATCTTAGGTCATAAGTCCCCTAGAACTTAGAACTACTTAAACCTAACTAACCTAAGGACATCACACACACCCATGCCCGAGGCAGGATTCGAACCTGCGACCGTAGCAGTCCCGCGGTTCCGGACTGCAGCGCCAGAACCGCTAGACCACCGCGGCCGGCAATAAGAATTGAACAATAGTTTCTCTCGACACACGGCGGCACACGAAACATGTGATGAGCCGTATTTGTTTGATCTGATTACATCATCACATTGCAAAATCGAAGGCACAAATATCTACCGAAACATTAGAAAAGTGTGGCTGACATGTCTTAGAAGAGACACCAGAACAAAATTATGACACGAACTACAGCAAGATAGTTTCTTCAAACACATCACTTGTTGAAGAACTGGCACAGCACTGAATGTTCCTACTATTGTAACTTCTATTTAAAGCTTCCTTTTTTACGGAAGAAATTATGCTTCTACAATATTACAAATCTCCATTCTGGCCACGGTCTGATGCATGGAAGTTACTTCATCTTCCTGGCTGAATTCAGCGGGCAGTACCATTTTCTCGTAGAGTCTTGTGTCAATTGCCCACGTTCCTCTGATAAAGTTTAAGCTCATTCCAAAACAAGCAGTGTTTAGTGTTCTTAATTGATTTATATGTTCGGAATTCCACACTACTTGCTGCTTGTATAGAACGATTTGACGTCGTGTGTCCTCGGCAGACTTTATTTCCTTACGTACTTTTATCGTCGCGCCATTTTCATCAGTTTCTGTGTAACAATGTAAGTATTTCCTTTTTCCATTGCGGCTGCCACTTAGTATTAACAGTTATGCTGTTAGTATGAAAGCATCATACGTACCTCAACCAGCCACAATCCACCCGGCAAGGTCGTATACTGCCGTTAATGGTTCACAATCTCGTACTCATAACAACATTACTACAAGCGTTAACTATAGACCATCGCCGTTCGGATTCTGAAGTCGTTAAGATATTTAAACGATCGGCTAAATGTACTATTAAAGAGAAAATAACGCTGGTAAGGTGCTTAGCAACACTTAACACCAGCAAGAAACCTCATTTACGGTGTAATAACACTTCACAGCAAGAGAAGATCCTATCGTATCAGTGTACATCCATGAATTCCCTTTAAAACAAAATGTACTGGGCGTATCAAAAGGAATGACCTGACATTAGAACATAATAACTGCGAAACAGGGGCCGCACCGGGCAGGAAATGTGTGCTGGCTGAATGAGCATTGCTTAAAGATTCAGAGAATCACAGCTAAATGCCTGTTCATGAGTCAGTTTGAAGCAAGATGGCATCCGCTCCGCTGAACAGGATGTGTTTTCTGTACTAGAGTTTAGCAACAGTCAGTGCTTGTAGTCCAGTGTGAGTTCCGTTGACTTTTTGAGACTGGTCCTCCTTTGCCCAAAAACAACCATCGTTGGCGTCGTCAATTTGAAGAGAAATGATGGTCGTGCAATAGTATAAGTCCATGCTGACCCCACAATTCCCTGAAATGGTGGAAAGAATTTAGTAAATTTTTGTGCGGAGTTATGAATGTCTTCTTGCCAGACAAGCAGCGAACATGCAATTTTTCAAATTACTGTCTGAAATGTGGTAAAGAGGCGTTTGGTTTAAAAACCATACTGACTGCAATGACAGGTAGTGTAACCTCCTCAGGTTGGTGATGAAAGGAAATGTGTTGACTTTAGAAATGCTCTGCTGGAAGACCAGGACGACGGTAGGATTTTTATCATGGCTAATTTTCAGTAATGAAGCTACATTTCATGTTTCATGTTAGCAGCAAAGTGAAACAATAGAAAGGGCACATATGGAGACTTCAGAATCCTCATGCAATTGTTGAGCATGGAGTCTCGCCTTAAGTGAACGCATTTTGAGCCATTTCTTATGAAAAAGGCTACGGTCCTTTCTTTTTTTGAGTAATACCCAGTGACTGGATACGCTACCTTCGAATGCTGCAGATTTGGCTTTTCCTGCAACTTGTGGAGGACTCCAGTGGCTTCATATTCTAACAGGCTGGAGCTCCAATACACTTGCATAGTTCCTTAAAGACACATTGCCACTATGGTGGATATGGTAATTCGGATCCCAAGACACTGTCCTAAATTCTTGGTCTAAAAGTTTCCAGACATAACCCACGTGATTTTTTCTTGTGGGGATATTCCCCCTTTACCTCGTGGGATAGAAAGGAAAATGAGCTGCAGTGACTTCTGTCAATGCAGGTATGTCAAACACAGTTAATGACGGATATACCTATCGTCTAGCTCTAGATGTTGTGTGTATTGCTGCTGGTGGACATGTGGAGTCTTTATAATAACATAACTAAACTATTAAGATTGCATTTTTTCTCTCTTTTCTAATGTGTTTTAAATCAGCTCATTCGTTTTGACACACTCAGTGTAAAAAGAAAAGGTTAAAAACATTACTAAACGAGTAAGAAACTTAAACACAAATGATGTAAATACAAGTTGAAATGTTCTGTGGCGCTGCACTCTCCAGTGCACAGTTATTGAAGGTCGAAGAGAGGGTTCAAACATACACAATACAAAAGCACTAATTTTTATGTCCGCTTTCGAAAGCGATATTCACTGACGGCTCAACAGTCGGCAGACGAACGGTCTTTGTATACACACTGCCAAATGGCTGCAGTCTCTTGACTGCTGAATTGATGGCCATTAAATTAGCCCTTAGCCGTGTTCGTTCCTGCACTGGCAAGAGTATCCTATTCTGTAGTGACTCCCTTAGCAGCCTTCAGGCTATACAACAGTGCCACGTCCTCATCCAATGGTTACCACTATCCATGATCCTTGTCTCAGGCCTCCATCAAGCTGAGCAGCCAGTCGTTTTCGTTTGGACCCCAGGCCATGCTGGGATTTCGGGAAATGAACGAGCCGACCACTTGGCCAAGCTGGCTACGAGGATTCCAATTCTGGAAATGGGTATCACAGAACTAGGCCTTCGGTCGTTTATACGCCATCGATTAATGGAACTCTGGAACTCAGAATAGTCTGCCCTGATCCCCCAAACAAACTGAGGACAATTACGGAGATCACGACCATGTCGCAGTATTCCCTGCGTGCTTATCACAGGGAATCCACCGTCCTCTGTAGATTCTGCTCCGCCGAGTACTCCATTTCTTCATTCTACATAAAATCGCTTCGTTCTCACCAAGCGACATTTCAAAAAGCAAGTAGCAACCTGACAACGCAGTGGTCACTCAAATACGGTTTAAGTGGAGCGGAAACTGATTGTGCAAGCAGTAATCCGGCAGATAACCAACATTTGCAGACTTCTTACTGAAACGTTTACATGATCAACCAGAAGCGGTATTGGAAAATCGCTTTACACAAAACCAGATCAGCCCATGTCAACATTTGCAAATGTTGGTTGGGTCAAAAGAGGACTTATGATATGGAGGACCAAATCGGAGCTACTTGGTGTGGAGAGCCATCGTTTGTAATGCACATATACCTATGGCGTTTCATACGTCTTCATATCCAGTTCGCTAAAGCTTGTATGAATGCCGGACTTTGAAGGAATCTTGGTGGTGGACAAAATTTTTATCGTCAGCATTTGGCCGGCAAGGGAAGGAAAGGTGGCATTCCACAGGTCATCATCGGAAGAATTTGCGTCAATGTCCTAGGCTTAAATACAAACCTCTTTGCAGTGCCTTATGTCACATTGTTCCTGGTGACCCTTTATCCGGATTGGCTCTTTAAGAGCGGCGGTCTCGTTAGTGCGTTTCGAGAGGAAGGAGGATATATCCGGCCTCCAGTCTCTCTCACCGTCGTCAATAGCAGAAACATGATGATAACTGCATGCACTCATCACAGCCATTGTGGCGTCGTCCGAAGATTGAGGTCCCACGTTAAAGTTAGTCACTTACGACGCAACCACAAACTGAAGACAGTGGCTGTCACAGCCAGCTACACTATGCAGATACGCTTAGGACCCAAGGCTCTCATTTAGCGAACATAACTTGCGATTGTGCATTAGGAGGGAATACCCTTCCAATTACACAGCTGAACAACCTTGGAGTTTACTAACTTCCAGGAAGGCAATGACAGCGCATGCGCTTCACGACTTGCCCGAAACACTCTCCCTGATGTTTCACGCACATTTACAAAACGTGTCCTCCACTGAGTATGTGTTGGGCGTTATGGGATGGGTCCTGTCCCATCTGTCTTATCACCAACATTAGCAGGCAGTTATGACGAAACAGTACAAAGCGTGGAACATTATCCCCAAGATGACATCCGATTCCCTTGTGACTCTCTATGCATGGTTAGAGGAGGAGTTGTATATAGAAAAGGGCATGGCTATATCTTGAAATTATTGTCCATATGCCTGTTGACGTAAGAAGAACTGATTGCGATCATACATGTAACCTGGATCGTAGACTGAGGTGACAAAACTCATGGGGTACCGATATGCACATATACAGCCGGCGGTAATATCGCATACATAAGGTATAAAAGGGCAGTGCATTAGCGTAGCTATCACTTGTAGTCAGGTGAGACATGTGAAAAGGTGTCCGACGTGAGTAAGGCCGCACGACGGCAATAAGCAGAGTTTGAACGCGGAAAGGTAGCTAGATCTAGACGCATGGGACATTCGATTGTGGAAATCGCTAGGAAATTGAATATTCCGACATTCACAGTTTCAAGAGTATGCCGAGAATACCGAATTTCAGGCATTACCTCACTTAACGACCGACAGCAGTGGTGTTTGCGTAGAGTTGTCAATGCTAACATACAGGGTGTTTCAAAAATGACCGGTATATTTGAAACGGCAATAAAAACTAAACGAGCAGCGATAGAAATACACCGTTTGTTGCAATATGCTTGGGACAACAGTACATTTTCAGGCAGACAAACTTTCGAAATTACAGTAGTTACAATTTTCAACAACAGATGGCGCTGCGGTCTGGGAAACTCTATAGTACGATATTTTCCACATATCCACCATGCGTAGCAATAATATGGCGTAGTCTCTGAATGAAATTACCCGAAACCTTTGACAACGTGTCTGGCGGAATGGCTTCACATGCAGATGAGATGTACTGCTTCAGCTGTTCAATTGTTTCTGGATTCTGGCGGTACACCTGGTCTTTCAAGTGTCCCCACAGAAAGAAGTCACAGGGGCTCATGTCTGGCGAATAGGGAGGCCAATCCACGCCGCCTCCTATATGTTTAGGATAGCCCAAAGCAATCACACGATCATCGAAATATTCATTCAGGAAATTAAAGACGTCGGCCGTGTGATGTGGCCGGGCACCATCTTGCATAAACCACGAGGTGTTCGCAGTGTCGTCTAAGGCAGTTTGTACCGCCACAAATTCACGAAGAATGTCCAGATAGCGTGATGCAGTAATCGTTTCGGATCTGAAAAATGGGCCAATGATTCCTTTGGAAGAAATGGCGGCCCAGACCAGTACTTTTTGAGGATGCAGGGACGATGGGACTGCAACATGGGGCTTTTCGGTTCCCCATATGCGCCAGTTCTGTTTATTGACGAAGCCGTCCAGGTAAAAATAAGCTTCGTCAGTAAACCAAATGCTGCCCACATGCATATCGCCGTCATCAATCCTGTGCACTATATCGTTAGCGAATGTCTCTCGTGCAGCAATGGTAGCGGCGCTGAGGGGTTGCCGCGTTTGAATTTTGTATGGATAGAGGTGTAAACTCTGGCGCATGAGACGATACGTGGACGTTGGCGTCATTTGGACCGCAGCTGCAACACGGCGAACGGAAACCCGAGGCCGCTGTTGGATCACCTGCTGCACTAGCTGCGCGTTGCCCTCTGTGGTTGCCGTACGCGGTCGCCCTACCTTTCCAGCACGTTCATCCGTCACGTTCCCAGTCCGTTGAAATTTGTCAAACAGATCCTTTATTGTATCGCTTTTCGGTCCTTTGGTTACATTAAACCTCCGTTGAAAACTTCGTCTTGTTGCAACAACACTGTGTTCTAGGCAGTGGAATTCCAACACCAGAAAAATCCTCTGTTCTAAGGAATAAACCATGTTGTCTACAGCACACTTGCACGTTGTGAACAGCACACGCTTACAGCAGAAGGACGACGTACAGAATGGCGCACCCACAGACTGCGTTGTCTTCTATATCTTTCACATCACTTGCAGCGCCATCTGTTGTTGAAAATTGTAACTACTGTAATTTCGAAAGTTTGTCCGCCTGAAAATGTACTGTTGTCCCAAGCATATTGCAACAAACGGTGTATTTCTATCGCTGCTCGTTTAGTTTTTATTGCCGTTTCAAATATACCGGTCATTTTTGAAACACCCTGTACAAGCAACGCTGCGTGAAATAACGGCAAAAAGCAATGTGGGACGCACGACGGGCGTATCCTGTAGGACAGTGCGGCGAAATCTGGCGTTAATGGGCTATAGCAGCAGAAGATCGACGCGAGTGCCTTTCCTAACGGCACGACATCGCCTGCAGCGCCTTTTCTGGGTTCGTGACCATATCGGTTGAACCATAGACGACTGGGAACACCGTGGCCTGAGCAGATGAGTCCCTATTTCAGATGATAAGAGCTGATGGTAGGATTCGAGTGTGGTTCGGACCTCACGATGCCATGGACCGAAGTTGTCAACAAGGCGCCGCGCAAGCTGGTGACGGCTCCATAATGGTGAGGGCTGTGTTTGCATAGAACGGATTGGGCCCTTCTGTCCAATTGGAGACGATTTGCTGCCATTCAAGACATGTTCCCAAATAATGATGGAATTTTACGGATGTCAATGCGCCTTGTCACTGGGCCACAACTGTTCCGATTGCTTTGAAGAACATACCGGACAATTCGCGCGAATGATTTGACTACCCAGATCACCAGAGTTGAATCCCATCGAACATTTGTGGGACATAATCGAGAGGTCAGTTCGTGCACAAAATCCTACACTGCAGGCCATTAAAATTGCTACATCACGAAGGTGACGTGCTACAGACGCGAAATTTAGCCGACAGGAAGAAGATGCTGTGATATGCATATGCTTAGCTTTTCATAACATTCACACAAGGTTGGCGCCGGTGGCGACACCTACAACGTGCTGACATGAGGAATATTTCCAACCGATTTCACATACACAACAGTTGACTGGCATTGCCTGGTGAAGCGTTGTTGTGATGCCTCGTGTAAGGAGGAGAAATGCGTACCATCACGTTTCCGTCTTTGATAAAGCTCGGATTGTAGGCTATCGCGATTGGGATTTATCGTATCGCGACATTACTGCTCGCGTTGGTCGAGATCCAATGACTGTTAGCAGAATGTGGAATCGGTGAATTCAGGAGGGTAATACGGAACGCCGTGCTCGATCCCAGCGGCCTCGTATCACTAGCAGACGAGATGACAGGCATCTTGTCGGCATGGCTGTAACGGATCGTGCAGCCACGTCTCGATCCCTGAGTTTGCACGGTCACCTCTTGTTCGCATTGACGGAACTTTGAACAGCGGACGTTACATTTCAGATGTGTTACGACCCGTGGCTTTACCCATCATTCGATCTCTGCGAAACCCTACATTTCAGCAGGATAATGCACGACCGCATGTTGCAGGTCCTGTAAGGGCCTTTTTGGATACAGAAAATGTTCGACTGCTGCCCTGGCCAGCACATTCTCCAGATGTCTCACCACATGAAAACGTCTGATCAATGGTGGCCGAGCAACTTGCTCGTCATAATACGCCAGTCACTACTCTTGATGAACTGTGGTATCGTGTTGAATCTGCATGGGCAGCTGTACCTGTACATGCCATCTAAGCTCTGTTTGACTCAATGCCCAGGCCTATAAAGGCCGTTATCATGGCCGGACGTGGTTGTTCTGGGTACTGATTTCCCAGTACCTATGCACCCAAATTGCTTGAAAATGTAATAGTACAATATATTTGTCCAATGAATACCCGTTTATTAACTGCGTTTCTTCTTGGTGTAGCAATTTTAATGGCCAGTAGTGTACGTTGGCAACACTATCGCAGTTATGGATGGCTGTAAAGGCAACATGGCTAAATATTTCTACAGGAGACCTCCAACCATTTGTTGATTCCATCCCACGTCGAGTTGCTGGACTATACTGGGCAAAAGGATCTCCGAGACTATATTAGGAGGCATCCCACGACTCTTGTCACCTCGGTGTATGTGAATAAAACTTCACATATGTGCGACCAGTGCTGCTGAATATGACTACGGAGCCTTTCGCTACAAATTTCTGTATTAAATTCAGATGACATCGCAGTTTAATTGACGACGCTGCAAGTATCGCTGGACAGAAAGTGCAATGGGCCACATGAGCTTTCGCCGTGTCCGTGATACCATCAGGATATATCCCAGTCACACACATGCATCTTCTTGGCACAAAAGTTCTACCCGACGGGTGGCCCCAGTCACAAGACGGCACAAAAGTGGCACCATATCTAGTTTTACGACAGTCAGATCTGGCCCCTGATGAGAATAGAAGCGGTCATAGAAAGGCTGAAATTTCATCAAGTTAACTGAGAAATTTATATTCAATGTTTCTGAATGTTTGTTCTCTCTCCTAGTCGTGTAAATTTTCTCTTGGGAGAATAGCGAAGTAAGTGAATCCCTGAGAAGAGTTCCATGCTTTTAGTTAGAACATAAGACAGCAGGTAAATGCCAGTAAACCACTGACGGCAGCAGTAAAATGTCCCGCTCTATGCAGCTGGGAGAAGCCGGAACTGGTCGCGGCTTGCTCTCTGCGGGCGCGCACAATGCGGCTGGGCTTAACTACGTAGCAATGCGAGTGGCAGCTGAAGGCTGCCTGCCGTCCCCTGAGGCTGGTGGCTCGCTGCCACACCTGTCACGGCACACACTAAGTCGTCGCTTACAAGGTTCACTTGTCGAGCTCTGGACTTAACGTCTTCGTCCTACCGGCGAACAAAAGAAGTTGTCACATGTGTTTCTAGCTGCGTGCGATAGGTAGGCAGTTGTAATCACTTGGGCGTGAGTCTGCACCACGTGTGACGAATGAAGAGCAGTTTCTCGCCAGCCGTAACCTAGTTTTACTGCATATCTTTACTGAGGGGGCGAAAGTCATGACATATCACCTATCGTGTCGGACCTCTTGCCAGCGTAGAGCAGCAACTCTACGTGGCATGGACTCGAACACATCGTTGGCAGTCGCCTACAGAAATAACTGAGACTTTTGCCTCTTCAGTCGTCAGTAATTGCGAAAGTATTGCCGGTGCAGGATTTTGTGCACAAACTTACATCTCGATTATGTCACATAAATGTTCGATGGGATTCACGTCGGACGACTGGGTGGCCAAATCATTCGCTCGAACTGTCCAGAACGTTCTTCAAACCAAACGCCCACAATTGTGGTCCAGTGACATGGCGCATTGTCAACCGCAGAAATTTCATTGTTGTTAGTGAACATGAAGTCCACGAATGGTGAAAATGATTTCCAAATAGCCGAATACGAGGTTTGTCCGGAAAGTACGTATGAAAGATGAATTATAACTTTATTTTACAATTATTCAGGTATTACAATATGGTCTCCTACAAAGTACTCGCCCTGAGACGCGATACACTTCTGCCAACGCCGTTTCCACTGTTGATAACATTGCTCAAAGTCTTCAGGTGTGATGTTGTTCAGTTGCCGTGTCGTTTCCGCCTTGATGGATTCGACATCTCCCAAGTGCCGCCCCCGAAGCACCATTTTGCATTTCGGGAACATGAAGAAGTCACACGGGGCTAAATCGGGTGAATAAGGAGGGTGGTCTGTCAAGGTGATTGAGCTTCGGGCCAAAAACTCGCGCACAACGAGCGACGTGTGAGCGGGCGCATTGTCGTGATGAAGGATCCACCTGTCCCCTTTTGCCAACTCCGGTCGAACTCGGGCCACACGAGCTCTGAGACGTGTCAGAACTTCAACGTAAAAATTTCCGTTCACTCTCTGGCCGGGAGGGACAAATTCATTGTGAATAATGCCCCTAGAATCAAAGAAAACCATCAACATTGTCTTCACATTGGAACTTGATTTTCGAGGCTTTTTTGTTCGCGGTTCTCCTGCTTGCTTTGAGATTTGAGCTCAACATCTAATTCGTAAAGCCAGGATTCGTCTCCAGTGCTGACTCGGTTGAGAAAGTCCCCTCGTTCCTCTGCTTCCAACCAATCCTCACAGCACTCAACCCTCTTTGCTTTCTGTTCTGGCGACAAGAGCTTCGGTACGATTTTCGCACACAATTTCTTCATTCCAAGTTTTTGTGTCAGGATTTCGTGCGATTGTTTTGGGGATTGACAACTCGTCAGCAATCATTCTGACTGTCAATCTACGGTCTTTAAGAACACAAGCTCGAATTCGTTCAACATTTGCATCGGAACTCGATGTCGACGGGCGTCCTGGCGAGTCATCGTTCACTTCTTCTCGGCCATCCCGGAACGTTTTTAACCATTTGTTCACGGTTGGTTCCTTCAGAGAATTGTCTCCGTAAGCCTGTTTCAAACACTCAAAAATCTCACGGCCATTCTTGCCTAGCTTCGCAAGAAACTTGATGTTGACGCGCTGTTCCTCAATCAGAGAGAGCTCCATGCCGACGGCAGGTGAAAAAGGGTAACTGTCAACAAGCTGCCGCACACTCCCACCTTCACGCAGAGTGCTCTGACTCGAACTGAGCGTTGATGGGATTGATTACAGCAATAGTCCCACCTGGCGGTGCCTGCAACTTGTAACATAAAGACATTATTCAACTTTTATACGTATTTTCCGGACAAACCTCGTATAACCGTTATTGACTAATGATCGGTTCATCTGGACCAGTGGACCCAGTCCATGCCATACAGCCGGCCGGAGTGGCCGAGAGGTTCTGGGCGCTACAGTGTGGAACTGCGCGACCGCATCGGTCGCAGTTTCGAATCCTGCCTCGGGCATGGACGTGTGTGATGTCCTTAGGTTAGTTAGGTTTAAGTAGTTCTAAGTTCTAGGGGACTGATGAACTCAGAAGTTAGCCGGCCGCGGTGGTCTCGCGGTTCTAGGCGCGCAGTCCGGAACCGTGGGACTGCTACGGTCGCAGGTTCGAATCCTGCCTCGGGCATGGATGTGTGTGATGTCCTTAGGTTAGTTAGGTTTAAGTAGTTCTAAGTTCTAGGGGACTGATGAACTCAGAAGTTAAGTCCCATAGTGCTCAGAGCCATTTGAACCATGCCATGCAAACACACCCCACGCCACTATGGAGCTACCACCAGCTTGCACACTGCCTTTTTGACAACTTGGGTCCATGGCTTCGTGACATCTGCGCCACACCTGAACCCTATCATTAGCTCTTACCAACTGAAATATGGACTCATCTAACCAGGCCACTGTCTTCCAGTCGTCCAACCGATACGGCCATGAGCCCAGAAGGATCGCTGCAGGTCATGTCGTGTTGTTAGCAAAGGCGCTCGCTTCGATAGTCTCCTGCCAAAGCCCATTAATCCCATATTTCGCCACACGGTCGTAACGGCTCCGTACGTCCCACATTGCGGTTATTTCACGTAGTGTTGTTTGTTTGTTAGCTCTGATAATTCTACGCAAACGCCGCTGCACTCGGTCGTTAAGTGAAGACCATCGGGCACTGCGTTGTTCGCAGTGAGAGATAATGCTTGAAATTTAGTATTCTTGGCACGCTCTCGATACTGTGGATTTCGGTATATTAAATTCCCTAACGATTTTGGAAATGGAATGTCCCATGAGTCTAGCTCCAACTACCATTCCGCGTTCGAAGCCTTAATTCTCGTCTTGCGACCGTAATCACATCGGAAACCTTTTCACACGAATCACATGAGTACAAACGACAGCTCTGCCAATGCACTGCCCTTTCATACCTTGTGTACGTGATGCTATTGCCATCTGTATGTTGGTATATGGCTATCCCATGGCTTTTGTCATGTCAGTTTATGGCCCCTGTAGATCTGCTAAGTGAAACGATAAATGTTGGAAAAAACGATACTAATCTACCGATTAAAAAAAAAGTTAAACGTCATTATAACCGTTTTTTATTTTATATTAACATACTTGCAGAAATGCAAAATTTTGCACTATGAACATCTTGACACCAAACGTAACCAAAGAGAGACTAGTATTTTCAGTCATGCGTGATATTTTGATTAGCAGTTGTCCGTTGTGACATTACTGCCACATATCGCTGCACGATATTGATTCATTCTTGCCACCATTTCGTCGTTTATTTTATTAAGAGTGCACTGGGAACATTAGCTAGGAGGAAAACTGGGTTTTTTAGCTTTCTCTGAGAATGTATTCTCCAGGTGTGCCCTCTGGATCTTCTTTGACAGCAGGAGGTGGTCAGCGGATTCTCATCTGGAAGGGCGAAGATCCCCTGAAGGCAGAGCAGTTTGGTGCTGATGGGCGCACGGTTAGCTGATTTTTGGGCAAATGTAAATGTCGTCATCCATGGTCTGAGCAGCTCGTTACTTCCTTACTTTGCCACGCAGCTTGTGCGCTTAATCTGATTATAGTTTATGGCATCTTGTGTCGCAAGCTTTGATTTTTCAAACTGCGCAGTTGGGCAGATCTTGCTGCGCTCCTTCCATACAGGCTTCCACACTTTTTGGTATCTCCCCATAGTGTTAGTGCCATTTTGTAATTTGATTTGAGTTTTAAGGAACTTTGTTCTCTGTAAATTTTTGTTGTCCTTTTTGGCAGTCAGCAGAGCAAATAACGTTCTGCTGAGAGGCCGAACGCAAATATCAGCTATATTAAGAAATATGAGAAAAGAACGAGCACTCACTCTCCTCGCCAGTGATCCAGAACTAGGATCCAACTGTCACTGCACACGAGTTTATTTTCAACACGGATAAAAGCCATCCTTGTCATGAAGAACGATGTGATGACGTGATGGTCATTGGATGAGTATAACGTAACTGGTAGAAATCGTAATAGATCACATCCATAGGTTTATCATCGTCCTTGGGACTCTGAGAAAGGTTTGTTCATTGGCATGTGGGACATGGGAGCATCATACCGGCATAATGCGAAGGCAGTTGTTTGTAGTCCAATAACTGGAGCGTGAATGGTGACGAGATGGACTCAGGACAATATTGTGGCGAGATGTGCTTCTATGAGGACAACTCCGCGAGAAGATCATGGGATTGTTCGACTGGCTCTGATGAATAGAGAGGTGACAACACTTGAAGAGTGGTAAGAAGTTACAGTAGGAGTGTCAGCAAAAGCCTCGGGTACAGATCACTGGAATACTAGAAGTTCGATTGAGATCTCGAGCTGCTATGAGTCGTTTACTAAGCAACAAACAATAGAGATTTGAATGCAGTTGAGCTGCAGTCATTTGGGTCTCTTTGTTGCGATCAGGGTGTCTACAGACGAGCTGCTGAACGTCATATGAGGCAGCGAGTCATGAGATTGAAATCTCTCTCCAAATCCTGTAGGTCTAATCACGCTGCAGTGAGCCACTGATTATCACAACTGGGCTTTTGGTAATTAGGGAGACTGAATACTCGCCAGTATGTAGTAAGAATCGTATAATGTGTTGTGATACTCATCATGAACATGGTACCAAATGAAATCATCCAGCAGGATATCGCAAGATCTTAAACTGCAGTTCTCAGCACAAACACACTGAGGAGTGTGCGGATTCTTGACTGGCCTGTCTTATATGCTGATTTGTCAGCCATACAGCATGTCTGGGATGGTATGGGAAGGCGTATACTTTCATACCAGCCACCAGAACTGATTTGTGCTTCGGGCACGGCAAGAAATTCCTCAAAATAACAACTGGAGGTTGTTTGCTTTCATTCCACAACGAATACAAGAGTTTATTCGTGCCAGTGGGCGTCACACCTCCTGTTGATGTTGATGATTGGAACATGTCAACCTGGTACTTCATAGTCTAACACTTTCTATTTTCCGTCAGTGTATTTGTTAAGTAGTCAAGAATTCTCAGGCTCCCCCGCAGGGAAGGTGCCCATCTTCTTAAGGGGTCGTTTGTCAGGCCAACCTCTTCCTGAGCATTTCTTAAAGATCGTCTACTGTTATGAATTGCCTCTCTTCCGAAAAAAGGAAGGTGGCACCGATTAAAAAAAAAATATTAATACGCCAATCTCAAGCATAATAAGCATTTCATATACTACAGATTTTCCGAATTTTTGTAGAACGCTCTTTATAACACAGGCCAGATAACTTACTACAATAAGCTCACGAGTGTTTCCACTACCGCCATGGGAAACATTGAGGGACAATTTGGCAGCTACAGAAAACCGAATCAGGCTGCTCCGAACAGTCAGCCATGTTTCTGCTATGTCGAATGCATGTTCTGATAATGGAGACATAAAAAGTATCCCTTCCCATAAATGGACCAGGACAGCAAATGTGCTGCTACACACTGCTAAGAAATTACGTACCTGTTTTAGTGCAGCCCCATGCACCACACTTAACATACACGCTTACTATTTTTTAATAACCGTTATCCGCGGCTCCGCTCGCATATCATTAATTTTATTATGATTAGTAATGGTGAGTAAGTAAGCCAGTAATTTTAAGAGATGTCTTTATACAGAGGGGTCCAAAAAAATGTATTCACTGTTTAAAAGTCGTAAACATGGCTGGCGCAAGGTTTGAAGTGGTATTTTAAGTACGAAAACATTAATAAAGTTCAACGACAATGGAGAAATGAGTATCAAACAGAGCCACCGACATGTTTATCGATTCGTCGCATTCGAGACAAATTTGAAGCCGAAAGCTGTGTTAAAGATGTACACAGACAACGATCTGGACGACCTGTAACAGTAACAAGTCCAGCTAACTCCCGTCGTGTGTTACAACAATTCACTCGCTCACCACAGAAGTCTGTGAGACAGTGTGCCCGTGAAACTAGAGTGAGTCGCTCTAGTGTTCGGCGAATTTTGAAGCCAGCAAAGTGGAAGTGCTACATCCCACGATTGCAATGAACGAGGACGACCCAGATCGTAGAATGGAGTACTGCGAGTGCTTTAGTAACATATTGCGCAACGATGAAGAGTTTGCTGAGAAGATCGTGTGGTCTGATGAGGCACAGTTCGAACTCAATGGTACAGTAAATCGCCACAATTACATCTACTGGGCCGCCGAAAATCCGAACGTCCATGTAGACAAAGCCGTGAATTTTCCAGGAGTAAATGTGTGGTGTGGGTTGTCTTACCGGGGATTGATTGGGCCATTCTTCTTTGACGGCACAGTTACCTGTGAGGCGTACCTTCAGCAGCTTCAGACACTTTCAATAAGATGGTGCCCCAGCCCACTACCAAAATCGTGTTAGG
The DNA here is from genome assembly GCF_023898315.1 of Schistocerca nitens. NCBI lineage: Eukaryota > Metazoa > Arthropoda > Insecta > Orthoptera > Acrididae > Schistocerca > Schistocerca nitens. Next base: position 643,962,275 of record NC_064619.1, on the reverse strand, counting down.
GCGTATCTCGACGAAAATCTACCAGGAAGATGGATAGGCCGTAGAGGTACTGTGGAGTATCCACCACGTTCACCAGACCTAACTCCTCTGGGCTTTTGCCTGTGGGGAACACTAAAAGACGTCGTTTATCGACAAAAGCCACGAACATTGGATGAACTTTGAGAATCCATCGTACATTCATGTGCAAATATCCAACTGAACACGTTGCAGTCAGTAGTTCGTGCTGCAGTTCGGCGGCATCGTTTGTGTGTGGATGTTAATGGTGACCATTTCGAACACCTACAGTGATATCTTTAAGTTGGATTTTAAGCTACACTTTCACAAAAAATGAGACAACTCCGTCAATTAGTTTGCAAGTTATGGACTTTTAAACAGTGGTTACATTTTTTTGGACCCCTCTGTATGTAGTGGTGTACGGATGTATGTACAAAAATGTACACAGTGCCGGTATGTAGGTACACAATGAATACGTTTCTATTATTTTGCAATTTTCGAATCTGAAAGTCTGCACTGTGTTTTTTAATTATATTTAAAAATGCCTAGATTCATTACATTCGTGCAGAAGTAGAGTTTTAGGGATTACTCTGCCTCGCCTAATACTGGATGTGAGATTTTGCCACCAGAGCAACACATACCACCGTTTCTCCCTTCCATTTTAATTGCGTTATGGTGCCTGCATTTTTGATCCATCTCTCTGTGACGACTAATTTATGTTCACTATAGTCAGGTAATAGATCGTAATCAAATACAGCCTCGCCAGAAGCCTCCCATTTTCCTCATGTAAAGATACGACTTTCTTTTTGTCGTGCAGTCTTTAAATGACGACGTCGGTGTGAGTCTTGGCCGGCCGATATGACCGAGAGGTTCTTGTGGTGTCACCGCCAGACACCACACTTGCTAGGTGGTAGCCTTTAAATCGGCCGCGGTCCGTTAGTATACGTCGGACCCGCGTGTCGCCACTATCAGTGATTGCAGACCGAGCGCCGCCACACGGTAGGTCTAGTCTAGAGAGACTCCATAGCACTCGCCCCAGTTGTACAGCCGACTTTGCTAGCGATGGCTCACTGTCTACATACGCTCTCATTTGCAGAGACGACAGTTTAGCATAGCCTTCAGCTACGTCATTCGCTACGACCTAGTAAGGCGCCATATTCAGTTACTATAATGACTATCTTCAAGAATGTATTCTGAACAGATATTATTGTGAATCATGTACCGTCAAGAGCGACGTTCATCATTAATGGATTAAAGTTAAGTATCAAACTAATTACGTCCGCTTTCTGAACTCTCATCCCTTGTCATGTTCCACACCTCACGTCAGTATAGTCCTTCCCTCCTCACGCTAGCCTGTGTGAGCTAAAACGCGTGCCTTTCGGCCTCCTCTAGTAACACGGTGTTGGCTCTTCTGCCAACACAACAGTTCTAGGCGCTTCAGTCAGGAACCGCGCTGCTGCTACGGTCGCAGGTTCGAATCCTGCCTCGGGCATGGTTGTATGTGATGTCCTTAGGTTAGTTAGGTATGAGTAGTTCTAAGTCTAGGGGACTGATGACGTCAGATGTTAAGTCCCATAGTGCTTAGAGCCATTTTGTGACTCTTGAAGAGTCTCGGAAGCGTAACGCGTAACGTTTAGCGTCTAAAATGCGACGGGCTTGTGACTGTTCTAATGTCTCTGTAACTGTTAACCCCGCCTGACGTTCTGCACCCATGTTCCGGAGGACATGAGATTGCTGTGAGGTTTACTGTATTCGAGTACCTTTCCCAACGTTAGCTCTCTTAGGACTACATGCTAAATTAAGACTTACGATTGCGAAGCTTATAGTAATAGTTTTAAGCATGGTTCTCGGGCTTACCGTCCGATTTTATTGTTGTCTCCATCAAAAGCCTACAGCTATGACATGTGGTACAGAAACTCCTTATCACAAACCTCGCGCACAATAATATTGGATTTGCATTGGAAAGGAATAATCTATAAACACTAAGAGTTGCCGACCATCGCGCCGGGGGCGTCTGCGAGCCACTCATGTATACCATATTTAAAACTGTTAAAAATACTCAAAAATGTACAACTTTCTAAAATATCGTATGGTCTTTCTCAGGTTTCAAGCCATCTCCATATCAAGTACTATGGCTATCTTTTCAGCGGTAGAGTCGTAAAGATGTAAGAGTAAGCTACTTTCGCGATTAATAATACTGATATTGATAGGGAAGTATGAATTAAACACATTGAGAATTGAATAAGCATGTTATTGATTACGTTCAACCATATTACGTAGAAAGTATCAACCAGTAAAAGAATTTCCACAAACCTGGTAAAGTTCAAAAGTAAAAGAGTAAATAGCTTTTCCAAAGTGTAATTACTGTTCCGTATTTCGCGTTATATTCTTCAAATCAATAAATATGTTGTGCTACACATTTTCTAAAGTAGCCCATGTCCTTCCTCAGCGTTCAAGCTACATCCATACTAAATTTTTCAAAATCTGTTTAGTTGTGAAAGCGAAACAGGCGGAGTAACTTTCGCATTTATAATATTAGTATGCAGATATGGATTGAAATCTGGATCACAATTTCACGATGGAAACTCACGCAATGCTCGAAATGATGCATTATGGATAGGTGGAAAGGAAAAATATAAAGCTTAAAAAAAGTCAGTCTGAGAACAGGAAGCTATAAACTCTTTATGACTGTATCAGCATGTTCTTGTTGGGGTCTTAGGTCGAAAGACTGGTTGTATGAAGCTCTCCACGTTAGTCTATGCTGTGCAAGGATCTTCTCTCCGAAACTGCTGCAACCTGTATCCATTCTGACATGCTTACTATACTGATGGGTCCGTCTCCTTCTACATTTTTTATCTCCCCTCCTCCTTCCTTTCCATTACCAAATTAACGATTCCTGGAAGCCTCAGAATGTGTCCTACAACCGATCCGCTCTTACGGTAGAATTGTGCCATAAATTACTTTCTTCCTCAATTCGATTCACTACCTCCTCATATAATCTTCAGAACTCTTTTGTAGCAGCACATTTCAGATGTTTTGTTCTCTTCTTTGCTGCACTGTTTATTGTCCGTGTTTCAGTTCCATAGAAGGCTTCAGGCAAATACCTTCAGAAAAGATCTCCCAAAACTTAAATTTATATTCCATGATAACGAATTTCACTCTTTGAGATATATACGCGGTTTTCCTCGAGAAATGGTCAATATTCAGGGATACGACAGAAATGATCGTTTAAAGCAAAAAAATCTACTAAACATTAGCTCTAAAATACGTTCCTTAAGAGCTGTGAGCACTTGTTCGTTTTCGCTAATGCATTTTAGAGCCCATGTTTAATAGACTTGTTTGCTTCTAATGACCGTTCCCGTCATATCGCTGAATTGGAAATGAAAACATGGTCCAAGTAGGCTATATTCTTTTTATTACCCATACAATTTTCCAGTGTCAACAGTGGAACATTTTCAAGCATATATCTTAAGCTTCCAGCTTCAATTACACATTATAACAGATCGGTGGTACATGTGGACAGGTATACATCGTGTTTCTGTGCATTGGTACATGTTGTTGTTGTTGTTGTTGTTGTGGTCTTCGGTCCTGCGACTGGTTTGATGCAGCTCCCCATGCTACTCTATCCTGTACAAGATTCTTCATCTCCCAGTACCTACTGCACCCTACATCCTTCTGAATCTGCTTAGTGTATTCATCTCTTGGTCTCCCTCTACGATTTTTACCCTCCACGCTGCCCTCCAATACTAAATTGGTGATCCCTTGATGCCTCAGAACATGTCCTACCAACCGATCCCTTCTTCTAGTCAAGTTGTGCCACAAACTCCTCCCCAATCCTATTCAATACCTCTTCATTAGTTATGTGATCTACCCATCTAATCTTCAGCATTCTTCTGTAGCACCACATTTCGAAAGCTTCTATTCTCTTCTTGTCCAAACTATTTATCGTCCATGTTTCACTTCCATACATGGCTACACTCCATACAAATACTTTCAGAAATGACTTCCTGACACTTAAATCTATACTCGATGTAAACAAATTCCTCTCCTTCAGAAACGCTTTCCTCGCCATTGCCAGTCTACATTTTATATCCCCTCTACTTCGACAATCATCAATTATTTTGCTCCCCAAATAGCAAAACTCCTTTACTACTTTAAGTGTCTCATTTCCTAATCTAATTCCCTTAGCATTACCCGACTTAATTCGACTACATTCCATTATCCTCGTTTTGCTTTTGTTGATGTTCATCTTATATCCTCCCTGGTACATGGGGTCAGATATATACCGCGTTTCTGTGCGTATGACACAGGCACAGAAAGACGATGAATACCTATCCATATGCACCAGCGATGTGTTACAATGTGAAATGAAGCTGGAATCTTAAAATATGTGCTTGAAAATGATCCACTGTTGAAACTGACAAATTGCACGGATAGTAAAAAGAATACAGTTTAGTTGGACCATGTTTTAACTGTCAAAAAGCGCTGAGGCTGTGGAGCTCCAAAAATTAAAAATTTTAATAAATCTCTGAATACTAACCATTCCTTCTGGGACACCCTGTATCCGCGTAAATGAAATATCTAAACAACTAACAACACAATCAAATTACTATTGCAATATTCTGCTTTGGAGTTCAGATAATCTGCCTAATTTTATGAATGTCAAAACAAAGTAGTATCCAAAACTGTGAAAAGGGGTGTACTGCGTATCACTCTATGACAGAGCAATATTGCTAGGCCGCAAACACAACTGCTTATGATCTCGTTCCTGTTCGGAGTGGCTCGGCCTTCACGTATTTAGCTGTCACAGTAGAAAGTAAGATATTCAAGCGCAGGCGTCGCAGTTGCGTGACTGCGCCTAGCGCGGACTCCAGTCGCTGCCGCCAGGTAAGCGCCTATCGCCACATCGTAAACTGGCGGTCGTCTTCGCCAGTCCTTTGTTCGCCAGAGGCCAGCAGCGCGTGGGCTTCGTGAGGGGGACGAAAGTGCTCGCAAATTAGCGGAACGGCTGAATGGTTTGCAAATGAAGTGGCCTATACAATTGTAGGCGATAAACGACCTGTCAGCGAGGGAAATTGTCCGGAAGCACAACGCGCCGCCCAAAGCTAACTACACCTTACAGGACCGCTGATGGGGCTAATGCGATAGTGCCTTTCAACCTGTCACCGCCTGCTCGTTTCATATGCTGATGTCGAATAAAAAACTACTTGTAACTGCGCTGTACTTGTCAAATGCGGATCGTATCTTATTCCGTACACAGTGAGAATTTTATATAATGTCTATAGTGATGACAATTTCAGTGGGCGCCACATTAATAGTTTGCCATAACGTTATAACAGTGTGGAAAGAACCGTTTTAACGCAACGTAACAACTGCAGCTACTTGTAGTGTAAGCATTACATGTCGCCTTCATTTTCCCTGCAACTGGAAGTCCAACTTCTTAGTCTGATCCGAGCGTCTAAATACCCAACTATAGACAGCTGACTGCTCCTTTTCTCCTGGTACGTGATATCCTGTGATCACGTTTTGGGAGCGGAACCCGTAGGTGAAATGAAAGGAGACGAGTATCGGTAGTCTATTTCACAAAATCAGATGAACGATCACACGAGCTCATAAACAAGTTCATAAAAGTAATTTCGTGTCAAAAGCATTAGACAACAAGTTAAACTACGCAAAACTAAGTGGAGGCTAAGGGAACAGAACTACATTACACTTACGGCACTTATAACACAAATTGTATATTAAAAATTATATCTTAAAAAACACAGTGCATAAATTAGACAAGTTTTACCTCTCTCTCCATGTGAAGCATGGCTGTCATTATCGTGGTATGTGAACGAGCATGACTATGGTGTAGTGCTGAAAATCAGTTCTCCATGATATGAAAAAGAAGGCTGCTGGCAATTAGTGCAACAAGCGTTATTGGACCTACAGTTTTCCACCTGCTCCTAACAGCTGGGTGAAAGATATGAGCCGTTTTTGATGAGGAGTACTGTACGAGTCTCCCACCCACCCACACACACACAGACAGAGAGAGAGAGAGAGAGAGAGAGAGAGAGAGAGAGTGTGTGTAAATACCATGAATGTTAAAAACATTTTCTTGTAATTCGTGCGCTACCCAACAAAAAACACACGAGGAAACAAATTAACATCATATTGCCACAATAACCCGCTAGACGGCCACTGAAACCTTGTGTTCTTGTGACAAAATTAACAAAACTGTGTGTGCAACCATTAAAATTTTCTTCGGCCAAGAAAATAAGTATCCTAAAACATCGAAAATAACGGGAAACAAGTCTATAGAATCAAAAATCGTATGGATGAAAAAGAGATATTTGTTTTCCAGCATAATATTCTAGGCCTAATTGGCGTCGTACCATTAACATATAATAATTCGTGACTCACTTATCTAAAATGTCATAAACTGTAGGGGATGATTCCGTGATAATGTTACAGGCTTTCGGGGATGTTGGGTTAGGTTGGTTTGGGGGAGGAGACCAAACAGCGACGTCATCGGTCCCATAGGACTGGGGAAGGATAGGGAAGCAAATCGACCGTGCTCTTTCAAAGAAATCCTCCCGGCATTTACCTGAAGCGACTTAAGAAAATCACGGAAAACCTAAACCGGGATGGCCGGACGCGGGTTTGAACCGTCGTCCTCGCGAATGCGAGCCCAGTGCGCTAACCACTGCGCCACCTCGCTCGGTTTCGGGGTGATGGAAATAAAGGCATCCAATTTGAGGAATGGATCCTCGTCCTGAAACGCCCGAGTCGAAAGCTATACGCTAAAAATCAACTCAAGTTCCGTCTTAACTTCACGAACCGCTCAAATTAATCCGCAAGTTACAAACAATGGTAATGACGTAAAGAATTCCCGGTAGATACCGCCCAATACCCTCAGATCATTTCCTCCGCTGGCGTATTAGTAACGGCGCACGTAACTTGATACCAGAGAGAATAAAACATTCTTAGGCTATGGTGCAGTAATAATGAATTCCGTTTACCTGTACAAGCTTCACAAGCTGCTACATTTACATCAGCTGTTAAAAATGAGGTGCCCCACCGTCACTGCAGACATGGAATCATCGCGCCAAGTTCTGTCGTGCCCGTTCTGATATCCCTCGAGTCGTATGAACAGTGTTACATGCAGCGAGAATTCTTGTCAGGAGATTGTCTTCAATCTCGAAAGCGTCCCGTATACAAGACTTTTTACGTGGATGCATAAGAAGAAATCAAGTAGGATGAGATCATGGTAAAGCGTTGGCCATGAAACAGGACCTCTTCTGCCCATTCACTGTTCAAGGAATGCCTGACCCAGGTGTTCACGAACCTTCACTCCAAAGTAAGATGGGGATCCATCATATGGGAACCACATCCATTGACAAATAAGACAACAACAGTGTTCCACTTTCAGACGTAGCAGAACGATTACGCTTATAACTTTTCACTCGGTCGATTTCGGGACAAGGATCGCTAACGCCAGATTGACAAATTGGCGTCTAATCATCGTTCTTTTAGATACACAGATACACACAAAAACACATACAGGGCGAAGAAAAAATGCCGCACTTGGAGGTGGTAATGCGATTCCTCATTCAGATTCATGCTACAAAACCAGATCGGGTGCAGTTCGAAAAAATATGTATGAAAACGAAGAGCTGCCAACACTGACAAATCGTTGCATAGCATCGGAATGTTCAGAGGAACGTGTATCACCCCTCAATATCGCACCAGCCGTCGTAGCTGACTGAACAGAGTACTGGAACCTCAAACGCACGTGTATCATGGGGCTATAGTTCGAATCCTTGTCAGTTTTTTTTTTCCAAGTCCGTTCCCTATTCCTCGCCGTTTATCATTTGGTCACGTGATAACAGCCTATCACATGACGGTGGGATGGTGGGATCCATTAAACTACATACATGTGCCTACCAAGCGACCATAACTGGTCCTGTCCAGTTGATGTAGGGCGGCTTCCCCATGGAGTACACAAACGATGAATACGTCGATATGCTTTTGGTGGTGGGTGCACCCGATATCTGAGCTGCTGCTGCTACTCTCGCTTATGTTGCACGGTGCCGTCCCGCCATCCATATAAGTATGTTTTTCGTCGCCTGGAGCAACGAAGACGGTAATGACATTTAGGCAATGGTGGACGCATGTGTGTCGCGTAGAGTATGATACTGCGAGTGGCGAAGTGTTGGCAGATGCAAGGTGATCGCTTTAAACGTCTACTCTAAAGGGAGCGTTGCCCGTACATGTACGTACCGGCTCTGTGAAGAAACAAATGGACGTCAAACGTACAGAATGGAATAATTGTGCGTAGCGTCACACGCGGTCTGTATAGTCTTCCTTTTGTTTTTTGTACCTCATTGAATACAGACGATGTTACTGTATCCACCATATTATTTTCTATTGGCTCTATTTGTGTAATGGAGGAAACAACGTGGTCATTTACGTCTGTAAGATGCTCGTGTCAAGTATTAATGAGTAAATAAAAGTAACAGTAACAGAAAAAAATACACGAGATACAGCATTGTGGAGGTGTAAATTGGATAGAGTTTGATGTTTTAACAAAAAGGGTCTGGCGCGGACGCGACTCGAACATCAATAAATCCGTTCCCCTCGACATTGCCTCGTCTCACTGAAGTAACGGGGCAGCCCCGACAGTGGAGAGTTCATGTTACCTGTTCTTGGCCACGCTGCAAGAAGTTACGTGTCAGAGCCTCGTTTTTTAAATAGTATTTCTATTAAACTAGGTTTTGCTAGCTACACTTTTGTCTTGAATCAGGATGAGAAATCGCATGCCGACCACTAAGTGCGGCATATTTTCTTCACCTTGTATATACAAGTTCTCCCAGAACTGTTGCGACAAACTTCGAGGGGTTGTAGAGGGTGTCTTGAGGAACGCTAGGAACCCGTAGCTAGAAATATCATCCAACGACGCTACAGAGCGTAGAAGTTATGGGCACTGTCGCCTCCCAATTAAGCGACGTCTGGAGAGGTGTCGGTCAGCGCGCAGTTGGCTGACATCTTCACAGCCCTGTCTGCTCCCTCGTTCCCGAGTGGCGTGCCGGCGCTTCACCTGACACCTTTCTTTCCAATTACGGACACAGAATTAACTTCTGGTGCTTGCATAGTTGACTATATTGATAATACGCATTTAGCGTCCTATAATTTTGATCTTAATTTACGTAGGTATTTATATTTAGTATAATAGCTAAGTCTTAATAGTAGAGCATGTTGCTGTGTGTAACAGTCACTTAACTGTGTAGCCTTTAAAAATTATCCAAACACAGTAAGTAGCGACTGTCTGTTGCCAGATAAAGAAAACATGTGAACAATTTAAATGAATACATGTGTAGATAGCATCTACATGTTGGCACATCACTGAGCGTCGTATCAGTTTTGTTAAAAGAGGTAATTAATTTCAAATTACGATAATTAGTGACAGCTTCCATCGCTAAACGTACATTCGAATAAACAAGTGGATCTATCTGTAGATAGCTCTCACCGAGCTTTGTCTGTTGACATCTTCATGCGTCTTTTATGAGTTTTATAAACAGTTAACTGATTTCAAAGTGTGATAGTGAAATATGTTTCTGGGTTAGCTGTAGCTCTGATACTCAGTAATTATGTCTTAAGTTTATCTTTAATTTGTCGTTTTTTAGTGCTGAATATCTTTTATTCCTTCGTGAAATATCACGACTAATGTGAACATCATTTCTGGGGCTCTATACGGTACTCCTCCAAGAACGTGTACCTGTTGGCAACATGCTCCCCATTCGGTTCGACTTACCCCTCGTAAATAAGCAAACAACGGCGCGATCACAAGCTGTAATTCTGCAACAAACTGCTGATGCACATCGATAAGTCGCCTGACGAGGAAGTTACCTCTTTAATTTCGTGTCGCAACTACAAAATAATGACATCGCCGACTTAATCTCATCCAGAACAGCTACCTTGGGGACAAATGAATAACTCAGTTCTATTTAAAATAAAATAATCTTCGGAATACAAGGGTACAACAGCAAAAGCTGCACTCCCGATCTGCTTAACGATAATGGATTTTGTAATACCAAGTTAGTACCCAGAGTGCGAGAGATAGAAGGGGAAATCAAACGCACGGAGAATTTTAAATACCTTGAAGAGTGCATAGTTTACAATGCCAAAGAGAAAGTAGTCTTTGCATCAAGAATTAGGAAAAAGGGGAATGGAGTATCAACTAACCAAAGGTTCCACAAGAAGAAATAAATATTTGTAAAGGATAAGATCTGTTCGCGTAATAGAAAAGTATCTACAAACGGTTAGTAGTGGAAAGGTATCGGTATCAGATGATATACATGAAAGATTCCACGAAGACTGTGTGAAAGAACTTTCTTCCCTTTCAGCAGCAGCTTATCGTAGGTGACTGAAGCAAGAGAGGGTACCTAGCGATTGGTAAAAAGCGCAGGTCATTCCCGTCTTCGAGAAAGGTCGTAGGACAGTTGAACATAATTATAGGTCTATTAAGTTGACGTAAATCTGTTGTAGAATTAAGGATCATATTTTATGCCTCCCCCCCCCCCCCCCCCCCATGAACCATGGAACTTGCCGTTGGTGGGGAGGATTGCGTGCCTCAGCGATACAGTGCAACGAGGTAGGTGCAACCACAACAGAGGGGTATCTGTTGAGAGGCCAGACAAACGTGTGGTTCCTGAAGAGGGGCAGCAGCCTTTTCAGTAGTTGCAGGGGCAACACTCTGGATGACTGACTGATCTGGCCTTGTAACACAAACCAAAACGGTCTTGCTGTGCTGGTACTGCAAACGGCTGAAAGCAAGGGGAAACTACAGCCGTAATTTTTCCCGAGGGCATGCAGCTTTACTGTATGGTTAAATGATGATGACGTCCTCTTGGGTAAAATATTCCGGAGGTAAAATAGTCCCCCATTCGGATCTGCGGGCGGGGACTACTCGAGAGGACGTCGTTATCAGGAGAAAGAAAACTGGCGTTCTACGGATCGGAGCGTGGAATCTCAGATCCATTAATCGGGCAGGTAGGTTAGAAAATTTAAAAAGGGAAATGGATAGGTTAAAGTTAGATATAGTGGGAATTAGTGAAGTTCGGTGGCAGGAGGAACAAGACTTTTGGTCAGGCGAATACAGGATTATAAATACAAAATCAAATAGGGGTTAACGCAGGAGTAGGTTTAATAATGAATAAAAAAGTAGGAATGCGGGTAAGCCACTACAAACAGCATAGTGAACGCATTATTGTGGCCAAGATAGACACGAAGCCCACGCCTACTACAGTAGTACAAATTTATATGCCAACTAGCTCTGCAGATGACGAAGAAATTGAAGAAATGTATGACGAGATAAAAAGAAATTATTCAGATAGTGAAGGGAGACGAAAATTTAATAGTCAGGGTGACTGGAATCGGTAGTAGGAAAAGGGAGAGAAGGAAACGTAGTAGGTGAATATGGGCTGGGGGGAAGAAATGAAAGAGGAAGCCGCCTGGTAGAATTTTGCACAGAGCATAACTTAATCATAGCTAACACTTGGTTCAAGAATCATAAAAGAAGGTTGTATACATGGAAGAAGCCTGGAGATACTGACAGGTTTCAGATAGATTATATAATGGTAAGACAGAGATTTAGGAACCAGGTTTTAACTTGTAAGACATTTCCAGGGGCAGATGTGGACTCTGACCGCAATCTATTGGTTATGATCTGTAGATTAAAACTGAAGAAACTGCAAAAAGATGAAGACGAAATGGGAGATACGATACTGCGTGAAGAGTTTGACAGAGCACTGAAAGACCTGAGTCGAAACAAGGCCCCGGGCGTAGACAACATTCCATTAGAACTACTGACAGCCTTGGGAGAGCCAGTCCTGACAAAACTCTACCATCTGGTGAGCAAGACGTATGAGACAGGCGAAATACCCTCAGACTTTAAGAAGAATATAATAATTCCAATCCCAAAAAAGCAGGTGTTGACAGATGCGAAAATTATCAAACTTTCAGTTTAATAAGTCACGGCTGCAAAATACTAACGCGAATTCTTTACAGGCGAATGGAAAAACTAGTAGAAACCGACCTCGGGGAAGATCAGTTTGGATTTCGTAGAAATAATGGAACACGTGAGGCAATACTGACCCTACGACTTATCTTAGAAGCTAGATTAAGGAAAGGCAAACCTACGTTTCTAGCATTTGTAGACTTAGAGAAAGCTTTTGACAATGTTGACTGGAATACTCTCTTTCAAATTCTAAAGGTGGCTGGGGTAAAATACAGGGAGCGAAAGGCTATTTACAATTTGTACAGAAACCAGACGGCAGTTATAAGAGTCGACTGACACGAAAGGGAATCAGTGGTTGGGAAGGGAGTGAGACAGGGTTGTAGCCTCTCCCCGATGTTATTTAATCTGTGTATTGAGCAAGCAGTGGAGGAAACAAAAGGAAAACTTGGAGTAGGTATTAAAATCCATGGAGAAGAAATAAAGACTTTGAGGTTCGCCGATGACATTGTAATTCTGTCAGAGACAGCAACGGACTTGGAAGAGCAGTTGAACGGAATGGATAGTGTCTTGAAAGGAGGATATAAGATGAACATCAACAAAAGCAAAACGAGAATAATGGAATGTAGTCTAATTAAGTCCGGTGATGCTGAGGGAATTAGATTAGGAAATGAGACACTTAAAGTAGTAAAGGAGTTTTGCTATTTGGGGAGTAAAATAACTGATGATGGTCGAAGTAGAGAGGATATAAAATGTAGATTGGCAATGGCAAGGAAGGCATTTCTGAAGAAGAGAAATTTGTTAACATCGAGTATAGATTTAAGTGTCAGGAAGTCGTTTCTGAAAGTATTTGTATGGAGTGTAGCCATGTATGGAAGTGAAACATGGACGATAAATAGCTTGGACAAGAAGAGAATAGAAGCTTTTGAGATGTGGTGCTACAGAAGAATGCTGAAGAATAGATGGGTAGATCACATAACTAATGAGGAAGTATTGAATAGGACTGGGGAGAAGTTTGTGGCACAACTTGACCAGAAGAAGGGATCGGCTGGTAGGCATCAAGGGATCACCAATTTAGTACTGGAGGGCAGCGTGGAGGGTAAAAATCGTAGAGGGAGACCAAGAGATGAATACACTAAGCAGATTCAGAAGGATGTAGGTTGCAGTAGTTACTGGGAGATGAAGAAGCTTGCACAGGATAGAGTAGCATGGAGAGCTGCTTCAAACCAGTCTCAGGACTGAAGACCACAACAACAACAACATTTTATGCTCCAAAATTATGATGTTTTAGAGAATGAAAATATCCATTATAAAAATCAGTATGCATTCTGCCAATGGAGATCTTGCGAAACTCAGCTCGCTGTTTTCATCCATGATATCCAGAGCGCTGTAGTCAAGGCCGTTCAAGTTGATGCCGTGTTCCTTTACTTCAAGAAGGCATGTGTCACTCTACCGTATAGCCATTTAGTGAAGAAAATAAGAGCTTACAGAGAATCGGAACTGAATTGACAAAGATTTCCTTGTAGATAGAACTCAACAGGTCACTTTTAACGGAACAGAATCAATAGGTGTAAAGGTAATTTCCAGAGTACCCCAAGGAACTGTAATAGGAACTTTACTGTTTGGAGTGCATGCATATAATGTAGTAGAAAGCATAGGAAGGTCTTTAAGACTGTTTGCAGATGATGCGGTTGTCTGTAAGAAACTAACAACGCCAGAAGAAGGTATCGATTTGCAGAAAATTGGAGAAATTAGAGCTAATGCAGAGAATTACCGACAATCAGTCTTCCTACGTGCCACTCGCAAGTGGAACCGGTTAGGGGCCAGAAGTACCCTCCGCCATACACCCTCAAGTGGCTTACGGAGTATTGTGTAGATGTAGATTAATTAGTGCACAGTGGAACATCGTTTATGCCACATAGCATGATACTATGGAAAGGAATGGTGTGTTAAAGAGATTAGAGACCGTTCTTGAGGAAAAGCTGTGCCCTTTTAAAGAAAGTGGTGAGTTCAGGAGATGAATTCTACACAAGTGTAAATTTCACTGACACCCTTCACAGGAAGAAAATTACACATTAGTCGTCTGAGTCCTACAAGGTACAGCAGTCGGATCTTGTTCTACTTTCTCAACAAGAAAACCACGGAGACGTAATTCAAGGAGATAGAACTGGGAGAGGAGCGAATAACACAGAAGGGAACCCAGAAAACCTTTTCGCTCAAGAAGAAACTCCAAGAGCGCCTTGGTTTCGAGGACAAGGTAAAACTAAAACTGTCGAAACGTGCTCGGAAGCGAGGACTGAACAGCAGAGGAAACGAATGTGAGAATACTGGGCTAAAGTTTACGTCCAAGTGCGAAGGAAAGGAAAAGCGCAGTTGAAGCAGCAGGATCCGTAGATGATCGAAATGCCAAGAAGAATAGGGATATCTCCATAATAACAGCAGTTATTCAAAGTAAAAAACGTACATAACTGATACAGTGTAATTAAGCGAGGCAGAGAGTAATCTTCCTGTTCTATTTCTTTCTGTTGACTCGCGTTCTCGCAGGAAGAAAAATGGCCATATGATAATGTGTTTTAGTGCCAATTGTGACGTAATGGTAATGGCTCATGGCTGCAGTATCAAGTATCAAAATGCTTCGTAAAAGACCTTTCGCTCCGCAGTGTAAGGTAAGCGAGAACCTTAATGAGAGATTGAAGGTTAGAGGCCCGATTCTGCCTTTCGCTGAGAATGTCTCTCCATCCGCGGCAAATATCTGGACTAGGCTCCGGTTTGAAACCCACTTTTAATCTCCCAGGAAGAACCGTTAACGGCACGAAGAGCTAAGCACAGCGAAAGGTTCGTAATGGTGCCACTTGTAAGCCGTTCCAGACTGGCACACTGAAGCCCACAATTTGTCTCTGGAAATGCTACGTTCGTATTAGCAGTAACGTCTCTTTTTCAATTTAAATAAATTCGTGACTGACTGTGCGCTGCTAGGGGTCATGGGAAAAATGTTATCCAGTCACCGGCCGTTTTTCGGTTTCAAGTGTCGTCCGGTTTGCCTATACTGGAGACGATGACGCTAAGTGTGGCATAGGCTAACCATCTTTTGGTTCTGTAATTGCAAGACACCGTTTGTTTACTTTTTATTATTAAAATTTATTTCGGCACGTTTTTCCTATGTTCAGTGGGATTTCTTATTGTTCAATGTGGAAATTATAGTGATATGGTTTCAGATGGAAATTAACACTGATTAGCCACAACGTTACGACCACCTACCCAATAGCCGCTATGTCGACCTTTGGGACCCATAAACGATGACGCGTGGTGGCATGGAAGCAGCATGGCCTTCATAGGTCGCTTGAGGGAGTTGGAACCACATCTGCACACATAAGTTACCTGATTCCCGGAAATTCCGGGGAGTTGGGCGATAAACTCTGACGCCACTTTCAGTCACATCCCAGATGTGTTCGGTCGGGTTAAGAGCTAGCGATTGGGGAGCAGCACATCAATAGGAATTCGCCACTGTATCTACATCTACATCCATACTCCGCAAGCCACCTGACGGTGTGTGGCGGAGGGTACCCTGAGTACCTCTATCGGTTCTCCCTTCTATTCCAGTCTCGTATTGTTTGTGGAAAGAAGGATTGTCGGTATGCTTCTGTGTGGGCTCTAATCTCTTCGATTTTATCCTCATGGTCTCTTCGCGAGATATACGTAGGAGGGAACAATATACTGCTTGACTCTTCGGTGAAGGTATGTTCTCGAAACTTTAACGGAAGCCCGTACCGAGCTACTGAGCGTCTCTCCTGCAGAGTCTTCCACTGGAGTTTATCTATCATCTCCGTAACGCTTTCGCGATTACTAAATGATCCTGTAACGAAGCGCGCTGCTCTCCGTTGGATCTTCTCTATCTCTTCTATCAACCCTATCTGGTGCGGATCCCACACTGCTGAGCAGTATTCAAGCAGTGGGCGAACAAGCGTACTGTAACCTACTTCCTTTGTTTTCGGATTGCATTTAGTTAGAATTCTTCCAATGAATCTGTCTGGCATCTGCTTTACCGACGATCAACTTTATATGATCATTCCATTTTAAATCACTCCTAATGCGTACTCCCAGATAATTTATGGAATTAACTGCTTCCAGTTACTGACCTGCTATTTTGTAGCTTAATGATAAGGGATCTATCTTTCTATGTATTCGCAGCACATTACACTTGTCTACATTGAGATTCAATTGCCATTCCCTGCACCATGCGTCAATTCGCTGCAAATCCACCTGCATTTCAGTACAATTTTCCATTGTTACAACCTCTCGATACACCACAGCATCATCTGCGAAAAGCCTCAGTAAACTTCCGATGTCATCCACCAGGTCATTTATGTATATTGTGAATAGCAACGGTCCTATGACACTCCCCTGCGGCACACCTGAAATCACTCTTACTTCGGAAGACTTCTCTCCATTGAGAATGACATGTTGCGTTCTGTTGTCTAGGAACTCCTCAATCCAATCACACAATTGGTCTGATAGTCCATATGCTCTTACTTTGTTCATTAAACGACCGTGGGGAACTGTATCGAACGCCTTGCGGAAGTCAAGAAACACGGCATCTACCTGGGAACCCGTGTCTATGGCCCTCTGAGTCTCGTGGACGAATAGTGCGAGCTGGGTTTCACACGACCGTCTTTTTCGAAACCCATGCTGATTCCTACAGAGTAGATTTCTAGTCTCCAGAAAAGTCATTATACTCGAACATAATACGTGTTCCAAAATTCTACAGCTGATCGACGTTAGAGATATAGGTCTATAGTTCTGCACATCTGTTCGACGTCCCTTCTTGAAAACGGGGATGACCTGTGCCCTTTTCCAATCCTTTGGAGCGCTACGCTCTTCTAGAGACCTACGGTACACCGCTGCAAGAAGGGGGGCAAGTTCCTTCGCGTACTCTGTGTAAAATCGAACTGGTATCCCATCAGGTCCAGCGGCCTTTCCTCTTTTGAGCGATTTTAATTGTTTCTCTATTCCCCTGTCGTCTATTTCGATATCTACCATTCTGTCATCTGTGCGACAGTCTAGAGAGGGAACTACAGTGCAGTATTCCTCGAATCACTCCATCACAGTCCCGGCCTTGTAATATGGCGTATTATGTTATTGATAATTGTTACTGTCGTCGGGAAACATAATCGTCATGAAGGGTTTGCAGCCAGTGTGCGATACTCGTTGGCTGTCATGGTGCCATGCACGAGCTCCACTGGATGCCCACGTGTCTCCGTCCCGCAGTACGTGTGACAAGGAGCTGTTCACCTTGTAAACGACGTACTCGTGCCCTTCCATGGTCATGATGAGTAAGGTATCGGGATTCGTCAGACCGTACCGATGGTCACGTGTCAATTTCACTCGTATTTCCCTATAACATGATGTTGACATTGGCATGTGCATGAGCTCCGGCTGCGGAGGCCCATCGATAGAAGTGTTCGATGCACAGTGTATTCAGACAGGCTTGTACTCTGCCCAGCATTAAAGTCTGATGTTAGTTCCGCACAGTTCGCCGCCTATCGTGTTTTACCAATGTGCCCAGCCTACGACGTCCGACATCTGTAATCAGGGGTGCCGCCCAACCCTACGAGGACTGGACATGGTTTCACCTTGGTTTCGTCACAAGTTGAAGACACCTCAACACTTCTAGAACAACTGAAAAATCTGGTATCTTAATATCTACACGTATCAGTCCGTGAGTTGTTTGTTCTCTGCGTCGAACAGTCTTCCCACAAACACGTCACAAACTTTTACTGCCTGATATTTTCTGAACAGTTGTAACTACACCACTACGTGGCCTGGACCTATCAGTATAGACTAATCCACGTGTCAATACCTGAAGTGCTACCGACGCGAAAATAAGCATTATTGGCTTGCTCTTGCCACATGTATTTGGCGGTAGTACCCAACCTAAAACATACAACTATAATTATTAGCCTGCAAATGACGTAAATACTGATGTACTGTTGTACAGTACATCGTCCGCAGTCAGTAGCAGAAATATCTGCGAAGGGAACTGAAGCGCCGCGCCCGACTGGCTACGGTCTAGTTCTACGAGAAGCTTCAAGACCAGCGACCTGAATAGAAGTGTCAAAGCTCTTTACTTTGCTCGTACATTTTGTGTAGCTGAAGCTTCGAATTGTTATATTGAAGAGATTGATAGATGACCTTCAAAAGTGCCGTAATACTTTACAGATGTGTTTTATAGACATGTTAAGTATGATACTGTGAACTTAAATTAGCTTAAAGATGTTAGGAGCAAGAGTTTCGTGCTTTTTCACTATAGTATCATGGCTCAGATTCCACTTTATTTACGTTTCTTCCGGTTACTGGAAGTTGTGACTCCAATAATATTTTTTTACGTTCCTGTTGCACTTATTCATATTGTAGAATTTTTCTAATTAATTACGTTATAATGACACTGTATTGGGCGCCGAAGTGTCACAAAAAATAACGCATTTAGAACTGTGAAACTTACAGTAAATAAGCGATTCACACCACTATTTGCACCGTTATTCGCAATTTTACTTTTTCACTCTTCTGTTTCTTATAGAAAAGTAAAGTATCTAGAAAAGTTTTCACCCAAACTATACACTATGCACAAAAAAGAAAAAATACAACATCAAAGATCGAATATTGACAGCGAACAATATTTCTTTACGTAATATCTACCTATATTTCTTTTTATTGGCGATTATCTCAAAGTCGTTCGATAATAGGTGCTGTAGAAAACAAAATTTGTTGGCACATCTCCAGACTCCATCTACACATTTCCAAACCAAGCCCAATCCGAACACTGTTACGCGAAGTGTTTGGAGCACACTTTTGAACATTTTGTAGAGACGAAATTCTTCCTTTTTATTTTGTGGAGCCATATTTTCAGTCTTTGCTCATCTTTCGGGAAACTAGAATACAAAAACCACATAATGTAAGAAGCTGTCTCATGTCAAAGTACTAAGATACACGCAACGGTTTGGGAACAGGAATAAACTGGAGGAAATTAATTAGACTGTCCTGTACGAATTTTATCTGCATATGAACATAACGTGTATAGACTGACTGGTAGTTTACTCAAACATAATTGCAAATTTATCTAGCACTTGTCTCGTAAGCACTTCACCAATAAATCGCAGAAGTCAACTGTACAGTGGAAGATTTTATAATACCGTCTCTCCATATTTTTCCAACATATAAAGAGGACATTTTCAATTATACATTTGTTGTATGAAAAATAACTGGTCCACGATTCACATAGTCCTCTTTAAATACATAGCAACAAAAATACTGCACCACAGCTGTTACTAATACTCAAACTTGCAGAAATCTTATTATATAAAACAAGGCAAATGCGTGTAATATTCAAGTTTCACTTTTCCTGCAAAATGTAGGCAAGCAGAGTCGTCCCAAAATCACGTGACTACCCCGTTTGATGTTGAGAACATGCGCAGTAGGCTATGCTCACTTCATAGATATGTAAATACTCTATGCTTGTGACGGAGTTTTTTCAACCTACGATGTCCACAGACACTGTCCATCGATACGTTCCCATCCATCGATGGCAAAGATACAACAGTTTAGAACGGCAGGAGATAAGGATGACGTGATCTATGACGTCCATTATCTTCGAGAGACCGTCTGCTGGACAGGAACAGCCTATTTTTCTTGGAATAGCAAAGCTCGGCAACAGCAGCTGTCGAAGTAGCAGCGAGATTTGGTGCGCGCAAGAATGTAGAGCGAGCGGCCGGAGGAAGGCTGAGGACAGAGGCAAATAGGAGGGGGGTAGGACACGTTGCACATGGGAACCCCAAACAAAGGTTGTGGGCCGGCACGAGCCGCTGCTACCAGCAGGCGCCACAATTTATGTCGCAGCGTTGGCTGCTGGCTGCTCCGGAGGAATTTACGGGGCAACGCCTGGCCTGCCGGCCGCTGAGGGCAGCGCCTCTACCGGACAAAGGAGGCACTCGCGAAACGTCAGTCCGACCGCGCGCCTTCTCTAAACCCGCCGGCTAAACGGCGGAATACATTAAAAAAACACGCGGCTGCGACAGCTGCTACACGGCAAATTATTTGTCTTCCGTACACCGCGAGGGTGGACAAGATATACGACCCGTTGCAGATTTGCCACGTTTACTCATTTTTTTTTTTTTAGAATATTGCTTTAAACGCATTTTGCGTGATTTATAGCCCTTGGCAGTAAATTTTAAAACGTATGAAATTCACAGTATCAACTAATACGCACATTTAACTGCCAATTACACGATCCACAAAAGTGATTTATTAGACAGAGATAGCAGCATCGTCAGAAAGTCTGCTGACGATGCTACCGTATGAAATACCATCGCTAAATTAATTGCAAGGAACTGAGAGCGCTTAACGCAGCACTTTCCTTTATTTACTTTATTTACTGTTGTGCCCATTAGGCAGGTACTTACAAAACATTGGCTCTACATTTTTCTCGCCTCCTGCCATTATTTTCGTCATTACATGGCTGATATGCACTTGAACCTGATGTATCAACTGTTATCTTTTCCTCCCTCTTCTGCTTTTTCCTTTCTCCAGACCTCCTGACACATCTGTCAGAAAGCGCTAGCTTTTCAAATAGTGTCGTAAGCGCTTCTCTTCCTTCTTTAAAATCGTCTGCAACATTTGTCTCTTTTTCCTCCTGCCCTTCATAAGACTTCTTCATTCTGAATTCCTGCTGTCCAACTTACCTTTCCCATTCCAAAACAGCTTCCAATTTTTTTTCACCTGCCTTCCTCATCGCCCACATTTCTGTATCATACAAAATCACTCTCTACATAAAAGAATTTAACTAGTCTTTTTTTCCCACGTGTCTGTTGAATCTTCCACATGGTAGCTGCTTCTTCCTACTTAACTCTTGCTTAGGCCGTTACAATTTGTTTTTTTTTTTTTTTTTTTATTTTTGGATGCCATCATATCTTCCTTTACTGAGGTGCCCAGGTGCTTGTTCAGTTGTGTCCTTTCTTGATCTTGTGATTGTGTTCCTTTCGTTTGTACCAATGATCACACTCTCGTTTTTCTTACTGTTTATTCTCACCACATATTTTTTGTAACGCAGCCCTCAGCTCTTTTACGGTTCTGTTCCTTGCCACTTCATCTTCAGCCCAGAGATTCCATTTAGTGTACTGAATGACAGATCTCGTTAAAAGTGTATAAAATGAAGAACAATGCATATTGGTAAGCTCCTGGAGGCTACTGCATGGCTTAAATATGCAAGCATATCTTATGAAATGAAATAAACACGTGGGGGACAGGGGAGGGAGAGAAGGACGAAGAGGAGGTGGAGGAGGAGGAAGAGGACGATCACTTGAAGAGCTAGGATTTTTTATAGTAATCTGAGAAAGTGGATTGCATCTATTTAGAAAAGCGCATGTGTGAATCTAGTCCGCCGACATACAGTGTGTTTAGAATTCTTGTAAAGCAGGGTTGGCGGAAGACATCGAATGAATTTAGGATGGTGCTTCTAGGATCGCAGAATAGGGAATAATAATTGGAACCAGGTAAAATTCCGTTTAATCTTTTGGGTAGTATACGTGAATGAAAATGTCTCGCACACTGTACACACATTTTAGGAGTACATATGAAGATATTATACTTTTCATTGTGTCTACTTCTGGGTTTGTCAGTAACGCAAAGGCGATGAATTAGGGAGAAATGGTTGAGACCTACATACCTAGATACTAAACAACTCTGCATGCCATTACAGGACAGACAAAGACAATTTTGAGTTACGTTTTTAATAATGTCATGTTTACGTGGATGGTATACCGTCATACGTCTTTCAACAGACACTGAGGAAAACAAGTGAGTTACGGAATACAATATATTTTACTATTTAAAAAGGACGTAGGCTACTGCTGTTCATATATTCGCGACGAAAAAGTTACAGGATATGCAAATACACTCTTTAATCTACCCTTGTTAGGTAAATAAACTCGCCGTGTCATCCTCAGCCCACAGGCGTAACTGGATGCGGACATGGAGGGGAATGTGGAAAGGACACCGCTCTCCCAGTCGTTGTTTTCAATCAAGTAGCTCCTCAGCTTGCCTCCCAAGGGCTCAGTGCACGCCGCTTTCCAAAAGTGCTCGGCAGACTGGACGGTCACCCATCCAAGTGCTACACAAGGCAGACACTGCTTAACTAGCGTGATCAGATGGGAACCGGTGTTACTGTGGTGTCACTGCCAGACACCACACTTGCTAGGTGGTAGCTTAAATCGGCCGCGGTCCATTAGTACATGTCGGACCCGCGTGTCGCCACTGTGTGATCGTACACCTAGCGCCACCACACGGCAGGTCTCGAGAGACGTACGAGAACTCGGCCCAGTTGTACGACGACGTTGCTAGCGACTGTACGGACGAAGCCTTTGCTCTCATTTGCCGAGAGACAGAATAGCCTTCAGCTAAGTTAATGGCTACGACTTAGCAAGGCGCCATTAGCCTTACATAGTTTGATAGTTATCGTATGAAATGTCTCATCAAGAATGCTGTATTCACAACAAGGATAAATAAAAGTTAAGTATTAGAGGAGCTGCATATTTTTCTTATTAGAATTCACTACTTATCCTGCTCCAGAATTCACGCCCGTCTGCGTTAGATAGCGTGCATTTTCGGCCTCCTCTATCTACAAGGTGTTGGCACATTCACCAACACATCATTGGCGACGAGGGAAAAGTGTTCTTTCTGATTGCTTACATTTACTTATGTCATGGCTTCGCCAGATGTACTGTCCGAATTTTATCGTTTGCAGAATCGGCAGACGCAGGCGTTATTAGATGCCCTGGGACAGCTCGTCCAGGGTCAACGTGCGCTGCAAACCGATGCGGCGGCCGCCGCCGCTTCATCGCTACTGCAGCCACAACACGCCGTTGCGCCGTCCTTCCGTAATTTTGATTCAACCCACGAGACCTGGCAAGAATGGTCTCGACAGTTCGGCTTCCATCTAGCCGCCTACAGAATTCAAGGTAATGAGCGGCAGCCGTTTTTGCTTTCTTGTGTCGGTGTGTCCACCTACCGTGTGATAGTGAAATTGTTTCCCCGACGCGACGTAGCAACTCTGTCCTACGACGAAATTTTGTCTGCTTTAGATGCCTATTTCAAAGAAACAGTTAATGTCGTTGCAAAACGGTATACGTTCTTTCGTACCAAATGTACTCAGACAGTCAAAACCATTCCAGGCCCTTTGCTTCGCGCCGGAATCGAACCAGGGACAATGAGGCTCGTGGACCTTCGCCCATGGACATTCATGTCGTTAATTCCACCCCGTCCAGTGCCACTTTATCTAACAAAGACTGTGTTCGTCCCACGAAAAGTGTGCGTCGACGTCGCCAGAAATCCCGTAAAGTCGCAAGTGCTTCTGTACCTGTATCAGTTCAAATTGCACGTGAAAGTCGCTCTTGTCGTCAGAAGGACAATAAACTTTTTGTACACTTGGACTTTGAAGGCAAAGTGATCCCATTCCAGCTCGATACCGGAGCTGCAGTTTCTTTGCTCAGTCAAGACACGTACATACAACTGGGCAAACCTCCGTTGCGTGCCGCAAATGTTCAGCTCAATAGTTATTTAGGACAGCAGATACCTGTGTTAGGACAGTGCAGCCTTCTTGCCACTTACAAGGGACAAACAAAACTTGTGTCATGTTACGTTCTTCGTTCTTCTACTGCAGTGAACTTGTTTGGGTTAGATTTATTTCAGTTGTTTAACATGTCTATCGAAAATCAGGTCCTATCAGTGAACCAGACTGTGCCTTCCGCCAGTGTTTCTCGTCTTTGTGAAGAATTTGCAGACATTTTTGCACCGGGCCTTGGTTGCGCTAAGAACTATGCAGCACATTTGGAACTGAAAGAGAACGCGCAACCGAAATTTTTCAGAGCGCGCAATGTTCCCCACGCATTGCGTGATGAGGTCGCAAGAACATTACACGATTTAGAATCTCAAGGTGTAATTGAACGTGTGCAGGCTTCTCTCTGGGCCTCACCCTTAGTAATTTTGCCAAAACCTTCCGGAAAATTGAGACTTTGCGTGGACTTCAAGGCAACTGTGAATCCACAACTTGTGACTGCATACGCCGTAAAGGTGTTCCGTTCGTCTGGACGACGGAATGCGAACGCGCCTTTCGCCAGTTGCTTTCAAATACTTGCCTTACGCCATTCGATCCCCGGAAACCCCTTTTGTTGATGGTCGATGCATCGGAATTCGGGATCGGTGTTGTGCTTGCGCACAAAGATGGATCGCATGATCGTCCTATTGCCTTTGCTTCAAAATTGCTCTCGTCTGCGCAACGCAATTATTCCCAGATAGAGAAAGAAGCTTTAGCTCTCGCGTTTGGTGTTACTAAGTTCCATGATTTCTTGTATGGTCGTCACTTTACCATCATCACAGACCACAAACCTTTGACATCGCTTTTTCATCCGAACAAGCCTGTACCTCCACGTACAGCGCAGAAATTCATTCGCTGGTCTCTTTTCCTCTCGCAGTACCGCTACGATATCTAGTATAGGTCCACTGCTAAGCACGGAAACGCTGATGCGTTGTCCCGTTTGCCTGTTGCTGAGGATAAAGCATTCGATTCTTCCGAACTTGCTTGCATGTTCATTGATTCGGAAACCGATGACGTGGTCGAATCGTTTCCGATTGATTTTCGTCGTGTCGCTACAGCCACAGCTGCTGACCCTGTCCTTGCTACTGTTTTGCGTTTTGTTGCTACGCAATGGCCCTTGTCAAAGTCACGGATCGAGGATCCGCTGGTTCGCCGATTTTTTGCTCACAAGGAGAGACTTTTTGTACGACGTGGTGCTTTGTTGTTGCGTTCGGATAATGATCAATCCAGAGTCGTGGTCCCACGTTCGTTACAGTCCTCTGTCTTACGGCTTCTTCACCAAGGACATTGGATATAGTGCGAACGAAACAACTTGCTCGTCAGCACTGTACTTGGTTCGGAAACGATGCTGCGATTACGAATATGTGCTCTTCTTGCGTGGCGTGTGCCGAACAACAATCCGCCCCGCCGCGGAAATTCTTTGCATGGCCGACGGCCACTTCCCCTTGGCAACGCTTACACATCGATTTTGCTGGTCCATTCTGGAATGCTCGATGGTTGGTTGTTGTCGATTCCTTCAGTAATTTTCCTTTTGTTGTCCGGATGTCTTCCACGACGTCTTCTGCCACCATCCAAGCGTTGTCTGCTATTTTTTGCATTGAAGGTCTTCCGCAGACTATTGTTTCCGACAATGGCCCACAATTCATGTCCGCAGAATTTCAGTCATTCTGCACGGCCAATGGTATTCAACATCTGACATCCGCGCCGTTTTCGCCTCAGTCAAACGGTGCCGCTGAACGATTGGTCCGGACTTTCAGGTCACAGATGTTGAAGTTGAAAGAGTCGCATTCTAGGGAGGACGCGTTGTTGCTCTTTTTGTCTTCGTATCGCTCTCAGCCCCGCGATGGTCGCTCGCCGGCTGAGTTGCTCCATGGTCGTCCTCATCGAACCTTGATGTCTTTGCTGCATCCGCCGCATCAGGTTCCAGTGCAGCGGCAGACTACTGCTTTTGCTCCTGGCGACGTTGTTTTCTATCGCAACTATCGAGGTTCACGGCGTTGGCTCGCAGGGCGCATTCTTCGCTGCCTCGACCGCGCGATGTATTTGGTTTTGGGGGCATCTGGTGAGGTGCATCGGCATCTCAATCAGCTGCGCCTCTGTCGTCGCCTGGGTTCTGCCGCTCCCCGTCTGCTTTCAGCGACGGTGCCGTCCGGTCAGCGCCCTGGGGACCCATCTACTAGCTCGCCTCATCCCCAGGTGTTACCGACGCTGCCTTCCGTTTTGCCTCATGGCGACGCGCCGCCGCCTGTTCTCCCGCCAGAGCCGCCCGCAGTGGACGCGTCGCTGCAACCGCCTGGCGCCTCCCTGGGTCACGCGCCGCCGCTCGCTTCCCGTGACCGGCTGTCCTCCACCATGGAACTCTTGCCCGCTCCGGACCAGATGTCGTCTTCGCCCGTCGGGTGCCCCGACCACATGGAGGTCGACCCTTCGGCCCCTCCTGTCTCATTACGGACGCATACACCGCATGTTGACGTGCACCCTGGACTAGGTTTTCAGGCGTTTCCTAGCTCCCCTCGGACCGAATGGCCGGGTGCGGGTGGCACAGCCTCGCCTGTTGTTAGGCTCCCCACCTCATCGCATACGTCAACATGGGGTCCTCCCCACGGCGGGCGGAAGCCTTATAACACGACCGTTCGCCGATTTGCGGGGGAGGAATGTGGTGTCACTGCCAGACACCACACTTGCTAGGTGGTAGCTTAAATCGGCCGCGGTCCATTAGTACATGTCGGACCCGCGTGTCACCACTGTGTGATCGTAGACCTAGCGCCACCACACGGCAGGTCTCGAGAGACGTACGAGAACTCGGCCCAGTTGTACGACGACGTTGCTAGCGACTGTACGGACGAAGCCTTTGCTCTCATTTGCCGAGAAACAGAATAGCCTTCAGCTAAGTTAATGGCTACGACTTAGCAAGGCGCCATTAGCCTTACATAGTTTGATAGTTATCGTATGAAATGTCTCATCAAGAATGCTGTATTCACAACAAGGATAAATAAAAGTTAAGTATTAGAGGAGCTGCATATTTTTCTTATTAGAATTCACTACTTATCCTGTTCCAGAATTCACGCCCGTCTGCGTTAGATAGCGTGCATTTTCGGCCTCCTCTATCTACAAGGTGTTGGCACATTCACCAACACATCAGTTACCACTGTAGCAAGGCCGTTGGCACACGGAACACGAACACACTTAAATTTTTAAAATTAATATCTATACACTTTGTTCAATAAATATAAAGACATTGAGCACTGTATCATTCAAAGTTGAGCCCTTCTATAAACTAATGAGATTTAAGAACCACACAGGAACAAACTTAAATTATCATTACAGATCAAAATCTTATGAATAATACCCTAACAAAAATCTGGGTAACATAAAAGTTTCCCTAACATTGGACCGCAGCCATAATCCACCCATTCCACAAAAAAGGAGATAAAAGCAACCCAAATACACTCCTGGAAATGGAAAAAAGAACACATTGACACCGGTGTGTCAGACCCACCATACTTGCTCCGGACACTGCGAGAGGGCTGTACAAGCAATGATCAGACGCACGGCACAGCGGACACACCAGGAACCGCGGTGTTGGCCGTCGAATGGCGCTAGCTGCGCAGCATTTGTGCACCGCCGCCGTCAGTGTCAGCCAGTTTGCCGTGGCATACGGAGCTCCATCGCAGTCTTTGACACTGGTAGCATGCCGCGACAGCGTGGACGTGAACCGTATGTGCAGTTGACGGACTTTGAGCGAGGGCGTATAGTGGGCATGCGGGAGGCCGGGTGGACGTACCGCCGAATTGCTCAACACGTGGGGCGTGAGGTCTCCACAGTACATCGATGTTGTCGCCAGTGGTCGGCGGAAGGTGCACGTGCCCGTCGACCTGGGACCGGACCGCAGCGACGCACGGATGCACGCCAAGACCGTAGGATCCTACGCAGTGCCGTAGGGGACCGCACCGCCACTTCCCAGCAAATTAGGGACACTGTTGCTCCTGGGGTATCGGCGAGGACCATTCGCAACCGTCTCCATGAAGCTGGGCTACGGTCCCGCACACCGTTAGGCCGTCTTCCGCTCACGCCCCAACATCGTGCAGCCCGCCTCCAGTGGTGTCGCGACAGGCGTGAATGGAGGGACGAATGGAGACGTGTCGTCTTCAGCGATGAGAGTCGCTTCTGCCTTGGTGCCAATGATGGTCGTATGCGTGTTTGGCGCCGTGCAGGTGAGCGCCACAATCAGGACTGCATACGACCGAGGCACACAGGGCCAACACCCGGCATCATGGTGTGGGGAGCGATCTCCTACACTGGCCGTACACCACTGGTGATCGTCGAGGGGACACTGAATAGTGCACGGTACATCCAAACCGTCATCGAACCCATCGTTCTACCATTCCTAGACCGGCAAGGGAACTTGCTGTTCCAACAGGACAATGCACGTCCGCATGTATCCCGTGCCACCCAACGTGCTCTAGAAGGTGTAAGTCAACTACCCTGGCCAGCAAGATCTCCGGATCTGTCCCCCATTGAGCATGTTTGGGACTGGATGAAGCGTCGTCTCACGCGGTCTACACGTCCAGCACGAACGCTGGTCCAACTGAGGCGCCAGCTGGAAATGGCATGGCAAGCCGTTCCACAGGACTACATCCAGCATCTCTACGATCGTCTCCATGGGAGAATAGCAGCGTGCATTGCTGCGAAAGGTGGATATACACTGTACTAGTGCCGACATTGTGCATGCTCTGTTGCCTGTGTCTATGTGCCTGTGGTTCTGTCAGTGTGATCATGTGATGTATCTGACCCCAGGAATGTGTCAATAAAGTTTCCCCTTCCTGGGACAATGAATTCACGGTGTTCTTATTTCAGTTTCCAGGAGTGTATTTACAGAGGTATCTCTCTCTTGGACTGCACATACAAAATTTTCTCCAGAATCCTATACAAGAGCATCAAAGAGCAAGTAGAGGAAGAATAAGGTGAATACCAAGGAGGCTTCAGACCTTGGAGAAGCTGGGCAGAACAGATCATCACCTTAAAATTAGCCGTAGCATATTACAAGAAATGAAATAAACATCTTGTAATAACCTTTGTGGACTTTAAAAAAGCATATGACTATCCATAGATCTTCAATGTCAAAAATCTTAAGAAATTTCGTTCTCCATACAAAATTAATCAAATTGATAGAGCCCACCTTAACCAATACTGTATCAAAAGTCAAGTTCAGGGGGGAACTTCTAAGCCATTCATCATAAAAACTGGTTTAAGACAAGGAGATTGCTTGGCACCCCTGCTGTTCAACTGTGCTTCAGAATAAATAATGAGGGAATGGTACAAGGCTAACCCCGAGAACATCCAAATTGGAAGACCCAAAGACAGCATAAATTTAAATTGTCTAAGATTTGCTGATGACCTTGGTCTCTTGTCCAACAGTATTCAGGAAACCAGACGACAAGTTATCTCACTATAGGAAATACCACAGAAAATTGGTCTTGGAATATCCTTTGAAAAAACAGTCATCATGTTAACTGACCCACCACTCATAAACAAAATTGCCATAGGAAACCAACAAATCAAAATTGTAGATAAATTTAAATATCTGGGAGAAATCATAACACACAGCCTCAATGAAAAGCCAACATGGCATAACAGAATAAACAAATTGACTAGAGCACAATATATCACCAAGAACACCTTCAACAAAAAGAGCCTGTCAATAGCAACAAAATTAAAACACTACAAAACAGTCACTCAACCAGAAATAACATACGCAAGGGGAACCATCTTCAAAACAACTAACACTGCACAAACAGACAAAATACTGAAAACAGAGAGAAGAATCTTCAGAACGTACATCAACAAATCGTACCAGAAAGATGGACACTGGAGAGTAGCTACAAATGATACAGTCTCCAAGGAAATAAAACTGGTAATGAGTACAATCAGGAAGAAACGCATTTCATTTTTCGGACATCTAATCAGAACACCAGAGAACAGGATCATCAGGATAATAATACAAAAATAGTGGAATAGTAAGTGCAACATTAAGTGGATTACAGAGATCAAGGAAGATATGGATGGGCTACAGATTACGTTGGGAGACCTAAGAAACAAAACTGACAAAATCAGGAAACTCACAAACAAACAAGCCACACTGTAAACGAGAATCAACACACAGACAATAGGAAGAGTGATTTCAGTGCCGGCCGCGGTGGTCTAGCGGTTCTGGCGCTGCAGTCCGGAACCGCGGGACTGCTGCGGTCGCAGGTTCGAATCCTGCCTCGGGCATGGGTGTGTGTGATGTCCTTAGGTTAGTTAGGTTTAAGTAGTTCTAAGTTCTAGGGGACTTATGACCTAAGATGTTGAGTCCCATAGTGCTCAGAGCCATTTGAACCATTTGAACCAGTGATTTCAGATGAAGAAAGAAGGATGAGATCCGAGAGAATGAGTAAGTACTGGGCTGACAGGAAACTAAAAAATTCTTTGTATAAAGTTGGCTAGAGTGGTCCAATGAAGGCCATAAAATGTAAATAATAATAATAAAATAAATACAGTTTTCCATGCATGGCAGTTATCTAAAAATGTTCTCGTCCTTCCGCAACACGTTTCTGGGGATGCCACCTTCTTGTACACAAGTGTGTTTTTAGCGAACGGCCTCTAAGAGCTACTGATGTTACCGACAGCAGCGATATCACACTAGCATGAGGCAGGCCGGCGACGGCACATTACCCCTTCGTTGCTCGCGTCGGTGACAATCGTCACCCACATGTTTTTCCGTTCTATTCTGTCTGACTGGACTGGACCGAGTTCACGCCCTTTTCAGTACCTTTCCGTTACTTTTCTATCCATTGGCTTCAGGTATCATTGCCTTTCAGTTACGCAGGGTTGCACTGGTTATGAAACATTATTGTAGCTTGGAGGATACTGGATATTCGCGCGAGCACTAATGTTACAAACAAAGTTAGTATACGTTACTTTACTGCTTTCTTAGATTTAGTCTAATTTTCATGTGCGAAATTTTAGGCGTATTGAAACTAATTATTAGAAACCGGGTTATACGCATTTGCATGTTGCATATACTTTTGCATATTTGGCTCCTTTTCACCGGTTATTGCATGTTTTAACGAAAAATTAGTGACGATGTATATTTTCCCTCTATGTTCACAATATTTTAAAAATTTAGACGGGCGGTCTCTAGATTTATCTGGTTTTCATGTCTCACAGATTGACCGCGCTAGAAGTGCGTGCAATCGCTAACTGCGCCCCCAGTTAATCCCCTTCGCTGCCATACAGTAAGCGTTGGCAACAATTATACTACGCAACATTTTAGTCGCGCGTCCATTGTTTCAGTTTAGCTTTCTATTCACTTGTACATAGTTGAACATGTTTACGACGTGTAGTGTATAACGTGTTGTGCGCCATGCCGCTCGAAAAAAGAAACGTCGTTTCGTGGATAGCTGACCATCTTGGAACATTTACATATGACGGAACTGTTTTATATTATCGAATTTGCAAGAAAACGTTTCCTGCAAAAAAAAGTTTCAAATAGACCAGCATGTCAAGACAAGTCTCCATATCGCAAGAATGCAGAAGAAAAGACCACTACAAACACTTCTGACAACAGCAAGTTGCAGTAGCAGAGATTTGTCCAAGGTTACCAATAAAGTCGGTTTTAA
Source organism: Schistocerca nitens (assembly GCF_023898315.1). Lineage (NCBI taxonomy): Eukaryota > Metazoa > Arthropoda > Insecta > Orthoptera > Acrididae > Schistocerca > Schistocerca nitens. The sequence goes on along the minus strand of NC_064619.1, from coordinate 643,930,981 downwards.
CATGGATCCATGTGAAGCATTCATTGCAAAGCTATATTCCTCTTCACAAACTTACAAACCCTATCCTCAAAGGATTCCTGCCCAAATATTGCTTACATCGAAATATACCAGATGAATCACCATTGCGTAAAAATTACATACCGACAATTTACCTTAATTTTCTGGAAGAAATCCGCAAAGAACTCAAGGACAGCGTTTTCTAGATTTCAGTTGATTTTTCGAGCGGCCGGAGCACTTCCTCGCAATTGATATGCACAGGTTCGTCTTTGAGATATAATGCACGCAATAACTGACAAGTTTTTTTTTTATTATTTGATTGTGCATATTTCAACACTTTTCATGAAGCATTTTTCATGCATATTATAAGTTTTTATGTTGCATGTAATCCGGTCTCTAATAATTAAAATTAATCCGCTCTTTATCTAGAATACTTAGTGAGGAAAAAGTATACTTTCTCTATACTTTTAGTTTTTGGTTTAAACGCCAAAGATAAAAAAATCTAGGTCAGAGATTAGCAGAGATCCTGATGTACAGCTGGAATACTTCTATGAGCAAAGTGATGATGATTCTGACAGTGATATAGCTGACTCAGAGAACTAGGATTGTGCACATAAAAGTGGTCATGATTCAGGAACGAACAAGAAGTGCCAGAAAATGAATCACAGGAAGACGTAATCCAAGAGGACATATTTCTTTTAGGAAAAGTTGAATAGGTAAATTCAGGAAAAGTAAATATCTTACCAATGATAGAACAAGATCCTGTAATATTATTACGTATTTACCTGGCCCAAAAATGATGCTCGTATAACAACGAGAGAAACAGATATTACGAAGCTACTTTTGGAAGAAAATATAATACCCATTATTGCAACATGTACTGATATTGACATCAGTGAAGTTCGTGGTGACGTTTTCAAGGAAAAGAATGGTACAGAAACAGATGTTATTGAGATCAGAGCTTTCATTGGTTTTTAGTATCAGTGGGAATCTCTAACACATCCTAGAAAGAATTTATCATAGTTGAGGGACAAATCAAAGGGCAACTGACTTGCATCTTGCTACTGGTGCATGGGTGGAAAGCAATACAGGTTGCACTTGAAAAGCCTGAGGTTTCATAGTGTACTTGATAGAGGTGTTCAGGGAGAAAGAGAAGTGGGTGCTATCAGAGACGTACTGGAGCTATTTACGAACTCATTTACGAACAATTGTCAAAAATATTTATCACATCTTGTGTACCTTCCAGTATTAGTATATTGAGCGGGCCAAATATCTAACGAAATAAGCATCAAACGAAAAAACTACAAAGAACGAAACTCATCTAGCTTGAAGGGGGAAATCAGATGGCGCTATGGTTGGCCCGCTAGATGGCGCTGCCATAGGTCAAACGCCATAGCGCCATCTGGTTTCCCCCTTCAAGCTAGACAAGTTTCGTTCTTTGTAGCTTTTTCGTTTGACGCTTATTTCGTGAGGAATTTGGCAAGGTACCACCCTGGCAATGGACCACCCTGTACATACAGGGTGTTACAAAAAGGTACGGCCAAACTTTCAGGAAACATTCCTCACACACAAATAAAGAAAAGATGTTATGTGAACATGTGTCCGGAAACGCTTAATTTCCATGTTAGCGCTCATTTTAGTTTCGTCAGTATGTACTGTACGTCCTCGATTCATCGCCAGCTGGCCCAACTGAAGGAAGGTAATGTTGACTTCGGTGCTTGTGTTGACATGCGACTCATTGCTCTACAGTACTAGCATCAAGCACATCAGTACGTAGCATCAACAGGTTAGTGTTCATCACGAACGTGGTTTTGCAGTCAGTGCAATGTTTACAAATGCGGAGTTGGCAGATGCCCATTTGATGTATGGATTAGCACGGGGCAATAGCCGTGGCGCGGTACGTTTGTATCGAGACAGATTTCCAGAACGAAGGTGTCTGGACAGGAAGACGTTCGAAGCAATTGATCGGCGTCTTAGGGAGCACGGAACATTCCAGCCTATGACTCGCGACTGGGGAAGACCTAGAACGACGAGGACACCTGCAATGGACGAGGCAATTCTTCGTGCAGTTGACGATATCCCTAATGTCAGCGTCACAGAAGTTGCTGCTGTACAAGGTAACGTTGACCATGTCACTGTATGGAGAGTGCTACGGGAGAACCAGTTGTTTCCGTACCATGTACAGCGTGTGCGCGCACTATCAGCACCTGATTGGCCTCCACGGGTACACTTCTGCGAATTTCAGTGCAAATGTTCTCTTTACGGATGAGGCTTCATTCCAACGTGATCAAATTGTAAATTTTCACAATCAACATGTGTGGACTGACGAGAATCCGCACGCAATTGTGCAATCACGTCATCAACACAGATATTTTTTGTGAACGTTTGGGCAGGCATTGTTGGTGATGTTTCGATTGGGCCCCATGTTCTTCCACCTACGCTCAATGGAGCACGTTATCATGATTTCATACGGGATACTCTACCTGTGCTGCTAGAACATGTGCCTTTACAAGTACGACACAACATGTGGTTCATGCACGATGGAGCTCCTGCACAATTCAGTCGAAGTGTTCGTACGCTTCTCAACAACAGATTCGGTGACCGATGGATTGGTAGAGGCGGACCAATTCCATGGCCTCCACGCTCTCCTGACCTCAACCCTCTTGACTTTCATTTACGGGGGCATTTGAAAGCTCTTGTCTACGCAACCCCGGTACCAAATGTAGAGACTCTTCGTGCTCGTATTATGGACGGCTGTGATACAATACGCCATTCTCCAGGGCTGCATCAGCGCATCAGGGATTCCATGCGACGGAGTGTGGATGCATGTATCCTCGCTAACGGAGGACATTTTGAACATTTCCTGTAACAAAGTGTTTCAAGTCACGCTGGTACGTTCTGTTGCTGTGTGTTTCCATGCCATGATTAATGTGATTTGAAGAGAAGTAATAAAACGAGCTCTAACATGGAAAGTAAGCGTTTCCGGACACATGTCCACATAACATATTTTCTTTCTTTGTGTGTGAGGAATGTTTCCTGAAAGTTTGGCCGTACCTTTTTGTAACACCCTGTATATGTCCGGGCACTTGCCATCCGCGTGAGTGATCATTTCAGGAACTTTCGTGCGAGTAACGGAGGGTTAACAGAGACTTATTGAGTAAAGTCTGCTGGGAGGTCTTCGATCCAATCGCACACGTTCTCGCATATTCGGTATTAACGCATTTTGTTCACTAGGTAACGGCACGGAACTGCATACAGTTTTCTGGAACCCGAGACACATCGACTGTAGAACGAAAGTATCGTATAGAGACTACGTCCTTTCGTGCTTCACGAAAACAGCTGTGAACGAGGTAGCTGGTGACGAGCAGTAACGCTCGTGTGGTAAAAGATACCCTGAAAACTGACATTTAATAGCAATGCGACAAATACAGTCGTTCTAATTGTTCGCTGCTGTCGCAGAAAGAAGGGAATTTATGCAGCTCATAAAACTTAATCGCCAATCGGGACGTCAAACGGCAGTCGCACAACGGTGCCTATCAGGAGCTAGTGGCACAGTGGCGCCTCCCTTGCTCCCACCAGAAACTCATTTTGCAGCAAGAGATACCCCCGGCGCTTCACGATTCAATCGGGACTGGTCTCTGTTTCGGATATTCACAAGATTAAAGCAAAAACTGGTTATGCGGCGTCCAGAACCAACAGTTTACTATACCTTCCCTCCGTTATTTTTCTTTCCATTTTTCTTTTGTCTCTTCTGTAATGATGTGGTTCCTCTTTGATTCAGTAATAAAGATAACTTCTGATATAGTTCTAGTTGCAACATAAAGTCGCGCAAGAGGTTTGCGACTATTATGCAATTTCTGGGTAGGTCTTGCACCACTGCTTTATTATGTCCATAAAATTAACACATCAATTGTTGTTAAAAATATAATTTTTGACAGTGAGCGATCCGTTAATCCTAGTGCTTTAATAAGACAATGATATAAGACGTGCTCAGACTTCTGGAATATCTGTGTGACAAGTTTGTTTACGTCGGTACTTCACTGGCACGCTGTGTAACATTATTGTAAGTGTGTCCTAAAAGTGCATTGCCGACAATTGATGCGTTCTGACGTGCATCAGCTGATCCAGTGACACCACGAACTACTTGCCATCACCACTAGGGCGCAGCGTCAGCGCTCGTTTTGGCGGCTCAGCAGAATATTATTATCTGTTACTCAACTCAAAAATGTATTTTCTGGCTGCAGTGAGTAAGGATCATCCAAAAGTGGATTTGCTAGCTGCAGTAAGGATCGTGAGACTGCTACTGCATGGATCTGTAATTAACCAAAGGTAAATTTACCTAGACTATTGGGATTTTTGTCTACTGAAATATTTAAGGACAGAAACGCATTGATTCGATCTGTAGTGCTCGGCTTTCATGATTTGAAAACAAAGAAGAAAGGTTAATGAATGAGATAAGTAATCTTCGTTTAGCTGTCAACTGGCTGAATTTCCGGATGGGTTTAGGAAGGGAAGATCCTGCTCAGAAGCGATTTTCAACAGGAAATATCTATTTCGCCACATATTAATAAACTTCATAGACAATTGCAACGTTCTCGGTTTTTAGAAAAAATATGGACCATTTGATAGGGAAAGTCAAGATAAAGTAATCGGTGAATATGGAATGAAAACTAAGTTGGCAAACCTAATCCAGAAGACTCTGACAAAGTCTCAAAAGTAAAATTTATGGCATGATATCTCGACCTTTTAGTTTATCTCCACTTGTTTCCAACTGTGTAATGGAGAAAATTATAAGAATTCGGAATGAAATAATCCATAATATCTCTACTCGTGCCAGGGAGAAAGAACAAAGTTGTTGCAATATACTGTATAACATTTCCGGATGATTTTGTTATACTTCCTAAAAACTTACACATACAGCAGCACAAGTCAATCTTCTGGAAGAGAGAGTCAACATGACGTGCTTAATAATTTCTGTAGAGAAAACAAAATTTATGATAAATATAAAACTTTCTCAAAGTGTATAATAATAGAACTGGGTAAATAGAAAAGGAAAAAATTCAAATATTTTGGGGAGACTCTTCACGGAAACGGTTTTAAAAATTTGCTTTAGAAAAAACATACACAAGATGGGAAAAGCGTATGCTATAACCAAGAATACCTAAATAAAAAGTGCTTATCTAAGAACAGCACTCCATCATAGTAATGAAACTAGAATGCCTGTATCGTAGCGAATGTCTAGCATTATATTATAAATTTCATTAACTAGAAACATTAGAAAGAAGAACTGTATTGAAGATATTAGCTTCTTGGAAACAAACAAGTAACGATGAAATTTATCAGAACTTAGAAAACATATAGTAAAACATACGGAAGAGGTAGTTACTACTTTTGGACATATTTACAGATTGGGTGACAACACACTCACCAAGCAGAACTTCAAATCTGTTAGAGAAAAGAAATTAACAGTCAACTGGATTCAAGAGATTACGAATCACTAGGAAAGGAATAACATAAGAGAAGGAGTACAGAACAGAGACATTTTTAGGGGAAACGTTTTAAACTGCAACGATTCCAAGGCAAGTGGAGAAAGAAAAGTAGAAGAAAGTGGTCAGAAGGCGGGAAAAAGAAACGTAGTGAAACAAGACGGGGATGCTGGTAGAAAACGAACGAACAACAAAGGATTAAGGAATGAAATTGGAACTTGGTCCCTGGAAGACCTTAACGGAAGATGATGTTGGTAAGCACTGTTCACATACTGAAATTAAATTTCATATTTAACAATGATGACAATTCTAAAATACTAAAAATGTGTTTCTGACCGCGCCTTTTGATTACTGTGGTCGCCAGGGGCAGTTTTCAGTAGTCAGGGGAGGCAGGTTTCTGTTCTGCCTCGAGATGTTGGGCTTCTCTTCCCATAATCCTTCTAAATGGGTTGTGGTTGAAGTTGACTAGGCTGGCATAAGTGCTTGTGTTTTCCCATGATGGCCGGTGTTTCTCAACATCCATTAGACAGGCCTGGCAATACCTACATTCTGTCTGGCCAAAAGTGGGTCAAAGCTAAAAAAAAATTGTGGAGTGGCGTGGATCTCGCGAAAAACGGGATCAACCCCTCATTGAGATACCTAGTCGTGGGCGCTTTAAGCTGGAATTGGTGATTGAAAGTGTCTAACCGAGGTGAATTTTTAGCGATCATTCGAGATCAACAAAGTTGCTTTTCAATTACGTGAAAACTCCAACAACCGGCAATGCGTTCCAAGTCTGCGGGAGTAGATTTTGGTTTCGTTACCTTACAGTCTTTCTTGGAGATTGCGGAGCGTGGAGCCATTAACGAGCTGGAGGTAATGTTCACTGGACGAAATGGACTTTGCGAGGTTTAACTGAATCAAATTTGTTTCCGAGGAGATAAGACTAACGTATTTTTTCGTGTCTTCGTTGTTGTGGAGAATATTGGCAAAATTATTGCTATGTGCCAGCTGGAGGCTGTAGAGTGGTCGATCTTCGGAATCTTGCTGAGAGTAGTTGGATAGATATTGATTTTGGAGTAGTGGGAAGTTACCCCTGTGTCACCGGTCGAAGCCCGGATGGTGACCCTCATTTAGAACGATGTTCACAGTGTAGCAGTACAGGGAATTAATCCATATCAGCCAAATCTGTAAATCTGGAGAGCAATACGTTGTGTAATTGTCACGCATGCCGCACGAAAGGAGCGTTTCAATTTCTTTATCTGTGCAAAATTCTCCACTTAAAATTATACCAAATGCACATGCAACAAATAATTGGTAAGTAATTACCGCTAAATGACCACGCAGCATTTTGGGATTAAGAGAGTGCCTCACCTCACAGAAATGCGAAAAGTAAAAATTTATTTTTCTGTTCCTGAAAGAAGCTTGTCACTGGGAACATAGAGATCGTCGTTTTGCAACAACTGGAAAAAGTGTGACCTCTCGGACATGGTACTCTTAAGATAGTCTTTCGTAACAGCCAATACGAAAGTGCTAAATTCCTTAGTTTACATGAACTACAGCAAACTACCGCATTATCTAGCTTGCCAACACATGAAGTAATTGGACGCTCATACAGAAATAGTTTCAAAAATTGCGTAAGTGTCTGCGGATCTGTTGAATATTGTTAAGAATGTACATCTGAGAAGCTTTTTCGGTAACTTTGGATACTTCCATTTCTCCTTCTTCGACGTATCTTTTGTCGGACGTTATGTTAAATAAACGGAAATAATCTTTACCCTTCTGAATAAGTCCGTAGTGTATGCTCACTCGCTCAACGCTGTGACGAAGATCTCACTTTGACGCCTCATGTGAGCTGTGCTAACAGAGTTGTTCTAATTTAACCCGACAAAAAAGCGTTTTTTTTATTAAATAAGAAAGGATAAAACCCAACCATGATTAATTATGAGCATTTAATTACAATAGAAATTGTTACATAGTTAACCAGCCACAAATTAAGAAGAGCCATCATATTTATCGAAGACAATTATTTACTGTCACAAGAATTTATTTTATTAAGATTGTGTTTTAACTTTTTCTGCAATATAAGAAACAGTTGAATAACATTTACACTTCCGGATAAAAAACTGCAACTTGATGTGGAACCGTAATGACTAAAGCACAATTTAGTCCTTTTTTGAAGCATGCAGAAATTTATACATCAAAGGAATTTAAATTGTACTATTTAACCGCCAATACGAAGAAAACAATGAAACCTACAAAACCCAATCCCCCCCCCCCATTTTTCTTTTTTTTTTTGTTAAAGAAAGTCTGGGTTTTTCTCAATCCTGCGTGGGGTAGAGGGACGCAGTGTCTTGCATCGCTAAATAACGAAACGCACTTGCCTTTGATGGTCGCGTGACATTTCAGCAGGATAACGCATGGCCCCTCGCGACATTATAACCACACGGAGGAACGTGCAGATCCGTGACTGCACACCACGATTCATCATCTCCAGAGCATGTCTGGGATGCGATTGGAAGACGTACACTTTATAGCAGCCTCCAGCAAAAATCTTTATGGAGTGGCACATTATTTATTTCAAGCACGGCAAGAAATTCCTCAAGGTGGCGCTCAGAGGTTGTAGGGTTCCATACAGTGAGTCTGGACACTTGGAGGCTGTCTGAACTATGCCACAACGAATAGAAGAGTGTGATCGTGTCCGTTGAGTCACACCTGATCGGTTCTGAATGGAATGGAAGTTTAATAACTTAACGCCCGTTATGCCATGTTAACATCTGCTTGGAGCTTGATAAATATCGGACACTTTCCATTTCCGCGTGCTCCGTCACCGCGCAGCTGCTCCGCCGACACAGAGCCTCAGAATTTATTACACGCAAACCCGCAGAGCGGACGGCTCTCATCAGCGCGCCCGCGCCCACCAGTGCGACTACGGGAGCGTTAACGAGCTGTTAGCCACATACTTGTTGCCGCGGTGTGGCGTGATGTTCCGCCGGTGAACGCGAGGCAATTAACATCCAGCCCTTTGCCCACCGGGCGGCGCCACTTACCGCGACAAATCGCTTGGCCACCAGCGCAGTGTGGCCGCACGCAACGGTGTTTATCCTTCAAGGCAGGAGAGAGAAAGCTTGCATCCAGCGGAAGACTAGTATCCACTGCTTTTACAAACGAATGGCAGCGTATTAATTTTGTAAGACTACCGCTACGCCACAGTATCTAATACTCCTAACTAGACAAACGAATACATGTACGACGAACTGATAACATCGGACAACAGGTTAATGAAAAGTACCAGAACGTCGGACGCTGTATTGCTGTTGTTGGATAACGTAGCAATGCGACCCATGCAATCCTCTGAGCAGCTGCAGAGATGGAGTACTTATACCAGTATTTACACTGAGTGAAGCAAAACAAAGGCCAGGAAAAATGAACCATTGTGGACCTACGGACATTAAATGGCGCCAAATCGGTAATTGGAAATTTGCGGGAAGGTCTTATGGGCCCAAACTGCTTAAGTCATCCGTCCCTAAGCTTGCGAACTACTTAATCTAACTTAAACTAACTTACGCTAAGGACAACACACATAAACCCATGCCCGAGGGAGGTTCAAATGGCTCTGAGCACTACGGGACTTGACATCTGAGGTCATCAGTCCCCTAGAACTTACAACTATATAAACCTAACTAACCTAAGGACATCACACACATCCATGCCCGAGGCAGGACTCGAACCTGCGACCGTACGAGTCGCCCGGCTCCGGAATGAAGCGCCTAGAACCGCTCGGTCACAACGGCCGGCCCCGAGGGAGGACTCGAAGCTCCAACGGGATGATCCGCGCGGATCGTAACAAGACGCCCCAGACCGCGCGGCTACCCCCCCCCCCCCCCCCCTCCGGCAATCGGTAATTGCTGATGTGGGTGCACGAGTGCCTTTATCGAGCCCGTTCCAACAATTACCCGTGACTCTAGAGAGCTCAGATACTGGTTGAAATATCTAGCGTTAATTAGTTAATCTGAACTGTCATATTTAGGCAAAGTTTAGATTCGAATACAAGGCTGATTAGGTTAGACTCACTGCATTAATCCTATTAAATAGCTTCCGAAAGTACAGCTGTCTTTCAGCTGAAGGCTATTTTGAACACTACAGTGCCATACTAAGCATGGTCCTATTTGAGTTAGTCTGTCGATACGTTTATTTCAAATTCGTATCGTCTTGCCCTGCGCTACAGTTTAACATGGATTCCGAAACACGATACAGCTTGTCATTTTTTTTCACCTTAAAAAATCATTAGTATAGATCAAAGAAGCGATAAGTGAAGAAAAACCTATCTGAGTCAGCGAATCGCACAAGTGTATGTAAGTAATGTCTCTGTACACTATTTTTGGCTTCTAGCGCTTGACACATTGCCTCACTGAAGACTGTTAACAATGGTCAGAGCAGCTGGAATAAGTTGAGTGGCTCGAAGTAAGGAAGATTGGGTTTAACATCCCGTCGACACTGAGGTCTTTAGAGACGGAGCACATACTCGGATGGTGTCAAGGATTGGGAAGGAAATCGGCCGTGGCCATTCAAAGAAACCACCCGAGCATTTGCTGGGGCGATTTAGGGAAGCCAGGGAAGACCTAAATCTGGATGGCCGACGCGGGTTTGAACCGTCGTCCTCCCGAATGTTGAGTGACTCGTAGACGGTGAGTGTTCATCACAGCGAGGGTATCGTCAGTAGTGCCCCAGGAAAATATGACAGGACCGCTAATCTGTAATATACGAATACTGGATTAGTGATGTGATGCCTGACGCAGTCACGTCGATTAGATACGAGGGCTATTCAGAAAAAAAACAGACGCTATGAAATAAAAAACTAACAATATGGAAAAATCAATTTTTTTATATGTATATTTCAAAGGCGCACTCTTAATCTATTTTCCCACATAATCGCCATTCAAAATGAGGCACTGATCATACTACGCCACAAAAAAAGGTTCAAATGGCTCTGAGTACTATGGGATTTAACTTCTGAGGTCATCAGTCCCCTAGAACTTAGAACTACTTAAACCTAACTAACCTAAGGACATCACACACATCCATGCCCGAGGCAAGATTCGAACCTGTGACCGTAGCGGTCGTGCGGTTCCAGACTGTAGCGCTTAGAACCGCTCGGCCACACCGGCTGGCGCTACGCCACACGTTTTTCACTTCCGTCTCTGTAGAACTCTGCCGCCAGCAACTGCAGTTTGGGAACCCACCTAGCACAAAATTTCTGGTAACCAAGCTTCTCTGCCGCACCAAATTCCGATAAATTTGGGAAAAATGTTATGAAAGTTCCGTAACCATTTAACGAAGATTTTCATGAATTTTGTCTTTGATTTTCATCACCAGTTCGTCATCCACAATGCTAGATCTACCACTGCGGTCCCCATCGTAATCATTGGTATGGCAACTTTTAAAATCAATCGATCATTGCCTCCCTTGGCTTTAATTCATTATTCCTTTTCTGGACACATCACAAAGTTCGCCATAAATTTCAATTGGTTTGCAGCTTTTTGCAAACAAAAACCTAGTCACACAACGCACCTCTCAAGTGGCGGGATTTTTTATTGCAGCGCACATTTTAAGACGTCACAGAAAGCAAAGTAGCGGAGAGACAGACCACACGCTATCACCGCTGGATGCGTACTGAATGAAGGCATGTAATGGCACGGAGATGGCGGCTGTAGCCCAGCCCACCGCCGTGATAGAGCAAAACGTCTGTTACTGACTGGATAACTCTCGTATCTAGGCGTAACAATGGAAAGCAATATGAAATGGATCGAGCACCTAGGATCAGCAGTGGGGAAAACGAACGGTGGACTTCGTTTTATTGGGAGAATTGTAGGAAAGTGTTGCTCATCTATAAAAAGGGACCACATATAGATCACTTGTGCTATCCATTCTCGAGTACTGTTCGAGTGTTTGGAATCCCCACCAGGTCGAATTAAAGGAAGACGTCATCGAAGCAGTTGCTTGTTCGATCAACACGCGAGTATTACGGAGATACTTCGTGCACTCAACTGGTAGTCCCTGGAGGGAAGATGATACTGTTTTCGCGAAACACTATTGAGGAAATTTACTCCAGTTACGAGTGGAACAGTAAAGGGAGTAACTAGTTGTGGTACAAGGTACCCGCTTCCATGCACCGTGTGGTGACTTGCGGTTTACGTATGTAGATGCAGATACAATGGACACGCATTTAGGAGGGTGGGCCGGCCGCTGTGGCCGAGTGGTTCTAGGTGCTTAAGTCTGGAACCGCGCGATCACTACGGCCGCAGGTTCGAACCCAGCCTCGAGCATGGATTTGTGTGATGTCCTTAGTTTAGTTAGGTTTAAGTAGTTCTAAGTTCTAGGGGACTGATGACCTCAGATGTTAAGTCTCATAGTGCTCAGAGCCATTTGAGCCTTTTTTTTGGGGGGGGGGGGGGGTTTCAAGCGATCCTCGACAATCCAGATATAGGATTTCTGTGGTTTCCTAAGATCCCTCAAAATTTTGGCAGGGTGGCTCCTTTGAAAATGACACAGCCAATTTCCTCCCTCGTACTTTTCCAATCCAAGCTTTTGTTCCATCAATAATGAACTCGTCGCCGATGGGGCGTTAAACCCTAATCTTTCTTCCGTCCTACCTTTAATTCAGTCTCCTTAAGAGCAGAAACAGGATGACGGCACGTTTCAAATTTACACCCTGGACAGAGGCGAGGTCCTAAGCGACGATCTCCCATTAACTAGGCAGAAACGCTACATCGAGACTGCGTAAGCTGGCCAACTTGTTCACGCGTAGTAAAGCGTTCCCAATCGCCTCGTCTTACGCCAATATCGCACTAGGTGATTTTCTCCGTTCGATAATATTCGCGGCTGAAACAGTCGAATGAGGGTGCCACACTTGAAAAGATTATAATCGCGACACCGTGGGGGATGAAGTCGCGTTAAAATAACTGCGAGAAAAATTGGTTATTTTGCACTGATACTGCAAAGAGCCTATGAAACACCTTGTAAGATGAGCTCTCATCCTAACCTTAAATTGCAGGTACATTAGCATTATACAGGGTATAACGAGTATAAGTGCTGATAATTTCATATGTGGTACCTTAATATGTACACACATCAGCGTCTTGGCTGTTTTTTTGTCTGCATCTAAACTGCGCCACTAACTGGACCACACCTGTCAGTATAAACTAACAGTTTGGCGTGCACGCATCCACACTTCAATAACTGACGTGCTGCAGAGGGGACAATAAGCATTAATGGTTTGCTCTTGCCACATGTACTTGGGAGATACCAAACGATCTGAAAACATACGACTTGTAATAGCTACAATTATTAGTCTGCAAACGACGTAAATACTGATGTAATGTTGTTCAATAAATCATACATAGACATCAGCTAAAATATCTCCACATATATCCAGTATTTATTTATTTAATCGTATGGCTAGGGCCACCCGTCGGGGTAGACCGTTCGTCGGGTGCCAGTCTTTCAATTTGACGCCACTTCGGCGACCTGCAGTCGATGAGGATGATAGGATGATGATGATGATGACAACACAACACCCAGTCCCTGGGCGGAGAAAATTCCCCGACCCAGCCGGGAATCGCTCGGGCCCAGAGGATTGACAATCCGTCACGCTGACCATTCAGCTACCGGGGGCAGACTTACATCCAGTGCCTACATAAAAAGTGGGTGCATACAGTTATTATGAATCGTCCAAGTTAAGTCAAGTACGTTTTGTTACACAAGAAACAGAGATTTCCGGAAAAAGTTATTTGATTATTACTGCATATATGTAACATCTTTCGACTCATCGTTGTATATTGTTAAAACTAAACAAAGAAAACTAAACAAAGAAACTAAATTATGGGATTGTGTTTGCCCAGATGAGAAACATGCAAAACAATGAGATACGTTTTTGTTGTTAAAGGGAGTAAATAATGCATTAATTTAAACTTAACGTAATGCACACACAAACTCTGTTGTAATAAACAAGTTTATGTTGCAAGATCATATGAATTTCTTAATCACTTCTAAAATTCTTCAAATGTCATCAGAATCAATTCTCCAACCTCAACTCTAGTAACTGATGCAAAATATGAGGGTGAAATCTCAGCAATTATGCTTTGCGAAGACGTCGAACGCGACGTAGCTGACGGGGCAGTATTTAAGGAGCAGGGAGTAGCAGTGTAGCTATATTATAGTCCTTCAGCTTTAAGATTTTATTAACTGTAAATTTTTTGTTTGAAGTCTAGTTTATAGTTCCTAGTTAATTCTTTTACGTAAGGGAAAAAATATGTCGAAAGCATCTCATCAGAATACTTCTGTGGAACAGTGAGAGTTGGACTACTATGGGCCAAATCATTATTAAGGCTCTTTCCACATTTTCTTAAATAGTTCCATAGCTCTGCCTTCAACATACCATCTTTATAAACTGGACATTTTATGTCACAATGTTTCCCTACCTCAGTTATTATCAGTTCACTGCCCAAATGATTCTTTGGGCCGACATACACTGCACAGTTTTCGGACATAACGACACAAATATAGTGCATCTAACCTCGTGGCTGCTGCGCGACTGGCGATAAAAACAGCCCACTGTGATAGGGATGTCAGTGAAAATAACCGCGGAAAAAAATAGACTGTCTCATTCCATAGCGACAACCGCAGGCGGAAACTTCATACAGTGACAATTTTAGCCCACTGTGACATCTTTCGTTTGGATCCATTAGTTCAGTTTCTGAAACAACAAAAATCGTTAACTTCATCTCAGAATATCGCCCAGCGAGGCAATATTAGCCTTAGTCAGTCCACGACGTTCGCAGAGGCAGAATCCTTGCCAGGTGAAACTTTCTCTTAGAGCTTGCACCAGATCCAGCCAGATGCGGGACGCGCCCTGCTAAGTGGTCATAAATCAGGTCCGCAACGTTCCTGTACCATTCCACCACACCGTGAAAGTCGACGTCCTGACTGTCTAGTTTATCCACACCACCTCTTTCTGATGAACGTTTCATTAATGCACAGTTGACTGTCCAGGGGGGACATCTCTCTAACACGTATTACAGCACCGCCTCTCCGTAGTGAACAGGTGCATAATTCCGAGGTCATTCGCGTTCCAAAGACACCAGTTTTCTTTCTGGGGGTTGGGAGCAGACACAAACATGCAGTTCAACTTAAAATACGCGGTCGCTTTTCGTTATGTACAACATACACACATGCTCATAAATTAAGGATAATGCTGATACATGATGAAACAACGCTCTAGTTGGCGTTTTGCGGGTTTAAATCACCTCGGGGTATGACCATGCGGTGCATTTGACCTGCGGTCGTCGCACGGTGGCGCTGGCAGCAGTCGACATACGCAGAGGTGTGTTGGTGCACATCAGAGTACGGTGCAGCGAGTATATGTGCAGGCGTTTTCAGACGTGCTTATAGTGACTGTGTGTTGAAAACGGCTCAAAGAACACACATTGATGACGTTATGAGGGGTAGAATACTAGGACGACTGGAGGCTGGTCAAACACAGCAGGTCGTAGAAGGGGCCCTCCGTGTGCCACAAGGTGTGATCTCAAGATTATGGCAACGATTCCAGCAGACAGGAAACGTGTCCAGGCGCTACAGTACGGGACGTCCACAGTGTACAACACCACAAGAAGACCGATGTCTCACCATCAGTGCCCGCAGACGGTCACGGATTACTGCAGGTAGCCTTGCTCGGGACCTTACCGCAGCCGCTGGAAGTTGTTTCCAGACACACAGTCTACAGACGACTGAACAGACATGGTTTATTCGCCCGGAGACCTGCAAGGTGCATTCCACTGACCCCAGGTCACAGGAGAGATCGTAAAGCCTGGTGTCCGGAAGACAATACATGGTCATTGGAACAGTGGTCCCAGTTTATGATCACGGACGAGTCCAGGTATAGTCTGAACAGTGATTCTCGCCGGGTTTTCACCTGGCGTGAACCAGGAACCAGATACTAACCCCTTAATGTCTTTGAAAGGGACCTGTATGGAGGTCGTGGTTTGATGGTGTGAGGTGGGTTTATGATTGGTGCACGTACACTCCTGCATGTCTTTGACAGAGGAACTGTAACAGGTCAGGTGTATCTAGACGTCATTTTGCAGCAGTATGTCCGCCTTTTCAGGGGTACAGTGGGTCCCACCTTCCTCCTGATGGATGATAACGCACGATCCCACCGACATGCCATCGTGGAGGAGTAACTTGAAACAGAAGATATCATGCAAATGGAGTGGCCTGCCTGTTCTCCAGACGTAAACCCCATCGAGCACGTCTGGGATGATCTCGGTCGACGTATCGCTGCACGTCTTCACACCCCTAGGACACTTCAGGAGCTCCGACAGGCACTGGTGCAAGAACGGGAGGCTACATCCCAACAGCTGCTCGACCACCTGATCCAGAGTATGGCAACCCGTTGTGCGGCCTGTGTATGTGTGCATGGTAATCATATCCCATATTGATGTCGGGGTACATGCACAGGAAACAGTGGCGTTTTATAGCACATGTGTTGCGGGACGGCTTTCTCAACTTATCACCAATACCATGGACTTACAGATCTGTGTCGTGTGTGTTCCCGATGTGCCTATGCTATTAGCGCCAGTTTTGTGTAGTGCCACGTTGTGTGGCACCACAGTCTGCAATTATCCTTAATTTATGAGCATGAGTGTAGATGGCAGCGCTGTACGGCACACTGGAACTCTTGTGGATGCGACAAAAGTGAGGCGTACCGAGGGCCGTGGCGCTGTGGTTTGCGCGCTGGACTCGCATTCGAGAGGACGACGGTTCAAATCCGGGTCTGGCCATCCAGATTTAGGTTTTCCGTGCTGTCCCTAAATCGCGTAAGTCAAATTCCAGGACGGTTCCTTCGGAAGGACACGGCCGTTTTCCATCACCATCCTTTCCTAGCCCGGGATTGTGCTCCGTCTCTAATGACCTCGATGTCGACGAGACGTTAGACACCAATCTCCTCCTCCAAGAGTGAGGCGTAATTTGGTGCTAGAAAAGACGAAGTTTTCACTACAAGAACAGCGAGTAATCATTCGTCTTCTCCATTGACGTAGTGTGACACCGACTGAAATTCATCGCCGGTTGAGTGACTCGTGTGGCGGTGACGTCATGATTTTGAAGAATATGCGTGCGAGGGTTCACAGGAGGACTAACAAAGTGTTACAACGAACTAAACGAGTGTAATGCGATCTGACGACATGATCACTAAGACAGTTGTTTTGGACGATCGCCGATTGAGGGGGAAAGGTATCGCCTCCGTTATTGGCATTTCCATGGCATCTGTGCAGAAATCCTATATGCTGACCTGAAAATGTGGAAAATGTGGTTGCCACGAATGCTGATGGATGATATCAAAGCTGAGGGCGGTGCAGTTTGCCAGCAAAGGTTGACACATGATGACGTCATGAACGGGAGTTTCTTTTCAACAATTTTGACAGGGGACGAGGCGTGGGTGCCGTTTTTCAATCCTGAAAAGAGGCGAGAGTCACCTCAGTGGAAGCACACAGACTCACCGCTATCTCAAGAATTTCTGGTAGCAATGGGCTAGGTGCCGAAGTAAACGATGGTGGTTATATTTGGTGACAGCGACGGCGTAATCATCCCTTACGTTCCAAAGTGGTGCCAGATGCGAGCTACTAAGATGTTCTGAAGAAAATGGCTCTCCCAGCGTTGCGAAAAAATGGCCAAAGGAGAAAGAATGTGTGCTCCTTCAAGAAGACAATGCACCAGTGCAACAGGAGAACGTGACGCAGGAGAATTTAGTTTCTTATTTTCCTTCCTTACCTGACCTGGCTCCTAGCAATTCTCGGCTTTTCCAAAGATGGAAGACACACTTCGTGTTTTACATCTTCCAGCTGTGCCGCTAATGAATCAGCGATTTTCTAGTCGTCGAAACAGATTCCTAAACGATCGTTCGGTGCCACGTAAAAAATGTGTACGGCTACCATGAGATTACGTTGAAACATAACAGAAATTTAAAAATTTAGCGTGACTTATGTGGAAAAGGAATTAGGAGACATTAGAACTTGATCACACATCGTACAATGCGAAAGACACTAACCTAGCTTTCGGAAGGAGTAGAAATAATCAGTATTGCCTTAAGTCTCCCCCAGTGAAATTCCCTGATTTCCAGACAAGTTTTAGCATTTTGCATGACAAATTTTGATGTCTCAAAGGTAAGTAAAGACATAAGGTGACAAAAAAAAAAAATGTAAGGCCTTCTGTATCGCTCCCCCGTCTAAGCAAAAATCTTAAGTACTAATATCAACATTTTTGTAATGAACTTTTTTTGATGGAAAAAGCAAGCGAAATGGTATATGTGTTTCATTAAGACAACTGTTGTTATTTTATTTCAATAAAATAAAACACATTTGGTGACAAAAATATGGATTTCCTTGGAGTCGCAAGACAGATTTAAAATACCACCACTGATTCCAGAAATAACCACAGAAAAATGTAGGAATCTTGAAAAAAGTGTATAACGTGGAGAAGTGTTGCGTAAACCGGTACTATAGGTGACCGACAGTAAAATGTTGGTTGTACTATGTTCGTTATTGTCAGTTATTACCCACTGTGTTATGTCCATTATTTTACAGATATTGTGATTTTTCTTTCAAGAAATATATGACTATATAGCGTACAAACCATCAGCGGCTGCCAAAATTTTCTTCGTCTTATCGTCCATACTTTCTAATATATAAACTATTTTCGAGGTGCCAGTATGTACTAGAAAAACAAAAGTCTATAAAATGCTGCACTGTACAATGTACTTGCAATGAGACAGTCGCAATTCCTGAAATTCATCGCCCGTGGCCTCTAGCCTGCCGAGGAGCATTGCAGACCCAGGTCCATGGAGTACCAGAGAAAATTTGCCACATTATGCCACACACAAATAGAACTGGATTGCGGGTAGATCGGTGAGACTACATTCGAAAGGCACGGCCCGCACATTAGTGGGGAACGATGGGCTTCACATCGACAGGCCAGACCAGATAGAGAGACCCGCAGAAATGGCCTGCGGTTTTGCCCGTCACGGAAGTCCACTAGTCTGGACAGTTATTCACGTGTCACAGGCATCATTTTGATGAAATGAGGCTACCGTGACCAATTCATACGACAGATAACTTGCGCAAATACTGTGAGTATCAGTACTAATCACGATCGTAACAACTCACTGTAAAGATGATCGCTGGGCCACGGACAGGCACAATGAAAGGACAACCACACTCTCATAACTATATCTTCGGCCATAGCCTTTGTCAGACAACGAGAGCACACACACATTCACACAATCACTCGGACACAACTCTTTCACACATGACCACCCTCTCCAGCCGCTACGTCAACAATCTCTGAGAATCAGATCCAAACAAACCACTCCTCACGCCTCCCTGCCTTTCACCGGCAGCTGCTAGGCTAGCTGCAAGAAGTGGTGGCAGCACTGACTGCAAGGGGAGAAGCTGTAAGAATGAGGGAGTACGGAAGCGGCGCCCAGCCAGCGAAGATGCATGATATCTCAGTAAATAAACCATTTCATCTTCTGAGGAAAAAAAAAAAAAAAAAAAAACGAAAATTTTCCAGGTGTTTTTCATATTTCCCTGACACATTTGAAATTCCCTGATATTCCCTCATTTCCAGAACTTGAGGCAACCCCGGTCATATACCCATTCTGTTAACCTAATGTCCTCACTGCTTCCATAAATCAGCTAAAATGGAGGTCAGAGTGGTTCCATAACTACGTCTGCGTCATATTCAGTCTCCGTATTTATGCAATCCAAGTTCTAGCTTCATCTCATTCACGCCGACGAGCCGTTAAACAATAATCATCTCTCCATTTCTTCCTTCGTATTGAATAAGGACGAGACTTGGCGGTCCTTGATTCGTCCAGGCATCGCTGCTCTGTTTCAAATGTTAGAACTCTCCTGATATGCTGCTGCAATCTTCGGTCAGGGCCTGACCTTCTCATTCTCGCTGTAGTGGTGTCAAGCTTGTCGACCGCACGATATCATTTATTCACAAAGCTTCTAGTATAGTACAGGATGTCTAAGTGCAAATGTTATCCCACTGGCGAAACTGTGTTTCGTATGCTGCATGAGAAATGTATCAAAAGTAGTCACAGATCCTCGGTGATCATACTGAGATGTTGTCGTTTCTCATTCAAATAACTTATAATGTGAATTCGTGGTGTCAGTCTCTCTTCCCGATGTAAATTAGCACTGACATTGCAATAATATTTATAGCATAAAAGTGCACTGCTGTCTGAAACCTAAGTGTCGAGTTTACTGTATTGGCGAGCATACGTAGCCGCGCGGTCTGGAGCGCCTTGTCACGATTCGCGCGGCTCCGCCCTTGCGAAGTTCTAGTCCTCCCTCGGGCATGGGTTTGTGTATTGGCCTTAGCGGAAGTTAGTTTAAGTTAGATTAAGTAGTGTGTAAGCATAACCTCAGCAGTTTGGTCCCAGAGAACTTACCACAAATTTCCAAATTTCCGAGCATGTGTAAACACAGCCCCAGTCAAACGGGCAGAGAATACTTTATTTTTAATCTAATATCTGGAAATTTTTTAGTTTATTTCTTGCGCCTGTTATCTTTAATTTTAAAACAAATTGCTTTTATCTTTGCTTAAATTACTAGCATCAACCGTTTATACACTCCTGGAAATGGAAAAAAGAACACATTGACACCGGTGTGTCAGACCCACCATACTTGCTCCGGACACTGCGAGAGGGCTGTACAAGCAATGATCACACGCACGGCACAGCGGACACACCAGGAACCGCGGTGTTGGCCGTCGAATGGCGCTAGCTGCGCAGCATTTGTGCACCGCCGCCGTCAGTGTCAGCCAGTTTGCCGTGGCATACGGAGCTCCATCGCAGTCTTTAACACTGGTAGCATGCCGCGACAGCGTGGACGTGAACCGTATGTGCAGTTGACGGACTTTGAGCGTGGGCGTATAGTGGGCATGCGGGAGGCCGGGTGGACGTATCGCCGAATTGCTCAACACGTGGGGCGTGAGGTCTCCACAGTACATCGATGTTGTCGGCGGAAGGTGCACGTGCCCGTCGACCTGGGACCGGACCGCAGCGACGCACGGATGCACGCCAAGACCGTAGGATCCTACGCAGTGCCGTAGGGGACCGCACCGCCACTTCCCAGCAAATTAGGGACACTGTTGCTCCTGGGGTATCGGCGAGGACCATTCGCAACCGTCTCCATGAAGCTGGGCTACGGTCCCGCACACCGTTAGGCCGTCTTCCGCTCACGCCCCAACATCGTGCAGCCCGCCTCCAGTGGTGTCGCGACAGGCGTGAATGGAGGGACGAATGGAGACGTGTCGTCTTCAGCGATGAGAGTCGCTTCTGCCTTGGTGCCAATGATGGTCGTATGCGTGTTTGGCGCCGTGCAGGTGAGCGCCACAATCAGGACTGCATACGACCGAGGCACACAGGGCCAACACCCGGCATCATGGAGTGGGGAGCGATCTCCTACACTGGCCGTACACCACTGGTGATCGTCGAGGGGACACTGAATAGTGCACGGTACATCCAAACCGTCATCGAACCCATCGTTCTACCATTCCTAGACCGGCAAGGGAACTTGCTGTTCCAACAGGACAATGCACGTCCGCATGTATCCCGTGCCACCCAACGTGCTCTAGAAGGTTTAAGTCAACTACCCTGGCCAGCAAGATCTCCGGATCTGTCCCCCATTGAGCATGTTTGGGACTGGATGAAGCGTCGTCTCACGCGGTCTGCACGTCCAGCACGAACGCTGGTCCAACTGAGGTGCCAGGTGGAAATGGCATGGCAAGCCGTTCCACAGGACTACATCCAGCATCTCTACGATCGTCTCCATGGGAGAATAGCAGCCTGCATTGCTGCGAGAGGTGGATATACACTGTACTAGTGCCGACATTGTGCATGCTCTGTTGCCTGTGTCTATGTGCCTGTGGTTCTGTCAGTGTGATCATGTGATGTATCTGACCCCAGGAATGTGTCAATAAAGTTTCCCCTTCCTGGGACAATGAATTCACGGTGTTCTTATTTCAATTTCCAGGAGTGTATTATGTTCTAGACAATGGCAAGTAATGGAGCTACATGTCCTGTTACAGCTCTATTTCATTACTACTTGCCAGCACTCTTGCTAACTCTAATTTTACTGACAACTACACTCACTAAAACAATTAACCTTATTCACTACTTCTCCCACATTACGCTTAAGTTCCACCACTGTGTTTGATTGTTGTGCACTATATGTAACTGAAATGAAATTAAATGTGTGGCTAGGGCCTCCCGTCGGGTGGACCAGTCGCCTGGTGCAAGTCTTTTGAGCTCACGCCACTTTAGCGACTTGTGCGTCGATGGGGATGAGATGATGATGATGAAGACAACACAACATCCCATTCCTGAGCAGAGAAAATGTCCGACTCAGCGGGGATTCGAACCCGGGCCCTTCTGCACAGCATTCGGCCGCGCTCACCAGTCTTTTTTTTTGGATCTCATGTTGTTCGTGATCGTTCGTTGCATTTGTTCGGGGCAGACGTCCCCTGACACCCGTTAGACTTTCTGAAATTTATTTAAATGTAGATGTCGCAGGGCACACCTTTCGCTTTTCATAGTGAACCCAAATTACACACACCTGATTTTTTTAGCGTAAACCACCCAAGCGGGAAGGTAGTATAAGGTGAAGAAGTAGAACTTGTAAAATAATAAACCACCTCTCTCCGGGGCTCTCTCGCTCTCTGTACCACAATCCACGACCAGTTTATAAAGTCTCAAAATTTTTAGCCAATCACCAGTGGTCCTGCAGAATGATTGGCATGTTATTCGCCTAGCAGTTTTCTCCCTGATCCTTTCCAAGGGTTATCACAATCCTCTGCTATATATCTCTCAACGTCGACACTGCGAATGTACAACTGATTACGACGGGGTTCGGTTTCAGTAAGCGATCTTCCCGTCTAATGACTTAATTACAGCAATGTGTCAGTTAGCATTAAGTATTAAATATGTGTCCAGTCAGTCTCACTTGACCCTTCAACTTCTTGAGAATGGCAAGTTAAACATCCCCATAAGCAGATGAATGATCAGTACTGTCGACAGAAAAGAAGAATACTTTGGAAGATAAAATATTTTTTGTGAATTAAAGTCCACTTACGGGAAGGATATCCGCCGTGCCCTTTCGAAGGAACTGTCCCGACATTTGCCAGCAGCAATTCAGAGAAATCACGGAAAACCTAAATCTGAATGGCCGGACACGAGTTTGAACCGTCGTCCTCCCGAATGCGAGTCCAGTGTCTTCCAACGACTGCGCCTTCTGAACCTGAGGGCTTTTATGCAGAGGGATTGAAGAAGCTACTATGGCATTGCGAAGTACTTAGAAGGGAACAGCAATTACTTGAATAAACGAAGTAGACTTGTAGCGAACTAAAACTGCCAATAACAACTCTTTTTAGTGAATATACTCAGAGCGTTTGAAAAGGCCCTGTATTCGAAGTTCACAACAGTATACTGTATATTTGAGTGCTTACACACAAAAACTATGTACTCAGTGGAGCTGCATGTGAACTATCATCCCTTACACGGAGGTCTGTTCGTGTCGGTGTCCTCCGTAACATCTTGCAAAGCATCTCAAGCATTAGGTTTCCCTAATCCTCCGCAGTACTTTCACGGAGTTCACCTTTAGCTTTGTGCCGGTGTTAGCAACATGGCACTCGATTATTACCCATGATGAGATGCCCGGCGCGGTAAGATTCGGACTTCGCTATGGCCATTTCAACAAGGTTCTAGATGACGCTGAACCACGTCCAACCCAGAGGCATCGAAAGTGTTCATCAAGTAACTCTCGCACCTGAAGAGCAAAGCGTGGTGGAGCTCCACCCTGCTGTAATCACGTATGCTCCATCATTCTCCTTCTATCGAGCTGGGCTATTGATCTCATTTGCAACTCTTCAAAATGGTTCAAATGGCTCTGAGCACTATGGGACTTAACAGCTATGGTCTTCAGTCCCCTAGAACTTAGAACTACTTAAACCTAACTAACCTAAGGAGATCACACAACACCCAGCCATCACGAGGCAGAGAAAATCCCTGACCCCGCCGGGAATCGAACCCACGAACCCGGGCGCGGGAAGCGAGAACGTTACCGCACGACCACGAGCTGCGGACTGCAACTCTTCCAAATAGCAATTTTCATTCACGTTCCCTTCAAAAGAATGTGGTTAGAAAAAGTATCATGATGACATCCCGGCCCATATCATGATGCGGGTTTTTTTTTTTTTTCAACTTTTGCACGTGATCCGAATATTTAATAGATCAGAAAACCACAGTCCTCCTGTTGAACTACTATATCTGACAGTCATCAGAAAGTGAAAAACGGTCTTGATCGAGGTTCAGCAGTTAGAAAATGTGGCAACAAAGCACTACATGCTGCAACTCGACGTATCCTGTCGTTGTCAGATAATTCATTCAGATACATCGGACTAAATCCTTTCATTTTCAAACATGAATTTTGGCATTTATTGTTGACAGCGGTCATTGTATTTCAAGAAAACTTTGTATATTCACTGTCCAGTCACATTAACGTGACCACAATCAAAAACCTGAATAACCACCTTTTGTAGCATCACATTTCCGCAGCCATCTATCATCCATGTCGTGTATGATCGACGGTTAGCGCCATTTTGCCATGCACGATGTATTATAACCACGTCGGCACGGGAACTGTTTACAAACTTAGTCGTTTTGGAAATGCTTCAGCCGCGCGGGGTAGCCGCGCGGTGTCTGTCTTGCCACGGTTCGCGCGGCTCCCTCCGCAGGAAGTTCGAGTCCTCCCTCGGGCATGTGTGTGTGTGTCCTTAGCGTAAGTTAGTTTAAGTTAGAGTAATTAGTGTGTGAGGCTAGGGGCCGATGACCTCAGCAGTTTGGTCCCATAGAACCTACCACAAATTTCCAATTGGAAATGCTTGCACTGTTGGCCAGAAAGCACAATGACAATTCCCTTTTGGACGTCAGATAAATCGCTCCGATTCCGCATTACAACAAAGACCGCTGATTTCGGCGTTCCCCGACACACTTTGCATACGTTCCATTGTTATTGCTGCCACTGTGAGGTTATTCGACGTTGACGTCGAACATAGGCGGTGGTCACATTAATGCGACTTGGCGTGTATTTAGATGACTTAGCGGTCGTTACTTTTGGAATACCCCTCGTACATTGCGGCTCTGGAGAGATGTCCTCTACTGGCGACAATGAGGCCAAGATATGAACACGCATTGGGAGAAAGGGAAGGGGAAGAGCAACAGGCCGGTGCGGCGCGGCTGGTGGATGTTCGAGTTGTTCTCGCGGGAAGCGAGTTGCCTCACCTCACAGAGACAAAACGTAAACAAAGCGACGGCCAGCAGGTCAACAAACCAGGGCGGTGGGCGGCCTTTCTTCCGCAGACCGGGCTCCCCGGCCGCCGACTGCATCCAGCATCCTGCGCCGTAGTCGCAACATGAAGCCGCTTAAAGCCCGTATTACACAAGTGACTATCTAGTCAAAATCGAATACTCCAAGTAAGCGCGCCTTTAGTGCCTGCATGTCAATCAGCAGCCAATTACGTCGCGAGTGTGTCAATGACGTCAGTGATCTAATGATATAAGTGTTCGTGTTTCCCTCGCGCTCTTCGAGATTGGAATAACAGAGAATTATTGTGAAGATGTTACGATGAACCCTCTGCCAGGCACTTAAGTGTGATTTGCGGAGAATCCACGTAGGTGTAGCTAGTGCAGAGTGTGGAGATTTAAATTTGTATGTATGCTGCCCACTTCACATGCGCACAAACAGGGAACTGTGACGACGTCTGCTAACAATGAAGGCTATCTATTCTGACCTAGCTCACTGCTGTTAAAGAAGTGGATTTTGTGCTTTCGTGTCTTGTTAATCTTTATTGTGTTGTTTGCCTTGGTTTCGTGACACACTGAAAACGTTGCACAAGGTCTTGGTATTTTTCCCACTATTGTTCTCCTACAAGAGAGACGAAATATCTGAGAGCTAAAAGGTATTTACGTTTTCCAGAGAAAAAGTCTATATTATGTTTAAGTAAGAAAGTAAACAGAAGAATGTATTTAAGGAAAATTCTTTCATCTCTGAAAAAGTTAGAAGTATCTTGCGAGAAACATATATTATTTGACACTTTAGCCCGAAACATTGTAACGTAACGTTAGATTCTCTGAATAACTTTGCCCATTGTTTGCAAAGAGGTTTAGGCCCATCTAAATTTTAAGGAACAATCCCTTCACAGGTTAAGTTTGTAAAGGTCGCAACGGATAACGCAATGAATTATTATGGGGCAGTCAGAGAAAACTACGTCCCGTTAACAAGACTTGTGCCCAGAACTAAGTATTTTAGTAGCATAATCATCAATGAAACAAATGTGACTATTTTCAGACGTATTGAAAAGGGATAAGTTAAACGAGCACGGAAATAGCTTCAAATGATGAAATATTTATTCTGGCTAAGATTTCGCATGATAACAGTAGTCTTTTGTATTTAATAGATAGACAAAACATTCTTGATACATTTATATAAACGAACCTATGGCCTCACGTTCTCCTTAATCTGGCGAGTCCTGTGGGGTGGAGAAATCTGGAGAGCACGTGGTCACTGCTCAGTTTCGAAACACAAACACTCACGTGCACTAAATCCACATGCCGAACAAAATGTTGATAGCGTTTTTGTAAGAAGTGTTGAATGTACCTCGTGAATAGCATCGAGCAGGATTTTGGGTGGCTGCATACCTTTGTGTGAAGCGCTTCGAATCAAATCAATTCATTCTCTGCCAAATGTACGCTCGATACAATTTTACTGATAATTTAAAAGTCCACCACAAATAAAATAATATGGCAGGCCGAAAATGTTAAGGCTTGGGCTACAATTTGAATCTAGGGACCGCGTGGTCGCGACTAATGGAAATCATCTAATTATGTCACTGATTAACTGAACCAAAATTGTAACCAGAACGTAAATGGTAATTCAAAATAACTAGGAGAAGCAACTGTTGAGATGAAAAATTATTAAAGCATTCAAATATCTTTTTGTCCTTCGTTCGACGCAGACGTTCTGAAGGAACGTCTGGACGCTTACCTGTCTTCCGAACAATTCCCTTTAACCGACGCGCAGAGCTCTACCCGAAGCGCCCGAGGTGGTGGGGGAGGCCCATGACCAACCTCTGCTACGAAAAACGTTTTTGCTTTACTCATCTTTGGCCAAGCCCTCCTGTTCCTGCTCTCTGCCTTCCACCGACACTGTTTAAGTTGGTAGAAGATTAGGAAACCCACCACTTCTCTGGCACGTCTGCTTCTTCATTTAATTTATTCACACTTTTACCACACACTTTCAGGAAGGGTGAAAAATGGGAATCAGGACATAGGACGTGCTCATAAGACTGAAAAGAAATGTGTCGAGCCATATTGTTTTTACAGGCATGCAGTTGTCGGAGCCGATATTAATTATTTGCATAAAGATTGATTTAATTTTACAATATTATATGTCATGTAGTATGGAGATTTGCTTTTGCACTCATTTTTAGTCATGTAACGACACCTATTGAGGTGTTACAACATGATACAAAGGATAAAGTAAAAAGGCGCAATTTTTTACTTTCTATGTTTTATTTGATGTGTTTGCAAGTATATATTTTCTCAAG
Organism: Schistocerca nitens; assembly: GCF_023898315.1. Lineage (NCBI taxonomy): Eukaryota > Metazoa > Arthropoda > Insecta > Orthoptera > Acrididae > Schistocerca > Schistocerca nitens. The sequence continues at coordinate 643,903,793 of NC_064619.1, read as the reverse complement.
CAAACAACGTATATGTTCTAAAATCTTTGGATCTTACCTATTATTTCATTCTCAGCAGAGTAGAGAATTTACCACACGAATTTACCGCACCGGTATGAATTTTGCTTCGGTTATTAATAAACTATTTTCATTGCTTGTTCCTACATTTTGTTATTATATTCAGACTTTTTCATAAAAAGCGTAGTCCCTCATAACCTCACTTTCACCGTTCAGGAGCTGAACTGTACAGCAGACAGCTCTCTGAACACACGCAGTTACGGCGCTGAGGTAACTTAAACGACCAACCGTGACAGACGAGACTCAGTACAGGAGTAAAACGCTAGGGGAGTTATGGTAGACTCACTTGTCTCGAGTTGTCAGTTGAGAACAGACACTCGATCGTGTACAAGGTGCTTAAGGAAAAGAGAACTGCTGGCTACTGACTGGACATATGCACGGATTGTACACCACTTATTTAATGAATTAAATTATTTTGGACGATATCTATTCAGAAATCGTATAATTACAGTCGATACAATCCGGAAACTTATAACACGTACCGTATGTTTACTATAGGGCGATTCATAAAAATTCATTCGATTGAGGAAGACCGTATCTTTTACATAATTGAAGAGAAGAAACTGAGACAATTTTAGCTTCTGCATCGAAACGAAAACATTACCCTGGCGCCAGTTGTAAGTTGTTGGTTGAAGTACTTGCCAGCACAGGTTTCCCTGAAATAACTCGCTTGCTCGTTCGTTCATTACTCTACGAACGTCGAGTCAAGATGGCGGTAACACAGCAACAGAAGGCGTTATGCGCTCTCCGTTGCATAGATTACTACTCAGACACAAGTGTGCCGCGTGATTTTCGTCACGTTTATGGCCTCAGCAATGGTTGTGCAGTAAGAGTGGTAATGATGTTGCCTTGCACAAGTGGCGTACAAGGTCGCCTGATTTCATGGTACGTGATTATTTTTGTGGTTGTCTGTGAAACACGCGTTCCGACAACGTTGGATGAACAGCAGACACCGTCATCATCATCATCATCATCATGTAAGACTGATTGTGCCTTTCAGCGTTCAGTCTGGAGCATAGCCCCCCTTATCAAATTCCTCCACGATCCCCTATTCAGTGCTAACATTGGTGCCTCTTCTGATGTTAAACCTATTACTTCGAAATCATTCTTAACCGAATCCAGGTACCTTCTCCTTGGTCTGCCCCGACTCCTCCTACCCTCTACTGCTGAACCCATGAGTCTCTTGGGTAACCTTGCTTCTCCCATGCGTGTAACATGACCCCACCATCTAAGCCTGTTCGCCCTGACTGCTACATCTATAGAGTTCATTCCCAGTTTTTCTTTGATTTCCTCATTGTGGACACCCTCCTGCCATTGTTCCCATCTACTAGTATCTGCAATCATCCTAGCTACTTTCATATCCGTAACCTCAACCTTATTCATAAGGTAACCTGAATCCACCCAGCTTTTGCTCCCATACAACAAAGTTGATCGAAAGATTGAACGGTGCACAGATAACTTAGTCTTGGTACTGACTTCCTTCTTGCAGAAGAGAGTAGATCGTAGCTGAGCGCTCACTGCATTAGCTTTGCTACACCTCGCTTCCAGTTCTTTCACTATGTTGTCATCCTGTGAGAATATGCATCCTAAGTACTTGAAGCCGTCCACCTGTTCTAACTTTGTTCCTCCTATTTGGCACTCAATCCGTTTATATTAATTTCCCACTGACATTACTTTCGTTTTGGAGATGCTAATCTTCATACCATAGTCCTTACATTTCTGATCTAGCTCTGAAATATTACTCTGCAAACTTTCAATCGAATCTGCCATCACAACTAAGTCATCCGCATATGCAAGACTGCTTATTTTGTTTTCACATATCTTAATCTCACCCAGCCAGTCTATTGTTTTCAACATATGACACCGTAGATATATAAAAACATACGCCTTGACGGCCATTACGATCATTTCCGTGCGGATGTGCTCTCTCTTCCCAACTCTTTCGCGAATCAGCGTTATCAGTGAGTATGGCGGAAAGAGGGGGCTACGTAAAAAATGTGAGACAAGTTGGGAATTTGGGTCGGACGGAAAGCGCGCTCGGATGACTGAAGCGGTTGTGTTTCACATTTTTGAGCCCTCGCGCAAAAGCCCCCCCCCCTCCCTCTCTTCCCCCCTTTCTCTCAGCGAAAAGTAGGACGGAAATATTTATTGTACCCTACTTTGGTCCAAATGAAAAGGTATTAGTCTGAATTCAGCTTCTTTCTTCTTGTAAACGAATTGAAGGGCTTGTCTGGAACCTAGATACCATAGGGAACCTTCCCTAGCTGTCCTGTACTCTCCGCTATACTCCAAGTCTTCCAAACCAAAATGTTTGCATCAGGGAAGGCTTCAAGGCCACCATAGTCTCCATGGTTTCCCCATACAACAGCCAAGGTCAACCATGTACTGCCTCCAAAGACAGCAGAAACATCACATGTGAACTGCATTCTCAGTAAACTACATAATTAATGGTTTTTGAACGGTACGTGAAACGAACTGTAACCGCCCACATGGAGTTGTCTGTCTTGTAACTAATCTTTTGGATACTGGAATATCTTTCTATCAAAAGCTGCGCACGTCTTATTATTGGATTAAAAATTTTCCCTTGTTTGAACATACGACCATGTGGAATTTATAATGCGCACTATTACGAGGTTTTCTCAAAGTACAAATTTCAGTTTAATAGTTCATCTGTGACGAAAAATGCACTTGCTTTATTTCACCACACTTTTTCTGATGTCTTTCGTAACACTTAAATCTATCAGGTAGGCCGATATGATGAAACTTTTTGCTGCTGTACGAAGCCCGGAACAACTGCGTCCACTGCTCAATCTCAAAACATTAATTTATTTATTGTTTATCAGAATTAAAATTTTCTTGCTATGGTGCATAGTTTCCGATCGCACAGATAGCAAGTATATTGTCTTGCACGTGTTTCGTCGACAATATGAGGATCATTATACGTCTATTCACGAATGCAACAGCATTCCTGGTTAAAATTTATTGATGCGATTCCCTCAGAAACATTAAAATGAAATTCCCGTGGCGCGACGTGAAAGCCCTACCGTTGTCGTTAAAACTTAGGAGTCAGGCTGAGTTGCCGGCCGTGGTGGCCAAGCGGTTCTAGGCGCTTCAGTCCGGAACCGCGCGACTGCTACGGTCGCAGGTTCGAATCCTGCCTCGGGCATGGATGTGTGTGATGTCCTTAGGTTAGTTAGGTTTAAGTAGTTCTAAGTTCTAGAGGACTGATGACCTCAGATGTTAAGTCCCATGGTGCTCAGAGCCATTTTTTTCAGGTTGAGTTAGCCGAGAATCAGGCCAGAAAATTGGTTAAATATCACGCTAAAACTTGTTTCAAATTTCAATGAATATTGACCTTGGCTTTTCAAGACGACAGTAGGCTTTCACAATGATGACGGAAGAGGTAGCAGAACGTGCAAGCAAAATGTTAAATGTGAGCGTGTGCAAATTACAACCATGAGGACAGATGTGGTACAAAGCATCGACTTTCTGCAGTATTATGAAGAACACAAGGAAATAAAAATATTGGAAATCTTCACAGCTTTTGTCACACAAAACTGGAGTTAAAGGATAGCATGGACCTTTGAGAAAAACTGTATCGTCAATGGAATTTCATTTTAAATGGTACCAGAATGAACTAGCTGTCATGTATGCAAACGAGACGTGATGGTTTCATAAAAAGCATATAACATTTAATTTTTAGGAAAAAGAAAAATTTCAACAACCAGTAATTTCTTCATACGACACATGCGGTTACACTCATTATACTGTGAATTAATGCTGTCGCAGTGACGGGATGTGAGAGGAGTGTTGTCAAAAGTGGCGGTCAGTGTTTATTCGTTGTGGTATGCAGGGCACTGCCGTACGGATGTGTAGCGTATGACAGCTCTCCACTTGTGAGATTACTGGAGTGTACGCAGCTACAGCCTCCAGTCCCCTCCCTCCATCTCGGGGGTAAACACGACGGTGCAGCCAGCGTCGACAGGTCTTCAGTTCGCTTTGGCGCGTAATAGTATAAAATACGGCGACATTTCGAGCACCACCCCGCAAACGGAGAGGTGTGCAGCAAAATAAACAGTCCGACAGCACCAACGGCGTTTGAATTTTCCCATCTGGGTTAACTCTGACACGCTGACGAAAACACGTTGAGGACGCGTGCTCTGGTACGCTTCCAGATGAAAAACGGCCAGCGGATCCACTTAGCAGATTCTAAACAAACTGTCCGGCTAAGTTTTTCGCCAAGAGCGCAGCGCCCCCGGGACCATGAAGGGGGCGCATAGTTAACCGTCCGTCTTTCCGCGCCAGAAAAAATAAAGAGTAATGATCGGCGCCTTCTCAGTTGACAAGGCCGCAAGGTGATTTTAGGAGTTCTGATAAGCTCCTCACTGTGTTAGGGAGAATTATAAACCGCCTGTCCCCAGGCAAAGCAAACACGAACAGCCACCATGCCGAACTGAAATCACCCCATTTATTCTGTGAAGGAGCCACAGCTACGGCTGATAATCTGCTGAAAATATGGATTCGCTACTAATTCGATTCTAATTTCTAGTATTTTCTTACAAGTTCAAAATCAGTAACGAAACAAGCAAAATGAACTAGGTAACGGAAGAAGTACTTTTCGCAGGTTAAAGCTTTCGCATCAGTTAGTTTCGGGCGGAGCGGGAAACTTACCAAACTGTGCCTCTCTTAATTTGCACTCTACTGTCAGAGTCCTTTGGGGTCATGCTCGCATTTCTTCTGGTTCTCCAGTTCTCACCCAGGAAAAATGAAGCAATACGGTAGTATTTCGATACAAAAGGGTGACGAATTTTACTCCCAGCCCTTGCTCTTTTCTTATTAGTGAATAATTGTGACCTTCTCCTGCTATACAGGCTGTTACAAACCCGCAATGTACACTTACAGAGCCTAATTGGACTTGTTTCTTCGGTGGACTGACATAAGGAACCTTTGGTCTGCAGTGGTTTATTACCAAACAGTTCATTAGGTTTGTATTTTAGTAACTATTATGGGTGTACTGCGTTGAGAATAATTACATACCACCGTAAATGCGTGTAATACGTATATACAGAGGTGTCCAAAAAATGTATCCACTGTTTAAAAGCCCATAACTGGCAAACTAATTGACGGAGTTGTCTCATCTTTGGTAGTGTAATAGTTTGTAGTTCCGGCAATTGCCACAAAAGCGTTGTATTACGTTGTTTTGTTTTGTCAGACGACAGTCGCCAGATAGTCAGTGTTGTGTTCTTAGTTGCACCAAGTTACTCGAGTAAACATGGTTGGCGCAAGTCAGTTTTGAAGTGTTATTTTAAGTACGAAAACATAAATGAGGTTAAACGGCAACGGCGAAATGAGTATCAACCAGAGCCACCGACACGTTTAACGATTCGTCGCATTCGAGACAAATTTGAAGCCGAAGGCTGTGTTAAAGATGTACACAAAAAACGATCTGGACGACCTGTAACAGTACCAAGTCCAGCTGACTCCCGTCGTGTGTTACAACAATTCACTCGCTCACCACAGAAGTCTTTGAGACAGTGTGCCCGTGAAACTGGAGTGAGCCGCTCAAGTGTTCGGCGAATTTTGAAGACAGCAAAATGGAAGTGCTACATCACACGATTGCTACACACAATGAACGAGGACGACCCAAATCGTAGAACGGAGTACTGCGAGTGGTATACTAACATGGTGCGCAACGATGAAGAGTTTGCAGAGATGACTGTGTGGTCTCATGAGGCACAGTTCAAACTCAGTGGTACAGTAAATCGCCACAATTGCATCTACTGGGCCGCCGAAAATCCGAACGTCCATGTAGCCGAAAATCCGAACGTCCATGTAGACAAAGCCGTGAATTTGCCAGGAGTAAATGTGTGGTGTGGGTTGTCTTACCGGGGCTTGATTGGGCCATTCTTCTTTGACGGCACAGCTCCCGGCGAGGTGTACCTTCAGAAGCTTCAGACACCCATTTTACCTGCCATCAGAGACTTGTATGGCGACGGAAGAGTTTACTTTCAACAAGATGGTGTCCCAGTCCACTACCAAAATCGTGTTAGGGCGTATCTCGGCGAAAATCTATCAGGAAGGTGGATAGGCCACAGAGGTGCTATGGAGTATACACCACGTTCCTCAGACATAACTCCTCTGTAATTTTACCTGTAGGCAACACTAAAGGACGCCCTTTATCGACAGAAGCCACGCGCATTGGATGAACTTCGTGAATCCATCGTACATTCATGTGCAAATATCCAACTGAACACGGTGCAGTTAGTAGTTCGTGCTGCAGTTCTGCAGCATCGTTTGTGTGTGGATGTTAATGATGACCGTTTCGAACACCTATAGTGATATCTTTAAGTTGGACTTTAAGCTACACTTTCACCAAAAATGAGACAACTCTGTCAATTAGTTTGCAAGTTATGGACTTTTAAACAGTGGATACAGTTTTTTGGACCCCTCTGTATGTCTAAATTGTGAAGAAAGAGCTCCCACTTACGCAATGTACTCGCTGTTGGGGACGGAATTAAATACTGTCTTGTCTTTTCACCTTCAGACTGTAGATCTGACAACAGTAGGACAGTACTGTTTACACCAAAATATATAGAGAACATACCAAAGTATGAGTAACGCAGCAAACCTGCTACTGTACGCTGCTAGACACAACAATACGGAACTGTTTGTCCACATGACTCATTGAAAACGTTATCACGACGGGTTGTACTGCAGTAACTACCTTACGCGGTCCAGCATCTCGAGATGTTGATGCACAGCTTTAGGTTGCCACTGTTCTCACACAAAACTGTCTACAGAAGTCTCATTTATCGTGCTCATCAGGAGACCTAGTTCATTGTCACCAAAACTGTACATCTATGTGGTTTCTTGCATCAGCGTCAACCAAGGTTTATTTTGAAATCACATGAGTCATAAAGTCTGAGTGGAAGTCTTCTAGAGCTTTGAGAGAACATTTTTATGGTACGTCGGTTTGTATGTAACGTCTCAGAAAAAAAAGAAAAAAAAATCACACTAGTAGGTCATGCATTTGCAGCAATAATTTACTGACTGATTTAGCACGTGTTTCTTCCTTCAGCACATGCTCTGCTAAATTTGCAAACGCTACTTGTAGTCTGCTCACTGCACTCCCTACATCTTTCGTGAACGACATGAATGGAACTAATGTTTACGTTGATTTCTCAAACCATTTGTTCAGCTTAAGTTGAACAGCTACAGTTACGATTGTCAATGGCTGTTGTTCTTCAAAATTGGACGTTCCGACATACATCGCGTTGCCAGTATCCTTCATTCTAAAGTAAAAAGATTTAACAGCGGGAGAGTACATATACGGAAGGTTGATGAGTTTTCTGTAGTTGCAGGAGCAACTCACATCTCTCAGTTTCGAAGCGATGTTCAAATATACGAAGTCTACATGCACTACCGATCTATATAGTATCGTTGTCGAAATCAAATGCGGAACTAGATCTGAGCACAACAGCCTGAACGTTGAATCCAGTAGGGTTCAAATGGCTCTAAGCACTATGGGACTTAAATGAGGCCATCAGTCCCCTAGACTTAGAACTACGTGAACCTAACTAATCTAAGGGCATTACACACATCATCCCCAAGGCAGGATTCCAACCTGAGACCGTAGCAGCAGCGCGGTTGCGGGCTGAAGCGCCTAGAACCGCTCGGTCAAATAAGCCGGCCCAGTAGGGTACGGATGTCGAATTCCGTGATATTTTTAAGGTAGTGCTGTGCAATGTTCATAAATGAAGAAAGGTCGCTGGAAGTTTTACAATATTTTTTTATTTGAATGAGTATTGTTAAGTTTTACAAATATAGTGCAAAAGAATAAAAATGAATTCTGTGACAATGGCCCCTAAATGCGTGACAAGACTCCTAAATCTGTGACAGTCGTGTCCTAATTGTATGAATTAAAGCAACACATATTTTACACATGAAAAAAGGGAAAAATTTGTACAAAAGTAAAAGACACAAAAACAAATATATTTACTATACCTAATACAGAATGAGAAACCAGATGTCCTTTTCTTCAAACAAAAACGTTAATGTACACATAGTGGACACACATATAGGTATTCGTAACGATTATCACATAGACTCTCACATTCGTTGTGGTACCACTGAAGACAGAAACAGTACGGTATCCACTCTGGTCCAATGGGATTCTGTATATCATACTCATAATCCAAATTACATACAAAGCAGTTAGTGTTGTCATAGTATTTGACATTTCTACCCCCCCCCCCCCCCCTACATTCGCTGTGGTTTTTCAGAAGACGGAACAGGTTCAGTATCAGCATTTCGTGTAATATGTGTCCACATTAACTTTACGATTTCAGTGGTGCTGCCAGAAGGTGCGAAATCGGCATTAGTTGAAAGATATCCATTTGTCTCCGACCGCTGCCAACGTTAGGCTGTCCCCAACACTGTTAAGGGACGCTTATGGTATTCCACATCCACCGATCATGCCGCTCTCCTTCTTGTAGTCCTCTGGGATCCATCGCGCCCCGGACATCTCGATGCTAGCCCCTTCTAGGTCGTTCACACCTTTTTTTTCGCTGGGATCCACTGCCACACAGTGTGGCCATCGGCTATAGATCATCCTTTCTAGATTTGCATTCCATTTTAGACGTTTCAATTACTGATTTATCGACAGCGATAGCCTCTTATGTCGGTATTTGGCACGCGGTACAGCTTGGAGATGCCGCATCTTCGCTTCCAAATGTCCATCACTAGTGCAAGCAACTAGTTTCTCTGACGCACTTTACTATACATGTTTTTTCACTAACTGAACTATATATCACTAATTTGGTCGTTTATGCTTTCCAGATGCTCTGACTTCAGTTGTCACAATCCCTACCTGACTGGCTCCAACCTCCAGATGTCCTCAGTATTGTTGCCAACTTTCAAATATTCGGAAATGTATTTTGTATACGGGCAACGGCCTTGCCGCAGTGGATCCACAGGTTCCCGTGAGATCACCGACGTTTGGCGCTGTTGGGCGTGGCCGGCACTTGGATGGGTGACCATCCAGCCGCCATGCGCTGTTGCCATTTTTCGGCGTGCATTCAGCCTCGTGATGCCAATTGAGGAGCTACTCGACCGAATAGTAGCGGCTTCGGTCAAGAATACCATCATAACGACCGGGAGAGCGGTGTGCTGACCCCATGCCCCTCCTATCCGATCCTCCTCTGAGGATGACACGGCGGTCGGATGGACCCGGTAGGCCACTCGTGGCCTGAAGACGGAGTGCTTATTTTTATGTTGTATACGAAAAAATGGTTCAAATGGCTCTGAGCACTATGGGACTTAACATCTATGGTCATCAGTCCCCTAGAACTTAGAACTACTTAAACCTAACTAACCTAAGGACATCACACAACACCCAGCCATCACGAGGCAGAGAAAATCCCTGACCCCGCCGGGAATCGAACCCGGGAACCCGGGCGTGGGAAGCGAGAACGCTACCGCACGACCACGAGATGCGGGCTATGTTGTATACGAGGGGCCTTCAATAAGTACGTAACACACTTTTCTCTCGGCCAGTTTCGGTTGAAAAGTGCGGAATTTGTTGTGGGACTTCGTGGAATATTCCCACATCAGCCCCTAAAGTTTCATAAAGTTCCGATGGATTGCAGGGCTATACGTAGCCTTTGAAGCGGCATCTGTAACGTAGGTCGTTTCAGGCAGAGAGCTGTCACTGAGTGTTTTTCGTAGAAAACCAGAGTATCGCAGATATTCATAAGCGTTTGCAGAATCTCTGCGAAGGCCTGGCAGTGAACAAAAGCACGGTGAATTGTTGGGCGAGGCGTCTTGTCATCATCGCACAAGGTCGCGCAAACCCGTCCGATTTCCCGCGGTCCAGCCGGCCGCACACAGCTGTGACTTCTGTAGTGTTGAAAGGTACTGACATTCTCATTCAAGTTGATTGACAGATCACAATCGCAGTAATATCACAAATTGAGTCCGGCTTGATGCAAAACACCGTGTTATTTGTCATATTACTGTTTTTCTATGCAAACACGGACTAAATGGAAGAGTTCCAAGATAACGTTATTGAGATCAAACACCTCGCTGCTGAACTGTACGTCTCTGTTGGTACTGGCGACACATTCATACCTATTTTGGGTTAGTCAAAGGTGCGTGGCCACTGGGTTCCTTACCACCTAACAGAAGACCAGAAGAAGCAACGGAGGATCATCAGTTTGGCCCAAGTAAGGACGCACTCCGCGGGAAGGAGTACGTGGATGATGGGGAGGTTATGATGCTGCAAGATGCTGGCTCCGACGTCGACCAGTGGAGTAGTACCATGCGGGGATCTACATCTACATCTACACCCATACTCCGCAAGCCACCTGACGGTGTGTGGCGGGGGGTACCTCGAGTGCCTCTATCGGTTCTCACTTCTATTCCAGTCTCGTATTGTCCGTGGAAAGAAGGATTGTCGGTATGCCTCTTGTGGGCTCTAATCTCTCTGATTTTATCCTCATGGTCTCTTCGCGATATATACGTAGGAGGGAGCAATATACTGCTTGACTCTTCGGTGAAGGTATGTTCTCGAAACTTCAACAAAAGCCCGTACCGAGAACTGAGCGTCTCTCCTGCAGAGTCCTCCACTAGAGTTTATCTATCATCTCCGTAAATTACTAAATGATCCTGTAACGAAGCGCACTGTTCTCCGTTGGATCTTCTCTATCTCTTCTATCAAACCTATCTGGTACGGATACCACACTGCTGAGCAGTATTCAAGCAGTGGGCGAACAAGCGTACTGTAACCTACTTCCTTTGTTTTCGGATTGCATTTCCATGGGATTCTTCCAATGAATCTCAGTCTGGCATCTGCTTTACCGACGATCAACTATATATGATTATTCCATTTTAAATCACTCCTAATGCGTACTCCCAGATAATTTATGGAATTAACTGCTTCCAGTTGTTGACCTGCTATATTGAAGCTAAAAGATATGGGATCTTTCTTTCTATGTATTCGCAGCACATTACACTTGTCTACATTGAGATTCAATTGCCATTCCCTGCACCATGCGTCAATTCGCTGCAGATCCTCCTGCATTTCAGTACAATTTTCCATTGTTACAACCTCTCGATATACCACAGCATTATCCGCAAAAAGCCTCAGTGAACTTCCGATGTCATCCACAAGGTCATTTATGTATATTATGAATAGCAACGGTCCTACGACACTCCCCTGCGGCACACCTGAAATCGCTCTTACTACGGAAGACTTCTCTCCATTGAGAATGACATGCTGCGTTCTGTTATCTAGGAACTCCTCAATCCAATCACACATTGGTCTGATAGTCCATAAGCTCTTACTTTGTTCATTAAACGACCGTGGGGAACTGTATCGAACGCCTTGCGAAAGTCAAGAAACACGGCATCTACCTGGGAACCCGTGTCTATGGCCCTCTGAGTCTCGTGGACGAATAGCGCGAGCTGGGTTTCACACGATCGTCTTTTTCGAAACTCATGCTGATTCCTACAGAGTAGATTTCTAGTCTCCAGAAAAGTCATTATACTCGAACATAATACGTGTTCCAAAATTCTACAACTGATCGACGTTAGAGATATAGGTCTATAGTTCTGCACATCTGTTCGACGTCCCTTCTTGAAAACGGGGATGACTTGTGCCCTTTTCCAATCCTTTGGAACGCTACGCTCTTCTAGAGACCTACGGTACACCGCTGCAAGAAGGGGGGCAAGTTCCTTCGCGTACTCTGTGTAAAATCGAACTGGTATCCCATCAGGTCCAGCGGCCTTTCCTCTTTTGAGCGATTTTAATTGTTTCTCTATCCCTCTGTCGTCTATTTCGATATCTACCATTTTGTCATCTGTGCGCCAATCTAGAGAAGGAACTACAGTGCAGTCTTCCTCTGTGAAACAGCTTTGGAAAAAGACATTTAGTATTTCGGCCTTTAGTCTGTCATCCTCTGTTTCAGCACCATTTTGGCCACAGAGTGTCTGAACATTTTGTTTTGATCCACCTACCGCTTTGACATAAGACCAAAATTTCTTAGGATTTTCTGCCAAGTCATTTCATAGAACTTTACTTTCGAATTCATTGAACGCCTCTCGCATAGCCCTCCTCACACTACATTTCGCTTCGCGTAATTTTTGTTTGTCTGCAAGGCTTTGGCTATGTTTATGTTTGCTGTGAAGTTCCCTTTGCTTCCGCAGCAGTTTTCTAACTCGGTTGTTGTACCACGGTCGCTCTTTCCCATCTCTTACGATCTTGCTTGGCACATACTCATGTAACGCATATTGTACGATGGTTTTGAACTTTGTCCACTGATCCTCAACACTATCTATACTTGAGACAAAACTTTTGTGGTGAGCCGTCAGGTACTCTGAAATCTGCTTATTGTCACTTTTGCTAAACAGAAAAATCATCCTACCTTTTTTAATATTTCTATTTACGGCTGAAATCATCGATTCAGTAACCGCTTTATGATCGTTGATTCCCTGTTCTGCGTTAACTGTTTCAAATAGTTCGGGTCTGTTTGTCACCAAAAGGTCTAATATGTTATCGCCACGAGTCGGTTCTCTGTTTAACTGCTCAAGGTAGTTTTCAGATAAAGCACTAAAAAAAGTTTCACTGGATTCTTTGTCCCTACCACCCGTTATGAACGTTTGAGCCTCCCAGTCTACATCCGGCAAATTAAAATCTCCACCCAGAACTATAACATGATGGGGCCGTCTCAGTAAGGTGGCGTAAGGCCGTCGCACTGAACGGAGATTATGTTTGAAAAACAGTGTTTAGTAGTCAGAGAGTGGGGAATAAAGTGGTGTACTGTAATCCTGAACAAAACAAACCTCCTTTCGGAAAAAAATGTGTTGCTCAAATGGTTCAAATGGCTCTGAGCACTATGGGACTTAACATCTGAGGTCATCAGTCTCCTAGAACTCAGAACTACCTAAACCTAACTAACCTAAGGACATCACACACATCCATGCCCGAGGCAGGATTCGAACCTGTGACCGTAGCAGTCGTGCGGTTCCGGACTGAAGCGCCTAGAACCTCTCGGCCATACGGCCGGCAAAATGTGTTGCATTACTTATTGCACGCTCCTCGTATTATCTGGCACATCAGACTCGATCTATTTGCTGTATGGGCCTCGCTTAAGTAGCAGTGGACACGAGAGGGTTTCCCAGTGACACCTGTGTACGCCGTGTCCGCGCCCAGCTGTGTGAACTCAGCCAGCGCGCGGGTGCATGCAGCCTTTAATTCCGAGCACGCGCCGCCCGTGATTCCTGGGCAAACAGCAATTCACTCGGACGGTCGCGCGCGCCGGTGAGAGTTTTGGCACTTAGCGCGCGATGTTTGGCCTGCCGCCGCTCAGAATACGCCCGCCCCGCCGGTAGGGCCCCAAAGTCGCAGCATCCCTACGAGGGTGGGGAGTGGCTCTCCAGTCCTCCTATGCCATCTACATCAGCACATACAGAGCGGAGAACAACAAGTTGATAATGAGGTCAGAGCAGCGTAGGGGACGTCGTAACAAACATTTTCCTGTTAACAAAAGGTCGGAAATGCACCAATCTACAGCTACAGCCAAAAAACGAAGTCATTTCTGGAGAGCACGTGTGCCGAACTAAGTCAGCTCAGCTAAGTAAGGTGCGAATCCATGTCTCCTCAATAATGTAGATGTATGTTCGGTAGTGTTCCGTCGAAGGTTTCGTATTGCTCGGTTTCTCACCAGCGAGGCTGAGCAGTGATTTAAACACTTTTCAGGCTTTCTGGGGCAGAGGGCTTAAATCTCGCCCCTCCCACCCTTCCCATTCAACGTTACGTTTCTGTTGATTTTCCTAAACCGCTCGACATGGAGGGCCAATGTGGAAACTGGTCGCCAGGCACCCGCTCCTTCAGGCTTTTTAACGTTTATAAATGTTCTACCTGCCCACCCTTCAGCAGACGACCACACATCTCATACCCGACTCATCAGGTGGGACTGAAGGATGACATCGAAAAAGTACAAAGAAGGGTAGCTCGTTTTGTATTATCGCGAAATGGGGGAGATAGTGTCACAGACATGATACGTGAATTGGAGCGGCAATCATTAAAACTAAGGCGATTTTCGTTGCGACGGGACCTTATCATGAAATTTCAATCAACAGTGTTCTCCTCCGATTAGCACCATCCTACATAGGGAGAAATTATCTTCTCGATAAGAGAAATCAGGGCTCGCACAGAAAAATTTAAGTGCTCGTTTTTTCCTCGTGCCGTTCGAGAGTGGAACGGTAGAGAGACAGCTTAAAAGTGGTTCACTGAACCCTCTGCCAAGCACTTTATTGTGAATAGCAGAGTAATCACGTAGATGTAGATGTAGACCACTCATGATGCGGAGTCGCAAGTGTTCGAGGTTCTATGGTACAGATAGAAAATAAACACTACCATTGATATAACCCTACAATAGAAAGTTGTAAGGGGTCAAGTCTTGTGACCGTAGGAGACACTCGAGTAGCTTCGGGGCACCGGTCGTAACACGGCCTATCCACCGACGTGACAACGCCTCGTTCATGAAATCTCGTACACAGATGTGGAATTGTGGAGAGGTGACATCTTGTTGAAAGATGAAATCCTTGCTATCTACACTGAAGAGCCAAAAAAACTGGTAAACCTGCCTAGTATCGTGTGAGGCCCCCACGTGCACGCAGGAATGCCGCAACACGATGTGGCATGGATTCGACTAATATCTGAAGTAGTGCTGGAGGGAACTGACGCCATGACTCCAGCAGGGCTGTCCATAAATCTGTAAGCGTACGAGGGGGTGTACATCTCTTCTGAACAGCACGTTACGAGGCACCCCACATATGCTCAATAATGCTCCTGTCTGGGGTGTTTTGTGGCCAGCGGAAGCGTTTAAACTCAGAGGAGTGTTCCTGGAGCCATTCTGTAGCAATTCTGGACGTGTGGAGCGTCGCACTGTCCTGCTGGAATTGCCCACGTCCGTCGGGATGCACAATGGACATGAATGGAGACAGGTGATCTGACAGGATGCTTACTTACGAGTCACCTGTCAGAGTCGTAACTAGACGTATCAGGAGTCCCATATCACTCCAACTTCTCACGGCCCACAGCACTACAAAGCCTCCAGCAGCTTGAACAGTCCCCTGCTGACATGCAGGGTCCATGGATTCATGAGTTTTGTCTACATATCCGTACACGTCCATCCGCTCGAAACAATTTGAAACGAGACTCGTCCGATCAGGCAACATGTTTCCAGTCATCAACAGTTCAATGTCCGTGTTAACGGGCCCTCGCGAGGCGGACAGCTTTGTGTCGTGCAGTCACCAAGGGTACACGAGTGAGTCTTCAGCTCCATATCGATGTTGTTTCGTTGAATGGTTCGCACGCTGACCTTGTTCATGGTCCTGCACTGAAAACTGCAGCAATCTGCGGAAGGTTTGCACTTCTGTCACGTAGGACTTTTCTCTTCAGTCGTCGTTGGTCCCGTTCTTGCAGGATCTTTTTCCGGCCGCAGCGATGTCGGAGATTTGATGTTTCACTGGATTCCTGATATTCACGGTACACTCGTGAAAATGGTCGTATGGAAAAATCCCCACTTCATCGTTACCTCGGAGATGCTGTGTCCCACCGCTCGTGCGCCGACCATAACACCACGTTCGAACTCACTTAAATCTTGATAACCTGCCATTAGCAGCAATAACCGATCTAAAAACTGCGTCAGACACTTGTTGCCTTATATAGGCGTTGCCGACCGCAACGCCGCATTCTGCCTGTTACGTATCTCTGCATTTGAATACGCATGCCTATACCAGATTCTTTGGCGCTTTAGTGTATTTCAGGTTGTGGCGTTAACCACAACTGCAGCATATCGAGATAGGAGGTTTCTCAATGAAGAAGAAAGGTCCATAGAAGATTTTGTTGGACGCTGCATAGAACACATTAAATATCGCGAAATTTATGATGTGTTCGATAGTTGCATACGAATCTTCAATCCCCCACATGCATGTGATGTGGCGGTGGGTCTTTCGCAAAACATGAAAAGGGGGTTTGTCACCGAAGATTAATTTATTTGTGAAGACATCGTTTTCAAGATAGTTCTGTCACGTAGAACGTGGTTTCCATGAGTTGCAATTTCTACGTTTCAATGAAAATTACTTACGAAAGATTTTCCACACTGCTGGCTGAGGGATGTTGAATTGTGTTCTATCTCTAAGGGACTTGGAACATCACGTTTCTCACACCGTCCACTGCCTGTCCTGACACGGCCGATCGGCTCGAACGTTTTGCATTCTGGTACCACTTCATTCTGCTGCCGTAAAGTGGTGGCGACTTGTGGAACTTTTGACGGAAAGCTTTCCATACTCACTCCCGACTGGCAAAGGGCAAATTCTAGGAAACAAAACGCTTTCTCTTCCTGTTTCGTCGCCATTTTCACCAACTACGGTAGGTGGCGCATCTGTCAGTCTTTTTTCAAACTAAATTCCTGGCATCACGTTTAAACGATGTTTGACAATTTGTCTTTAACGTACTATATCAGTTGTTACGTTATGTTCAGCCCTTTACCTATATAGATTTTTTAAAACGTTTCATGGACTTCATTATCAGCCTGTATTTTGGCATACAGTAGGAGCAGCATAGAATAACGTACCCACAACTGTCATCCAAGATCAGTCCGAGTCCATACCCAGCCGGGTTACAGCCACAGTTGCAACCAAAGGGGACATGTCCGTGTACTACATTTCACAGTCTCGAATCGCCTACATACTTAAAGATGAATTTTTCCTACCATACTAAATGCACACAATAAGTGAAATTTCGTTATCTGACAAGCTACTGTTTTAATGGCCAGCAGAGCAGAGCTGACTGTAGAGCAGAAGACTGAACTACGTTTCAAACAACGTTGTTGTTTGCCGGCCGCGGTGGTCTCGCGGTTCTAGGCGCGCAGTCCGGAGCTGTGCGACTGCTACGGTCGCAGGTTCGAATCCTACCTCGGGCATGGGTGTGTGTGATGTCCTTAAGTTTAAGTAGTTCTAGGGGACTGATAACCACAGCAGTTGAGTCCCATAGTGCTCAGAGCCATTTGAACCAGTTTGAAAGTTGTTGTTTTCGTGCAGTTGATCAGTTTATGGTGCAACTAGAATGAATTTTATTTACTGAATACACACCAAGTACTGTTTATCAACTGCAGTACTACATAAACTTTTCTCGATTTCAATGTTTGTAATATGACTGAGTGAATTATTGACTTTGTACATACAACTGGAAACAGTAAGTGCACATACACCGTCGGGAAAAAAATGCCTCCAATGATTGTGTTCGCTGGCACCACGGTATACTATATGGATACTGACGGGCTGTAGTGTTATTCATTTGTCACGGACATCGGCAATGAGATGGCGCTTCAGCCTGTCTGTACCCCCTCTGTTTTGACTTTTCATGCAGTAACTGTGCTGAGTTTAGAGGTGAACAGTGTTTGCAATATTCATTCTAGGGTGCAACGATGCTCCACCAACGAATGCGTACTACTGCTGAATAGCTTCAACCACTTGAACAGGGCCACACAGTGGGCTTGCGGGAATCTAGATGTTGCACGTGTTGGTTGGTCACAATGTATAGGTGGTGTGTCGCTGCTTTCAACAGTGATCTGTGGAATATTCCCACACCTGTAGAACAGGTTCTGGACGTCCGCGTAGTACAGAGGCACGCCAAGATCGAAGCTTTGTGCGAAAACGGTGCCCGACATGACATCAACGAGGGACGAAATCCGGGCAGATGTTGCACCTTGTAATGGTTCTTTATTTGCGAAACCAGTGCCACCCGCCAACCCTATTTTTCGATACCGTAGATTAACGAATATTTTTCTACGTAATGTCTCATATTTTTCACTCTATTCAAAATTGGTTTCATTTTTATATGTATGTGCGTCGATATTTTGAGATATTGAAATCGATATAATATCTAGTGTGAATATCTTTGTACTTATTGTTATCTTTGATACTGGCCATAGAGTAAATATCTCTGGAGTGAGCATTGCGTTCTGCGCATGTTGTCAACATTAAACCAGGGTTGTCACGTGTTTTCGGGACCTCGCTGTGCGTGTGCGCTTTCTGCAGCGTTTGAAGTTTATAATATCAAGAGTTTTTGTGTTTCACCGTTTGTTGATAGTGTAATAGTGATGGTGAATTACTGTTGCTGCTACGGATGCATAGAACAATATGTGAAACGAGGGATAGTAACTTTTCATGGGTACATACCATGTAGCTCTAATTATAGTTATCATATTATTAAGAGACACTGTATATTTTTAAAACGTTCCAGACGCGTTATAATTAAGGCTTGATTCTGTAGACCTATTTTTCTACGAGTTTATGACTATATAATAGATATTACGGCTCGTACAAAAGCTTACAAACAATCGCTTCCTCTCGTAAATTTGCTAGTGGAACAGGAAAGGGAATGGTTAGTTGTTTCAGCAAATACTATCCTCCAAACATTTATCAGTGACTTGTCGATTGTGTATATAGATCACGCAGTCTACTATTTATTTAATAAACTGGGAGCAAGTACGTAAAATGCGTTAAATAAATACTTCAAAGTGTCACCAGTCAGAAAAATTGTGCTTTAGGTCGCAAAAACTAGAAAATAAATACGCAGATGGTTCAAATGGCTCTGAGCACTATGGGACTCAACTGCTTGAGGTCATTAGTCCCCTAGAACTTAGAACTACTTAAACCTAACTAACCTAAGGACATCACAAACATCCATGCCCGAGGCAGGATTCGAACCTGCGACCGTAGCGGTCTCGCGGTTCTAGACTGCAGCGCCTTTAACCGCACGGCCACTTCGGCCGGCAAATACGCAGAAATAGCAGAAAAAAGGACGAATTAGCAGGGATATAATCGCTAATGTGTGGCAAATTCGGTGTTTTTCGGACACTTGCAAAAGTGTACTAGCGTACTGTCAAGTCGTTTTGCAAGACTATCACTGCAAAACTGTACGTCAGGCTCTGTAATACTAAAAAGTGGGGTATCATACCGAAAACTACCAAAAATCGAATGCATCTGAATTGTGACACCTATCGCAAAGAAGCAGGATGTAATATCACTTGCCCTTAAAAGTTACGTACCTGGTTTATTCCCGGTATCAAATGGATACTGTTAAAATGTATGCGCAACATATGTAATTAATCCACGACACGTTCGAAAAGAATCCGTCTGTACTGGGGATGTAGTGACATTCTAAATATACAGGGCGCTATACGGCAAACACACGAAGTCCCGAGATCACGTGACCAGGCCGGCAATGTATGTTGACAACACAAAACCTGTTCTGCGCATGTGAATGCTCACTCCAGAGATATTTACTCTATGATACTGGCTTGTGACTTTTGGCGCGGAAGCGTACAGAGTAGTCAAGTTTTTGTGTTGAATATGGACGTTCTTGACTTTGTGTTGGAAATGAAAAGGTGAGTCTGAGTTGTGGACAATGAAAAATGTTGTCAGTTTTATTAAGAGCAGTAACGGCTGCAAAATTGTACGATGAAGTAATGTTTTGAACATGCGTAAGTATAAAAAGTTTAATAATTGTGAATTTTTGTGAAAAGTTAGTGTCAAGAATTATTTTCAAGTGACGATTGTTTAAAAAAGTATGAAGCACATTGCAATGAAAAACATAAATCATCAAACTTAATCCTGAAAGATTCTCTTCGTAAGTTCTTCAAGTCGGCGTAGTTAACATCCGAGTGCCTTTCGCAGCCAGAGCGATAGTCATGCTACCCAGACAACATTTTTAATTACGAGCCAAAGCCAGAGTGAAAAAAAAATGGTTCAAATGGCTCTGAGCACTATGGGACTTAACATCTGAGGTCATCAGTCCCCTAGAACTTAGAACTACTTAAACCTAACTAACCTATGGACATCACACACATCCATGCCCGAGGCTGGATTCGAACCTGCGACCGTAGCAGTCGCGCGGTTCCGGACTGAGCGCCTAGAACCGCTAGACCACCGCGGCCGGCAGCCAGAGTGAGATCGTCGTTGGATTGCAAATACAAGATAAGTGATATTATTGTTGATTTTCTTCAGTGACTGTAGTCAATTGATATAGCAATACCTGCCACATTATAGATCTTTTAGTTCCGCAATAAAAAGATCATACTTTGAGTGCGCGACACGATAATTTTAGAACTAATTAATTGTTAATGGAGGTATTGTTATAACCTGCTGTGGCCTCAGGAACCAATGGGAACGATTAAGATCACGCGTGCCTACGGCCAGGCTATCACTGACGCCACGAAACTGCCAAGTACGGCTATTCTGATGTCGTGAACGAGATGACTGGACAGGAAAATGGCAGCCTATTGTCTTCAGTGATGAGAGTCGGTTCTGTCTATCTGAATTGCGGACGTACACGTGTATAGCGCTAATCTGCTGAGCTACCTGTTCCGAAGTGCATTATCTCGCGACACACAGATGCCATCCCAGGCTCCATTGTGTGAGGAGCCATCAGGTACAACTCGTGGTCGCATATTTTGGTGTTTCTGCAGACTTAAGTAACTAATATCCCATACATTTCACAGGCTGTTTATCAGCGTGCTAATGCCATTTCTTCCGCAGGAAGGTGATGTGCATCTTCAGCAGGACAACGCACTTCCACATACGGATGATGCGACGAAACTGCTTTTCGTGGCGTACAAACAACTGCCCTGGCCAAAATGATCACCAGATCTCTCGCCTTTTGAACGAGTATAGAATATGATAAAGCGAGAACTCACTCGTTCGCCATGGCCTGCAAGAATGATTGCCGAATTCCAACAAAAGGCGTAACATGCTTGGGATAATTTGTGCAGGATGCCATTTGGCACCTTTATGATTTTTGCATGGGAAAGTACACGCCTGCGTTGCACCAGAGAGGGTAGACTTTTTACTGATGCAACAGTTTGGACACTCTTGGTCTGCATTTATCATCATGCACTTCTACAAT
The DNA here is from genome assembly GCF_023898315.1 of Schistocerca nitens. Lineage (NCBI taxonomy): Eukaryota > Metazoa > Arthropoda > Insecta > Orthoptera > Acrididae > Schistocerca > Schistocerca nitens. The sequence goes on along the minus strand of NC_064619.1, from coordinate 643,882,762 downwards.
GATGAACTACCTGTACCTTCACTTGTCAATAAAATGACCTCGTCCTTGTAGGGTGTTGCATTTTTTTCCGGCAGTATAAGTCGTTACATTATATTAAGTTTTAAGAAGTCAGAAACTAAAAATTACATTATTTTCTAACATTTGTCTTCTTTCCACCCACTTTATCATGGTGGCAATGGTTGTGAATAACATAATTTCTATTACAAAGGAAATAGAAAAAATGAGGCAAATTTAATCTATAATAAATGACGTAGAAGAAATTGGGCAAAGTGAATCGTTAAGATTCAAGGCAGCCATAGTACTTAACCCAGAGGTTACTGTCGTGTAAGAGGTTATGCAGAAATTTACTGATTTACGTACGATTGATTACGATTAATTTTAATATGATAAACGTTGTGAAGTGGCTGAATTTTAATTTAACGGAAGATTTAATAACCTTTTAAATTTTGATCGCATATTACTGAGTCATCTATTTGGAGCAAATAGCAGAGAATGTGACAGTTACAATACTTGGTAACTGGGCTAAATTACGATAATTTTCTCCTCAGTATCTCATGCATTGATGACGTAATGAAAATTATCATAAAAGGCGTCGAATGTGAAAACGGGCGCGTAATTCCCGTTTAAAATTTAGGAGCCACGCCCTTTACGCGGACAGGCGTGCGCGCAGGGAGGTATCTGCCCTACCTGTCACCAATACACTTGTTTCCAGAAAAGCTGGCTGGGTTGGTATTTTCTACCATAGAGGCAAGAAATGCTGGCGAGATCAGAAGTATCTCCCGCTGCAGTAAAACTGGGAAGAAGGGAACAGTGTGTCAAAGTAATCTGCCTATAATTTGCGAATGGTTTTGCTGCACTATTTGAAAATCTAGCAGACGCAAGAGCACAAGTCCATCTGTTGGAAAAGATAACTAATATGAAAATTCCTGGCAGATTAAAACTGTGTGGCGGACCGAGACTCGAACTCGGGACCTTTGCCTTTCGCGGGCAAGTGCTCTACCAACTGAGCTACCCAAGCACGACTCACACCCCGTCGTCACAGTTTTACTTCTGCCAGTACCTCGTCTCCTACGTTCCAAACTTAACAGAAGCTCCCCTGCGAACCCCTTTCAGGAGTGCTAGTTCTGCAGGGGTTCGCAGGAGAGCTTCTGTTAAGTTTGGAAGGTAGGAGACGAGGTACTGGCAGAAGTAAAACTGTGAGGACGGGGCGTGAGTCGTCCTTGGGTAGCTCAGCTGACAGAGCACTTGCCCGCGAATGACAAAGGTCCCGAGTTCGAGTCTCGGTCCGTCACACAGTTTTAATCTGCCAGGAGGTTTCATATCAGCGCACACTCCGCTGCAGAGAGAAAATCTCATTCTGGAAGATAACTAATAGTATAGATTTCAGAATCTAAATATTTTACTAACATAAAAATCCTCCAACATGTTTAGTAACAGTAACTAGAAAAATCTGCATGGAAAGAGCATGTACAACAGCTAGCAATACTTACTATAAAAAAGCATGTAACGAGCTACAAAAACAACACCTTACAAAACGGAAATGAAAACAGATTGCCTCTATAGAAACAAATTCCTATTATAGCATAGAATAATTAGACAAACTAGAAGCATTAGAGGGAGCAATTAACAGTAGCAATTTAGGTCGAATAAGAAACCGTTGTTCGGCGTCCACGTTGAACTTTCTATGGCTGGCTGAGTTATTATTTTTTTCAAAAGTCAGAGGAGGGCAAAGATATGTCACCTCCAACAGTTTGATACCAGCGTTTTAGGAAGCACACAAAGAAGCCTGTAATTGAATAAGTAATGGTGTAATCTATCAAAACACATTAAAATTACAGAATCAGTACGGAAAGAAAGAATGCTAATCTTTGAAATTTCATCAGAATGAATGGCAACAGGTCGAGAAAACAAATCTAAAAATTTCTTCGGGAAAAGAAACTAATAACAAGCAGATTCGAGGAGAAATACATAATTGAAACGAAAAAAAAAACATCACTAAGATATGTTTTTCGAAGGATAGTTGTAAAATTCTAAGGCTGTTGTGGCAGAAGTGGCAGGAATGAAGTGATCTGAAAAATAAAAGTGAGGCAAGGTGAACAGTCACAAGAATATTGCAGGAAAAAAAAAACAGTTAAGAAGGAAGTGAAATTGGCACCTATAAGGGAGAAAAAACAAAGCGAAAAAAAACATTGTTTCACAAAGAGCCGTTCTGCAGACTGTCAAGAGACTGTAAGCCTGCTACCATACAGCAAAATTTATCTTGAGCTCGGAGCGATTTGCATAATTATCGTGCATAAACGTGGTAATTATAATTATATAAGGCGGATAATGAGGGATAATACGACAGAATGGCTTCGAAGTCGGTCTAAACTACGGGACTGGCAAGAGCGGTTATGCAGTGGCCTCCCTGCAAGACTCTTACGCCTTTGCTTAACTCAAAAATCACTGAGGGCGGCTACTTCGGCACACAACGAGAGAGGTGCGCTACTGCACATTATTATTTGGTGAAATAGTAGGCACGTAAATGTGACTGAAGTTTATGATTAACGTCGTCTATGACTGCGATAGTAATGGGCACACGGTGGCGATATAGTACTGATTTCACTGTCGGTAGACCTCTGTTGCCGTGTTTGCAAAAATCAGTGTGGGTTACTTATAAAATCATTGCACTGACTGCAGTTAAATGTAACACTTTCTAATACACAATGCCACTTTGGCTTACACGACTAGTCGAACGCCAAGGAGGAGTACAAATTTTGTCACGTGAATACAACACATTAAGCACTAGGGAGAAGGTCAAAAGTTCTTTATGGAAGCAAACCTTCGGTTCCAATAAAGGGCTGCTAAATCCAGAATGATGGAATGCAGCCCGTCTCCCACTATTCAGTCTGCTCGCGCAAGGTTATTCAGACATACGACATGGCCAGTCGCTGTTTGCAAGTGAGTCATTACCGATGCCCCACAGTATGCATCAGGAACTAATAAACGTAAATAGAGAGATGAAGAAAAACAACAAAATGTATTTATGTCTGGATATTAGGTCCACTTTGTCAGAAACAAATTCTGAAACACTTGAATAGTGACCGGCCGAAGTGGCCGAGCGCTTGTAGGCGCTACAGTCTGGAACCGCGCGACCGCTACGGTCGCAGATTCGAATCCTGCCTCGGGCATGGATGTGTGTCATGTCCTTAGGTTAGTTAGGTTTAAGTAGTTCTAAGTTCTAGGGGACTGATGACCTCAGATGTTAAGTCCCATTGTGCTCAGAGCCATTTGCACCGTTGCCGCGATATGAGCAACATTGTTGGAAAAACAATTTAAAAAACTATAGCAGATCAGTCGTCGCCAGACTCTACAAAAACCTACATCGGTTGCCAAGCTATAACGTCTAATGTCGAAATTTTAATGGAATAAAAATTGAAAACCAGAATGAAAAATGCAAACAAACATCATAGGACAATAAAGTGGGCAGACTCTGAGATGTAAAAGAAAGGAACTAGATTTTTGGCTTGTCTGGCAGCTTCAAAGACGTTTTAATCAAAACATTTTGACATATTCGCGCTTTTTACGAGTTCATCCCAGAGCAATGAGCTCTATTAGTTTCATTTTAGCTTTTTTTTAAAATGGGTTCGTCGTCTACGTATAATAGGAAGTATCCCAGAGTGAGAATGCATCCATAATATGCTTTAACGACATGCTGTGTCGTTTTACATGACATGACCTCATGTATCTTGTTACTTTACTTGACACGGTGTATTATGTTACATGACATGGGTACCAACAATAACAAGTAAAAAAGCGCGAGTATATCAACATGTGTTGATTTAAATGTCTTTGAAGCTGCCAGATAAGTCGAAAAGCTAATTCCATCCTTTTACATACCTAACTCTGCCAAGGAGATATAAGACCTTTTTGTGCTATGATAGGAGCATGTTTCATTCTGGTAAGTATGAATGTTTAGCGATTTAAGAAAAGCATCTGACTCAGTACCACGCAATGTTTATTAACGATTATATGAGGAATGACGCTTAGAAGTAACTCCAGTCGTGCCTAACGAAAGTGTTTTAGAACCCTTGCTGTTCATGTCATATGCAAACTCCGGCTTTTTGATGATGACGCAGTTATCTGTAGCGAAGTATTAAAGGAAAAAACTGCACAAATATCCAATCAGGCCTTCATAAGATTTCAAAATGACACAAAGATTGGCAATGTTATCTAACTGTTCAGAAATGTAAAATTACGCATTTCACAAAAAGCTGAAAATAGTGTCCTGTGACTGCAATACTGTTGAGTAACAATTTGAGTAAGTCAACGCATAAAAGTACTTAGTTGTGGCAATATGTGGAGGGATGAAACAGAATCATTAAATACACTCTGTCATATAAAAACAAGTGGTAGAGTTCGGTTCACTGGCAGGATGCTAGGAAAATGCAATCAGTCTATGAAGGAGACTGTTTACAAGAAACTCGTACGAGGCGTTCTAGAATTGCTCAAGAGACCGGGACCCGCATTAAATAAGACTGACGGATGGGGTACTGATCGCATACATGGAAGGCAGGACGAATAGCTCCCTTTGCCACAACAAAGGAGGTGGCTTACAAAACACTCGTTCGACCTATACTTGAATATGGCTCATCAATGTGGGATCCGTACCAAATCGGGTTGACGGAGGAGATAGAGAAGATCCAAAGAAGAGCGGCGCGTTTCGTCACAGAGTTATTTGGTAACCGTGATAGCGTTACGAAGATGTTTAGCAAACTCAAGTGGCAGACTCTGTAAGAGAGGCGCTCTGCATCGCGGTGTAGCCTGCTGTCCAGGTTTCGAGAGGGGGCGTTTCTGGATGAGGTATCTAATATATTACTTGCCCCTACTTATACCTCCCGAGGAGATCACGAATGTAAAATTAAGAGAGATTCGAGCGCGCACGGAGGCTTTCCGGCAGTCGTTCTTCCCGCGAACCATACGCGACTGGAACAGGAAAGGGAGGTAATGACAGTGGCACGTAAAGTGCCCTCCGCCACACACCGTTGGGTGGCTTGCAGAGTATAAATGTAGATGTAGGTTCTTGTGAATCACTTTGGTGTGTCACGGATATGCAGAAAACTTCAACTTGCGCGCTGTTGAACGATATAATTAACCCTCAAATGTTTGGTTATAATTTTTTTCGATAACCAATATTGTGTAAAGAAACTAGTCCGTATTACAGACCCCTATGCATCGCTTCCATAGGGAGCGCGAGGCCAAGTTTAGACTAATTACAGGATGCGCAGAACCATTCAACCAGTCATTCTTCCTGCGATCCATACCGGAAGTAACCTCGCTCATTTATTATGAGCGAAGCAACGTAAAATACCATTTGCTATACACTTCACAGTGGCTTGACAAGGATGGATTTGCATACATATGTCACGAAACGTTCAGATTAGAGATAAAATTTGTAAAAGTACTTCATGTGTCATACTGTACAGACTTGACTGGTAATATAAATGTTGAGGAGACTAGCCCCAGAGTGTTCAAACGCACCAGCCGCGTTCGCCTACATTTTGAGCGTTGTGATTTACGGTTTTGCACTGCCGCAGTAACATTTCAATCTACACATAATGCGGGCCTTTAGTGGCGTAAGGCTTTACGCCGTGGACCGCATATCGCTTGCAGATGGAGATGCCGCGTGTGGTCGTTGCGAGAACTCCGGGCCTCCCTGTAAACAGCAACTGCGCTCCGAGAGCGCCTTCTGTATGGTGTGAATGCAAACAAGTCCCCCTGTTTACAACTGCTTCGGCCGGTACCTTATCATCCCCTGGAAGTTAAATGTCTGAAGTCGGGTGAATCAGCGAACGCGATGTTAACACAGCTCGGACTGGAAGCAGATTCTGCCACCCAGTATAGAAACGCGTAAAATATAAGATACATAAAAATTTTCGGGCCCAGAGAGAAATACCTGTGATAACAAACAGTTAAATTTACACCTCGCTCCTCCACACACATAGACTCACTAAAGATGCCGCGCATCGCTTACCGGATGAGACCCGGACGGAAGAAAAACCCATTACGGCAGGATTCATCCGGGAACTCGAGAGTAATTTGGCGGTAGTATGACCATCTGACTTGAGCCTGGAGTACTACTGAAAAGTCCCTTTATTGCCTACCTCGTACAGCTAAAAATGAACCGCTGCTTTAAATGAATAAAATTATTATACCGGTGTGTCCTTTAACTAATCAAACCATCAAATTTCTGAAACATCGCATTGGCTTTTTTGTTGTCAGACCAAATAGGAGACAAACATTTACTGGTAGGATACCGGAAAATTACAGTTCGTCTTTGGCACAGAGTACGTCTCGTTCGCAACCGGGAACCGAGCAGGGTAGCGTTGTGGTTAGCACACTGGGCTCGCATGCGAGAGGACGACAGTTCAAACCCGCGTCCGGCCGTTCTGATTTAGGTTTCCGTGATCTCCCTGAACCGCTTAAGGCAAATGCCGGGATGGTTCCTTCTAAAGGCCACGTCCGCTTTCCTTCTCAATTCTCCACTAATTCGAGCTTGTGCTCCGACTCTAATCTCCTCCTCTCGTCGTACCTTAAAGAATTCTTCCGAAAAAAAAAAAGGACTTTCGGGTGCACCCCAAAGGCGTGTTACAGTACCATTACTGTTCACAGTACACATAAACAATGTAGTGGGTAGGGTGGGGAACTGCACGAAACTCACCGCCAGCGACATACGTGTAAGCTCGCCGGATAAAATATTAGTCATCTACTTAAAACGGCACACCGTTCACTCTGGTGCGTTGCAGATGGTGCAGGACTGGTACCATGCGATCATTTGACCCTCGGCCGCCGACGAATGTGATAGCAGCAGACTTGTAAAACTACCATAGGCTACAGTAGACTTCATAAGTAAGCGTAGACTACGTAGTTTTCCTAGTAGCAATGGTCGCTTGAGACTGTAACAGAGGTAAGTGTTGTATGTCTCTTGGGCGTTATCGCAGTTTGATCGCTTTGTTTGCATGTGCGACCAACGTCTTACTAAACTCGTGCTCATAAATTAAGGATAATTGCAGAATGTGGTGTCACACAACATGGCACTACACAAAACTGGCGCTAATAGCATACGCACGTAGGGAACACACACGACACAGATCTGTAAGTCCACGGTATTGGTGATAAGTTGAGAAAACCGTCCCGAAACACATGAGCCACTGCTTCATGCGCATGTACCCCGACATCAGTATGGGATATGATCACCATGCACACGTACACAGGCCGCACAACGGGTTGGCATAGTCTGGATCAGGTAGTCTGGAGCATAGGCAGGCCACTCCATTCGCCTGGTATCTTCTGTTTCAAGGTACTCCTCCACGGTGGCAGCTCGGTGGGGCCATGCGTTATCACCCACTGCATCCCTGAAAAGGAGGACATACTGGTGCAAAATGACGTCCTGATACATCTGACCTGTTACAGTTCCTGTGTCAAGGATATGCATGGGTGTATGCGCACCAATCATAATCCCACCCCACACCATCAAACCACGACCTCCATACAGGTCCCTTTCAAGGACATTAAGGGGTTGGTATCTCGTTTCTGGTTCACACCAGATGAAAACCCGGCGAGAATCACTGTTCAGACTATACCTGGACTCGTCCGTGAACACAACCTGGGACCACTGTTACAATGACCATGTACTGTGTTCTTGACACCAGGCTTTACGAGCTCCCCCTGTGACCAGGGATCAGTGGAATCCACTTGCAGCTCTCCGGGCGAATAAACCATGTCTGTTCAGTCGTCTGTAGACTGTGTGTCTGGAGACAACTTCCAGTGGCTGCGGTAACGTCCCGAGCAAGGTTACCTGCAGTACTCCGTGGCCGTCTGCGGCCGTTGATGGTGAGATATCGGTCTTCTTGTGGTGTTGTACACTGTGGACGTCCCGTACTGTAGCGTCTGGACACGCTTCCTGTCTGCTGGAATCGTTGCCATAATCTTGAGATCACACTTCGTGGCACACGAAGGGCCCGTGCTACGACCTGCTGTTCATAATGTCATCAATATGTGTTTTTTTGAGTCATTTTCAACACACAATCACCACTAGCACGTCCGAAAACGTCTGCACACTTGCTCGCTGCACCGTATTCTGACATGCACCAACACACCTCTGCATATGTGAACTGCAGTCAGCACCACCGTGCGACGACCGCAGGTCAAATGCACCGCATGGTCAAACCCCGAGGTATACCGGCAAACCACCCACCAGAGCGTTGTTTCACCATGTATCATAATTATGCTCAATTTATGAGAATGAATGTAGATTCCCCTAGAAACCGGAAGGAGTGAAACACCTAGCAACTGAATAAACAAATGTCATGTGGCACGGCGACTTGGTGCAAATTTTTCGACTGGACGCCACTTCGGTCACTTGTGTGTCCTTAAAACTAATGGGATCCGGTGTTCCCCGAACGATCACCCATCCAGGTACCAGTCGGACCCAACATTGCTTAATCTTGGTCACAGGGCGGGAACCGGTGTTATCAACGTGGCAATGCCGTTGGTATAGAAACTGAATGAGGGTGTATGAAGAGTTGTGAAAACCTACAGAAATTTTTATTCTACGTAGTTATCCTCCGCTCTGTTACTTAAAAATAAACAATACATATAGAAAAATTGAAGCTGTCAATGTTTAATTCAGGTTTTATTCGAAAATGGTCATCCGTAACGCGAAACAGAGAGACGTTGTAGTAAAAATAAAAAAATGAAGATTTATCATATAACGCCAGAAAAGGCATTCCTGAAAAGGAAAACCGCATCAAACATCGCTTTCATAATGCGTCGAGCTTACATAAAACATATTTCTGTTACTTGTAAACAGCTTACATACTTATCAAAAATAACACGAAACTCTTACCTAACATTATGAAGAATGCTCTACTGAATACAAAATAACAACAATAATTGTTTGGATTTATTTGTATTTCTGCATATAAACCGTGCTTCTATTAAAAATAATTGCTTCGGGTACAAAAAGCCCAGAAGCTACTCGATCAACTAATTTTCATATAAGGAACGCTGTACCACTCGTGGCCCTTTAACTCTGATTTACTACTTCTGCTTGTACCGTACATCGCTGACATTCACTCGCAGTGTGCATCCATCACGACAGCAGTCTTGAACTGTCCCGACAATCCCGGCACGTATATAGCGCGAATCGTTGCAGTGCTGTTGCGGCGCGGTGGGTGGCCCGCAGTGTTTCCATTAATATTGCCATGTTTATAACGTGGGACCGAATCTCATCAGTGACAATTATTTCGTTTGTTGTTTCTTTATTATAAGTGTGCGATGTTTTATAAGTTTAAGTATATATAACTTTCGAAATAGGCTAAATGCACCTGCTATTCCTTTAGAAGTTAAATGGGCGATTTCTTCGCTCAGGAGCATGCTGCGACTCCATATTATGGCTCAAGACAAGCAGTTTCCTGGGTGCTTTTATTTAATGTGTGTATCAGTACGGCAAAATATTACCAAGATGCGGTATTGTACAAACTGTGAAATACGGCACAAATCTGTGACGCAATATGGCTGCTCAGCACTCTGCAGGAACTCTCAGCTCTCCCGACAATGCCGGGATAATTTTTCTTGTCCGAGAGCTGCTATCGAGAGATGGAGAGTCTGCCGTCGATATGAGAGGTTTAAACTCGCAGAGCCCCACTCTGGGACACTACCGGCGAGCTGACTCGCAGCGCTGCTCACACGACACGCATTACTCCCAGAAGCTCTCACAGAGTGAAAAACTCTCACGTGTATACATAGCTTAAGAACTGTTGCCGTAAAAAGATCTTAACCGACAGGGACCGGAGGAGAGCGTCGCGCCTCGCCAATGACGGTGGGTTTCTAACAAGACAGGAATTGCTGCTGCAAGCTAATGCAAATCAGTTTAAATGAGCTAAGACGCAAAGACTGCGAAGGGAACCGGATGCAATGGGCACGTAGTGTAGGGTGCCTCCAGAAAAGCTATATATACGTAAAGGTGCACAACTTTAATGGGCCAAACAACACAGAAACTGGGCGCTTGATGAGTCGAGGAGTATAGTTTGGTCCGATGAATAACTGTTTCCACTTCTTTCAAGTGACGCAAAGCGTCGACTGCGCCAACGGTCCAAAGAGGCACTCAACACGCAATGTGTGGAGCGTATGGCTCAGACAGAAATTGGTTCTGCATGTTTTGGGAATGTTTTTCGTACAATGTTTGTGGAGGCGCTCATTCACGTTAGCGTGAACAGGAACTGAAAAATCTGTTTCAACGTTATCAGCAACTAAATGCTGTCCTTTCTTCTATATCTTTATTATGAATATGCTGTGGGTAGTGCCGGCTTCCAAGACGACGACAACCGTGTCCACAAGGGTTGTACGAATACGTTCCTGGTTTGACAAACACTAACATACCCCATTGCACCTCGACTGGTCCGTTAAATCACTCTCTCTACCCCCCCATAGCAAATGTGTGGGACTATCTGGAACAGCAGGTGAGAGGTAGCGATCAATAACCCAGTAATGTGGTACCTCAGCGGGGTCCAGCCATCAATGAATGGCTTCAGTTGCACATAACATTACCGAGTAAACTTCTGGATTTTCTTTCCGACGAATCGAGGCATTTATCAAGCCTAGAGGCGGTGTTAAATGGCACTGGCTTGATGTGTCCTGGGGGTGATTCATTTTATGTAGTGTATGCTTATACAGATATGTCGCAATGCTACAAAATGTTGGCGGAAAGAGGGAAAGTTTTGCAGAGGGTCGAAACTTGGGGCCGGGAGTGGCAATTAAATAAAAGTAAGGTAGGGTAGACTGGGTACAGTTGAAACAAAGGACGGTTCAAGCAAAAGTAAATATCGCTGGAACGGCTACACAGGGACTGGAACGGGAGGAGTGGGGGGGGGGGGGGGGTGGATTGATGGAACAACGCGAAGCGGGCGACAGGTCTGAACATGAATCTCAGTGTTGCGCCGCTCCCTTCGCCTTGTCGTCACGTATAGGAGCCCGACTGGGTTTTAACAGCCAAAAGTAAGTATTTTTCTTCCGACGTATATGCTAATATCGTGTATTTTATTTTGTGTCTGTTTATGACTTTTCCGTAGCTCTTGGAGTACGGATAATGACCAGTTTTAATGTGTTATTATTACCACCGGTACTATAAACTTTTACCAAAGGTAAGGGTCTGGGGAAACTTAACAAATTTTTTTGCGGGTACGGTTGAAACATTTAACATATTATTTCTATTTTGTTTTGCAGACGCCTAGAGTTCGGGCGAGAAAAGAATTACCAAAATATTTGATTCGATGTACAGATATATATTTTGGACTATCTAAGACAGCGGTGAGAAAATCGGCGTACGAACTTACCATTAAGTATAATTTACCACTACCTCGAACTTGGGACAACGAAATGGCTGGTGAGGAATGGTTTCGGATTTTTATGAGACGAAGCCCTGAACTGTCCTTACGCGCCACGCAAGCTACAATCCTGTCCAGGGTGAATAGCTGTAATAAAACTAACGTCGATGCTTTCTATAGCAATTTGGCCATTGTCGTGGACAGTCATAACTTTGAGCTCCCGCCAAGAGATGCATAACACCGTTGAAACAGGTAAGACAACCATTCAAAAACCAGACAGAGTTGTAGCTAGACGTGATGCTCATCAAGTGGGTTCAGGCACTTCAGCCGAAAGGGATACTTTAGTGACTAACTTTTGCAGCAAACGCCATTGGCAATGTTATTCCTCCATTCTTTATTTTTCCGCGATTGCGTTTCCAAGACCATTTTGTTAGGGACGTGCCAGTAGGGTCTGCTGGAACTGCGAAAAACGTAACATCTGAGGTCATCAGTACCCTAGACTTAAAACTACTTAAACCTGACTAACCTAAGGACATCACACACATCCATGCCCGAGGCAGGATCCGAACCTGTGACCGTAGCAGCAGTGCGGTTCCGGACTGAAGCGCCTAGAACCGCTCGGTCACAGTGGCCGTCGGAACTGCAAATCCCTTTGGTTGGACGCAGGATGTATCATACATGAATTTCTTGAAACACTTCAAGAAGCACGCAAACGTATCTCCGTCTCATAAAGTGTTACTCATACTTGATAGCCACTCCTCACATTTTCATTTTAACGCACTGGACTTTTGCAAGAACAATGCATTGTCTTACTGTCCTTCCCTTCCCATTGCTCTCACATCCAGCCACTTGATCGATCTGCGTATGACCGTTTGAAGAAGGCTGTAAACTCGACCTGTGATGCGTGGATGCGAAGCCATCCAGGAAAAACAATGCCGATTAACGACATCCCGGGGATTGTAGCGTCTGCTATGCCCCTCGCTCTGACATCTTCCAACATTCAAGCCGGCTTCGCAAAACAGAAATTTACCTATATAGCCGACTGCTGTTTATTGAGCTCGATTTTGCTCCTGCATTTGTAACGGATAGATCTAATATCGAAAATACAGCTGAGTCTGGAGTAGCAGAGACAATGGTTCAGCAACTGGCTACCAATTAAGTCACGTGTTCCAACAACCCAGCAAGCAAACATTGATGAACGTCAAGAAACTTTGAATAGGGCTACACCACGTAGACTTTGTAACAGCATTATCATTCAGGAAACTTCAATGAGACCGTCTACAAGTGTACAAGCAATTTCTAATGAGACTCTTGTATTTACAGCGGAAGCAGTACGGCCACTACCGAAAGCTCCCCCGAGGAAATATAATGGTCCTAAAGGGAGAAAAACTAGAAAGTCTACAATTTAAACGGATACACTAGAGAAAGAAGAGATAAGAAAAGAACATGAAGGAAGATTGAAAAGGACCAAGGCTAAGCAAGTTAAGAGAAGACTGGATGGAGGAAAATATTTTCAAAACGAAAATATATATATATATATATATATATATATATATATACTCAGCAGGAAATGTCATCAGAAGTGGAAGAATGCTACTGTATTGTTTGGTTATCACCATATTCAGAGAACAGGTTCGGAGAAAAGTGGATTAAGTGCAGCACTTGTAAACAGTGGGCTCACAAAAAATGCACAGAAGGTGGTCTTAGCTATGTTTGCCACAACTGCGACTCAAAATATTCAGATTGATCAATAAGTTAAATATTTAATTGATTGAAGAAATGTTCGCTTTTAGTTTATTCTGTAGGCTACGTTTACTTGATTCAAGAAATGTTTTAGTTCATTATTTAGAAATATCTTTATAAGTATTACAATCATTAAGATTTATGTTGTCATACGGTGCCATAATTATGCATGTCACTGCAATTAATGGTAAATAAAACGTTGCAATACTGTACTTTGTATTATTTGCATGTGTTTCAACTGACCCTAATCACTGTTTCAACCGCCCCTAGTATGGGGACGATTGAAACAAAACGGATTTTTTCTTTTTTTAATTCTGAACCTTTTTAAAAATTGCAAGACGGTCTATTTCATCCCCTAACCTTTCCAATCCAAGCCTGTGAGTCACGTCTACTGACCTCGCTGTCGCCTTTTAAAACCTTCTTTAGGCATATTCTGACATAGTAACTCTGAGACTTTTTGTAACACTTCCACGTAACATTCGCCGAGAGCGCCACGACAAATATTTTCAGCACTTCAAGAATCATCTTGAATCTTTAAAAAAGTTAAAAATAGCGAATTGAAGTCTGCGAGCACAAGACTAGTCCTTTATCAATTAAGGCAAGGCAATATGATAGCCGTGAAGGATCTCTTGTATGGCAGAATCAACTCTTACATGGACCGTTGTCACAGTTTAGTAAATAAATTGTATTAAATTCTGTTAAGTGTGCTTTCTACAAGAGCCGTAGTGTTACCCTGTGTCTGGCGGTGTAAGAATCTGGATGTACCTCAGAGACGGATATGTGCCGAACCCGTTTTTTGGTAGGTCAAACCTATCATGCTCCATGCGATGGGGAATCATGAACTGAGTTTCCGTATCGTTAATGTTTTAATAAAAGACCTGGCAAACAACATGACCAACTTTTCGGATATTTGCAGTGATCTGTAATGAACTAGAACCTGAAAAAACTGCATAATTATCAAGTCCCATCTTGATAACATTTCAAAGTTATGCAAAGCTTGACAACAAAGTTTCACATGTTAATAAATGTAAAACAGGGAACTCCACACAACACAGAAACGCGATAACCTATGATACAATATCAGTTTCTCAGAATACAAATACTTGGAGGGATGGGGGAGGATTGGTAATGGAATGATCATACAGGCTTCTTTATAGCTAAAGAAAGTGGCAGACTTCGGTTCACTGGCAGTATACTTGAAAAATTCAGATTAATATGTGGTACAATGGGAAATACCTTCAGTCATTCGCTTTACAGTGGTTCGTATAGCAAGGATACAGATGTAGATACGGACGGAGCCTGTTGGGTGGATATGGACTACTGTGCAACAAAAAGGTCGAATGAAACCCAGCAGAAAGAGAAAACTACTAGAGGCCTAGTTCTCACTGCAGTAACTGTAGGTTCTGATGCGTTCTTGCCCTAATAATATCCAATAGGCGAAAGTAGGGAAGCATACGTATTGAAACACGACAGCACTGGTGCTGGGCGCTTTCAACTGCCAAGCGCGGACGGCAAGATGAAAACAGAAATCGTCCATAGCGCTACTGCAACACCATGGCGCCGCCAGTAGAGACGTATACATAATCGCGTTACGTGATTAGCTGAGGAGGACTCGCGAAGCAGCCGCGCCAAGCTCACTGCAACTGTCTTCCGCTACTGTACTATACGTAGTCATTCGTATGGTGAGAAATTCTGAAAAGCGTTCCTCAAGTTTTCATCATGTGTCCAACAAAATTAGTTATGAGTACTAGCCACATTCATTCCTTGATGAAATCCAATAGAGAAACTAGTACTGATAACCACAGATATATGTTAGAAAAAATTTGTGAAACTATCTGTGGCTTGGGAAGCAGTGAATACACAGTTATAAAAGCAATATCATTGGCGTAAATGAAGATGAGATAGGAGATACGATACTGCGTGAAGAATGTGACAGAGCACTGAAAGACCTAAGTCGAAAAAAGGCCCTGGGAGTAGATAACATTCCGTTAGAACTACTGTTAGCCTTGGGAGAGCCAGCCATGACAAACTCTTCCATATGGTGAGCAAGCAGTGTGAGACAGGCGAAATACCCTCAGACTTCAAGAAGAATACAATAATCCAATTCCAAAGTAAGCAGCTGCTGACAGATTACGGAACTATTAGTTTAATAAGACATGGTTGCAAAATACTAACACGAATTCTTTACAGAAGTATGGAGAAATTGGTAGAAGGCGACTGGGGGAATATCAGTTTGGATTCCGGAGAAACGTAGGAGCACGCGAGGCTATCCCGACTCTACACTTCTCGTAGAAGAAGGTTAAGGTAAGGCAAACCTGCGTTTATAGCATTTGTAGATTTAGAGGGCGCTTTTGACAATGTTGACTGGAATACTGTCTGAAATTCTCAGGGTAGCAGGGGTGAAATACAGAGAGCGGAAGGGTGAAATACAGAGCGGAAGGCTATTTACAACTTGTACAGAAACCAGATGGCAGATATAAAGAGTCGAGGCGCATGAAAGGGAAGTAGTGGTTGAGAAGGGGGTGAGAAATGCTTGTAGCCTATCCCCGATGTAATTCAGTCAGTATACTGAGCAAGCAGTAAAGGAAACAAAAGAAAAATTTGGAGTAGCAGTTAAAGACCAGGGAGAGGAAATAAAAACTTTGAGGTTTGCCGATGACATTGCAGTTCTGTCAGAGACAGCAAAGGACTTGAACGCAAGGGACAGAGTTCTTGAAAGGCAAAACGAGGACTATGAAATGTAGTCGACTTAAATCAGGTGATGCTGAGGCAATTAGCTTAGGAAATGAGACACTGGAAGTAGTAGACGAAGTTTGCCATTTGGGCAGAGAAATAACTGATGATGTCCGTAGTAGAGAGGATATTGCATGTAGACTGGCAATGGCAAGAACAGCTTTCCTGAAGAAGAGAAATTTGTTGATACCGAGTGTAGATTTAAGTCTCGGAAATCTTTCCTCAAAGTATTTGTTTGGGGTGTAATGCATGAAAGTGAAACATGGGCAATCAAATAGACAAGAAGAGAATAGAAGCTTTTGAAATGTGGTGCTACAGAAGAATGTTGAAGATTACACGGGTAGACCACATAACCAATTAGGAGCCACTAAACAGAATTCGGGAGAAAAGAAATTTGTAGCACAACCTGACTAGAAGAAGCGACTGGTTGGTAAGACACGTTCTGAGATATCAAGGGATTACCTGTTTAGTAATGAGGGAAGCGTGGGATGGGGGCGGGGGGGTAAAAATCGTAGAGGGAGATCGAGAGCGACTACAGTCAGCAGATTCAGAAGCATGTAGGTTGGAGTAGTAACTTGGAGATGAAGAGGCTTGCACAGGATACGTTGGCATGGAGAGCAAACCTGTCTTCAGACTGAAGATCAGAACAAAAACAAGTCTCGCACCAACTATGAACATAAAAGTAAACAAAGCTGTTGACAGGCAGTAGCAGTGCTTTCAAATGCAGACGAAAGTTGTTTCACGCTAAATGCAGACGACAGTTGTTTCACGCTCATATCTAGTTCTATTCTACAAGTGCATTCTTAACAGCAATAAATCGTTTAATAAATATTTGTGAATGTCCAGTATATGTCTGTATAAAAGTATTTTTAATAAATGCATGAAACTGTCGTTCAAATAAAACGATCCACATCATAATGTTTATGGTTCACGTATCTATTTGAAACGTAAGCAACTAAGTAGAATCGACATAAGAATCTTCATACAGCTCAGGAAAGTATTGCTGACGGAAACCTGACATGTTGTGCGAAAATATCATTTGACGCAGTGACTACACAAAAACTCTACTGGCCCGTCTTTTTAGTTGAATCTACTTGCCTGGCCTTTGTAAGAATATTAATTCTCAGACAGCAATAATAAGTTTGAAGGAGGTTGGAGCGGAGCCTGCTAAAGTAAATCATAAAGGTAAACTTGTCTGATGAAGTTAGATCATCAAGTGCTGGAGGTATGAATGAGGGTAGAGCAGGGAAGTTGCCCGCTGAGTCCAATATGTTGAGTTTGGATGTACTGCACGACACATCGGAATGACTGCTTATCACTCAACTACTTTCCAGTGTAGTGTTAAACGCCTTTCTTTTGACAAAATTTCAAACCACGTAACAGAACACTCACAAAAGCTCCCTCAGTCTCCGAAAATGAGTTACGAACGTCTACACCTTTCTCGCTAGAAATAACCAGTAGTTTTCAGTGCAGCTCTTTCACATCAGTACCTCGTTCTTGACTGACATAATATAACGACATGTGCAAGTTCTTCGGTCTAGAGGAAAGCAGCAATCATTAGCGTTACTGTTGGATAAATAATACTGCCATAACTTTGTATATTTCAAATCGAAGCAATAGCAATGGCTGTCGCTTATGCCCGGCGTTGGGGCGAGGGGAAACGGTAAGCAGGGTAAAAGTACGCCGGGTTCGCCTCCCCCCCCCTCTCCCTCCCCCCGGATGCCCGACTAAATAGAAATCAAACACAAGTTTTCAAGTCTGCACCTGTGATTTTGAATACAAGACCTGAGCGCTAGACGCCCTCACTGAACCTGCGGGGCAGAAAAAAACACTTCCCGTGCATATATAATTAGTGTTTAAATTAATGCAAAGTACTATGGTTCAGCATGTAAGGCAAGACCAAACTGTACGGTTAAAAATATAATTATTACATACGTAGTAATATTTATGAAAGTATTTTATTTTCCATCAGTTCATACCAGATTGTGATGGAAGTATTGCCCCAGCCCCCACACGCGCTAACGGAAACGAGATTGTGTGCATGGATAGATGCAGTCCGTTCGTTTGCTAAGCATTTGCCAGGATTACTAAGTGCGACGGAATTTGCTTTCATTTTTAATTTGACTGCGGAAGCACATACTGAACTAAAGATCATTCAGAAGTATCTGAAATCATTTCAGCGTGTTTCGATGTATTCAGTGTGGTTCAAAATATCATCTTCAATAAACATCCGTAATGTTTTTCTTCGAGAAAGGGAAGCCACAACAGATGTTGAAAGTGCCGATGTTAGGAGTCTAGTGGAAGAATTAAATTAAGAAATATATGGAATAGTATTTACGCAGGAAGATGCAAGATAGCAGAAAATACTGGAATATCACCTAACTTAAATGTAAGCAGAAAATACTGTAATATCACCTGACTTAAATGTAACCATTTGCGGCACCGAGAAACGGAAAGGAAAAGTAAATGGTTTGTAGATGAATCAACGCAAGGAGATTGAAACCTGAGCTCAGAGGGCAGTTTCAACAAACATATTTTCAATGTTATTGTAGACACAGTTGTAGGAAACTCAACTATGCTTCCATAGACAACATGATGGACACTTTTGGGTTCTTAAAGAACAATTCAAGCCTAGACGAGTCTACTCTATCAGAGTGCGTAGAAAACATTGCATCTTTGTGCAGCACAGAAGTTAATATAAGCAGGACGTGAAGGAAGAAATTTTGCCGTTAAAAAAGCTAAATTTGAGTCCGAGCCACTTCACCTTCTGCTCCTTCTCAATGCTACAACATAGACCATTTTCAGATTTAACGGTAATTTTGCGGATTTTCTGACTTTTGTTACTATTGGCCAAACTGAGCGATCATTCAGCTTTCTTCAAGTGTTAAGAACAAATTATTTGAGAAGTACAGTGGGGCAAGAGCGGCTTGCTGCGTTAGCTCGTATCACAATAGAATCAGATTTAGCCTACTGATTATATTGTACCGGGATTATAAAAGAATTCACATCTAGAGAATGTATAATTCAGTAAACTATCGACTTTATGCAAACAGCGCGTACTGTAACAGTTTCTTAAAAGTGTGTTGATTGACTTTTTCTACATTAAAATTCAATCAAAAACCAAAGTGTAATATATAATTGGGGGGGGGGGGGGGGGTGACTAAGAACGCATGCTCGGGGCCCGAAAATCCTAGAGCCGACCTTACTGTCATATAAATATATGTGAAATATATAGTTTAGAAGCTATCTGGGGGAGCCTTCCTCCTTCCGACGTAAATGCATATTTTTCTTGATTTGCCTACATCATTTCCTTCAAGAGCTCACCGTCGATTTTTTCTTTTTTTTGTAGGAAAGGGGCCGCCCAATGACGCTGAAAGAAAAGATTTCTACGCGATTTGAAATATTTTGCACCCGCAGCTGCAGCTATGGAAGGTAATAAGGCCCAGTGACGGAGCTTCGGAGCACAGCACATTAAGCACGGAATGGACAGGGATTTGTCGGATGCCACAGTGAGAGACTGAAACGTCAGCTGCTGCGAGAACAAAGGGGGAGCAAAGCCGACGGCCCCTGATCGCGGCAAGGTGAGCCGTGGCGGGCCGTCATTAAGATTGACCGCAAGAGTTATAACGCGTGGGGACGGCCGGCTCCAAATTACCTTCCGCCGCGAATTAGCTGGCCCCAGGGGCGGCAGGTGTTGTAACACGGGCCGAGACGCACGGCCTGAAGACAGCGCCTCACCAGCATCTTGGTCTGTCGTATTTGGCTGGTCTCATCGGAACCCATCCGTGAGGCAAACGAGGTATTTGAGTACTGCGTACTCAGATTCGACCGCCATGATATTGAGCCAAGACGGCAAGACCTGTATCCAAAGTAAATCGAGGGTTTGCTGTTGTAATGTATGAAAGAAGGATAAGACTTCGATTTCTTTGGATATAAGGTATTTCGTTTACACAACCGCAATGCTGGCTGCGTAGTGTGCAAAGCTACATTTGGTAGATAGCACATAAATATACACTACTGGCCATTAAAATTGCTACACCAAGAATGGAGATGATAAACGGGTATTCATTGGACAAATATATTATACTAGAACTGGTATGTGATTACATTTTCACGCATTTTGGGTGCATAGATCCTGAGAAATCAGTACCCAGAACAACCACCTCTGGCCGTAATAACGGCCTTGATACGCCTGGGCATTGAGTCAAACAGAGCTTGTATGGCGTGTACAAGTACAGCTGCCCATGCAGCTTCAACACGATACCACAATTCATCAAGAGTAGTGACTGGCGTATTGTGATGAGTCAGTTGCTCGGCCACCATTGACCAGACGTTTTCAATTGGTGAGAGATCTGGAGAATGTGCTGGCCAGGGCAGCAGTCGAATATTTCCTGTATCCAGAAAGGCCCGTACAGGACCTGCAACATGCGGTCGTGCATTATCTTGCTGAAATGTAGGGTTTCACAGGGATCGAATGAAGGGCAGATCCACGGGTCGTAACACATCTGAAATGTAACGTCCACTGTTCAAAGTGCCGTCAATGCGAACAAGAGGTGACCGGGACGTGTAACCAATGGCATCCCGTACCATCACGCTGGGTGATACGCCAGTATGACGATGACGAATACACGCTTCCAATGTGCGTTCACCGCGATGTCGCCAAACACGGATGCGACCATCATGATGCTGTAAACATAACCTGAATTCATCCGAAAAAATGACGTTTTGCCATTCGTGCACCCAGGTGCGTCCTCAAGTACACCATCGCAGGCGCTCATGTCTGTGATGCTGCGTCAAGGGTAACCGCAGCCATGGTCTCCGAGCTGATAGTCCATGCTGCTGCAAACGTCTTCCAACTGTTCGAGCAGATGGTTGTTGTCTTGCAGACAGCCCCATCTGTTGACTCTGGGATAGAGACGTGGGTGCACGATCCGTTTCAGTCATGCGGATAACATGCCTGTCATCTCGACTGCTAGTGATACGAGGCCGTTGGGATCCAGCACGGCGTTCCGCATTACCTTCCTGAACCCACCGATTCCACATTCTGCTAACAGTCATTGGATCTCGACCAACGCGAGCAGCAATGTCGCGATACGATAAACCGCAATCGCAATATGCTGCAATCCGACCTTTATCCAAGTCGGAAACGTGATGGTACGCATTTCTCCTCCTTACACGAGGAAACACAACAAAGTTTCACCAGGCAACGCCGGTCAACTGCTGTTTGTGTATGAGAAATCGGTTGGAAACTTTCCTCATGTCAGCACGTTGTAGGTGTTGCCACCGGCGCCAACCTTGTGTGAATGCTCTGAAAAGCTAATCATTTGCATATCACAGCATCTTCTTTCTGTCGGTTAAATTTCGCGTCTGTAGCACGTCATCTTCGTGAGGTAGCAATTTTAATGACCAGTAGTGTATATTTCCCAGTTCTTTGGGACAACGTTCTTCAGGACGGCTACTCAACCTCAGAGAAAGAAGTTCGCTGAGAATTCGAGGTGTGGGGAACACGATGGTGTCAAGAAGCTCCTGATAAATTAATGGTGAGCGTGGCAAGAGCGGGAGGGAGGGGGTCGGAAGCATGCCACAATAATGACTTTTCTTGCCTCTCAATTGATCTATGTACCTGCCATAAGCGATGGTTTAACCACAGTTTTTAAACATCGATAATTTATACGGAATAGTATTCAGTAACCAACATTTGAAGTACGGTACTTTAAAATCTGTGATTTATAAAACTCAATAAAATTCAGTTGTTGTGATAGGTTAAAAACGCAGAATTCCCTGAGATTTTATGAAATCCCGGAAATTCCCTGAGATTTTTCCAGATAAAATGTAATTCCCTGAGACCTCCAGGTTTTCCAGAAGAATCGTCATCCAATTGTTGCACGTACAGTGTTATCCGCTGGAGGCTTTACTACCTGTATACGGAAGACTGAGTGACAGGTCTAATTAAAATTACCCAGCTAATACACTCTCTCGGTGCTGTATTCATACAGAAAAAACGCTACGCCAACTGCTACAATGTGAATTACTGTAGCGTCATGGCTTTTTTGTTTACCTACTCGATCCTACGTCAGTGCAACGGGTCCCGATTCACTATACCTTATGTACGTCGGCTGCAAAACTCTCTTGTACCGATTTTTGTTTAAAACTAAAAGGTCGTAATTGAAGTTATACAAGAAAGGAAGCCGTCTGCAATCTGATTAATCAAAGAAAATTACTTACATTCTATTTTGTCATTCCAATTACTTCGCATACATCCCTCATTTACGTTTTCTCACAAGTTGTTCAATACTCCTTCCTTCTTAAAACTTTACAACAAAGCCTTTTTTGTGTCCCTAATACAGGAGACAGCACGTTTCATTTCTCCATCCAAGAAAATGAGAGAATTCTTATAAATAATAAATTAATACATCGCCACATCACACCATAAGAAACAATAATAATATGATTACTTTTTATGGTTACATCTGTGCCGTTCGTGTTAAAACCCAGCTACTGCGGTTGGCGCTATTCAGTTTTCCCACCAGCGCATATGTCACCACCGTCGAGCGCTGATGTCCTGCCTACCGAGCCCTCCTTAATCACAACACATGGAAATACTCTTATCTGTCACAAATAGTCTCTCTCTTTATCTTCATCGTTTGCGGCATGAAAAACCAAATGAAATCAACTGTAGCTGTTACTTCCCTTTTACCTAAATAGTTTAAAACTTTTGCTTAAATCATATTGCACTTGGGTGCTGCGAGAAATTATCTGCATTTCATGGGGTACAAAAAAACACCCGGCTTGTGAATAAAATTCGCGTGAAAGTACATAAGCTAAGAAGTGTTACCTTACACGCACATACACTAAAGCGCCAAAGAAATGATAGAGGTATGTGTATTCCAGTACAGAAATCATAAACAGGCATAATACGGCGCTGCGGTCAGTAACACCTATATAAGCAGTGGTTAGATCGGTGCCGGCCGAAGTGGCCGTGCGGTTAAAGGCGCTGCAGTCTGGAACCGCAAGACCGCTACGGTCGCAGGTTCGAATCCTGCCTCGGGCATGGATGTGTGTGATGTCCTTAGGTTAGTTAGGTTTAACTAGTTCTAAGTTCTAGGGGACTAATGACCTCAGCAGTTGAGTCCCATAGTGCTCAGAGCCATTTGAACCATTTGGTTAGATCGGTTTGCTGCTACTACAATGGCGGGTTATCAAGATTTAAGTGAGTTTGAAAGTGGTGTTATCGTTGGCGCACGAGCGATGGGACACAGCATCTCCGAGGCAGCGAGGAAGTGGGGATTTTCCCGTACGACCAATTCACGAGTGTACCGTGAATATCACGAATCCGGTAAAACATCAAATCTCCGACATCCCTGCGGCCGGAAAAAGATCCTGCAAGAACGGGACCAACGACGACTGAAGAGAATCGTTCAACGTGACAGGAGTGCAACCCTTCCGCGAACTGCTGCAGATTTCAATGCTGGGGCATCAACAAGTGTCAGTGTGCGAACCATTCAACGGAACATCACCGACATGAGCTTTCGGAGCTGGAGGCCCACTCGTGTACCCTTGATGACTGCACGGCACAATGCTTTACGCCTCGCCTGGGACCGTGAACACCAACATTTGACAGTTGATGACAGGAAACATGTCTGGTCGGACGAGTCTCGTTTCAAATTGTATCGAGCGAATGGACGGGTATGTGAATGGAGACAATCTCATGAATCCATGGACCCGGCATTTCAGCAGGGGACTGTCCAACCTGGTAGAGCTCTGTATTGGTGTGCGGCGTGTGCAGTTGGAGTGATATGGGACCCCTGGTACGTTTACATACGAGTGTGACAGTTGACACGTACATAAGCATCCTGTCTGATCACCTGTACCCTTTCATGTCCATTGTGCATTCCGACGGACTTGGGAAATTCCAGGTCAATGCGACACCCCACACGTCTATAGAGTCTACAGAGTGGCTCCAGGAACACTCCTCTAATTCTAAACACACCAAACTCCCCAGACAAGAACATTATTGAGCACATGTGGGATGCCTTCCAACGTGCTGATCAGAAGAGATCTCCACCCTCACGTACTCTTACGGATTTATGGAGAGCCCTGCAGGATTCATGGTGTCAGTTCCCTCCAGCACTACTTCAGACGTTAGTCGAGCCCATGCGACGTCATGTTGCAGCACTTCTGCGTGTTCGCGGGGGCCCTACACGATATTAGGCAAGTGTACCAGTTTTCACTGCCACTTCAGTGTAGAACCACTTTCAGAATATCTCAACTGCCATTCCCCTCTACGACGCTGGTAGTCAACCAAAATGATCTAGCTTTCTGAGGAGAAGGTTGGTGGTTGTAATTTCCTGAAAAGATCTCGCCGCAATGGAAAACTCCTTTGTTTCGTTTATCATCTCCCCGGCTTGGTTATCGTACCCGTGACACACTAAAGTATTTTTAAAGTGTCATCTCTATTGTCACTATTTAGTTAGACCGTAATGTTTATCATCTATGCATCGCTATTAATTTGATTTTCACTGCTCGACGTTGGCACCCTCCAGATATTTTCTTATGGATCCAATACATTGTAGTTGTGCTCCTCAGTTCATAGACTGCCGTGCAAGCCCTTTCATCTCTCCGTAACTACTGCAACCTACATACATTTGAACTTTCTTGCTACTGTCAAGCCGTCGCCTCCCGTTTGAACTATGTGCCCCCCCCCCTTCCCTCCACTATCAAATTAACTATTAACTATGCATTTTGTAGGATGTTTCCTATCAATCGGTCCCCGCTTTTAGTCAAGTTGTGACAATTTCTCTCCTTCCAAATGCCATTCCGCACCTCTTCATCATTAATCAGATCTACCTGTTAGATCTCCAGCATTTGTAGCACCATAGCACCACATTTGCGAAGCTTCTGTTCTGTTTTTGTCTGAACGTCTGAACTGTTTATCGTCCACGTTTTACATTCGTATACAAAAACCTTCATAAATGATCACCTAACACTTAAAATTTAAACCTTCATAAATGACTACCTAACACTTAAAATTTATTTACAACTGTCTGTATATCCAACAAAAATCCATTTCATTTTCCCAACAGCCATAACTACATCTTTGAATGCAGCCTATTCCCTGAACCTCTGTCTTCCAGTAATTTCCACAATGCACCACATTAATTCTAGATGAGCAGCTCTTAGTATTTGGTTCCTGCACGTAAGTCCATGTCTAACAGCCGTTAAGTAAAGCTGATAATATATCGAACTTTCTTTTTCAGACACACTGGAAGCTTCGTCTTGAAAACAAATATTAGTGTACCAAAATCAGTCTAGGTCATTTTAATCTACTGTTTATTTCTTTGCTTTTCCATTTAGGTGTAGCAGCGAATACATGTCATCACTCATCAGTAACGAAATTTATTAGCAACTACATTCCTTGAAAAATCTACGGGTAACAGAGTTGAAGACCTTTTTCACTGACTGAAAGGTTTATTTACAGATTGTTAAATTCAGACCGAAGTACAGTGTAATTCTATGACGATAACACACGAAAACAGATTTTGAAAAAACATTTTGACGAGACTTTTTATGGCGAGTGCTTTAATAAAAGAAAGTTACAAAAACGCGTTAGTATTTTTTTCTTAAATGTTAAGTAAACATCATTTAATTTTCGCCACTTGTTAAATGACGTAGTTAATTTTTTCCCCACACTTAAATTTAGTTAGGTGCTAGACTTACGTTGGTGTGTCGGCTGATATATGATCCTGCTCAGGGGTACATGGTCTGGGAAAGCACAGAACGAGATGGTGCCCTGGGAAGATACGACACCCATATTCCGGAGGAGGGCGGTTCAAATCCACGATTAGCCATCCACATTCATGTTTTCTGTACTTCCCTTGAATCCTTTAAGGTGAATGCCGGGATGCTTCTTTTGAATGGGCACGGGCGATTGCCTTCACCATCCATCCGTACTCCGACGTTGTGCTCCATCTTCAATAAAACAGTCTTCATAGAGACGTTAAACCCTAACACTCCTGCTTTCTAAAAAAGTTTTTAAGAAAGGTTTGGAACCATTTGCCTCGTACATCAGTCAACGTGAGATTGTCCTTTACACTGTTTCCCATAACCTGACTGGATGAATGACCAGCTCCCTTCTTACCGGCCGCGGTTCTAGGCGCTCAGTCCGGAACCGCGCGACTGCTACGGTCGCAGGTTCGAATCCTGCCTCGGGCATGGATGTGTATGTTGTCCTTAGGTTAGTTAGGTTTAAGTAGTTCTAAGTTCTAGGGGACTGATGACCTCAGATGTTAAGTCCCATAGTGCTCAGAGCCATTTGAACCATCTTTCTTACCTTTACCTAAAAATAAGGTAAACAAGTAATTTAAGTTTAAAAACACAGTATACCGTAGTGTAATAAACAGCGTGTGTCAACACGCCACAATGAAACGGCCAAACGCATGTTTAACAGATATCCACGGGAGTAAGAAAACTACCTACTACACACAACAGGAGCCGAGAGTCACTGTTGGATGGAGTTAATTGCAGAAGACTAGCAGCTTGGCAGGGATACCAATGGGGTCATCTGCTACTGTCAGCAAGAAAGAGGAAAGATTTTTATGGCACTGTTGACCGAAAGATTTTATTCCTGTCTGCAAGGTGATAGTGTGAGTCTAACTGTTGAGCGTAAGAGATTGTAAAGGGCGTGCGTATAGTGTAGTGTCTTTTCTCTGTTGTGTCGTGATCAAAACCATTATCAACAGTGTCATATTCGCTAACTTCAATAGACAGTGAGGAGGGGTTTGGTGGACGCATAGTCTGTCACCCAAGAGGTTTACGTCACCCCTCTCCGGCCGCTAACCGTCCAAATACTGAAGTTGATAATTTGTTTCGCCACAGGATTCGAATCGGCTACTTCAGAATCGAGCGCCTCGTCTGGGAAGGAAGGAAAGTGGTCAGCCGGCCTTAGTGGCCGTACGGTTCTAGGCGCTACAGTGTGGAACCGGGCGACCCCTACTGTCGCAGGTTCGAATCCTGCCTCGGGCATGGATGTGTGTAATGTCCGTAGGTTAGTTAGGTTTAAGTAGTTCTAAGTTCTAGGCGACTGATGACCGCAGCAGTTAAGTCCCATAGTGCTCAGGGCCATTTTGTGTTTTGCGACAGCACCGCAAAACCGTGCGATTAGTAGATGAAAGGACGCGCCTCTCCAATGGGAACCGAAAACATTTGACCGCAAGGTCATAGGTCAACCGATTCCTCCCCAGGAAAACACGTCTGATATATTCTATACGACATTGGTGACGGCATGTGCGTCACATAATAGGAATATGTTGTCGACCCACCTAACTTGTACACTTGGCGAATGAGTAAAAAAATTCTTCTACCTTGCCCGATTTAGGTTCTCTTGCGGATGTGATAATCACTCCCAAAAAGTGATGAAAACATAAGAGTTTGACACATAAACTGAAAGTAAAGAATTAAACTTTTTACACGAGGAAAGACTTGAACGAGGGACCTCTCGCTCAACAGTTGCTCACGCTAACCACGGGACCACGGCGCTCCTGACCACAGTGTGTCCATGATGTTGCATATCTTGCACATCAACTACTCAGTTTGTTTATTTTGCTTATTTTTTCATAGTTCCACACAACTTCTTCCTGTTTTCTCGATTAATCTGTGTTCAGTTTTTCAAGGCCTGTCCACTGTGCCAACTTATAACTAAATCTGAGGCGGGTGCGATGGGGAGATTCCCTTGTTAGTAGTTCTGACGTGCGCATTCATTAAATATGACTCCAATGGTGGTACTCTCTCGATCACCAGGCACACAGTTTAAACTTGTACTCGTACAAACATGTTTAGACAGTGTGAAAGCTAAGGCTGTGCAAAGACTGTGCATGGTTCGGTCAGCAGCACACACTGAATAGAATGAAGGCTGTAAACGTAGACTAGCTTACGGAACTGTGCCTTTTACGAGTATAATTTCACCACAGTACAATGGTAACAAATTAGAGTATGTAAACGATATGATGACATATCTGCGTTCCTTATAACAGGGGCAAACGTGATGATCAGTAGATTCGATCGTCCAGTTTTCTTAATTGACACCAAAGTATTATTATTGTCAATTCTGTAATGATATATTATGTTGTCATGGCTAGATGTTGAGTGAAACTTGTAGCAACTTCTCGTGGTTTACTATGACGATCTTCGAACAGTTGCGTCTGTGCGCTCTCTCTCTCTCTCTCTCTCTTCGTAATGACACGTGACGTATTTGGTTACTTGCCACAGTGAAAAGAACGGCTTCAAGAATACCTAGATATTCTTTTACTTTTAGGCGTATTCATTGTTTCTCGACTTCATGCCTTGTTTCTAAATTTGCGTCTTACGACTAGAACGTAGTACAGATGCACTTGTGCGGTAATTTCTACACTGTGAACATGTTTCTGGGGGCGATGAGTAACTGTGTACGTGCGAGTTTGAGAGTCGAGGAGCTATTACTTGCGGCCTGTGGCCCCAGGTAGCAAGAGCACGAACATAGCGGGCACAAGAACGACGTGCAGAAACGCCCAGCCACAGGTCTACGTGGGTAGCTCCAGTAGCAGAAAATAAAACGGCAAGACGCTAACAGTCCAATTTCGAGATACAAAGTACGTGCGCCGAGTGCATAGGCAGTGAAGTCCCGGCCACAGCTGGTCACTGGGGACGCCGCCACATATTAGGGCAGCTGCCGTCAGCACCACGACGACTTCCGCCACCTGAGTGCACACATGTGACGTCACGAGTTTCGTCCGGTACCTCCGAGCGAGGGAGCCAGTGCGTAGCGTCGACTCAAGGCTCCATTTGCCTCATTCAAACTTTATGGTACTTGTTGCGTAATAATCTGATTACCTACACAAATTAAGAAAATATACGGTGATTCAGCTTTAAATATTTATTTGGTTGGTCTGTGCACCTAACTTTTTTTTTAAGAGCTAATATGGGTTCGACGTATGCACAGAAAGTTGCGTATGAATTACAGACAGCATCAGGAGCAAGTATGACCGACTTCTCGACACCCGCCTAGAGAGGCGTACATGGCGAAGTCTCTGGCTGACACAACAGGGATGCACCGGATACAGTAAGACCTTCTAGTTAAAATGGTTCAAATAGCTCTGAGCGCTATGGGACTTAACATCTGAGGTCATCAGTTGCTAGAACTTAAAACTACTTAAACCTAACTAACCTAAGGACATTACACACATCCATGCCCGAGGCAGGATTCGAACCTGCGATCGTAGCGGTTCCAGACTGAAGCGCCTAAAACCGCTCGGTCACAGCGGCCGGCGAGCTTCTAGTCTCGAAAATTCTAGAACACTGCGCATGCAAGGTTTCTGTATTTTAGGAGCGCTGTGTTAAAAGTTGGAGGAATGAAGAGGTACCTGAACGAATTTTATGAACGCTTATTCAGAACCGTGGCTGATGATCACTCACCAGAGGCTGTAAATGGAGGTGCTATCTTGTTTTAAGGCGTTCAGACGGAATACTCGGCAGGCGTCTCTCTGTCTGAGCGCTTTGCAAGAGAACGATATGGTTCTTAGTGAAGCACATTCTGAAGCTTATAGTACGAAGATCTTCAGAGAGGATATGCCATTACCGTGTTCTTTCGTCTCATTGTATTACGGTGAGAAAAGCTCAGGCATCGCCGAATATATTTAGCAGTTGATCTCAGTTTCGCTCTTCCTGCCTTGGTACCATGCACAATTGTAGTTTGAGAGTTGGTTTTATAGTTATCAATAGTTTTACAAAGACACTGCGTTTCCAAGTAAATTCGATCTCTATTGGTGCTGAAGATGGCTGTGCAGTACAACTACCTGCCACACTTCTTGAGTAAGTTTCCAGCGCACTAGCGTTTCGTATCTCAAAATGGTTCAAATGGCTCTGAGCACTATGGGACTCAACTGCTGAGGTCATTAGTCCCCTAGAACTTAGAACTAGTTAAACCTAACTAACCTAAGGACATCACAAACATCCATGCCCGAGGCAGGATTCGAACCTGCGACCGTAGCGGTCTTGCGGTTCCAGACTGCAGCGCCTTTCGTATCTATGTCGTCTCTACTATAGTACACTCCTATAACTTCTGGTGACCGCGTGGTCGTAAGGTTTCCGTGTAGGTGCTCAAATAATTGGTGAGATTTTACGAGTCGTGACTAACAATGGGTTGAAGGCAAGAAAGGTTGTTTTGGTTTGTATTAATGTGTAAATGTGCAGTACCCTAAGCCATTTCAATAGTGCCAATACAAGCAAGTCTGGAAGGTACAGGCTCCAAATTATTTATGGTTTGACTCTCCTTTGGTGTCAGGCACACCTGTATTTGGGGAAGTTCTTCTTCGGTTATGTATGGACTTACGAAACCACCGCGCTTCCAAGTAAATTCAGCTTCTTTTTAAATCTTAGTTCTGCTAACTGGCATATCGCGATAAATCCTTTCCCAATTAAAGACCTTGATATCTCGTTACCTGTGTAATGGAGTGAGCGCGTCGCATGTGCATTGAAAAGGATCCACAAGCAGGTAGGTGTTGTAATGATGCAAGCTTCTCGTCGAAGAAGTAAAACTGAAACGGTAAAAGGACGTGCTGACGTCATACTTCAAAAAATGGGGAAACACTGCCTTAAATCGTCCGACATGGTGTAGGGCTGTTACGAAGGTTTATATAAAAGAAATGACACAGTATGTGAGAGACAGTTTTTCAGAGTTTTTCACAATGTTTATAAATGTCTTGCGCGCCCACCCTTCGTCACATGATACAAATCTAATCAGTAGTCCCATTGTGTCCATACCCGACTCAGCATCACAGAAGTGACAGTAAGAACAGCCGCTGCGATGCGATGTCGCAAGTTTTCGGGGTTGTGTGGCAGAGGTGAAACATCAGACTATCCTTGATGTAATTCCAAAACAAAATAGTCGCAAGGCATCAAGTCTGGTGACCGTAGTGGCCATTGGAGTAAGCGGCCACAACACGACCCATCCAGCGACTTGGCAACGTCTCATTCAGTTGACCTCCCACATAATTGTGGAAATTTGGAGGTATGTTGATCTCCCACACAAGTGTGGAAATTTGGAGGTATGTTCAATTCTGCAATAGCTCGATAGGTGGACTCTGTGGGACTTTGCATCGTCACGTTCCTTACACAGTCCACTGTCACTTTTGACAAACTCAGTCGGCCCGAAAGTTTTTGCATCGCACAAAACAACCACCCTATTCGAATTTCTTGCAGCAGCACATTAAAACGTGCGAATTCTGGTACACAAAATGTTTCCTACACATCGTTCGCTGCTACTTTCAGTAACTATGACTGTCGGCACCCTGCTGGCCATTTTCCTTAACAACTTTCCGGAATCTCGTTAGAAACCTCCCTCTCAGAGCTTGTCTTTCACTTACAAGGGGAGGCCGCCAATTGTGAAATTCAGATTCGATTCATACTGCGCATAATAAAAGCTCATGGCCAGAGGTGTAATGTGGCAAAGCACCAAGATGCACTTCTCAGCCGTTGTCGAGAAAATCGACAGTTAAAAGTAACCGTTGCGGTGAAATACTCTCTACGATTAATAATTTTGTACCGCGTCGTGGCGCAGCGGTAAGCGCTCGGGTTCGTAATCCGAAGTTAGCCGGAGCGAACCTCGCGCCATGCAATTTTTGTTTTATTATTAATTTTTTGTAATTCAAACATTAATGTATTGCTTATGCATCTTGGTGAAGGCGGATCGCTCTCCAATTGTACCGCCTCCGTTTTTCCGTTTGTTTAACAGGGTGCACCAAAGCTCTCACGTCCGCACTGATTTTCGACGATGTTATAAGTTGCGCTAGGGAAGTTAGCAGGCAACTACGCTGTTATGCGGCGGCTCGTTTCGGCCCATTCAACATCTGTCCTTCAAGTGTAACGAGCGAGTAACGGAGTTTATATTTCATACCTGCCACAGCAAATTTGTGTTCGTGGGGTCTCTATTCTAATTCGAACGTTTGACTTACGCTATACGTATTCGTTTCGGAATATAGTTTTTTTAAATATATATATATATATATATATATATATATATATATACTATTGATGAATTGCTTATGCATCTTGGTGAAGGCGGATCGCTCTCCAATTGTACCGCCTCCATTTTTCCGTTTGTTTAACAGGGTGTACCAAAACTCTCGCGTCCGCAATGATTATATATATATATAAAATTCCCGGCAATCAGTTGCAACAATTATGCATATAATAAGTTGTTGAAAGTTGTTTGTCGTGGAAAAACTGGCGACTTCGAACATAATTATGTTTTCCGCAAACAAAGTTGTATTTCACAAATGTTATTCATTGTCTTCATAATGTTAATCACGTATAGTTAACGGAAGGCGTAGAAACTATATTCCGAAACGAATACGTATAGCGTAAGTCAAACGTTCGAATTAGAATAGAGACCCCACGAACACAAATTTGCTGTGGCAGGTATGAAATATAAACTCCGTTACTCGCTCGTTACACTTGAAGGACAGATGTTGAATGGGCCGAAACGAGCCGCCGCATAACAGCGTAGTTGCCTGCTAACTTCCCTAGCGCAACTTATAACATCGTCGAAAATCAGTGCGGACGTGAGAGCTTTGGTGCACCCTGTTAAACAAACTGAAAAACGGAGGCGGTACAATTGGAGAGCGATCCGCCTTCACCAAGATGCATAAGCAATACATTAATGTTTGAATTACAAAAAATTAATAATAAAACAAAAATTGCATGGCGCGAGATTCGATCCGGCGACCTTTGGATTACGAACCCGAGCGCTTACCGCTGCGCCACGACGCGGTACAAAATTGTTAATCGTAGAGAGTATTTCACCGCAACGGTTACTTTTAACTGTCGATTTTCTCGACAACGGCTGAGAAGTGCATCTTGGTGCTTTGCCACATTACACCTCTGGCCATGAGCTTTTATTATGCGCAGTATGAATCGAATCTGAATTTCAAAATTGGCGGCCTCCTCTTGTTAGTGTGTCATTTGTTACGATATCCTTAGCCGTTAAGTTACACTAGTTTTTTAAAATGTGTCATGGACTGTAATACTTTGAACAACAATGGCGAATACCTTGTTCAGACGCCCGCATCTCGTGGTCGTGCGGTAGCGTTCTCGCTTCCCACGCCCGGGTTCCCGGGTTCGATTCCCGGCGGGGTCAGGGATTTTCTCTGCCTCGTGATGGCTGGGTGTTGTGTGCTGTCCTTAGGTTAGTTAGGTTTAAGTAGTTCTAAGTTCTAGGGGACTTATGACCACAGCAGTTGAGTCCCATAGTGCTCAGAGCCATTTTGAACCTTGTTCAGACAAGCGGAAAGTAGGAAAAAGATGGAAAACGTCATGAAGAACAATCAACGTAACCATACTGACTATTCTTCACAAAACGATACAGTGAAATAAATAAAAACTTAATAATAACACGTGTCTATTGTCTTTCGTAGCGTTTTACTAGGACAATGCAGTTTCATCAGGGTCTTAGTAGTTATGCAAGGGCATTCACTGCGATGGTAACACGCCAGAATTTTGTCTATTTCTTTCGCGTATGAAGTCAGGATCAAATAATACCTACACGTTCCATTTGTACAGTTTTCAGAGATAACACTATACTTGAGCGACCAAACCGTCACTTGCACCCCACTCCTCCGGGATAGGAGTCCTGCGACTTAACAAGTTGTCTGCAGTCCCCTCCGACACTTCTTTGAAACTTGTGTACTTGATTATGTCAGAGCTGCTTCACTGTGATGTCAGTTTGTAACACCATAGTTCTAATGCTGTACTGATTTATTTTGCTTTTGTTTCATTTAATGTTACATTGCTGAGCTTTTGTAAATATTGTGTCATCGAATCGATAACACAAAATTGTATACTCCTTTCTTTGTACAAACTTTGACGTCATGTTTTGGTTCAATGTAAAGTAGTGTATCTGCAATTTATATTCTTTGTCCCATTTGGAGGGAACAAAACTTACTGTATATGATTGCAATTTGTGTGAATAATTTTTTGTAAACATGTTAATATGTGCAAATGTTCTGTGTTATTCAATGCGTTTGTTTGCTGTTATGTAAACTGCTGATCCTCACTTAGGAATCTTAGTAATTTTGTGTAAAAAAGGTGTAGTGGTTCCCCTCGGGAACGGAACTGTGTAGCGCGCGCAAATTGTGGTTGGCTTAGGTGGAAAAGGTGGAACTGATAGTCGAAGGCGAGCTACGAGTCGGGGACGAGCCAGCAGTCGGAGACGAGCTATGAGTCTGTGCATTGCCATGTAAAAGTTGCATAGTGTTGGTTTCGAGAGAGGCTTTTTCTGCTACTTTCCAATGCCTCGGATGGATGGATAAATAGCTGGACTATTCTGGAATTTGTATCTATCATCGCCACCAAGAAATGACAGAGTCCAGCAATTCTGCCTGCAATTCCACCTGCCAACATGCAGTTGCCACCACATTGCGCAATCATTGCAACGTAATACTATAATGATGTACAATGAAGGATCAGCTTATTGGAGGTGTTATTGTGCTCAAATATAAGGTAATTTATATCTGAATTTATGTACCAACCTTGATTTTTCTCCTCATCATAACACCTCTCAGGTTCCTTTCCGTTTGAACTAAAGTAATCACCGAGTGTTCCTACTGAAAGAACTTTTATGAACAATGTTATACTAATTAATGCCTCTTGAACTTAGTAAAAAAAAAAGAAAGTTAAAGTTAATGTGGCAAGAGAGTGAGTTAAAGTAAATGTTGTTTGCTGAAAATAATTTTCCTATTAAAACTGTTTATTACAGTGCTGTTGCCAACTGCAAAATTAAAAGTTCTTAAGACTGAGGCTTCTAAAGTTTTGCTTAGCTAATGATCACCTTGATATCTGTAGTAAATTCTAAAAGGTGAGCCAGTTTCTTGCAATTTTGTTAACATTGTGTTTCTATGTAGTAAAAGTGAGAAAGCTGCTGTTGTGAAACGTTATACACTCTTGTTTGCTAAGTGTTTGTCTCTCTTGTGTGCATATTAACAGTATAAAGACCACTCAGTTTGTGTAAGCCCTGAAAGTGATAGTGTTTTTCTGTACCTGTTATAATTTTGCAAATAGTTTGTGCTGCTCCAACTGTTAGTTTCACTCTCACCGTAAACATATGAGTGTGTCAGAGTTCATTGCACTCGCTTGTGGTCAAGTATAGGTTGTGTTTACCCATTAGAGTTACTAATAACTATTTTCTTGAACGAGCATGTTAATCACTCTCTTGCCTAGTTAGGCTGGCGACCGTTTTCTTTATCAATTAAACAGTGCAGATAGGCAATATTTTGTTTACCACCGTTTAATTATTTACGTGATTCTGACTTTCACTTCCGATAAGCCACCCCCCATTAGGAATAACACGGTCAACACAACAAAATTCCTCTCAGAGGGTAACACTGCTCTGTTGCTTTATACCATAATTACTACAACAAAATAATTCTGTTTTGCAAACTGCCTCCAGCTTCCAGGTTATGGTATAGCAGTATCAGACGGGAGTGTTATACGTGGCTTTTACGTGACAGGACTATTTGTTCTGTTGGGGACATACTACGTCAAACTTGGTACTTCATAGTATAAGTTACGTAAGATGCTGTTGCAGTGTTATAAGTTACACAACGAATCGACAGAATTCGCAGACGCGTGTCTCTAGAGCGTTGGCATCGCAAATAAAGGCCTCATAATGTAACTGTGACGTCAAATTGTACGTTAGCATAGCAAAGGTGCTATTAATGAAACCGTAGAAGGATTTCTATTTAATATACATCTCTCTTTTATAGCAGTTTGTCTTTTATTTACATTTGGAGAGCAAATCTCAAACTATAAATTATGCTCAATGAACTATGGCACATTTTGAAGTAACTACCTATCAACAGTGCCGAACTAACAATAGCCGCTATCAGTCAACGATGACATCATACTGGCATCTTCTAATAGCTGCCACATAGCACACCTACGTGAATCCGTGAAGCTGGCGAACGGCGCTTATCCAGTGGGGTCGGGGTAATCGACAGTCAACATGTTAAGGAACTGGATTCTCAGGAGAGGCGTTCACATACCTGTTCAGTGTTGCGTGGTTCCCCCGAAAATGACAAGGAGGATGCCAGGACCATTCATTCCTTGGAAAAGAACACGACCAGTTTCCTTCTGCATCCTTGTTGTATACGAGCTTATTCTCTTTTCTGCTATCGTCCTATACCACCAGAATGAGTGTGACTTCGGACCTGTTATCAAATGCAGGACCTCAGTTCCTACTTCCACTCGACGTAGGTTCTGTATGGTTAGTTATGCAAAGAGAAGACGTTTATACAGCTAGAATAGCGGGAAGAGGTTCAGCAAACCAGTCTTCGGACTGAAGACATAACAAAAATTTTATTTACGTAGATTAGAGGAAGTTTACAGGAGAGAGGAGAGTACTAGAAATGAAATTTTAAAATGCATCATGACAACTGCTGCCCTCGTAATGGAACGTAGACGTAAACTAAGATTAGCAGGGCTTTATGTTTGTCTAAGATTACAATAGCGAGTGGAGTAACAGTGGACTTTTATGAACTGTTTAAAATTGATATCAGAATTTGCCAATTTATTGATAACTGCCGAAAATGTATTTCAACAATTGCTATTTTGTTGTGGACTGCTAAAATGGGTTTATTTGTCGCATAAATAAATATCATAAGTAATACATAAAAATAAATTACAGAGTAAAATTATCCGAAAGAGAGATTGTATCCAGATGAATTTGTTACTTCAAATAATAATTTCAGTCATCTCCAGTAATGCTGACATTTTCTCCCAGGACACACCGTGTATCTGAAAGGAAGTTCAAATGGTTCAAATGGCTCTGAGCACTATTCGACTTAACTTCTGAGGTCATCAGTCACCTAGAACTTAGAACTAATTAAACCTAACTAACCTAAGGACATCACACACATCCATGCCCGAGGCAGGATTCGAACCTGCGACCGTAGCGGTCGCGCGGTTCCAGACTGTAGCGCATAGAACCGCTCGGCCACTCCGGCCGGCTCAACAGAAATATTATTCAAAACCTATGACAAGAGCACTTCAAACAGTTGCACACTCCACCACAATAGAAGGTCGAATGCACTACATTTGTGAAAACATGCACCAAATCTGTGAAAATAAATCCAAAAGATATAGCAAGCTTAATAAAAAATATAAAAGAGTAAAAATCGTCTCCTAGAAAAGTCAAAGCCGTTCGAATGATACTTGCATGATTAGTCGTAAGGAGTGCTCCGGGTCAGTCCCATGGGACTGGGCCTGTTGCTTTCTTGAGCAATGTTCTGTGTACTGAGTTACCCGATCACTGCCCGCGACGCCCACTTGGGTTCGCGTGGTGTGCATACACATTATTAATCGGCCGGTAAGACTAATTTCGTCAGACACTGAGCTACTGAGTACACTTGAAAACTGCAGTGTATGCCCACCAGGGGTACTTGAACATAGTTTGGGGACAGCTGCTCGTCGCTGGCGGTACGGGTTGGTCACTACATGTAACTAACTGAGATAGGTCTACTGATCGTAAAACTTGGTTGTCGCCGTTTTTGTAAGAGCGACAGAGCTCACGCTGATCGAATACCCAAGCAGGATTGACTACTTTTTGGGTCTCTTCCACAACAGTCAATCTGAATGCCATTTTATGAGGTTTCTCACGATTGTTGAGGCAATCGTGAGAACGGTTAGATGTCGTAAATTCACCGAATAAAATTTACACAGTTTGTCCACATGGAATAAACGCCTTTGTCTCCCATAGTAGGCTACGTGACGGTGATGTGGCTGGTAGGCTTCAGACCATATGGCTATCATCTGCGGTCTTCCAAAACAAAAATAGCGCCAAGACGAGAGAGGGGGCGGGGAGAGGGAGAATTTGGAAAGGAAATAATACGTGTGCCGCAAGTCCTGCAGACGATGATGTCTTTCGGAACGGAGAGAAACTGCCTGAGACGGCACATCGCATGGACCTTTAGTTATGATTATTGATGGCGTAATTTATTAAATTGTACAAGAATCACATCGATTACAGGACGATTTTCCAGATTAAAAACAAATTATTCGTTACCTGTAAATCGGATTTTTATGGTGAGGATATCATGGGCATCGAAGTCATTAGGGACAGAGCTACATTTCAACTGTTTAACGTTGGGTCAGGGAATATATTGACTCTGCATGCCACCGAAATACTTTACAAAAGCCACAATAAATTTAAATAATAGTCCGAAGCGAATTTCGACGCTGTTTGTCTATAAAACAAGTGGTAGTAGTGTCTCGAAACACGGGGACCCGTCGCCTGTTGTACCGGCTCCCATTGGCAAGAAGTAAACATAGGCAAGGCTTTAAGGTGGATTATACAGCATGTTGAAATGTTGCCTCCCATTAAGTTCCTTTTTCTTTCATTTACGATCGTTCGTCGTTGTCTTAGCCACTGGAAGATTACAGACCTGTCGACTTCCTCTTAGAAAGGGACACGTGCTTACGATAGGGACACGAAAAGGGGCGCATCCGAGAAGTTCTGGGTTTTACATATACAGTATTTCGATGCTTGTAACTCAGCAGTTTTTTTAACACGGTGCAGGATAAAAGAATGATGCAGCAAGATATATTATTTCTCAAAAATATCGACAACAAGCAGCATGAGGAGTACACTACACGTCCCTGCGATTAAGGAACCGTACAACCTAGGCCTTTTGCAGTTCTTACCATATTCGATCTATGGAAGAAGGAGATAAATTACTTGTTAACAAGGGGCATTAAAACTTTGTCTGTATTCCACGACGCCAAAGAATAAACTACAATAAATAAAAGCTTATAAAAATTCGATTGAGACTCAGCTCTTAATCCACACAACGATAATTACAGTCACATAAGAGGTCCATCAATAATTCTACTTTCTTCCTCTTCTTTTTGTATGGTGTATTCATTCATTTTGGTTTCTTTCTCTTACCGTTTGAAAAATTACTATATTTACTGTGTACTGATTTGAATGAGCCAGTAAAAGAACTGTAGGCAGGTCGAACAACGTGTATTAGAACTTGCGTAGGATACGCATTTATTTAATAATTCCTCGTTAGATTTTTACAGTACACAGTTCTGACAGCATTCGGTGCAACACGTTCTTTGGCTTTTATTTATATTTGTCATGAATTTCATTTGTTACAGTTTTAAATGCTTGACAAAATGACACGCCGGTCAACAGTTTTCGACACGTGATACTTTTTTTAGGTTTTACAAATAAAACTCAGTTGACTGCCTGCATTTTGGTTTTTTAGGTCTTATTTCAGATAGGTATTTCGGAGCGAAAGCTCCATAATCATAATTCTGTTGAAGACTTTTCGTCGTGACTTAGCGAAGCAGTCGCACATGCATACTGCGAAAATCTGCCCTACGTTGGTCAGTGGTGCAACTCCTCTAGGTTTTTTTGGTTTCCACAGCACATATGTCATCAACAAGCTGAAGTGTGAAAACACTGAAAATACACATCAAGCCTTAAGGAGAAGTCTGGTTGACAGGCAAGAAAAACGGGCAAAGTTCAAATTTTTTTCCATACAGGGGTTGTTTTCATCGAAACTGCGTTCTTGTCACTATATTATACATATACTCCTGTACGGAAAAAAAAGATTTCTTTCTCATAACACATTAAAAAGGGCGGTTGCAGCCTTTGTCAAAGCATGCGCATCCAGGTTTGCGAGAAGAGTTGTACTGACTCATGGCTGTTACTGAAACCCATAAAAATACACTCCTGGAAATGGAAAAAAGAACACATTGACATCGGTGTGTCAGACCCACCATACTTGCTCCGGACACTGCGAGAGGGCTGTACAAGCAATGATCACACGCACGGCACAGCGGACACACCAGGAACCGCTGTGTTAGCCGTCGAATGGCGCTAGCTGCGCAGCATTTGTGCACCGCCGCCGTCAGTGTCAGCCAGTTTGCCGTGGCATACGGAGCTCCATCGCAGTCTTTAACACTGGTAGCATGCCGCGACAGCGTGGACGTGAACCGTGTGTGCAGTTGACGGACTTTGAGCGAGGGCGTATAGTGGGCATGCGGGAGGCCGGGTGGACGTACCGCCGAATTGCTCAACACGTGGGGCGTGAGGTCTCCACAGTACATCGATGTTGTCGCCAGTGGTCGGCGGAAGGTGCACGTGCCCGTCGACCTGGGACCGGACCGCAGCGACGCACGGATGCACGCCAAGACCGTAGGATCCTACGCAGTGCCGTAGGGGACCGCACCGCCACTTCCCAGCAAATTA
This sequence comes from Schistocerca nitens, assembly GCF_023898315.1. NCBI lineage: Eukaryota > Metazoa > Arthropoda > Insecta > Orthoptera > Acrididae > Schistocerca > Schistocerca nitens. Next base: position 643,842,637 of record NC_064619.1, on the reverse strand, counting down.
GGGACACTGTTGCTCCTGGGGTATCGGCGAGGACCATTCGCAACCGTCTCCATGAAGCTGGGCTACGGTCCCGCACACCGTTAGGCCGTCTTCCGCTCACGCCCCAACATCGTGCAGCCCGCCTCCAGTGGTGTCGCGACAGGCGTGAATGGAGGGACGAATGGAGACGTGTCGTCTTCAGCGATGAGAGTCGCTTCTGCCTTGGTGCCAATGATGGTCGTATGCGTGTTTGGCGCCGTGCAGGTGAGCGCCACAATCAGGACTGCATACGACCGAGGCACACAGGGCCAACACCCGGCATCATGGTGTGGGGAGCGATCTCCTACACTGGCCGTACACCACTGGTGATCGTCGAGGGGACACTGAATAGTGCACGGTACATCCAAACCGTCATCGAATCCATCGTTCTACCATTCCTAGACCGGCAAGGGAACTTGCTGTTCCAACAGGACAATGCACGTCCGCATGTATCCCGTGCCACCCAACGTGCTCTAGAAGGTGTAAGTCAACTACCCTGGCCAGCAAGATCTCCGGATCTGTCCCCCATTGAGCATGTTTGGGACTGGATGAAGCGTCGTCTCACGCGGTCTGCACGTCCAGCACGAACGCTGGTCCAACTGAGGCGCCAGGTGGAAATGGCATGGCAAGCCGTTCCACAGGACTACATCCAGCATCTCTACGATCGTCTCCATGGGAGAATAGCAGCCTGCATTGCTGCGACATGCTCTGTTGCCTGTGTCTATGTGCCTGTGGTTCTGTCAGTGTGATCATGTGATGTATCTGACCCCAGGAATGTGTCAATAAAGTTTCCCCTTCGTGGGACAATGAATTCACGGTGTTCTTATTTCAATTTCCAGGAGTGTAGAAAATTCTTAAGTTTGAATGAATTTGCGGAGCATTCACGATGGTATTCTAAAAAAATGCCTAAAACGGCAGCTATTTGAAAAGCATGTCATTTTCTTGACATGTTTTTCTAAGTTCAAATGTTTAAAAAATATTTAAAATTTGAATACAAAAGCAAGCTCCCGCTTAGGCCCCTGAATTTCATTGTCTTTCATTTCAGAAAACAAATCAAATGAATAGGTTAATCCATCGAGGCTCTGGTGCGATTTAGGGAATTCACGGAAAACCTATATCAGGATGGCCGGACGCGGGATTGAACTGTCGGCCTTCCGAATGCGAGTCCAGTGCGCTAACCACTGCGCCACCTCTCTCAGTGCAGTGAGGAGCAGCGAGAGTGGGAAGGCGGAGCTGGACAGACAGAATGGTGAGGAGGGAGAGGTGTTAGAGACAGATGTAAGATGGAGAAAGGAAGAGGGGCATATGCAGGTGATGATGCGGGTAAAAAGATAGTATACTATCAAAATGGATCGGGACTTAAACGGAGGATGTGTAAGGACTTCCCACCAAAACAATTGCAAGGTATTTGAGACGTTTTGGCAACACGTTTCGAATACGCTGCAGAAGTTTCTCTACATCCTCCATACAGCTCCGATCTCTCCTCTTGCGGTTTCCAATGTTTGCTGCCATGAAGTAAGACATTCGTGGCAGTCTATTTATTTTGAACGAAGTGGTGCACGCCTGGGTACAATCATGTTTCCTTAGGCAACCACAAACATTTATTCAAGACATTCACCGTCTCGTCTCACAGTAGGATAAATGTATTAACACTTGTCACTTTTGAAATAATAAACAGTGTACTTAATTTTCTACATCTACCTCGTTTTCATTTGACTACCCCTTATACATACCTGCTGATAGCGTGTACATGTACAAAGTTATGACATTTCACAGCCTCCAGACACTCCTGTTAAACAAAAATTTGGAGATTAATCTGCAAGTTTAAGGTGACTGCGTCAGGGTCATGAAAATCATGTACATGGTATCGAATATTAACGCTGCTAACCAATAAAGAAAGGAGCACTTAAAGATCATGACAGCAAAATAAGTGACACCGCAAATTACGTTTGAGCTAAAGGGTGTTTATAAATGAGATATTATGGAGTATGACATCCCACCATGTCTTCTCGGCGCTTCACTTTGTTTCAAAAATTCATGTGTGTGAAATCTTATGGGACTTAACTGCTAAGGTCATCAGTCCCTAAGCTCACACACTACGTAATCTAAATTATCCTAAGGACAAACACACACACACACACACACACACACACACACACACACACCCATGCCCGAGGGAGGACTCGAACCTCCGCCGGGACCAGCCGCACAGTCCATGACTGCAGCGCCTTAGACCACTCGGTTAATCCCGCGCGGCTTCACTTTGTTTGTCATGCAGTGCATCTCGTCCCATAAGAGGTATGGTATTACTTCTGGACACTTCTTATATACGCAAGATGTTACAAATTAGTTGTGCAAAGGCAACCTTCAATTGTGAGGAAGGTAAATAGCTTACAGAAATGTTTGTTATGGCAATGAATGTAATATATCTTCAAGTTTTATTTACAAATGCTTTTGTAACACGACAAATGTCCCATCTGTAACCAGTTTCCTGCCAATTCCTATGAAGCAAGTCTTGATGTATTGTGGAAACTTCTTGTGTTATCCGTTGTCGCTGCTCGTCGACGTTTCTTGGAAGCGACGGAACACACACTACGCCGTGCACAGTAGTCCATTGGTAATAAATCAGCTGATCGTGGTGGCCAGGATATTGTTCCACAATGTCTTGTCCAAGACAGCACATACGTACGGTGATCGCGACAACGTAACGATGTAATACAGCCAGTTTCGGTGAAGCGATTGCATCAATTAATAAAAGTTTGCGTTCGAGGTGGTGGCTTCCGATATATAGTCCTGAATCTCTCTGAACCGTATTAGCGGATTTGTATTCATGAAACCATAAACAACACTGCACACGCTCTGCATCGTTATAAGATTCCACGATAACAGTTGAATTGATTCATTCGCGCATGCCACCTAGCGGAAACATCGTGAACTATCAATGTTAGGCGGGAATAAAACTTGAATATGTGCTGCATTCAGTGCTGTCTCAAACATTTCTTTAAGGTATTTACCCTTTTCATAATATCTCATTTATAAACACCCTTTAGCTCAAACGTAATTAGCGATGTCACTTATTTTGCTGTCATGATCTTTAAGTGCTCCTTTCTTTATTGGTTAGCAGCGTTAATATTCGATACCATGTACAAGATTTTCATGACCCTGACGCAGTCACCTTAAACTTGCAGATTAATCTCCAAATTTTTGTTTAACAGGAGTGTCTGGAGGCTGTGAAATGTCTGAGTTGTGTACTAAACATTCAGCTGACGGCTGTGGACTGGAAGACTTTTATTTTCTGCTTAAAAAATAAAGATTTCCTCAACACCAGATTTGGTTGAACACTACTGTGCTTTGCGAGGCATGGTTATGTTGAAGTGGTACGCCTTTGTCTTTCTGGGTCCTTTGAACTGATTTCCAAGTCAATTACAGGGAAACCCACAGTTTAATAAGAACTTTATCACGACGTATCTTAGCATTTTCATAAACACAAAGCATTTCCAAAAGCGCTGTGACTATCACAATATGTCCTAGTACTGACGGCAGAGGAAGATGGTCCTTGTAGTTTCAACTTTGGTGGGTTTCTCGCGGTCGCTTAAGAAAAATCGAGTTTCTGATCCGCCTCTAATGACCTCGTAATCGACAGGACGCTGATCCCTACGCTTTGTTCCAACCTTCTTCCTTCCGACTCGAGATCGAACACAGGTCGTTTCAGTCTGCAATTTACTAAGATCAACCATCGAGTTGTTTGCCCCACTAAATTCCTACCTTGTTAAAATTACTAGCTCGCAAAGAGAAGATGGTGACCTATTCTTGCCCCTTGCTAAAGGATTTGAAGGATATCTAAAGATACACCTCGACCACTGGTGTGATGGATCCACAAAGTTTCTGTTCACGCGCCGCTAGCACGCACAGACATTATAGACGTTCAGAAGACTGCAAATGGCTGCTAGAGCTTGCGCTCCAACTCCCGCTGCAATATCATGTCTTTGGCTGGATTAACAAAATCAGAACTATGGATGTGCAATGTTCGCAAATCATCGATATCGAAATGAGTATCGATGACTAAACATCGATGGCCGATAGTAGTCGAATCCATAATTTAGACGTACTTAGACGTTACCGAGCTGAAATGACGGATGTATGAAGAACTACAGTGTTAACCGGCACATCATTACTAACACGGGAAACTAGCCATCGTACCACCTACCCTCACCCCCCTGAGATTTAGCGGTAAAATGGCCCAGTGCATAGCCCGTCAAAAACTGAACCCAGATCAAGCAAAAAAACAGGAAGAAAGTGTACTGACCTGTGAAAAAAGAAGCAAAATAGGAACCGTGAATGGTCCAAGCTTAAGATGTGCAACATCGAGCGAATTGCATGAACCCCGGCGTGATCAAATTTCCCTCGGGACCCCTTTCTTCATTAAATTATGAACCTTCCGTCGAGTCATTACTGTGTCTGTTGTCCTTCTGTAGTCTTCGCGATTTCCATACTATACATGGGTTATAGATTATGAGTCATGTTGTAAGAATATATTACCGTCGCAAAAAATGTGATGAACAGTGAGAACACGCGAGATGCCGCACAGACTTCTTATAGACACGAAAACAAAAACACAAATGGGTGTAAACTATGTTACATTAAAGGACTTTAAGAGTCAAAACATCCAAAACGGAACGCAAGAGTCATAACATGTGATACTTGTGCAGAACAAGTAGGAGGTACGTACATCTGGAGGTCCCTGCCTTACACGTCGTTGCAGCAAGCGGACATTACACTACGACACAGATCTGAGTACAGCGAACAGAAACGTCAAAGACTGGACGGACAGTTCACAATTTTGTGGAAAAAAGGGGGTACGAGGTAGATCTGAACATGGATCTTCCCCTTCGAGTCCAAAATCGTGACCACATAACCATGATGCCGTGGCGTTTCAAATTCGATGGATGTTGCACATCTTAAGCTTGGGCAGCTCACAGTTTCTATTTTGCTTCTTTTTTCACAGTTCAGTACAAAAGCGTTCGACAATATAAAATGGTGCAAGCTGTTCGAGATTCTGAAAAAAGTAGGGATAAGCTATAGGGAGAGACGGGTCATATACAATATGTACAACAACCAAGAGAGAATAATAAGAGTGGACGATCAAGAACGAAGTGCTCGTATTAAGAAGGGTGTAAGACAAGGCTGTAGCCTTTCGCCCCTACTCTTCAATCTGTACATCGAGAAAGCAATGATGGAAATAAAAGAAAGGTTCAGGAGTGGAATTAAAATACAAGGTGAAAGGATATCAATGATACGGTTCGCTGATGACATTGCTATCCTGAGTGAAAGTGAAGAAGAATTAAATGATCTGCTGAACGGAATGAACAGTCTAATGAGTACACAGTATGGTTTGAGAGTAAATCGGAGAAAGACGAAGGTAATGAGAAGTAGTAGAAATGAGAACAGCGAGAAACTTAACATCAGTATTGATGGTCACGAAGTCAATGAAGTTAAGGAATCCTGCTACCTAGGCAGTAAAATAACCAATGACGGACGGAGCAAGGAGGACATCAAAAGCAGACTCGCTATGGCAAAAAAGGCATTTCTGGCCAAGAGAAGTTTACTAATATCAAATACCGGCATTAATTTGAGGAAGAAATTTCTGAGGATGTACGTCTGGAATACAGCATTGTATGGTAGTGAAACATGGACTGTGGGAAAACCGGAACAGAAGAGAATCGAAGCATTTGACATGTGGTGCTATAGACGAATGTTGAAAATTAGGTGGACTGTAAGGAATGAGGAGGTTCTACGCAGAATCGGAGAGGAAAGGAATATGTGGAAAACAATGATAAGGAGAAGGGACAGGATGATAGGACATCTGCTAAGACATGAGGAAATGACTTCCATGGTACTAGAGGGAGCTGTAGAGGGCAACAACTGTAGAGAAAGACAGAGATTGGAATACATCAAGCAAATAATTGAGGACGTAGGTTGCAAGTGCTACTCTGAGATGAAGAGGTTAGCACAGGAAAGGAATACGTCGCGGGCCGCATCAAACCAGTCAGTAGACTGATGACCAAAAAAAAAAAAAAAAGTACATGTTCTTCTTGTTTTCATGCTTGATCTATGTTCAGTTGTTTGTAGGCTATCTAATGGGTCACCTTAAAACTAAATCTGAGAGGAGTACCATAGGGAGTTTCCCTTGTATGCGAAACCTTTTAGTATCCAAAAGCAGGTCAGAGCCATACTGATCGCATCCCTACCCATATGATCAAAAATGTTGCAAATGGCTCTGAGCACTAAGGGACTTAACATCTATGGTGATCAGTCCCCTAGAACTTAGAACTACTTAAACCTAACTAACCTAAAGACATCACACAACACCCAGTCATCACGAGGCAGAGAAAATTCCTGACCCCGACGGGAATCGAACCCGGGAACCCGGGCGCGGGAAGCGAGAACGCTACCGCACGACCACGAGCTGCGGACCCATATGAAGTCATCCTCTGACAAACTTCTGTATGATTTCAAGTAACGCTTAGTAATGATGTTGCGGCGGTTAACTCTGTATTTCGGTGTCAATTATAACATAAAAATCATATGTTCTCACCTAGTTTGTACTATATTATACTGGGATCAAGCACACTCAGATCTATGCCGTATTTATATTAACAAGTGGAAAAAGCACGTCTGACTAATGAACACTACTGGCCATTAAAATTGCTACACCACGAAGATACTGTGATATGCAAACGATTAGTTTTTCAGAGCATCTACACAACGTTGGCGCCGGTGGCGACACCTACAACGTGCTGACACGAGGAAAGTTTCCGACCGATTTCTCATACACAAACAGCAGTTGACCGGCGTTGCCTGGTGAAGCGTTGTTGTGATGCCTCGTGTAAGCAGGAGGAATGCGTACCATCACGTTTCCGACTTTGATAAAGATCGGATTGTAGCCTATCGCGATTGCGGTTTATCGAACCGCGACATTGCTGCTCGCGTTGGTCGATATCCGATGACTGTTAGCAGAATATGGAATCGGTGGGTTCAGGAGGGTAATACGGAACGCCGTGCTGGATCCCAACGGCCTCATATCACTAGCAGTCGAGATGACAGGCATCTTATCTGCATGGCTGTAACGGATTGTGCAGGCACGTCTCGATCCCTGAGTCAACAGATGGGGACGTTTGCAGGACAACAACCTGCACGAACAGGTCGACGACGTTTGCAGCAGCATGGACCATCAGCTCGGAGACCATGGCTGCGGTTACCCTTGACGCTACATCACAGACAGGGGCGCCTACGATGCTGTACTCAACGACGAACTTGGGTGCACGAATGGCAAAACGTCTTTTTTTCGGATGAATCCAGGTTCTGTTTGCAGCATCATGATGGTCGCATCCGTGTTTGGCGACATCGCGGTGAACGCACATTGGAAGCGTGTATTCGTCATCGCCATACTGGCGTATCACCCGGCGTGATGGTATGGGGTGCCATTGGTTACACGTTTCGGTCACCTCTTGTTCGCAGCCGGCCGGGGTGGCCGCGCGGTTCTAGGCGCTACAGTCTGGAACCGCGTGACCGCTACGGTCGCGGGTTCGAATCCTGCCTCGGGCCTGGATGTGTGTGATGTCCTTAGGTTAGTTAGGTTTTAAGTAGTTCTAAGTTGTAGGGGACTGATGACCTCAGAAGTTAAGTCCCATAGTGCTCAGAGCCATGTGAAAATTTCTTGTTCGCATTGACGGCACTTTGAACAGTGGACGTGGCATTTCAGATGTGTTACGACCCGTGGCTCTACCCTTCATTCGATCCCTGCGAAACTCAACATTTCAGCAGGATAATGCACGACCGCATGTTGCAGGCCCTGTACGGGCCTTTCTGGATACAGAAAATGTTCGACTGCTGCCCTGGCCAGCACATTCTCCAGGTCACTCACCAATTGAAAACGTCTGGTCAATGGTTATCGAGCAACTGGATCGTCACAATACGCCAGTCAGTACTCTTGATGAACTGTGGTATTGTGTTGAAGCTGCATGGGCAGCTGTACCTGTACACGCCATCCAAGCTCTATTTGACTCAATGCCTAGGCGTATCAAGGCCGTTATTACGGCCAGAGGTGGTTGTTCTGGGTACTGATTTCTCAGGATCTAGGCACCCAAATTACGTGAAAATGTAATCACATATCAGTTGTAGTATAATACACTCCTGGAAATTGAAATAAGAACACCGTGAATTCATTGTCCCAGGAAGGGGAAACTTTATTGACACATTCCTGGGGTCAGATACATCACATGATCACACTGACAGAACCACAGGCACATAGACACAGGCAACAGAGCATGCACAATGTCGGCACTAGTACAGTGTATATCCACCTTTCGCAGCAATGCAGGCTGCTATTCTCCCATGGAGACGATCGTAGAGATGCTGGACGTAGTCCTGTGGAACGGCTTGCCATGCCATTTCCACCTGGCGCCTCAGTTGGACCAGCGTTCGTGCTGGACGTGCAGACCGCGTGAGACGACGCTTCATCCAGTCCCAAACATGCTCAATGGGGGACAGATCCGGAGATCTTGCTGGCCAGGGTAGTTGACTTACACCTTCTAGAGCACGTTGGGTGGCACGGGATACATGCGGACGTGCATTGTCCTGTTGGAACAGCAAGTTCCCTTGCCGGTCTAGGAATGGTAGAACGATGGGTTCGATGACGGTTTGGATGTACCGTGCACTATTCAGTGTCCCCTCGACGATCACCAGTGGTGTACGGCCAGTGTAGGAGATCGCTCCCCACACCATGAAGCCGGGTGTTGGCCCTGTGTGCCTCGGTCGTATGCAGTCCCGATTGTGGCGCTCACCTGCACGGCGCCAAACACGCATACGACCATCATTGGCACCAAGGCAGAAGCGACTCTCATCGCTGAAGACGAGACGTCTCCATTCGTCCCTCCATTCACGCCTGTCGCGACACAACTGGAGGCGGGCTGCACGATGTTGGGGCGTGAGCGGAAGACGGCCTAACGGTGTGCGGGACCGTAGCCCAGCTTCATGGAGACGGTTGCGAATGGTCCTCGCCGATACCCCAGGAGCAACAGTGTCCCTAATTTGCTGGGAATTGGCGGTGCGGTCCCCTACGGCACTGCGTAGGATCCTACGGTCTTGGCGTGCATCCGTGCGTCGCTGCGGTCCGGTCCCAGGTCGACGGGCACGTGCACCTTCCGCCGACCACTGGCAACAACATCGATGTACTGTGGAGACCTCACGCCCCACGTGTTGAGCAATTCGGCGGTACGTCCACCCGGCCTCCCGCATGCCCACTATACGCCCTCGCTCAAAGTCCGTCAACTGCACATACGGTTCACGTCCACGCTGTCGCGGCATGCTACCAGTGTTAAAGACTGCGATGGAGCTCCGTATGCCACGGCAAACTGGCTGACACTGACGGCGGCGGTGCACAAATGCTGCGCAGCTAGCGCCAATCGACGGCCAACACCGCGGTTCCTGATGTGTCCGCTGTGCCGTGCGTGTGATCATTTCTTGTACAGCCCTCTCGCAGTGTCCGGAGCAAGTATGGTGGGTCTGACACACCGGTGTCAATGTGTTCTTTTTTCCATTTCCAGGAGTGTATATTTGTCCACTGAATACCCGTTATCTGCATTTCTCCTTGGTGTAGCAATTTTAATGGCCAGTAGTGTATAAAGTATGCCCCTCCGAAGAGTCATCAGGCGCATTTCCTCTAGTGTTTTCAGCAGGTATTTGCAATTTCTTTTTTACAACGTGTAGTTGGTGTCGGCCTATACATATACTGCTCATCACATGTTTAATGCGACGTCCAGCTTCGACGGAATACATCTGTTTGCTTTCGATTACAAACAAAATTTTTTTAAAGCACAATTTTACGTGCCCGTTCTACTGGCCGCTACCAGATAAGTGTAGTGTGATATTAGATTTGCCGATAGATATTATCAAGAACAGTAAAACACGAAGAATAACCATTACTCAAGCAGCTACTGAGCAGCACGCTTCTTCATAGTGGCACAAGTCAGCGCGGGCCAGGGCGCAACTGTCGTTGCTGGAGTACTCGTTATTCCTCGCGTTAATACCTGTCGGTAAAAAGAATAGTGCACTAGACTAATCTGCAACCGCTCTGTCGAATGAGCGTATAACATTCCACTTTAAGAACTCTATGTAACGGGAAACAAAACGATATCTTCCGTCGACGTTGGGCGTCGCATGAAAAACATGCTGAGCGGCATTTGTTTCGGCTGACTCCAGCTACACGTTGCAAAAACAAAATTGCAAATATCTGCCGAAAGACCTGTGAAAACGCGCCTGACGACTTAAGACACCCAGTATAAGAAGGCTCAAAGAACCGCCCAAAAAGTTGCAGACCAATATCTTTAACGTAGATTTGCTACGGAATTTTTGAGTGTCTTCTAAGTTTAAATATAATAAATTTCCTTGGGATAGAAAAGATTTTGTCTACAACTCAGGACAGTTTTAGAAAGCATTTTTCGTGCTTGCATTCATCTCACACTACATACCGTGAACCATGGACGAATGGCACAGGCAGATTCCATATTCCTAGATATCTGGAAAGCTTTCGACATAGTTTCCAGTTGCAACCTGTTGACGAAGATCCGAGCATGTGGACCATATTCCCAGATACGTGAGTGGCTCGAAGATTTCTTAACTAATAAAACCCAGAACGTAGTCCTCAACGGCGAGTGTTCAGCAGAGACAAGTTCAAAATGGTTCACATGGCTCTCAGCACTATGGGACTTAACTTCTGAGGTCATCAGTCTCCTAGAACTTAGAACTACTTAAACCTAACTAACCAAAGGACATCACATACATCCATGCCCGAGGCAGAACTCGAATCTGCGACTATAGCGGATGCGCGGTTCCAGGCTGTAGTGCCTAGAACCTCTCGGCCACCCCGAGCAGAGACAAGTGTTCCAGGGCACTGTGATAGGACCGCTCTTATTTATATAAACAAACGATCTGCCGGATAGGGTGACCAGCAGTCCGCGACTGATCGCTGATAACGGTGGAGTGTACGGAAAATTTACGTCTTTGAGTGATTGCTTGTAGATACCAAATGGCTTTGACAGAGCCTATATAACAGCTTGCTCTAAATTATAGAAATACACTATGTGATCAAAAGTATCCGGACACCTGGCTGAAAATGACCTACAAGTTCGTGGCGACCTCTATCGGTCCATAGAATTCAATATGGTGTTGGCCCACCATTAGCCTTGATGACAGCTTCCACTCTCGCAGGCATATGTTCAATCAGGTGCTCGAAGGTTTCTTGGGGAATGACAGCCCATTCTTCATGGAGTGCTGCACTGAGGAGAGGTATCGATGTCGGACGGTGAGGCCTGTCACGGAGTCGGCGTTCCAAAACATCCCAAAGGTGTTCTATAGGATTCAGGTCAGGACTCTGTGCAGGCCAGTCCATTACAGGGATGTTATTGTCGTGTAACGACTCCGCAACGGGCCGTGCATTATGAACAGGTTCTCGATCGTTTTGAAAGATGCTATCGCTATCGTTCTTCAACAGTTGGAAGCAAGAAGGTCCTTAAACATCAATATACAGCTGCAATAGTGCCACGCAAAACAACAAGGGGTGTAATCCCCTCCATGAAAAACACGACAACACCATAACACCTCCGCCTCCGAATTTTACTGTTGGCACTACACACGCTGGCAGATGACGTTCACCTTACCCACACACTGCCATCGGATCGCCACATTGTGTACCGTGATTAGTCACTCCACACAACGTTTTTCCACTGTTCGATCGTCCAATGCCGACGCTCTTTACACCAAGCGAGGTGTCGTTTGGCATTTACCGGCGTGATGAATGGCTTATGAGCAGCCGCTCGACCATGAAATCCAAGTGTTCTCACCTCCCACCTAACTGTCATAGTACTTGCAGTGGATCGTGAGGCAGTTTGGAATTACTATGTGAGGATCTGGATAGATGTCTGCCTATTACACATTACGACCCTCTTCAACTGTCGGCGGCCTCTGTCAGTCAACAGACGAGTCGGCCTGTACGCTTTTGTACTATGTGTGTGTCCCTTCACGTTTCCTCTTCAGTATCACATTGGAAACAGTGGAACTAGGGTTGTTTAGGAGTGTGGAAATATCGCGTACAGACGTATGACACAAGTGACACCAAATCACCTCACCACGTTCGAAGGCCGTGAGTTCCGCGGAACGCCCCATTCTGCTGACGATATCTAACGACTACTGAGGTCGCTGACATGGATTACCTGGCAATAGGTGGCAGCTAAATGCACCCAATATAAAAAACGTATGTTTTGGGGGTATCCGGATACTTTTGATCACATAGTGTACGTAACGTTACGCAGATGAGTAGGAAAAACAATTCAGCAATATTTAAATACAGCATTACTGACGTGATGATTGGCACATTCACTTCGATTAAATATCTAGGCATAACGTTCGAAAGTGATATGAAATGGAACGATCAGGTAATGGCAGAAGCAGGGAAGACTAATGGTCGACTTCGGTTTATTCGGGGAATTCTAGCAAGTATAGCTAATCTACAAGGATGACCGCGCTTAGAACACAAGCGGGATCCATTCTCGAGAACTGTTTGAGTGTTTGGAATGCCTACCATGACGGATTAAGGGAAGACACCGAAGCAATTCAGAGACGTATTGGCAGATTTGTTATTGACGGTAAGTTCGATCAACACGCGGTATTTAGGATATGTTTAGTGAACTCAAATTACAATATTCGAGGGAATACGGCGTTCCTTTCACGAAACACTACTGTGAAAATTTTTGCGGCTAACTGCTGAAAGATTCTACTGCCCTCACTGTGCATTTCGTATTAGGACCGTGAAGACAAGATACGAGAAATTAGGGTTTTTACGGAGGCATATTAACACTCTGTTTTCCCTCACTTCATTTGCAAGTGGAACAGAAAACCAACTGGTATGTTACATTTTATTGTCGAAATAATGAAATAAGATAGCACATTTAATAATGCTAACAGCCAAATTCATCTTGACATTTACTGGTCTTTGAAAAATACTACACTTGTGGGAAGTATTCACATTCAAAAATTCCTCCAGCATGAGTTAGACACTAATTGTGTACGGGTTTTTGTGTGATCCCTACTAATACTCAATCCTAAACATTTGGACTGCGACGAATACATCGCCTCCAACAAATACGATATGCACTCCGTAGCCATTGGGAATTCTAGGCGGTCGTGTCTTAAATTAAGGGAAGGTAAGGTTCTGCGTTCTGGCTGCAGCCGGGCCAACCAGGAGTAATCGGTCGCCGAGTCATCATCTGCGAACGGCATCAATGGATACGGTATGGAGAGGCATGTGGTCAACGCACCGCTCTCCCGTATCTTTGTTGGGTTTCTTGACCTGCGAACCGCCAAAAGTCGATAGAGAAGCTCCTCAGTTGGCCTCATAAGGCCGAATATAATGTGTATCATTCCTCTTGTTGTTGTTGTTGTGGTCTTCAGCCCTGAGACTCTCCATGCTACTCTATCCTTTGCAAGCTTCTTCATCTTCCAGTACCTACTGCAACCTACATCCTTCTGAATCTGTTTAGTGTATTCATCCCTTGTCCGCCCCCGGTAGCTGAGTGGTTATGGTATAATCTAGCCGGCATGGTAGCTCAGCGTGTTCGGTCAGAGGGTTAGCTGCCCTTTGTAATAAAAAAACTGAGTGAATGGATCAATAATGAACTTCAACGGGCGTCAGGGAACGTCCGCCACGAACAATTGCAACGAACTATAACGAACAACATGAGATTTAAAAAAAACAACGTGGCCAGCACGACAGAATATCAATCCCAAAGGCCCAGGTTCGATTCCCGGCTGGGTCGGAGATTTTCTCCGCTCAGGGACTTGGTGTTGTGTTGTCCTAATCATCATCATTTCATCCCCATCGACGCGCAAGTCGCCGAAGTGGCGTCAAATCGAAAGACTTGCACCCGGCGAACGGTCTACCCGACGGGAGGCCCTAGACACACGACCTTTTTTTTGATCCCTTGATGCCTCAGAATATGCCCCGCCAACCGTCTTACTAAGAAAATATCCCTAGCGGTACCGGGAATCGAATGCAGATCTTCCGCATGGCAGCACCCGTGCCGACCACACAGCTACGGAGACGGATCGGTCGTTTTGTAAACTGCAGAAGCAAATACGGTTCTTCCATAATCTCTGCTGTAGGGGTTGAAATCAGTTTACAGAAATTCGTAGTTTGAATCAGCTGTCACAGACATTGCTAGAGGAAAATTAACAAATGGTTCAAATGGCTCTGAGCACTATGGGACTCAACTGCTGTGATTAGTCCCCTAGAACTTAGAACTACTTAAACCTAACTAACCTAAGGACATCACACACATCCATGCCCGAGGCAGGATTCGAACCTGCGACCGTAGCAGTCGCACGGTTCCGGACTGCGCGCCTAGAACCGCGAGACCACCGCGGCGGGTGGAAAGTTAACAGTTAGCATTGCTACTAGAGGAATCGACCAGTCTTATTACAGTGTCTTTGCACTTTATGGCGTCACTGATCATCAATGGCAGCCCGACAACTGATGTGACGCTCATACTGAACTTATTAAAAAACTGGGTTGTCTTCGTCGTCTTCCGTCAGCGTGGTGAAATCTATCGATAACTTCTGTTGACAACAGTAATGCCAACTCGTCGTTTCGGCTTCAAGTTTATACCCAGTACTGCTCGGTTCTTCTTCTTCTTTTTCTTTTTGTTTTTGGGATTTCCTTCTGTAGTGACTTGGCAAGACAGCCAAGCCACTCGGAGGAAGCCGAAAGGCACGCGTTTAGCTCACGCAGACTGGCGTGAGGTCTGGAACAGTTAAGGGAATTAATAGTAGCAAATAAAGTACGTAGTTGATGTAATACTTAACTTTAATCCATCATTGGAGAACATTGCTCTTGTTGATACATCAATAATAATCTCTATATAAACTGGCAATGGCGCCTTGCTAGGTCGTAGCAAATGACGTAGCTGAAGGCTAAGCTAACTATCGTCTCGGCAAATGAGAGCGTATTTGTCAGTGAACCTTTCCCAGCAAAGTCGGCTGTACAACTGGGACGAGTGCTAGGAAGTCTCTCTAGACCTGCCGTGTGGCGGCGCTCGGTCTGCAATCACTGACAGTGGCGACACGCGGGTCCGACGTATACTACCGGACCGCGGCCGATTTAAAGGCTACCACCTAGCAAGTGTGGTGTCTGGCGGTGACACCACACCTTCTATACACAACTACGATGTATGCTCGCTCGATCAGAAATGAGATGGAAATTTTGTGTCATTCGGTGGCCAGGTGTGAACTGTGGTACGGAAGGGCGTGCCGACCTGAGACAATAAACAAAGAACGAGCTGGACCTAATATCATGTGTTGGTGAATGAAAGTAACCTAGCAGTGTGACAGTTGTGGAAGCTGTCCAGCCTGAATCCCGGCGGCGGCGACGGCCACCGGCCAGCGCTCCGTTAAGCGTCCACAGAGCTACAACGTGGGCGAGGAGGTCACGAGGGACGAACACGACTGGAGGAGCGGCCGCGGCTGCGTGAGAGTCGCCGTCCAGGTATGTGTCTGCAAGAACGGACAGAGGATACATGTCTGCCGTACACTGAGGCGACAAAAGTCATGGGATACATCCTAATACTGTGTCGGACCCCTTTTGCTCAGCGCAGTGCACAACTCGTCGTGGCACGGACTTAACTAGTCGTTAGAAATCCTTTGCAAAAATATTGAGCCATGCTGTCTCTATAACCGTCCATAATTGCCGTCGCAGGGTTTTGCGCATAAACTTGACCTCTCGATTATGTCCTATAAATGTTCGGTGGGAATCATGTCGGGCGATCTGGATGGCCAAACCATTCGTTCGAATTATCCGGGATGTTTTTCAAACCAATAGCGAACAACTGTGACCCGGAAACATGGCGCATTGTCATCCATATCCATCGTTATTTGCGAACATGAAGTCCATGAACAGCCGAAAGTTGTCTCCATTTCCAATCAATGATCGGTACAGTTGTACCAGAGGTCCCAGTCCATTCCATGTAAACACAGCCCACATCATTATGGAGCCACCACCAACTTGCACAGTACCTTGTTGACAATTTGGTTTCATGGCTTCGTGGGGTCTGCTCCACACTCGAACCTACCATCAGCTGTTACCAACCGAAATCGGGACTCATCTGACCAGGCCAAGGTGTTACACTCGGGTCCAACCGATATGTCGCATTCGCGAGGACGACGGTTCTATCCCGCGTGTGGCCATCCTGATTTAGGTTTTCCGTGATTTCCCTAAACCGCTTCTAACAACCCTACCACAACAGAGGTCAGAATTTAACAACGATTGTGTGGTGTCACCGCCAGACACCACACTTGCTAGAGGTCAGAATTTAACAACGATTGTGTGGTGACACCGCCAGACACCACACCTGCTAGGTGGTAGCCTTTAAATCGGCCGCAGTCCATTAGTATACGTCGGACCCGCGTGTCGCCACTATCAGTGATTGCAGACCGAGCGCCGCCACACGGCAGGTCTAGAGAGACTTCCTAGCACTCGCCCCAGTTGTACAACTGACTTTGCTAGCGATGGTTCACTGACAAAATACGTTCTCATTTGCCGAGACGATAGTTAGCATAGCCTTCAGCTACGTCATTTTCTACGACCTAGCAAGGCGCCATTATCAGTTGCTATTGATATTGTAAAGAATGTACAGACAAGAGCTACGTTCAACATTAATGGATTAAAGTATTCCACCATCTGCGTCCGTTTTTCTAAGTTCTAATGTCCTTGTCCTGTTCCAGACCTCACGCCATCCTGCGTGAGCTTAAACGCGTGCCTTTCGGCTTCCTCCAAACTCCGTGGGTTGGCTCTCCAGCCAATCCACAACAGATTGTGGTGTTTCTCACGCTGCTAAATACTGTATTTTCGGGCAACAACAGTTATATTATGTGGCAGGTGTCATTAGAGCACAGTTAATAAAGTAATTTCATGTAATAATGAAAAAACTAGGCACTCATCTTTTTTGTGTTTCCCACGCAGGTCTCGTCGTAAAATCATGGCTCAATCGTTGAAAATCCAGGTGGTTATGATTCCAAGCTCGGATGCAAAGAGGCCTAGGTTTTATTCTGCTATATTCAAAAGTTTTGTAGATGCGCTTCTCAAACCATTCTTGGAGATTACGCTTTCGCTGGACAATGGTGATGTAAAAAAATAATCAGCACTCCGAAAGTAAGTTACACTTCCTTTTAATTGCTTTTATTGCAATATCACGTAAACACAAAACATCACTTCACAATACAAAACATACTTGAAAACATCTTCCTGACAGTCACTGTTAAAGTTCACATTTTATAAGCGGTCTACAATACGCGTCTTTCGAACATGACGTCCAAGACTTGACCGTCTCAAGGTCCGACTCTCTAACAAGTTAACAACTAACTAATAATAGCTTACGCGCCCAAAAATCAGAGTTACAAGAACGTCAAAGATCATAGTGACAAAAGAAAGAATACACATAAGAATAATATCATTGCAATATAAACATATCGATGTATCAAAAGTGAAATCAAATCTGAATGTTGTCTCAGAAATATGTTAAGTAGTTAACAGAAATACAGTAGAATATTACTGGTATCGAGAGGTTCAGGTGAGGTACCGTAATGGTTGCGTAATTCAAGTACCATTACACGCTCCAGGCAAATGTCGGGATGGTTCCTTTGATAGGGCACGGCCGAACCCTTCCCTAATCCGATGAGACCGATGACCTCGCTGTCTGGGCTCCTCCCCCAGACAACCCAACCCAACCGATATGTTCACGACGCCCAGAAGAGGCGCTGCAGACGATGGCGTGCTGTTAGCAACGGCATTCGTGTCAGTCGTCTGCTGCCATCGCCCATTAAGCCAAATTTCGCCCCACTGGCCTAACGGATAGGTTCGTCGTTCGCCCCACAGTGATTTCTGCGGTTATTTCGTGGAAAGTTGCTTCTCTGTCAGCACTGACAAATCCGCCCAAACGCCGCTGCTCTCAGTCATCAAGCGAATGCCTTCGGTCACAGCGTTGTCCGCGGTGAGAGGTAATACCTGAAATGTGGTTTCCCGAAAAACTGGACACTGTAATCTCGGAATATTGAATTCCCTAACGATTTCCGAAATTGAACGTTCCATGCGTCTAGCTCCAACTACCATTCCACGTTCAGAGTCTGTTAATTCCCGTCGTGAGGCCATAATCACATCGTAAACCTTTCCACCTGAATCACTTGAGTACGAATGATAGCACCGCCAATGCACTGTCCTTTTATACCTTGTGCACGGGATACAACTGCTATCTGCATGCATGCATGTCGCTATTTTATGACTTTTACCACCTCGGTGTAAAGATAAGTACTATATTGCCCTCCAAACAGGTATTAGAAGCTCCCTCCGGTTTCAGACAAGTAGGAAGGTGGTTCCAAAGCGTACCAACCACGGTTCAGGCCTTTCCCGTTTGCATCGGATACACATCAACGATAGACTTTTCTGCAAGTGTGAAAGAAAGAAGGCGATTTAAAACATTCCCTGTTTTCCCACAGTTTCTTCACAGCACAGCAGAACCGCTTATTGCAAATCCTTGTGACATTGAAGGTACCCCTTGCAACAAGTGCACCATTATATTATGTCACGAGGGTGTTAAAATACGCAAAGCGTTTTCCATTTTATAAGATACAGTAACGCATGTTTATGAAATTTTGTGTTCTATCAGTGTTGACATGAACATTTTTAACAAGACACTCATCGATTGCTGATGACTCCTTTTTTATGTTCTGTTTGGTCTACAGTTGATAAATGTTAGCTAACAAGTGTAAAATTAACGATTGGAGCAGCGTATAGTACTTAATTTGGTACATAACACAGTTGGAAATGTAATAAATGTAATTAACTAATGCATAACCTATTTATATGATTTCCTTTCACTAAAATGTCGACTAGTACACTTTACGATGATTTAGTAGCAATGTGATATTTTCCACCTTTAATGTTCTAGGGCTAAAACTGTTCATGTCACTTGCTATAAAATAATCTTAAGTCAATGCTGAAACTGTTGATATTGTGATTTCTTTGTGCCACATTTTTATATCTGAAACGAGCTGTTGGTAGCATGATCAAATAAACTCAAGCCAAATAAAAAATAGTCTTAGAATTATATTAATACCGTCAGCTGCTCACGGGCGTTGCTATATATCAACGGGGACAGGTGAAAATGTGTACCCCGACCGCGACTCGAAACCGGGATCTCCTGCTTACATGGCAGCCACCGAGGGCACAGAGGATATTGCGACTGCAGGGAATATCTCGCGCACGCCTCCCGCGAGACTCACACTCACATTTTCACCTTGTATATCCACACACTACATTCGTAGTGTCCCACCCCAACACACTAATTACTCGTGGAAGACATTCTTACCAAGTCCCGTAAGAGTTTGGGGAATATGTGTGCATCCGCACAGAAGAAGAAGTTGGCTTAGATGGATAGAGTGTCTGCCATGTAAGCAGGAAATCCCGGGTTCGAGTCCCGGTCGGGGTACACATTTTCACCTGTCCCCTTTGATATACAGGGTGTTACAATCAGGAAACATTCCTCACACACAAATAAAGAAAAGATGTTATGTGGACATGTGTCCGGAAACGCTTAATTTCCATGTTAGAGCTCATTTTAGTTTCTCCCAACTACGCTCAGTGGAGCACGTTATCATGATTTCATACGGGATACTCTACCTGTGCTGCTAGAACATGTGCCTTTACAAGTACGACAACATGTGGTTGATGCACGATGGAGCTCCTGCACATTTCAGTCGAAGTGTTCGTACGCTTCTCAACAACAGATTCGGTGACCGATGGATTGGTAGAGGCGGACCAATTCCACGGCCTCCACGCTCTCCTGACCTCAACCCTCTTGACTTTCATTTATGGGGGCATTTGAAAGCTCTTGTCTACGCAACGCCGGTACCAAATGTAGAGACTCTTCGTGCTCGTATTGTGGACGGCTGTGATACAATACGTTAGTCTCCAGGGCTGCATCAGGGATTCCATGCGACGGAGGGTGGATGCATGTATCCTCGCTAACGGAGGACATTTTGAACATTTCCTGTAGCGAAGTGTTTGAAGTCACGCTGGTACGTTCTGTTGCTGTGTGTTTCCATTCCATGATTAATGTGATTTGGAGAGAAGTAATAAAATGAGCTCTAACATGGAAAGTAAGCGTTTCCGGACACATGTCCACATAACATATTTCCTTTCTTTGTGTGTGAGGAATGTTTCCTGAAAGTTTGGCCGTACCTTTTTGTAACACCGTGTATATCAACGCCCGTGAGCAGGTGACGGTATTAGTATAATCCTAATTTCGTTCTAGACGGCTCCAGGTCATCAATGGTGTCAACACCATATCCAAATAAGTAAAAAATAATCTTTTGTGTTCCGAAGCGCTGACCCTCCAATGGAAGGTTAGCGCAGCGGTACTGGTTACTATAGTCGGCCATAACGTTCCACTCAGGCCGCATGATTCTCTTACTTCCTCTTACATTCATAAATCTACAAAATATATCCTTACCTGCAATATCAATAAAGCAATACAGAACGCAGCATTCATTGGACAAGTACCTAAATGAGAAAGAATTCGTTGTCCTTTACATGTGAATTCTCATTAAAATAATACACGCGACTTTTCATACATTCGGCTATAGTCAAATGTAATCTCAAGACTGAAGATACATACAGGGTGAAACCGAATTGCATGGACAACATTTTGGATGTTGCTCAGGACTAGTTCCTGTGTATTTTGTTACAAGAGATCCAAGGTATACTGCGACTCGTTACAAAACTTACATTTCATTTGCTTCCATTTGTCTTTGTATCTGCATCAGTGCGGTGGCGGACAGCGCGGAAACTGCCAAGGACAGACTTGCGCCTACTCGGATGCGACACAGACATGCAGCCGACAGCGGCCTGCCGTCCCATTGACCAGTATTTTGTTACGCGACCGCCTCCCGCTGCCGCTACGACCAGTTGAGCGAAGCTGCAGTAGGAAGGTGTGCACGCTGGGTACCCATTGTACGCGGTTACTGCTGTGTGAACTTTTTGCATCTGATTATTTGTCTTGCTTGAAGCTTTCCCACCGGACTAGTTGTGCAAATGGTTCTTGGGCGAGACCTCTGATGTTCTTGTGTTTTTTTCTTCTGTATTGTTATATCAACACCTTTACAGGAAAGGTAGGCCGGCAGCGGCCAATCTATGCCGCTCTTCTGCCACAGATAACACAAACAGTATATAAAGAGGCACAGAAAAACAAAACAAACATGGTAGATTAAAAACAGTAGACAGACATGTAGCCATTCACAGGCGCCTTGTCCGAATAAAAAAACGTTCAGCACTTGTAAACGAACAGAGAAGACGAAATTACACACGTGAACGATGGAGCACAAACGGTGAGACACGCACTAACACGAAGACACACACAAACACTGGCGACGATCTCTGGCGCACGAAGATTTACTGTTCACGCACAAAGACGGGGACCTGCCAAAGGGAAAAGGTGTGGGTAGGAGGGAGAGGGTGTAGATGCCAGGGGCTGAGGAGAGGGGAGGGGGACGGAAGAAGGTAGGGGGGGGGGTAGGGGAAGCACGGGGGACAGAGGAGGGTGCCCTGGAGGAAAAACACAGAGGGAGGAAGGGGAGGATCAAAGTTGGAAGGGGAGGGGGTCGATTGAGAGGATGAGGGCATCATCAGGGAGGGGGAACTGGCGGAAGCCACCTTGGGCAAGGGTATGAAGTGTGGAGGGATGGAGAGCGCGTGGGATGTGGGAGTACAGGCGCGGCAGCGGACAGGGGTGGGAAAGGATGGGAGAGACAAGCGAGTGAGGGGGGATTAAGTTTGTGGGAGGTGTAGAGGATCCGTATCTGTTCTAGGAAAAGGAGGATGTGTGCGAACGGAAAGAGGTCATACAGGATCCGTGTGGGGATTGGGAGGTGGATGCGATAGGCGAGGCGGAGCGCATGGTGTTCCAGGTTTTCAAGGGATTTGTAGAAGGTAGGAGGGGTGGAGATCCAGGCGGGATGGGCATAGCAGAGGATAGGGTGGATGAGGGATTTATAGGTGTGGAGGATGGTGGAGGGATCCAGACCCCATGTGCAGCCAGAAAGGAGCTTGAGGAGGCGAAGTCGGGAGCGTGCCATGACTTGGATTGTCCGGAGATGGGGGGCCCAGGAGAGGCGACGGTCAAGGGTGACGCCAAGGTACTTGAGGGTGCGGGTGAGGTTGATAGGACTGCCGTAGATGGGTAGACAGAAATCGAGGAGACGGAAGGAAGGGGTGGTTTTGCCTACAATGATCGCCTGGGTCTTTGAAGGATTGACCTAGAGCAACCACTGGTTACACCAGGTGGTGAACTGGTCAAGTGTTCTTGTGAAATACTCAAATCATTTCTTCGGGGTAAGTGACCGACATCTTAAGGTGCGACAAACACAGTTCAGAGCAGATATCTTGGTGGGTAGCGGGAAGAACTGCTACGCCATCTGTCGGACGATGAACCGAGGACTTCCATGCACGCGTATAGGCTGTCGTTCCTACTGTGCGGTGCCGTCGGCCGACCCAGAGCCCTCTGTCGGAAGCCGCACGGCGAAATACGTGTCCACGACCATCCTCGCAGTCGTCATCCGAACAATTAGAGTGCCTCAGAAGCGTCATCCCTCGTGTGGTCGCTGTGACTTCAATATTGCCAGTGATTTGCGATGACCCTAAACATAATTTCCTAGAAGTGCACCAGCCTACTTACTCTAGACAATCATATATAAACCGCCCGGCCCTATAGGGGCACTCAGTGCAACATCACACAAAAATAGTTACATTCCATACCTGAGAGAATCGACACTCCTGACGATCCAAAAAACGAAAGCAAAATTTCCATGAACACATGCGCATTGTCACAAATGAAGCACAAAAAATACCACAGGAACTGGAAAGACTAAACTCAGAACAATTTAAACTTTTCTTGTCAGTTACACGGACACACCACTGTGATCTTTTCAAGTCGCTACTTACAGTAGCTTCGCCGCCAGCACATGTGCTCACAGGTTGAGCCCATCAACAAACCCTAACCTCGTCAGACGAGGACAAAGGAGTGGCTTACTTAAGACTATCGGGAGGTATCGGCGCCACCTCAGCGGAATCACTGTGTGTGGTGCTCGGAATCTACCCAGTAGACGTTACTATAAGATACGGAGCGGCTATATACTGGCTTAAAGTGGGAATGCACGACAACACGAAAGATCACTGGAGTATCAACTGAAACGAAACGTCAATTTAAAAAAAAAAAAAAAAAAAAAAAAGGACGATAGATACTTGACAAGATGAGTGGGATACAAGTGATAAGGGCCACAGGCGACATCAGTTCATTCTCGATGTAAGGAAGAAACTAGAATTCAAATATATCGATCCCAGCCCCGGCACGGTCCACCTCTTAACAGGACGCGTCCCTTATCTCACGCACTTAAGCCGCGTGAGTCTGAAGCAGACACAACATGTACATGTGGGAAAGAAGGCCCTCCAGAACACATCGTCTTTTTCTGTGGACAATGTACCAACATCAGACACGTATTAGACTTAAACCTCAACAATATTCAAGACACCATACACTCAATGGTCGGAGATGAAAACGATTGGACCATGTCAAACACAGTCACTGACAAAATATGCAAAGCGAAATACAGAGAGTATGTCCGAGCCAGACCACCAGCCTACATCCAAACTGCAAAGACAGGAAGGAATCTACGTGGTGGACAACAGCATTAATATCTAGACACGGCAGTAAATGAGACTGAAGAAATACTCTAAATAAACAATATAATAACCTAAAAATACATTTATCTTAACAACTCTGTATCCAAGCAGAAAAAGAACATACTGATGACAAATTGTAAAGACAATTGTTAGAAGATAAGGTTTAGTTGTTAGGTAATCTGCTGTGGATGATAGATTTACATGAAGACTGTGATTTCGGTCGACTGCCTGATGGACAATTTCAAGACATTCAATATCATACGGACTTGGTAAAGGAAAATTCTCCCATATCATCTTTCCTATCTTCTGTTTTTAGTCTTCCTAAAAATATGGTTATGGTTCACACTTCGATCTTCCAAAATTTCATAAATTTGATAAATGTTTATTGTCTTTTATTTATGCAGCTTAAATGCAAGAATCTTGTTTATATTAGAAAAATTTTTCCAAATATATAATATGTCTTAAAGTTATAATATGTCAAAACCTCTCCTCTGTCTTCCTAAATTCCTACATTTTATTAATAAAACATCAATTTTAAGATTTTCGTTTCTTAATTACTTTTAAATTTATGAGTATTTAAAGCTGCAATATTATTAATATTTATTAAAAATAAGAAATAACAAATAAGTTTCACATTCTGTACGTATAAAATTTCGTACTGCGAAAGTAGGTATGCCTTAGAGCAAGGTGGCAGGTCATTTGTAAATGTCAGCAAATAAATAAAAGACAAATAACGTACGAAATACTTAGAAAGTAATTCTCTGGCTGCCGGGTCCATGACATCAGCTATATTAGGTATAGAGCTGCTACACAACAGTAACATGAGGAATCTGTTTAGGATCGGTACACGTATTTTCCCCTCACTGCACGCGTCACCATAAGACACCATACCACTTGGGTTGGCCGTGCACGCTCTACGAACTGGCCCAAAACTTCGGTATGTGGCGTTGTCTTGCAGCCCTATAGAGGATGTTCCGAAACTCTATATCAAAGCTTCAAAAATGAATTCCTCGTATAACAAGAGGAAAACATGGGCTCTAAAATGCATAAATTAAAGTATATGAGCACCTCTTCACCTTCGATATTGTGAAACAAATCTATTTTACTGGAAGCTCTTTGCTTTCCATATTTTGGGAGAACGTAATAAGGATCAAACCAAGAAAGATTTCAGTATACATGGGTCCTAAAATGGGTACCTTAAAAACCACGACCACTTGTTCAGTAGCAGAGACGTGTTTCACACCAGCGAGAATGAACAGTGCTCATGGCTCCTAAAGTACGCATTTTAAAGCCCACGTTTAACAGACACGTTTTTTTCTTCTTGATAAATGAGGGATCCATTCCTGAAGTTTTTAAACACTTTGTATATCGTTGTCCGCTAAATTCATCACCTACTGCTCATAACATTTCTTCGATTACGCGACGGTAACAACAACGGTCCCGATCCTTCGTTGCAAGCATTAGGTGTTGAATTTAGTGGGCTACGGTATAATTATAAGGATGTAGGTAGCGAGACCAGTCCGCGGAGCGTCAACGGATTGCCGGTGTGGTTAGGGTGATTAAGGTGACCACTCGCGTTAATCGGGAAACGTGGCTTCGAGTCCCGGTCCGGCACAGATTTTCACATCACCATGTGGTAGCAGATCTACAACACAGCTGAGGTCAAGAATTTCGAAGTCAGCGAATTAATTTCGGAACACAAAAATAGAAGTGATTAACATAATATGTAGACGTTCAGTTTCGAATTCCCATTCATTATACTTGCCTGCTGTTTGAATGTCTCTTTGCAGTACTCAAGCACATTGTGTTTTTGCCTTTATAACAACCCAGTGGTTTGTGGAATTGTGCAGCACGTCAGTAGGATATAAAGTCGGCAAAAAGAAGTCACATTAATATTGGCCAAATAGCACAGCGGTATTTACGGCAGCGAATAGGCCTACTAATTGACTAATATAGCGCAGCTTCAGGAATGCCATGTCATCCAAACGTATTGCGTGCAGACTTCATTCGACGACTTAAAAAGGGCGACCGGAATGAGATCGGACGAAGAATGGAAAACAACAACTAGCAACAGCGGGAAACGTTATAGAGCGATACACCATTTGATCCCGACAAGTCATTGTTGTATGAACCACTTACTGTGAGAATGAAATTCAATCACGGTCTTTTTAAAAAACACTTATATCGTCTGAGACTGGTCGGCAACACCATCTGTACATGTGAAGAAGACGAATACATGAAACATATCATATTCAGGAAGGCTGCTCAAAGTTCAAAAAAATAAAATAAAACACCAAGAATTTAAATGGACTAATATTCATGTAATTAACATACTTTGAAATATTCAGTATTTTAAAATTTTCGTTTCATAAAGCCCAATGAAATTCTATTGTTAGTTTAGCACACAGAATACCCTGAAATTTTAAAAAAAGTCCTGAAATTCCTTGAGAAGAGTGTTGTGTATAAGTTTTTTCTAGTTGAAAATCATACTGCTTGTGTCGTATTTGTGCATAGCTGAGCATAATGATACATTCCAATTTCATGAATTTTTCCTACGAACAGAGTTAATTGTTGTTCATAGATAACAGTCAAAACTAACAGTTGTTACTAATACGTCTAAATTATGGTTGATTGTATGGTCATGAAACCAGAAATCTGTAAATAAAAATATAAATACATAAAATAGTAATTATTTTTACCAGTTTGATGTAGAATACAGCCAAAGTTGTGAAATTCTGTTCTTTTTTAATTAACTGTTGACCGGTTTCGTGTATCAGAACCCAGTTTCATACCATTCAAACAGAAAAGATATTATATTCCGCGATGGTATGCACACCATGTTAATATTGTACATATTTGTGCCTACATCAAACTTTTCAGTGACCATTGGCATGACAAACTTTCTGTACGTTTGCGTGATATCACGGAATAAACAATTTCTGTTTGGAAGATTTGCGGATGGGTTCTGATACTCAAAACAAGTCATCAATGAAATAAAAGGAACTAAATTTTGGAAGATTTGAGAATAGGTTCTGATACCCAAAACCGGTCATAAATAAAAAGAACTAAATTTCACAACTCTGGCTGTTTCCTATACCACACTGATTTACACAAGTTGCTATCCTGGTATTAACTCAGCATAGTCTAAATCCGATTATTTTTACGTTTAGGGAAGTGAGCATACAGTTTAGGATTTGTCTTCAATTGACACCGGTTTCCAGTCTTCGAATATACTGGAATTTTGTCATGATACAATTGGACCTTTGTATATCTTTTTATCTTTTATCGGATACTTCCTCATACCGAGCGAGCTGGCGTAAACTCGAGCTTGGGATGACGGTTGTTGAAAACCCTATTCTGTCATCCAGATTTTGGTTTCCCGCGATTTCCCTAAATCGCTTAAGGCCAATGCTGGTATTGTTTCTTCCCCACCGTTTCTTAAAAAATGGTTCAAATGGCTCTGAGCACTATGGGACTCAACTGCTGAGGTCATTAGTCCCCTAGAACTTAGAACTAGTTAAACCTAACTAACCTAAGGACATCACAAACACCCATGCCCGAGGCAGGATTCGAACCTGCGACCGTAGCGGTCTTGCGGTTCCAGACTGCAGCGCCTTTAACCGCACGGCCACTTCGGCCGGCTACCGTTTCTTAATTCGAGCTTCTGCTCCGTCTGAAGAACTCGTCATCGACGGGACGATAAACCCTAATCTTTCGTATTTCCTCAGGAGTCATAGCTCCTCTTACGAGGAACATTGTTTCTATTTTTATACGGGAAGTACTCGGCATTGCTTATCCTCCAGTCACACAAACTCGAGCAAAACCGAAATAAAAAATACGATTGCTATCAGCGCTATTAAAACGAGGATGCACTATTGACAGAGAGAAGAGACAGTCAACTGGCATTTTGCCTCTGCAGGATAGGGCAGGAGATCGGTCCTGCTTTCTGTAGCTCTTACAGAATATTCCAAACTAGAACACTGTTTTCGTCCGTTACGAGCTTGGGTTACACTGGGCTGCATCCGTATGACGTTCCTTAAAAACTATGGATTATTAAGTGTAGGCCGGCCGGTGTGGCCGAGCGGTTCTAGGCGCCACAGTCTGGAACCGCGCGACCGCTACAGTCGCAGATTAGAATCCTGCCTCGGGCATGGATGTGTGTGATGTCCTTAGGTTAGTTAGGTTTAAGTGGTTCTAAGTTCTAGGGGACTGATGACCTCAGAAGTTAAGTCCCATAGTGCTCAGAGCCATCTGAACCATTAAGTGTTGGGTACATGTACAACCAGTCGATTTCCTTAACTTCATGAATAATGATGAATGACAGTAAAATTTACTACTCCTATTCGCTAAGCTATAGGAGGACACAACGCTAAAAGTTATTCGTCTAGCCGTCTGTGACTGTAAATTACGTTCCTGCAACTGCCTGAAAATATTGGATGAAACATAAAAACGACACCCGTAATTGCAATTATTGGCTGCAGCTGTACAGAAATTTCGTTTTTTGATTTAATGTGTGTATCGATCCAGAAAAGATTATGATTATTAACCCTGCCGAGAAGGCTTTGTGTTATTAAGGCTTCACCTTCTGAGCCTTCGTGTCGTTCAGCAAATGAAATGTATGAGTTTCTACCTGCAGCCAAAAGTTTTTGAAATAATATCTGAGCATAATGATATATTTTGGGCCAACTTAAAATTTTTCGTTTATTCTACGATACTTAACGTGTGAATATCTTGAAATTTGCTTGTAAGTTGTTCCCAATTAATCAAAATGCCTCGTTTGCATATTTCGTCAAATTATTGATTTGCCTACGCCTCTTATTTCTTTACTAAAAGCGTTTCATGAGATTACCAGTAATCCCTTCCTTTCTCTTCCTTAAGTCTTCACGTTAAACACTAACTACCCTTAAGTCTTCAGTATCTACCCATAAAATTGATTTTTCAGAATACATGCCTTGCTAGGTTCAAGAAACGATTTTGATACAAAGACTAAATAAAGGACTCAACCATCCACTTATCTCTTATCGATCGCAATTACGGTTACAGTCAAGGTAATTGCTCTATTGCATGTGATGGGTGAATTACATCGCTGCTAAGCTATATAACACAGCTACCAACAACACTCCTGATCTCTATTAGCGTCAAAATACCATTTTGACTTAAAAATGACTATTTTCAGTTCAATTGTATCTTAGGGATGATGGCATTAACGATTTTCTCGCATATTAGCGCCATACTGCCGTTCCGTGCAGTTAAATCTCACACGTGGTCAAAAGAGATACTTTGATGACTTACATATCGCTTAAAAGAAGTCATGACCCGTATATTATTTGAATAACGTTCTTTATCTGGCACTATTGGCCAATTTCAACTTAGCGGTCAATCTCAAAAGCGTACGTACCTGTACACATATGCTATAAGGAATTCATACGGGAAATCAAAAAGAAAAATATATCGTCGATCCTGCTGAATGCAAGTCACAGAATCAAACATAATACCAGGTGAATACGCTAACACATATTACCGAAGAATTGTTCCCATATTACGGACGGAACATTCGTACAATTTACACCGAAGTATTAACATGAAAGAAAGAAACACATAGGCCTGAAAATGACATTATATACAGCGAAGGTCTGATGGTGCGATGTGTATTGATTTGCCACTAAACAAAGGAACAGGAAGTGCTACAGAAGTAACACAAACTTCACTTTTCATGGAATGACCCAAACAAAAAATACGTCATAAATATCTTATGCTGTTCCCGTACAAATGTAGAGTGACAATGATGAGTCATTACTTCGTTCTAGAGAAGACAATGAATTAGCATCACTCTTGACAAATGTGATGAATAAAATAGTGATGTATAAATGATTTTATCCATGTCTTTTAATCGCTGTTTAATGGCAGTGGATCTCGACCGCCGTTTCGGCTGTTTTCTCCCAACTCAGAATAGAAACTGTCCTTCACTACTAGACTAGAATAAAGGCGCTCAGAAAACTGACTTGCAGACTTCCGCTAGTTCTTCATGGCACAAAAGAATTTGCTGTTCTTCTTTCGAAACCTAGACACGTACTTTCAAAGTTGGAATTGAGAATATATTTATGAAAGCGAAAAATTCTTGCAATGTATCAGCATGACGCAATGTCCCTCAAACATTAGTAAAACATGGGTAATAACGAAATAACATTTAACTCCTTAAAAAAAAAGAAAAAGAAAAGAAAAACAGCCGACAATCGGCTGAGCTTTTCCAGAAACCAATTAGCGATACGAAAGCTGAACTTGGTACACACACACAAAAGCGTAATACATCTCAAGCAAAATTTCAAAGTTGAAGGATGTACGTAATTTACCAACGGCAAAGAATAAAAAAAAAGTTAAATAATAGAATCGGAAAATTTCAAGCTGTGAATACAATAGCAGGACTATATCAATCAATTATAGCTAGAAGCGAAATGATTGTTTCGTCACTAGTAACACTCACACATTATGAAAACTCATTGAACTGCTGCTATACCTTCTTCCTGCATTACGCCGTAGGAAACACAGTATTCGTTAAAAAAAGTGATACACGCAGAAATAAACATCAGCGATTATTTATTGCCTTGATATTTTTTTCTTGTATCCCTAGGGCCTGGCTTTTAAACTACTCAAGACTCTTCATTATACTAAAGACATTTAAGAAAACTATTTTGTGAACTAACTGCTGATCGCTCGATTAGAATATTGGCACTGAGAAAACAACTGAATTTAGAGTAGCAAAAACAGGTTACCACTAAATAACAATTGCCTATTATTTTACTTACTTACACATTCTAGGCCGGGAGGCTCTGTCAAAAGCAGTTTCCCATTAACTGCGTGTATATATAAGTGTTTTAAGTTATCAATGGGCATCTTCTCATGATCTTGATTTGGTTTAGTACTAAGAGTACCAATATCTGAGACATGACACTTTTCCAAGTTAAATTTTCTTTGACGTAATGCCAGAGATCTACATAATCATACGGAGATGATTAAAAAATGGTTACAATAACTGTATGTGTAATAAAACACATATCATTCTATAATTTTTTGTCCTAAGGCAATACCACAGTCTAACATCACATTTGTTTTTATAGCAAAAATAATTACAGCTACAAAAATATTTTGTATTAGAAAGTCGAGTGAAGTGATAACTCTCTACGATACATTAGGCTCCCTGCAGAGTAGTTAAGTGTCAAGGGAAGTGCCTGTCATAATAAGAACAGATAACAAAAGGAATCTATGTTTCTCATCCATCAAATATGTGTTTGTATTGTCTTGTTTTCAGTGGATACGGTACATTTACACACATATTCGAAAGTATTTTTTCTTTATGAAGTTGTAGCTCATGTTACTGAATCCGGTAGATGGGCTGTTTTTACAAGTATTGCATGATCATTCATGTTTCTTGATAATTTACTACTGTTTGGAATTCAGAAATGTATCAACTACTTCTCTAATTAAGTAGAACAGTAATTAGAAACGAACTTTACTTTTACGGCTACTTTTGCGCCGCTTGATGCGCTAGTGTCGTACCAACTGTCAGACGGTAACAATTTTCGCAGCAGTGAGTGTCGCGACTGTATTGTTAGACTGAGACAATACTAAGCAACTCATAATAATTTCTGCGCAGAATAAAGCAAACGGATCCTGCGTCTACATCAAAGTCTATATCCGGCAAGCAACCTCAGAGCGTTTGACAGAGGTTACTTATTATGCCATTACCCTTCAGATGTGAAAATTACCGAACTATCAGTTTAATAAGTCACAGCTGCAAAATACTAACGCGAATTCTTTACAGACGAATGGAAAACCTGGTAGAAGCGGACCTCGGGGAAGATCAGTTTGGATTCCGTACAAATGTTGGAACACGTGAGGCAATACTAACCTTACGACTTATCTTAGAAGAAAGATTAAGAAAAGGCAAACCTACGTTTCTAGCATTTGTAGACTTAGAGAAAGCTTTTGACAATGTTAACTGGAATACTCTCTTTCAAATTCTGAAGGTGGCAGGGGTAAAATACAGGGAGCGAAAGGCTATTTACAATTTGTACAGAAACCAGATGGTAGTTGTAAGAGTCGAGGGGCATGAAATGGAAGCAGTGGTTGGGAAAGGAGTGAGACAGGGTTGTAGCCTCTCCCCGATGTTATTCAATCTGTATATTGAGCAAGCAGTAAAGGAAACAAAAGAAAAATTCGGAGTAGGTATTAAAATTCATGGAGAAGAAATAAAAACTTTGAGGTTCGCCGATGACATTGTAATTCTGTCAAGAGACAGCAAAAGACTTGGAAGAGCAGTTGAACGGAATGGACAGTGTCTTGAAAGGAGGATATAAGATGAACATCAACAAAAGCAAAACGAGGATAATGGAATGTAGTCAAATTAAATCGGGTGATGCTGAGGGAATTAGATTAGGAAATGAGACACTTAAAGTAGTAAAGGAGTTTTGCTATTTAGGGAGTAAAATAACTGATGATGGTCGAAGTAGAGAGAATATAAAATGTAGACTGGCAATGGCAAGGAAATCGTTTCTGAAGAAGAGAAATTTGTTAACATCGAGTATAGATTTAAGTGTCAGGAAGTCGTTTCTGAAAGTATTTGTATGGAGTGTAGCCATGTATGAAAGTGAAACATGGACGATAACTAGTGTGGACAAGAAGAGAATAGAAGCTTTCGAAATGTGGTGCTACAGAAGAATGCTGAAGATAAGGTGGGTAGATCACGTAACTAATGAGGAGGTATTGAATAGGATTGGGGAGAGGAGAAGTTTGTGGCACAACTTGACTAGAAGAAGTGATCGGTTGGTAGGACATGTTTTGAGGCATCAAGGGATCACAAATTTAGCATTGGAGGGCAGCGTGGAAGGGTAAAAATCATAGAGGGAGACCAAGAGATGAATACACTAAGCAGATTCAGAAGGATGTAGGTTGCAGTAGGTACTGGGAGATGAAGAAGCTTGCACAGGATAGAGTAGCATGGAGAGCTGCATCAAACCAGTCTCAGGACTGAAGACCACAACAACAACAACAACCCTTCGTTGGATCTGCTCTATCTCTTCTTTTAAACCAACGTAGCAAGGGTCTCAGACTGATGAACAACAGTCAGCAGTCGGTCGAACAAGTGTTATCTGAGCCACTTCTTTCATGGATAAATTACATCTCCTTAAGGTTGTTCCAAGCACATTATCCCCTTTGCTTACAATTAGCTTTTTATGGCCAATTCACTTTAGGTCGATCCAAATGGTCACTCCTCGTTATTTTATCGTTTTCATTGTTTGCACCATTAGTGTAATCGTACACCGCGCTACATTTTTTCCCAGGATTAGCTGGCACTTCCTGCATTAATCATCGACCCACCGCAAGTCATCCTTGATTTCTCCAAGTCTGCTAGCGTTGCAACCTTCGTATAAACAACAGCTCGTCTGACAACAGTCTCACCTAGCCTCCGACGTTAACCATTAGATTAATTATGTGTATGTATTGTAAACAGTAACCCTTCTAGAACTTCACAGATTACGTTAACGCCCGTCGCTTTCGTCACTTAACGAAAAACGTGTTGGATTATCTAGACTAGGGAGTCGTGAATCCAGTCACAAATGTGATCCCATACTCGGTGAGCGCATTTTTTTTTTGTCTAAACGACAGTGGTCAAATAGCTACTGGAAGTAAAGGAACACCTACTTGATCTATTCGTCAAGATTCGGGATTCTAAATATGAATGAGAAAAACAGAAAGAGAACGAAGTCAATACCAAGAGGCATCATAACGTGAAGTTGGATGACTTGTTACCGCAAGTCAGGCTTATACGTAACTCTTATAACAAATATTTTGCTGTCAATTATGTAATGATAACTTGTTTAATGCCACACTACAGTGTGTGTCAAGTAGTCATCACGAGAAAATTACAAGTAGGATTTATACTTTAAACCTAGTAATAAAAAAATAAATAAATAAAATAAAAAAAAAAAATAAAATAAAATAAAAACAATAAATCGCGTGGTAAGCTGCCTCTCCTTGGGCTGGTTTGATACTAGCTTTGGGACGCATGCGGTCCGCGAGCCGCGGCACCTCTGATGCAAACTGTTTGCAAAAGTCCAAGTAACGCTTTTTACTGAAATACATCAAGAAAGTGGTTTAAAACCTTTTCTAGATGTTCGTTTCATTTTTATCGAAGCTGTAGACTACAAGAAAAGTCCACAAGTATTATGTGAATAATTATTCTTCCTTCATATTTTGAACATAAATAAACTATGAACTATTAATGTGCCGGTAAGCTTTAAAAACAAAAAGAAAAGAAGTGACGCGCAAATCTCGCAATACTCCTGGCATCTTTCGCGTTACCTGATAGAACTAATATAAAGCTTGAATTACGATAATAACTATGGGTTGTATTATGTTTCTATTGTGCAACGAAGTCACCACACGCTTCATCGTGCAGTTAATTACCTGTATACTGAACTATCACATACAGTTTTGAATAAATTAGAGCCAATATATTTTCGATATCTTTTCTAGTATGATTTTCCTCCTTTTCTGCACGGTTTACTGCACGCTTCTTTTAACCAAATCGAAATAAGTTTACGAGGCGGGATTATATAAAAGCTGAACATCATCTCTGTCAAGAAGAAAGTATAGTCTCTGAGGATACGCCACCTGGTCCCAAAATGTATTAAAAACATGAAATGAAGCTCCAACAGTCATTAATTTATAGAATTTTTTTCTTTACTGAAGCCATGACTGGTTTCCGAAAAACGTGCTCATTTTTCGATGAGTACACTCACCTGTTACACAACAGAAAGCACATTTAGCGACATATCCATTTTCCGATTTTCGACTCCTCGTTCTGGTCCTCCTTACTTCCACTAAAGAGTTTGTGCGTTACCTGTTAGTCATTAACGTAAAGTAAATGTGTCACACTGGAGTAGTGAGCGTAAATAATATATACGTTTCGGTTCCAAGGCAATGCGCACGGAAAGAATACAAGAACGCTACATTTTGCATAGCCTAGTTTTGATGGCAAAAATTTCATTTTATTTTTTTAATTTTAGTGTTCTGCCCGTTAGGCAGGTTTTTTCATAATACTGGCTCCCCATTTTTCTCTGCCTTCTGCAATTTCTTTAAATACTTCATTCTTAACCCTTCCTGTCTACCTTCTCTCTTCCATATCCACTTGTCAGTAACCTCCAGTCTGTGTACATCTTTTTTAAATATCGTCCATGTTTCTGCGCCGCACTAAGCCACACGCCAAACAAACCATTTATCCAGTCTTTTTCCCAGCTGTTTGTTCAGTTTTCGCGCCCTGTTGCTTTTTCCTCCTGTTGAATGTTATTGTAGTCATTACACTTTTGGTTTTTTATTTATTAGGCGCGTGTAACATCCTCATTTATTTAAGCGCTTAATTTTTTTTTGTCCTGCTACGTCTTGTCTTAATCTTACGTTTGTTTTCCTTTCCTTTGTACCAGTGACCGTACCCTTGGTTATTAAATCTCACCTGTACTCCTGGTAGCTGTGTTAATACCTTCATCCTCAGCCAAAAGCACCTCTCATTAGCGAATTTTATACATTACATCCTTTTCGCACCAAGAGATACATTCCTGAAACTTTCTGGAAGCTTAAAACTATGTGCCAGACCGAGATTAGAACCTGCGACCTTTGCCTGTCGCGAGCAAATGCTGGACGCCTGGCTGGATCGCCCTTGGAAAGCGTGGTTGGTCCAGCACTTGCTAGCGAAGGAAAAAAATCTCAGTTTCACCTCGAGGTCCGACAAACAGTTTTATTGTGCTAGCGAGTTTAAAATCGGCGCACACTCCGCTGCACAGTGAAAATCCATTCCACACACACACACACACACACACACACACACACACACACACTCGTTCTTTTCAGAATATTTCTTTACAATTTCATCCAGATGTATATATTAAAGAACAAGGTTTAGAGGGATAGCATTCGTATCTGACACTTATGCCTACTAGGCTTCCATTTGTCCAATCTATACTTCATGCAGTAAAGGAATTGCAGAGTCTAAAACTGCAGTCATAAACGACACATCGCTAACGCCACGTATTCTTTGGACAAAAAGGCAGAGATGCAGTTTTCGGTCTCTCAGTGAAAGGTTGTGTTTACATCTAATATGTTTCGATGTTTCCCTCTTTTTAGACAAATGCGGTTTGTCTAATCTTTCTTTTTTTTCTAGTAAGCAGATTCATTTCGTGAAATGCGGAAAATTTCCAAACTATCCACTAATGCTACTATCTCCTCACTGAACTCCACCCGTTTTCATCTTTTAAGTTCTCTAGGCATGGAGATATGTGGTGGTCAAAGAGTACCAAATGTGGCGAACAGATTGGATGTTCCGACAATTCTTACGAGAAATCGTCCAGTGTTCCGACTGCCAAAGCACCGCTGTGGAGAAAGGCACTGTACTAATGGGAGGTCGAAAACATTGCCAGTCATCCGGCAACACATCGTTGCGACATTGGATGCATAGTAGGGAAGACGGCAGTTCAATTTCCCGTCCCGCCATCCGGATTTGGCTTTCCGTGATTTTCGAACAGCTTAAGGTTCCTTTGAAACGGCACAGCCAGTTTTCCTCCTTATTCACAGCTAGTCCTCTGGCTCCAATTGGACTTTAAAACCTAATCTTCACCCGCCTCCGTAAGATGAAGACGCCAAAGCACGCCTTCGTGGTGGCGCTCGACTCAGAGGTAAGCCGATTCGAATCGCGGCGGTAGATGAAATCTTCATTGCCACTATTCCTCCGGCAAGGGGAGGAAACGTGGTGGCGTAAAGTTCCTGGTCACAAGTCCAATGTCATGGATTAAATTCCAAAGCTGTGTCGCATGGACTGAGGGCACGGGACACTGTTGACGGTGATCCGTCAACAGTGCTATTTGCTTGGTGCTACTTGCCAGGAGTAGGTTAAGTATCAGCTGCGTGTTTCACCTTTAGGCATCTATTACACTCAGCAATTACATTTGCCACACAACTGTTACATATCACAAGGAGAGAGGCTAATTACCGCTGAGCAGGAACACCGTTCCCGACTTGAGGTTGAACACACACCGTGGGATATTCCAGCCAACAATGCCATACGCTGTTTACATTTACGAGGGCGTTCCGAAGAGTAATGCCTCCGATTTTTTTATATGAAAACAACTGTTGTTAACATTCTACACCTTTATTCTTCGTGTCTATATTTTTATTTCTCATCATAGTCATTCTGGGCCGGCTGCTATGGCCGAGAGATTCTAGGCACTTGAGCCCGGAACCGCGTTGCTGCTACGGTCGCAGGTTCGAATCATGCCTCGGGCATGGATGTGTGTGATGTACTTAGGTTAGTTAGGTTTAAGTAGTTGTAAGTCTAGGGGACTGATGACCTCAGATGTGAAGTCAGAGCTATTTTTTTAGTCATTCTGACCACGAACGTATTTGTCCCAACGAGAGACCAGTTTGTTGGTACCTCACAGTAGAAAGTTTCACTTGATGGAGACACATCAGTATAAATGTGAAGCTCTCGAAGGTGTTCTTCAAGTTTCTAAAACAGATGAAAATTCGATGGGGCCAAGTCGGGACTGTAAGGAGGAAGATGGATGTCAGTGAACCCTAGGCGTCTCACTGTTGCAGAGGTCGCAGCGCTAGTATGCGGTGGGGCACTGCAATGCTATCGAAACTCGGTTACAGCACTCTGTTCCTCACGCACCGACGTAGTTACGTTACGCACCGCAATGCTAGACGGTGCAGTTCGGAGCCCTCTAGCGGCAGAGGGCTGGTTGGTTGATCGGTTCGTTGGTTGGTTCATTTGGGGGAGGGGACCAAACAGCTAGGTCTTCGGTCCCACTGGATTAGGGAAGGATGGGGGAAGAAAGTCGGCCGTGCCCTTTCAAAGGAACCATCCCGCCATTTGCCTGAAGCGGTTTAGGAAATATGTAGACATGAAGAATAAAGGCGTAGAACGTTATTTAAAAAGGGTTATGAGTTTTCACATAAAAAGTTCTGAGGCATTACTTTCCAGCACACACTCGTGTCTTACCCTAATCGTCCTTGCTGCCTTTTGTTGCCCACGCGAAACCCAACTTTCCTGCCTGCCGGGGTGGCCGAGAGGTTCTAGGCGCTTGTCTGGAACCGCGCGACCGCTACGGTCGCAGGTTCGAATCCTGCCTCGGGCATGGATGTGTGTGATGTTCTTAGGTTAGTTAGGTTTACGTAGTTGTAAGTTCTAGGGGACTGATGACTTCAGAAGTTAAGTCCCATAGTGCTCAGAGCCATTTGAACCATTTTGAACCCAACTTTCCTCACAAGATATCCAGCAGGGCATGGACACGCAGTGAGATGCATGCAGTATTTCTTGATTTCCGAAATGCTTACTAATCGAAAGTACGGTCATATGGGATAAGAAACGAAATTTGTAAATTGCTAATGGGGAGGACGTGACATATTACCTTGGATGGAGAGTCATGGAAGGGGTGCAAGGAACTTACGGTGTTTCCCAGCTGGTAAGTTGGGCACATTGTTTATGTTGTGTATTACTGACCTGGCAGACAATATTAATAGATAATAAGACGTTTTGCAGCAGGTGCAGGCATCTGTAATAAACTACTATCTGATAAAATCCACACAAATATCCCGTAAGAGCTTTATAAGATTTCATAGTGGAACAAAAATTGGCAACTTGCCTACAGTGTCGAGAAATTTGATATTGTTGCTTCCTACAAAAGGCAAAAAGTAGCGTCAGATGACTAAAATATCAGCGTGCCACAACAAGAATTAGTTAAATCTTTCAAATCCCTAGATGACAATTTGTGAGGATATGAAATGGAATGATGATTTTGGCTCAGTCATACGCTAAGAGGGTGGCAGGCAAGTGTTCACTGGTACAACAGTGGTAAACTGCAGTCGTTATACATAAGGGATGACTTAAAAAACACTCGTGTGATCCCCCCTCAACTGATCGGTAGCCTTACTAGGTGGGACTATCGGGGGGAGGTTTTAACATATACAAAAAATGGCAGCACCAATGGTCACTGATTTGTGCGGCCCATGATGGGAGGTCTTGACGAAAACGCTGATACACCTGAACTGCAGACACTTGTACATGTCAAAGGTTCTGCGAAAGCTTACGTATCGCTCAGGCAGTCCACATGCGGGGAGGGGAGATACCCAGATATCAGGTAGAGTGGGATGTACCGTCTGCCATGCACTTAAAAGTGGTTTGCACAGTAAGGTTGTAGGTGTAGAAAAAGGGTCAGTCCGTCCTCGGGTATTTTGTCACCCAGTGAAATGGTGAACCCAACGTGACTCATAGTAACAAATACACGACCTTAAGCAGTAGGATAATTCAAATGACTCAGCGGTACGACGAGCACCTCTGTAGATGCCCAGAGCGCTCCTGGACGAAACGTTAGAAACGGGAAAGTGCCTTGGACCACGACCAATAACTCAGAAGATTTACCAGCACATATATGATTACTTTAAAAGCTAGTAGTAAAAGAAAAGTATTACAATAGGGAAAGCTAACATTAAGATGCAACGTTTGAGGAAAGAAAATATATGAAAACCATTTCTCTTCCAGGCTAATAAATTTTCGAGCTGTCCTCGTACCACGTGAATGTACACAGTGTCTTCTGAAATAAAGTTACACACGCCGTCCCTCGCTAATATTACTGCGCAACAAGGCTGGCGCACTGTCAGAAGAGAGTAGATGCATGTTCCTGGTTTCCTGCCTAGACAGTTCTACTGCGGTGCGGGGAACAGGTACCCACACTGCAAGTGAAATGGTGCGGCAAGTATAAAAGTACTCTAAAGCGAACGTAGGACGATACGAGTCTTGTTGGCAAAACGACCGAATTGCACACGGGTTCAACGTCAAATTCTACCGGTATATTATGCGAACTAGGGCTGCTGATAAATAACAATATGTTGATATTTCAAAAAATGTTGCTATTTCGCGGTGACAATTTCACTCGATGTATTGACACATCGAAACGAAAATATCCAGGTTCAAATGGCTCTGAGCACTATGAGACTTAACTTCTGAGGTCATCAGTCCCCTAGAACTTAGAACTACTTAAACCTAACTAACCTAAGGACATCACACACATCCATGCCCGAGGCAGGATTCGAACCTGCGACCGTCGCGGTCCAGACTGGAGCGCCTAGAACCGCTTAGCCATCCCGGCCGGCCGAAAATATCCAGGTCCGGTATTTTTATTTTATATTATATTTTTTCGCAATTTTCGGTATATATTTGAAACTGTTCTTTTGAAATTTTAGTAGAACACAATTTTTTTTCACTTTGTGAAGGAGTCGAACTACTTTTTGAGCTTTCATCACGTTCAGTCTTTCTCTTTGTCTGTGCGAAGCAACTATAGGTGGCACAAGAAAGAAGTACCATTGCATTGGAGGTGGCAGTGTAAATCGAATAACATAATTTCCGATGGGAGGAAGCACCACAAAAGGTGAGTTGAAAAACAATTTTTAACGCGACTAGTGAGCTATTTCTTCACAATGGCATTCTTCAAAAACGGTTGCTGAAAATGACGAACAAAAATGTAAATTACAAGATTTGTATCTGGTGTGGGCGGAGACTTGTGAGAAGAAATGCTGACGTAATCGGCGCTACCAACAGAAACTACAACGCGACTTCTGAAATTTTCCCAGCGCATTTCTTCTGCTTATAATTTCCGGGTATGTAGCCGGATCGCGTCGACAGTCTGCCACGATATTTCGGCTCGGAGACGTCCGGCCATCATCAGGTGAGTACACAACTACTGAAGAGCCCGGCAGACGGCAGACGCACAAGACTGAGGGATTGTACCCTCTGCAGTTGGCGAAGTACTAGCGTAACTAAAACGCTTCTCCTTCTTACTTGAAGATTGGTGTGGGATGTCATGGCGGTTGGAGTTTTTGCTTGACTTTTGTGCTTTTTTTAAGGTGAAAGGATAGTTAGAGTGATAGTGGAAGGATTTGGAAAACGAATGGCCCAATTGCCTGGCCAGTTTTTTTTTATTAGAAGACAGGACAGTAGAAGGGATAGTAGAAGTGTGTGGAAGACGAATGGCCCATTGGCTAGCCGAGAATCATAACTAAGTGATAAAGGATAGGAGGAGGAACAGCATAAGTTGAGAGAAAACGAAAGGCCATTTTCCTGGCCTCTTCTTCTTGGCGGCATCTTTTGATGGTGATGGCAGACAGTCTTGAGTTGGTGAGGTGGGGTGGGAAGAAAGAGAAAGAAGTGTGAGAGTGACAGATAAATAAGTGAAAAAGGAGAGCCTGTCATGATTAGGCCGGTAGTGGGGAGGGTGTGGGGCTGATGGGGGTGGCATTCTGTGGGGGGTGGAAGACATGACTAGGGGAGATGAATCGATGATATGAGAGATGGTAAGCTACATGAGTTGTGGTGACTAGTGAGTGCAAGATCATGGGGGTGGAACAAAAGGTCAGGCCATCGAGTGGTGGCTAGACGATGGACAAGGGTGCCCAAGGAAAGGATTAAGGGATTAGGAGAGTGACGGGTTTGTTGGTAAAAGGAATTGGCTGCGGAGAGGATACGGGTACGAAGGAGCGGCACCTCGGCCAGGATGTGGAGCTCTTGGGTTGGGAAGTCGAAAGGGAGGTGGAGGGCACGCCGGAGAGCCCGGTTCTGGACGGTTTGGAGTCGGCGGAGGTGGGTGGGGGCAGCATTGCCCCACACCACCACCGCGTATTCAAGGATGGGGCGGACAAGGGAGGTGTACAATCTAACAGCAAGATGGGAGGGGAGTGAAGAGGTTGGGTTGATGAGAGGGTAGAGCAGGCATAGCCACCCCATTGCTTTACGAAACACGTCATCTATATGGGGGCGCCAGGTAAGGCGCTGGTCCAGGGTAACACCCAAGTACTTCGCAGTACGAGTCCAGGGGACTGGTGTACCAAGGACCATCACCTGATGGAGCCGAATGGGAATATGGCGTCGGCAGATGATAAGGGCTTGGGTTTTGGAGGGATTAAATGCCAGACGCCAGGTCCTAGCTCAATCGGTTAGGGAATCTGTAGCCCCCTGGAGCCGCTGTTGAAGACCTGCCGCACTCCGAGAACGAGAGAAGAGTGCAGTATCATCTGCGTAGAGAGCTAAATGTACCCTCGGCGCAGAGGGCAGGTCGGCTGTGAAGAGGGAGTATAGCGGTCCAAGTACGCTGCCTTGTGGTGCTCCTGCCCTGATGCGTCGTCGTGTAGATTTCCCTTCAGGGATCCTAACATGGAAGGTGCGACCTTCCAGATATGTGGCTATTAGCCGTACATTGGACACTGGAAAGCCGAGAGAAAATAATTTGTAGAGCAGCCCTTCGTGCCAGACCGAGTCAAACGCTCTGGACACGTCGAGGAATATGGCCCCGAAGTACTCCCTGCGTTCTATGGCGTCCAGTGCCTCTTCTACAAGGCGCAGGAGTTGGTGAGTGGTTGCATGTCCCTGCCTGAAGCGAAACTGCTCATCAGGGAGGACTCGTTCTCGGGCAATGTAGATGAGCAGTCGTTTAAGGTACAGTCTCTCGAACACCTTGGAGATGGCGGGCAAGAGGCTGATGGGGCGGTAGTTGGCAGGGGAACGAAGATCCTTCCCAGCCTTGGGTATGACGACCACTTCAGCATGTTTCCAGGCAGTGGGATATTGCCTGGTTCTGAGGATGTTGTTGAAAGTGGCCGTCAGGATGGGAATAGAAGCTGGGGGTAGCTGCTTGAGGAGGGCATTCGTCAGCTTATCAGGGCCACCAGCTTTCTTGGATTTGAGGTACCGCAATTGCAGTTCAACCTCCTCTTCGTTGATGGGGGTGATTTCATCCTCGGGATCCTGAAGAGCCAAGGTGCAGTCGCGGTATTTATGCCGAATCTCGCGCATGCGAAATGTACTGGCATCCTACAGAGCCACATTCACAGGGAATTTTGTAGACGCCTGCTTTCTTCAGTGGAAGAATGTCGACGGGATCCGGCTGCATACCCGGAAATTA
The DNA here is from genome assembly GCF_023898315.1 of Schistocerca nitens. Lineage (NCBI taxonomy): Eukaryota > Metazoa > Arthropoda > Insecta > Orthoptera > Acrididae > Schistocerca > Schistocerca nitens. The sequence goes on along the minus strand of NC_064619.1, from coordinate 643,799,782 downwards.
TTAGAAGAAACTACAACGCTTAACTTCATTGCGCAATTTAGACACCACTGGTAGGTCGCTGGTGCGGTGTCAGAAATGAGAAAAACACGTAGATCGACATTAAGTGTTCCGGACAAACACAAAATTTGTAACGAAACCGAACGACGGAACCATCAGACACCTTTTGCTGTGACACTTACATGCAGTTACCATGGTTAGCAGATTGGTTATCGCCAAGCGTGAAAGTGCATAGTTTTCCTTTCAGTTCTTACTCTGAGGGGGATAGGCAGGCTGCTAGCTTATTGATGTAAAGAATATTTAATAATAAATCAATACTCAAATGTACAGCTCTAAAACCGGCAGTAAATGTACAATGTGCAACCGACATTTTTATAGGCCAGCATGTCGATACTTTTTCCGTCGATATGTCGATACTTTCTTTGATTTGTCGAAGGCCGATAATGGTATCTTTTTAAATATCGACATATCGGATTACCAATAATTTTAAAGAAATATCAGCAATCCTAGCGCGAACAGTTTGACCAAGGCCTAACAGGCGTGCGTGATGCTGATCTGGAGGGAACGCCATCAACATCAACCACAGAGAACAATGTGCAGGTGATCGGGGAAGAACATCTGTGGCGAAAGAGATATTCCAACGATGATGACTTATCACCATAGAGTAAATATCTCTGGAGTGAGCACTTCGTTCTGCGCATGTTGTCAACATTAAACCAGGATTGTCAAGTGTTTTAGGGACTTCGCTGCGCGTGTGTGCTTTCTGCAGCGTTTGAAGTTTATAATATCAAGAGATTTTGTTATGTTTAACCGTTTGTTGATAGTGTAATAGCGATGGTGAATTACTGTTGTTGCTACGGATGCAAAGAAAAATATGTGAAAGGAGGGATAGTAACTTTTCATGGGTACAGACCATATAGCTCTAATTATAGTTATCATATTAGTAAGAGACACTGTGTATGTTTAAAAATTTCGAGACGCATTATAATTAAGGCTTGATTCTATAGACCTATTTTTCTACGATTTTATGACTATATAATAGATACTACGGATCGTACAAAAGCTTACAAACAATCGCTTCCTCTCGTAAAAATGCTAGTGGGACAGGAAAGGGAATGGCTAGTTGTTTCAGCAAATACTATCCTCCATGCATTTATCAGTAACTTGTCGATTATGTATATGGATTACTCAGTCTACTATTTATTTAATAAACTGGGAGCAAGTACGTAAAATGCGCCGGCTGGAGTGGCTGAGTGGTTCTAGGCGCTTCAGTCTGGAACCGCGCCACCGCTAGGGCCGCAGGTTCGAATCCTGCCTCGGGCCTGGATGTGTGTGATGTCCTTAGGTTAGTTAGGTTTAAGTAGTTCCAAGTTCTAGGGGACTGATGACCTCAGATGTTAAGTCCCATAGTGCTCAGAACCATTCGAACGTAAAATGCGTTAAATAAATACTTCGAAGTGTCACAAGTAAGAAAAATTGTGTTTTAGGTCGCAAAAACGAGAAAATAAATACGCAGAAAGAGCTGAAAAAGAGGACGAATTAGCAGGGATGTAATCGCTAATGTGTGGCAAATTCGGTGTTTTTCGGACACTTGCAAAAGTACTAGCGTACTGTCAAGTCGTTTTGCAAGACTATCACTGCAAAAATGTACGTCAGGCTTTGTAATACTATAAAGTGGGGTATCATACCGAAAACTACCAAAAATCGAATGCATCTGAATTGTGACACCTATCGCAAAGAAGCGGGATGTAATATCACTTGCCCTTAAAAGTTATGTAGCTGGTTTTTCCCGGTATCAAATGGATACTGTTAAAATGTCTTCGGAACATATATAAATAATCCACGACACGTACGAAAAGAATCCGTCTGTACTAGGGATGTAGTGACATTCAAAATATACAGGGCGCTATACGGACAAACACACGACTCCCGAGAACACGTGACCAGGCCGGCAATGTATGTTGACAACACAAAATCTGTTCTGCGCATGTGAATGCTCACTCCAGATACCCATCGTCGAGGAATTGGATGACTGGTAGAACACTCCGAGTGTTGTTTACAGATACTCAGCAAGTGTGCTGGAAAGAATGTAATGCATTTGCCTCACTTTGATACGTAGAGCAGCATTCAATGAAAGTCGCATGGCCTGCCGAAATAACGTGTTCACAAACGAAATCGCTTGAATAAAAAGGAGTTTCTGTTGGCCCTTCATTTCATTACGATAGAGAACGAAATTACGTTGACTCACTGTTTGGCGTGGACTCCCACGCCGCGAGAGATTGGTCGCGGCTCTGGCGCTGAATGGAGGCGGCGTTCTTTGGGCGCGCGGAGCGCTGGCGTCGCCTTCTGCTATCGCGCCGTTATCTCTGGCCGGCGGCAGAGGCGATATAGTAGAGAGCTTCCTGGCCAGGTCGGCGGCGTAAAGACGATCGCCAGGGCGCCCCCGCAAGTCAAAGGAGCTTCAAAGCCACCGCCGGCGCGGGGAAGGTTTACACGACAAATCAGCACGGGTAATTTTTTCACTTCGCGGAAGAGTTTGTATACGCTGCTGCACGGCGCAGGTGCCTGGTCGCTTTGTACGTGTTACTACGCAGCGCCGTTAAAGCGCCTGCATCATTGTGGGTAGGTCGTCCTTCTCCGCTACTGACCTCTTTCCCCATCACGTTCCCACCGTGGTCGCCACCGAGCAATCCCATTCCTCTCAACCTCGACACGTAAATACAAGTTCTGCGATATGGATTTCTGACGTGACTAATTACACGACGTGCCAACGACTACCGAGAAAAAATTTCACCTCTGTTGTCGCTCAATGTATGCGTACTATGCAATCTTCAAACTATACGAAAAATATCTAATTTTAAATGATATTCCACAACGTACGGAACTATTGCGCTGATCGTAGGACACTGAAATAATCGCATATGTTCCAGGTTACGATAGCAGTAGATGACTTTTCGTGAGAGACCACTGTCATGTATTCTGAAAGAAATGTCCGCCATTTGGTTGCAGATTTGTATTCATTTATTTCATACCATTAAGCCTCAATGATGTGTAAATGCGTGGTGTAATGACTGGCAGGCTCTGGCTCTGAGAACTATGGGACTTAACATCTATGGTCATCAGTCCCCTAGAACTTAGAACTACTTAAACCTAACTAACCTAAGGACATCACACAACACCCAGTCATCGCGAGGCAGAGAAAATCCCTGACCCCGCCGGGAATCGAACCCGGGAACCCGGGCGTGGGAAGCGATGACTGGCAGGTATCTCTCAATATTAGTAAGTGTAACCTACTGCGTATAACAAGGCGAAAATCCCCATTAATGTATGAGTACAAAATAAATGATCAGTCTTTGGAGTCGGTAACATCAGTCAAGTATCTGGCTGTGACTATTCGAAATGATCTCAAACGGAATGATCAGATTACACAAGTAACGGGTGAGGCGAATTCTAGATTGCGGTTTATTGGTAGAACCCTGAAGCGATGCAGTCCTTCAACAAAGGAAATAGCTTACAATACGTTGGATCGTACAGTCTTGGAGTATTGTTCGTCTGTTGGGACCCTTACCAGTTGGGTCTGATTCAAGAAATTGAGAAGGTCCAAAGAAGAGCGGCAAGATTCGTGACTGGTACATTCAGCCATCGCGAGAGCGTTACAAATCTCATAGAAAGTTTGAAGTGGGACACACTTGCAGATAGACGACGCGCTAAACAGAAGGGGCTGCTCACTAATTCCGAAATCCAATCTTCACCGAGGATGTAGAGCATATATTATTACCACCAACTTTCAAAACGCGGAATGATTATCTTTCAAAGATAAGGGAAATATGAGCTCATACTGAGGCGTTCAGACAGTCGTTTTTCCCTCGCGCGATCCGCGAGTGGAACAGAGGGGGGGGGATATGACTTTGGCGCGAAATGTGCCCTCCGCCACACACCGCTTGGTGGCTAGAGGAGTATATCTGTAGATGTAGATCGTCGAAGCAACGTATGTCATTCAGGCAAATCGGTGATTTTTTGAGATTTCGAATTACATACACGAAATCAAATCTGCGATCAAATGGTGAAAATTTCCTTCGAAAAACACGATAGGAGTAATCTCTCACTGTAAACCAAAACAATGATTAGTCACAGCAACTTCCTGATATTCAGACACAGTACGTAACGGTTTCGAATCTTCAGTATCATCTTCAGATACCAAATTTATTTAACTATTTTTATTTATTTTTCAGTCTGTTAACAATGAAATATCGGCAGCTCTCTGCTGTACTCCGCGCTTCTTGTAGCAAGGGCTTGTAGCTTACAAAATTCTCGTTTGCCCTGGAACAGAGATCTCGTTCATATATTACTCGTCAGTGTGGGATTCGTATCAGTTAGGACTGATAGAGGAAATAGAGAACATTCAAAGACGAGCAGTACGTTTCGTTACAGATTCATTTAGCAAGCACTGGAACGTCATGCAAATGTCCAGCCAATTCCAGTGTCACACGCCGCAAGAGAGGCGTTCTGCATCACGCTGTGTGTGGTTGCTGTTTAAGTTCCTAGATTCTACTTTCCTAGTAGCGTCAACCAATATATCGCTTCCTCCTACGTATATCTTCCGAAAAGACAAAAAAAATGTAGGAATTCTAGCCCACACAGAGTCTTGCCAGTAGCTTTCCCGCGAACGATACGCGACTCGAACAGGAAAGGGGGGAAATGACACTGGTACACAAAGTAGCCACCGCCACACACTGGAAGAAGCTACATAGAGTATGTAAACGTAGACTTAACGGGCATATATTAGAAAAAAAATTATACTACGCTTGAAAAAATATCGTAAACAACACAGTCTTCTTTTTAAGAGAACAAGAGAATCTTTTTATTCGAATTGATTACGCCGAGAAACATTTTTTGTTTGTGAGTGCCTTCTAACGTAGAAATGATTCACCACAATAATGTACTTGAGCTGAGAAGTGAATATTCGGATTGCATTCAGCAAACTACATTTTCTTTCTTGGAGGTGCGTGTTTTCTAGTAACCATTTTCAGGGCTCTATTATTTTTCTAACTAGGAGTATCACAATTCTCTGCCTTGGTTAAATTTTAAGACATTTCAACAAGTAATCACTGAGTAAATATTGTACCCTCTTTATGTGAAACATATGAACATGTGACAATGACGTTGACATAATAACATAAATGGCAGTAATAATTGCCAACCAATGCTGTAAAATCGCAATGAAGTCATGAGATATTCAATTGAGTCTTTTATTTCTGTAAAAGAGTCAATTGAACACCTCGTGACTTAACTGCGATTGTACAGCACTGGTTGCCAATTATTAACATAAAAATAATCGCAGGCCTCAGACGGGATTTTATGTCCTGTATATCATAAATGACAGTGAAATAAGCTATTTAAAAGCATTTGTGGCTGGCTGCGTTATTCACCAACAGTGAATCGCGGAGTTCACAAGATCCGACATGGTTAAATAACATTTAAATTGAATTAATTTTGTAAAGTACAGAAATATATTGCAAATCACAGCAACTACGATTCCTTCACCGGAATATCTGAACTTCGACGCACATTACTCTCGTCATCGTTACGTCACACTAATATCGTCTTCGTTACGTCGTCCGAAATCATACCAACCCGAACAACCACGCTGTACCGTCAACAGAAGGAGGCGAGGATATTAGCAAACACTCTTAAAACACATATCCACGTACACCTACTGTCTGTCAGCAACAGTTTAGTATCTCTGGAAGAAAAAAGTCAGCAGTGACTATTTTCTTAACCTGTTTGTTAAATCTGCCAGTACTGAGAAATTCTTTAGTCACGCATCACGGGTTTTTCCACGATCACTCAGTCCTAGCTGATAAACAAATTTGCCGGCCGCGGTGGTCTAGCGGTTCTGGCGCTGCAGTCCGGAACCGCGGGACTGCTACGGTCGCAGGTTCGAATCCTGCCTCGGGCATGGGTGTGTGTGATGTCCTTAGGTTAGTTAGGTTTAAGTAGTTCTAAGTTCTAGGGGACTTATGACCTCAGATGTTGAGTCCCATAGTGCTCAGAGCCATTTTTGATAAACAAATTTAACTTCCGGTACGGAAACTCAGTTCCCATAATTTAGTCTGAAAACAAGGCTGATGATATAAGTTTAAACCAAACAATTTTAATAACTTGATGAGTTCATGTGTTATTTTGTATTAGCCACCCTCTCGTGATTTTTCGCTTAGTTGACAGGCTATATGATTACAAAAGTTGAATAATAAATTTGTATTTTTCTTGTGATTCGTCAGTATTAACGTTTACCTTTTACAATAATCATCTCCCATGACATTTATTCCTGCATTTCTTCGAGGCAATAACTGTATGGTAAATGTATCAGTATATACTAGTAACACATTTCTGTACTTCTTATATTCTTATCTCTTCTTATGCACGTACAGTCGACCCAGCGCCGCCGTATTCAGGTTTCTCAAGCAATTCACAATGAATTACTAGCATTGTCAAGAACATAAATGGCGATTACGTGCAGCACATAGGTATCTTTGTGTCCTAATATCGTCATTACTTTTCTGCAGATGTAGTACGAACTCCAAAACAGGCTGACAAGGCGAGTGCAAATATATCTAATCACTTACGATTTTAGTTCGCACATCGTAAATTTTGAATATTTTTCAAATGAAGCAAACAATAGGTTGTTTTAAAGATTTCTCAAAAACTTTTAATTTTTACTCCAAGTAATAGTTTCGTTTTGCTTCATGGTTAAGTGTAATACTGATTGTTGGCAACGAAATACCTTCCCTTTGTTCGTGAGAAACAATACATTTTCGAAACGACCATTGTTCACTTCAACGAATGCTTGCAATCCTTCGACACTGTAGTCTGAAAAAAAAGAAAGAACTCTTTCATTTCAGCAACACTATCGAACAGCTATTATTCGCTAATCAATTAAGGATGCTGAATCGTTGTTTCTGGCTAACAGTTAATAGGAAAAACTTCCGTCTCTGATTTGACATACTGCTTTATAGTTTCACAAGCTGCGACACTGTCGCGAATAAAACAGTGACCCGTATATACGATAAGTTTCCTTTAATTTACGTCTATGGTCACAAACTTTTTGTTAACAGATTACCGGTTTCGGTCTATAATGACGATCATCAGATCTGTTTTATAAAAATAAAGTCCTAATGAACTGCAGCCATAGTGGCTTTTATAAGACAGATCTGATGGTGATTATAGACCGAAACCAGTAATTTGTTAAAAAAAAAGTTTTTGTGATCAAAGACGTAAATTAAAGGAAACTTACTGCTTTATAGTTGTCGACCCGTCAGACCCTAAGAGAGAAATGGCAAATAACGTTTTTCTTAACAGTGGCTTCAGCATATGAAAAAGTGCAGGCTTCACAGTTCGTTGGCTCGGCTAATCTTTCGTATTGTATACGTTGACTCTTAATGCGCGTAAACGCATCCTCAGATTTCTACAGGGCGATAAAACGGAAAGGGAATGTTACTCATACCCTTTTACTCCTTTTTGCCCGATCCGCATCTTCATTTGTAGCTACTTAGAAGTCATTACCATAATGATGCCCAGCGCTGACCTGGAAAACCTGTTACGGTTAGAGAAGCTAGCAACTCGTCCTTCCCACCTCTCTCCCTCCAGGCCCCCAGCCGCAACTCGAAATTCTCCGGACTCACCCACAACGACACCGTAATCAGCAAACATTGGGCTCTCAGAAAAACTCTCTTTTTTCCTGACCTCAGACCTGGTAGTAACCGGACACACTGTAAATGCTTGTCTGTGGTACATTTGATGCTTTTCTTGTAAACTGTGCAGACTAGCTTGTGAACGACATAGTTCGGATGTTTAAAAACGTGCGTGAGAAGTATTAAGCGAAATTTTCTTCTGCTGTATTTTTTTGCTGTGCTTTGGAATTACAACTGCATTCCTTTGAAATGCATGTAGTCCTAGAGAAAAGGAATGGTATACACCATGAGTTTCATTCGTAGCACTACTGACATTTTCCGGTAACAGACAACAGGATCCATGAACGAAAATGAAACTAAAGATCTAAATCTCAGTGCGAATTGGTAAGGAATCGCAAATCTTCTTTACGATAGTCATTTGCGTAAAGCATGAAAACTAATAGCCGTATGCTAGTACAGCTGAAACTGCTGCCACGATAAATATGTAGATCTTTCATGGAAACCCCACTACTACAACAAAGTAATATTATCGTCTTACAAGCATGGTCACAAGAAGATGGAAGCGGTTCAAATATTGTATTTGAAAATGTGGTCCAAGAATAATTGAATTGGGGTATTTTGAAACAATAGTCATCGCTGTGCGAATATGTGCATTGTTATTCTGCTTCTAAATCTGCAACAAAGACTGTCGTCGTCTTCCTAAATGATTGAACCAATCGAATTCCGATAATTTCATAAAATTTTAACGTAGTTTCCTAGCGCCACAATTTTTTTAGGTACCGAGTTAGTTCTTTTTCACTCCAAAATTGAATGTTATTATGTAGTGTAAGAAAGTTTGACATATGTACGGACCGCATTGTTCGATAAATTATAACGAATTATGAATTCAGGCTTGCAGACACAACTGATTGTAGAAGAGAACCTTGCGAGTACGTAATTTTCCTAATGATGCAACAACTTGGTCTAACTTCAAAGCGAATCTCAGAGTGTTTTGAAGGTTATTAAAAAAAATTCATTTCCTTTTAGACAGTCAAACCGACATCACTTGCGGGTATGTAAAATTGCATCCATCGTAGATTTTTAGTAATCATAGACAAGTATAAAATAGTAACAGTAAAATTTTCGGCCTTGTAACTTTAATTTGTATTGCACATCTTACGTATAAAATGAACACACTAGAGAATTAATTAAGGCTGTGGTACAATAATACCTGATCCACACGAAGTGCAAAAGGGGTTTCTTTTCGTATCATATTTTCATTCGGTTTTATATGTCAAGAGTACGGTGTAAGACGTAATATTGTAAAGCCCGAACAGACAGTAAAACACATGTATGATTTTAACTATTTCAACATTTGTCGACAAAGCTACCAAAACTCGGTGAAGGCGCAGCGCTGAATTCCTATGTGGGCTAAAGATGTGATTACAGCTGAGAATATATAAGCAAGATGAAAATCACTGATAGTATGACTATTCTAGAATCCAACAGCAAGCTTTCTCTACCGTTAAAGTCCAGAGCGCGCAAACTCGTGAAACAGAATACTCCTCCACGAAAAAGAACACAAATATAATACAATGACTATAAAGATAAATGTCCATCTCAGTTAGTTTCCTTGATTATTGCAAATCGTTATCAGATTATTTGAATTGAATCGGCCATTGTGACTGTTAGAAGCAGATGTGAAGGAATAATAGGCACCGTAGAGACACTGACTGAATCATGTACTTCGGTGACGTGACAGCTCCATAAAAAAGAATCTGTCAGTGGTTTATCACTCAGTAGGTTATACACACAGATGTCGCATTTGTTCAATACAATTTTGTTTTCTGACGCTTGAAGAGCATTTTTGTCTTTTACGCAAGAAGGTTAAAAATGTTTCGTCGCAGGAATGTGCGTAATATGACTTTGGCCGTAAAAGCACGAGATTTGAAGTCGAAGAGAACTGGAAGGTACCACAGGTTTTGTCAGTGATCAAATGTACGACACTTTTAAGTCACGCGTGCGCATCTGTATAGCTATTCAACATTTTTTGCTTTACGTTACGATACGGTAAGTGATCAACATATTTCCAGAGCGTGTTTACAACGCAAAGTATTACGAAACACAATTTCACGTAGCGTATTGGGCAAATTAATGCAATGAATATAGGGAGAAAATGTCTTTGTTATTTGTATCCTGGATTATTGGAAGACAAAACTTTAGACCGTCAGGAAGTTAGATCCATGCGTAAATCAGTAAATGTGCTGTTCAGAAATAAGTACGGTGTGGATTTTCTGACAACGGGGACTGCGTAAACGACACACTCCAGGGCTAATTGGTTTATTAGTGGAAAGCTTTTAGTATTTTTGTTAACTTCATATTGTTTACATTCGCGTTCAATACATAATTCATCCTGAAAAGTAATGATATACTTTTCAGAGCACAAACACACGAAACTTACCGCTGACGGCTGAGAAACTACTAACAGTTTTTCGCGAATCGAATGCAACTTACTGTAGTCTTTCTTGAGCGTTACTTAATCAGTTATTGTTTTTGTTACAGAGGTGCTGGTAAATTACAATTAAAATGTTGTGACGCCTAGGATGCGTGATATGTAATTGTCTTCGCCATTCACGATTGTAACGCAGAGCACAATAAAACATTGCATTGTAAACACAAAATGAACACCGTAACCAACCACTGTAGAATTTTACACGTTCACAATGCGTTTCGGAGAGAACTCTTCATTTTATATCATTCGTGTTTTCCCCTGCGACACCTGTTTCGTTAAATTCTGAAGATTTAAGTTTTTCTAATAAATGAATTTACAAGATACTGGGAAATTAGTGGCGTTTGGTTACATATTCACGCAGCTTCTGGTGAGCTACACTTACGAATATCACACCTCTTGTAGCAACACTCAACCTCCTTTTGGCTTCTACAACAACAAATAAAGAGCATTTTTTTTGAGACAGTAAAGAACACCAACCTGGCATGAAAAAAGTGTGTCGCCAACATTCTACACATCCCAGCTATCGCAGAATGTAAAAGAAAGCGCAGAATATCGTGACAAACTATTTGCAAGTGAAACAATGTCTCACACGCTGCAGCTGCCATTTAATCAAACTGTGACAGCGTTTTAAATAATTAAATAAAGACAGTAAATTAGGCCAGATTGCTGAAACATGTCTGGGTAACAGGACGTTAAAAATAAAATACGGTAGAAGTTATGTAGTTGCCACCGGAACCTTGCACTGAAATATTGTTCGAAAACTTGTCTGTTAGATAATGAATGTTGTCTATATTTACAATGCAATTTCACTTTTTATAACCTATAGCGCGTTAAATATGGTCAGATGCGTTAAATATGATGAGATTCTCCGCTACGAGAACTTTTGTTTTAATTTCACATTCGCTGGCTTCGTCAAAACACAACCAATTATCTGTCGTATCCCACAGTAACCTAGACCTCGGGCTACGCTGCACATGAGTCTGTCTTCACAACACTAATTTCAGGGGGGTTTCGAGGGAGGGGTATGGTGGGGGCAGCATGATACCCTAGCTCGAAAATACTTGAATTCCGTACATAGTATCCGCAGCTAATGATATGGTGCAAAATAACAAAGTTTAGTAGCTGCTCTTTTGGAAATTTTGAGGAATCGCAACTGGTGTGCCGCTGCAGCTCGCACAGCGTTTAGAGACCGGAGACATTGTCGGTGTGCAGAGTCTGGACGGCGGGGGAGGAGTGGCGGTCGGTCGGTACTCACCACCAGTGCGCGCGGGCCGGAGCGGCGACCAGCAGGAGCGAGAGCAGCAGCAGCAGCAGCGGAGGATGCGGGAGCGGGCGGGAGACGCGCGACATGCCGGCAGCGCCCTTGCCCTTGGTCCGCAGCGGCTCACGGCTCACCACCGCCAGCTCATGACGCTGTCTGGCGGCAGACTGGCCGCTGCGCGCCACCGGTGGCTGCAGACGCGAGGCGGCGGCGGCGCGCGCGCCACGCGGCACTGGTGGCGCGAGGCGAGGGGCGGCGGAGGCGGAAGGCGGAAAGTGGAGGGCCGCGCTGCTGGAGGCTGGAGGCGGAGGGCGGAGGGCCGCTCTGCCGCCACCCATCTGCGTGGCCGGCGGCACTTTGCAGTGTACCACTTGTAACACCCATTTACGCGAGCTACATCTACAGCGTGTCCGAGAAGTCTTTCCCTGATTACATAAATTTATAACTCAGGCTAGAAGTTACAAATATGAAACTGGTGTCTAATTGTTTACAAACTGTCAAAGTTTTTTTCACACATCAGTAAACTTCCACATGAGCACCCTTGGTAGCACGTAGGCGATATTCTATTTCCGTCCACACATTAGCCAACATCACTGGAGGGATCGATTCGACGACTGTGGGCCGGCCGCGGTGGTCTAGCGGTTCTAGGCGCTCAGTCGGGAGCCGCGTGACTGCTACGGTCGCAGGTTCGAATCCTTCCTCGGGCATGGATGTGTGTGATGTCCTTAGGTTAGTTAGGTTTAAGTAGTTCTAAGTTCTAGGGGACTGATGACCATAGATGTTAAGTCCCATAGTGCTCAGAGCCATTTGAACCATTTTTGACGACTGTGGTTATCCGTTGCGCAGGGTTTCAAGATCTGGTACACGTGTTCGGTAGACCTCGTCCTTGACATAACCCCATAAAAAGAAGTCTAATGGGGTTATGTCAGGAGAGCGTGGAGGTCAAACCGTTGGCCCATCACGACTAATCCATCGCCCAGGAAAGGTCATATCAAGATAGGCACGGACGTCCAAACCCCAATGAGGCGGTGCACCGTCTTGCTGAAACAACAAGACATCGAGTCCGCCCCCGGTAGCTGAGTGCTCAGCGCGACGACTGTCAATCCTAAGGGCCCAGGTTCGATTCCCGGCCGGGTCGGAGATTTTCTCCGCTCAGGGACTGGGTGTTGTGTTGTCCTAATCATCATCATATCATCCCCATCGACGCGTAAGTCGCCGAAAGTGGCGTCAAATCGAAAGACTTGCACCAGGCGGGCGGTCTACCCGACGGGAGGCCCTCGTCACACGCCATTATTTACTACAAGACATAGAGGTGATACTGAAGCAGCTGAGGAACAGCATACAGTTGCAACATGTCCAGATATACTGCAGATGTGACGGTAACCTCACCGAAGAAAAATGGTCCGATAATTCCATCGTGCAATAGCGCGCACCAAACATTCACCTTTGGACTGCCTCTGGTGCACTCCATGACCTCGCAAGGGGGTTGAGAACCCCAAATCCACACATTATGGCGATTCACTACTCCACTGACAAAAAAGGTCGCTTCGTCGGACAAGGCAATTCGTCTGAAATCACCATCATCGTCCTCAATACGTGATAGATTTCGCCTCAAAGTCATATCGACGTGTACTGTCATTGGGCAACAATGGAAGTGGAAGTTTACTGATGTGTGAAAAAAACTTTGATAGTTTGTAAACAATTAGACACCATTCTGGAATTAGACACCAGGTTCATATTAGTATCTTACTTCTAGCTTGAGTTATCAATTTATGTAATAAGGGAAAGACTTTTCGGACACCGCGTATATCTACATCCACAACTACGTGGATACTCTGCAAACCACACTTAAATGCCTAGCAGAAGGTTCATCGAACCACCTTCACAATAGTTCTCTATTATTCGTATCTCGAACAGCGCGCGGAAAAAACGAACATCTACCGTGAAGAGCCAAAGAAACTGGTACACCTGCCTAATATCGTGCAGGCCCCCACGAGCACGCCCCTGTAGCAATTCTGGACGTGTGAGGTGCCGCATTGTCTTGCTGGAATTGCTAAGTCCAGCATTGAAATCTGCAGCAATTTGCAGAAGTGTTGCACTTCTTCAGTCATCGTTGGTCCCGTTCTTGCAGGATCTTTTTCCGGCCACAGCGATGTTGGAGAATTTTGCCGTATTTCTGATATCCACGGTACACTCGTGAAATGGTTGTACAGGAAAATCCCCACTTCATCGCTGCCTCGGAGATGCTGTGTCCTATCGCTCGTGCGCCGACTGTAACAGCACGTTCACACTCACTTAAATGTTGATAACCTGCCATTGTAGCAGCAGTAACCGATGTAACAAGTGCGTCAGAAATTTGTTGTGTTACATAGGCCTTGCCGACCGCAGCGCCATATTCTGCCTGTTTACATATCTCTTTATTTGAATACGCATGCCTATACCAGTTTCTTTGGCGCTTCAGTGTACATCTTTCCCTTATTATGATGATCATTTCTCCCTACGTAGATCGGCGTCAACAAAATATTTTCGCATTCTGAGGAGAATGTTGGTGATCGAAATTTCGAGAGAAGATTCTGCCATTGTTTTGATGATGTGCACTCCAAATCCTGTATCATGCCAGTGATACTCTCTCCCGTATTTCGCGATAGTAGAAAACGTGCTACTCTTCTTTGAACTTTCTCGATGAACTCGGTTAATTCTATCCTGTGAGGATACCAGACGGCGCAGCAGAATTGCAAAAGAGGACGGGCTACTTACTTCTAGGGATGGGCGATTAGTAACAATTGGCTATCACTCTCTGAGGAATTTGTCTTCTTCGAATCTCAGTTTCTATGGGATCTTAAGTGATTGTAGAGGCCAATCCTGGAGTTGCAGATTATTCCACATTGTTGATGCACGTTTGTTCTGGTGCGCACTGGCTGCGTAGCGTTGTTTATCTTCAGGAGTTGCCGTTGTTTCATAGCACTGCGCTTGTCAGTTTCTGTTTTTCGCCTCACTTGATCGAAGCGCTGCATTCCTTTTCAAACATTGCAACGCCATACTGGACGGTTAAGTGCAGTATTTTCCAAATTACCAGTTTCAGTTTGACATCCTTTCTTGTTGTCTTTTAATAAATCTTTGTACCGTTTCCGCCCTCTTCCTAAATTTCTTAGCCATGCGTTAGCTGGGAATACATAAATTGCTTTGGTAGACGAAATTTAGACATACGAACGATGCAGCCCATCCTATGGAGTTAATGCTTGATGATAATTGCTTCAGTGTTAGTAGAGTTTCCTTCTCCCAGAACACCGATGTTAGTGCGCCGATTTTGCCATTTCACCCTTAGGATCCTTCTCAGGCAGAGCTGTTGGTACTTTTTCAGATATCGTGTGTGCCTTCTGCAAGTAGTCCATGCTTCGCACCCATTTGTGGGAGATGCAATAACAGTAGCCTGGTATACATAGATCTTGGTCTTAATGCTAATGTTATGTTTATCAAAGACCCTTCACCAAAGACGACCGAAAGCCGTACTGCTACATTTGAGTCGGTACTGTATTTCATCATTTAGGCCTTAACATACAGAAGACCCAGATACTGCATCAACCTGTACCCAACTCTATCGCCATATCCCCCAAGGGTCACTGTCGAAGGCAAAGTCCTGCAGAACATAACATTTCCCATAACTTGGCATCCATGTTTCAGCAAATGCAAGTATTGATTGTGTTTAAGAGACGGTCATTGGCCTTTTTGATTATTTAAATGAATCGATTCATCATCAGTTACTTGTGTCTTAAGAAAGTAACGCTGTCATCAATTCGAAGATTGGTTTGAAGACACAGTGCTTTAGTGAGCGTGGTCCTGTTGAAGGCGCTATGCCGTTGCAGTACTCCAATCCCTGAAATGACTTACCGATGCAGTTGCAGAGGGATGTACATTTTAATGTGGATTCCGAACCACAGTGCAACTCGGAATTTCCCACATCAACTAACATTGCCAGTGGTGAAAGAAGTGATAATTATTGTGTAAGGAAAGTAATGAGACTGATTTTCTCTACCATAGTTTTTATTCATTTTTTTTCAAAGAACAATATTGTCCCGTTCACACTAGTTCCCTTCGGTAGTTATTCACTGATAGTCATTGCTCCCACTCTTGGTAGCAGTGCTGAAAGGCTTCAACTGGTGGCGCCTTTAACATATCGGTCACATTAATTTGAATGTCTCAAGTCCCAAAATGATGTCTTCCAAAATATTTTTCAATTTTGGGGAAAGAAAAAGTCACGAGGACTCACATCAGGTGAACAGGGGGTCTGTGGAGCAATAGGAATGTCTTTTGTCATAAAAAATTCCGTGATAAATGTGGTTGTCTGGCATGGGGCGTTGTTATGATGCATGACGCACTTGTCTGCAATGTCCAGTCTCACTCCATTCACTCTTTTCCTGAGCCTTTCAAGGATATCTTTGTAAAATACTTGGTTGACAGTTTGCCCTGGAGGAACAAATTCTTCATGCACGATATCGCCAGTGTCAAAACAGCAAATCAGCATTGTTTTGATTTTTTATTTGCTCGTTCGAGCTTTTTTCGGTCGAGGAGATGTCTCAGCGTGCCACTCCTCAGTTTGCCGCTTTGTCTCAGGATCCTGCTCAAAAATCCAGGATTCATCACTTGTGATCGCGCGACTGAACCATTCGCGGTCATTGGCAGTCATCTCAAGAAGATCAACTCGCACGTTTCTTCGATTGGTGCCATTTTGTCACAAACCTTTCGCATGTGCATATTTTCGGTCAAAATTTGCTGCACGGTGAAAGTGTTTAAGTGTAACAGGTCACCCACCAACTTTATTGATAATTATCGGCCCGATCGCATAAGAGCAAGCACACGGTCGACGTTTTCGTCGGTTTTTGAAGTTGAAACTCGTGCCAGCGAAAAACTTGTACTCTCGATAGGAAATGTTCCCCATAGGCCTGTTTCAACTTCTAAAAGGTCGCACTCGCGGTTTCCCTAAATTAAACACGAAACTTCATGGCGTAACGTTGTTGTAAATTCCGCAATTCAATTATCATAACACACAACAAAAACACAGCTACACTGATGCCGCTCTCAAAGATGACGTGATGGCTGTACGGAGCTGTGTATTGCCACACGTAACACAAGACTTCGCCACGCTACTTAAGAGCCACTACTTACACATGGTTTATGTTTGCCGCAATCGTAACAAATACAGTCGAGACGAAATGTTCCGACTTGTGCCTACGCTACACGATGATTACTAGACTGCAGTCCGACTTCTTTTCGTAATCAGGGCATAGACACCCCGTCGTAAAGGTATCATTACCTCCATAATCGATTACTAGAATACCCACGACTGATCGATTATAATTAATCGACCATATCTAATTTCTTGTCTTTATTGACTACCCGTGGTAACTTAGTCTACTGCAGAGCATTACTGAGTCTCGTCTCCCCCGATTGTTCATTGCACATGTATAGAGTAGAAATATCTCTGGAGTGAGCATTGGATTCTGCACATGTTGTCAAGATTAACCTGTAATTGTCACAGGATCTCGAGGTGACGTTGATTGTTTAAGGCCAATTCACGCCGGTCGCCTCATCACGTCAATTCACGTTAAGTCAAAATATTTTACAACGCATTTCAAATTTCGGCATTCACACACGCTGCAACGCATCGTCGCGTCACATCACGGCATGTCGAGGTTCCTCGGGAAGAAAGTTTTCAGGGTATTGTCGTGCGCTAAAGCATTAAGTTAACCTACTTCCGCCATGCTTTATCATGTTGTAATAGTGGACTTCGTGAATTTTTGTCCTCTTTGTATTAATTATATTATTATGATTTGTTTTCGTGGCAAATTGCATTCCGTATGATTTTCTTACACAATCAAGATTAGCTATCTGACATCGGAAAATTATCTAGTTCTTACAATAAGAGAACGGCTGACTTCCATATTGTATGTAAATAATAACACAATTTAACGGTGCAATTTCGATTAAATAACATGAAAGGTCAGCTTTAATGAATGAGAAAATACGGTTGTTTATGACATTATTAGTTACGTAAGAGAAAAAACAATGGTTAAGGTAAACAAGCTTCATTTATTCCTTTATAGTTACTGTTTGAGGTGTTTGTATGTATGTAATTTCCCCCTGCAAATAAATGTCGGAGTTTTGAAGTGTTGTTTTGCTTATCGGCAACGAAACTGATCAAGAACACACATTATAAAGTTTTCTTTGGCCACTAATAAACATTGTCGTCAATAGTTCCTCAATCCTGATATATAGTCTGACTTTTTGTATTACAGGTGGTGATTCACAGCCTCACATTCGCCGTTCAGTACTTGGTTAAGCGGATGATGGTGATTTGACGTGATGTACAGTTAAATGCACGCTGTTGCAGAAACAACGAAACAAACATGCGAAATTTAAACAGTTGCAAAATTCCCAAGATTGGCGATCTTTTACAGAAGTTCGAAATTTAGCGCAGACTTTAATGCGAGATGCTTATAACAGTTTCCACAACGAAACTTTGTCTCGAAACCCGGCAGAAAATCCAAAGAGATTCCGGTCGTATGTTAAGTATGTTAGCGGCAAGAAACAATCATTGTCTTCTCTGCACGATAGCAATGGAGATACTATCGAAGACAGTGCTGCCAAAGCAGAGTTACTAAACACAGCCTTCCGAAATGCCTTCACAAAAGACGTCGAAGTAAATATTCCAGAATTCGAATCGAGAACAGCTGCCAACATTAGTGACGTAGAAGTAAATATCCTCGGAGTATTGAAGCAACTTAAATCACTTAATAAAAGCAAGTCTTATGGTCCAAACTGTATACTAGTTAGGTTCATTTCGGAGTACGCTCATGCTCTGGCTCCTTACTTAACAATCATATACAAATGTTTGCTCGACGAAAGATCCGTACCCAAAGACTGGGAAGTTCCACAGGTCACACCAATATTCAAGAAAGGCAGTAGGAGTAATCCACTAAATTACAAGCCCATATCGTTAACGTCGATATGCAGCAGGATTTTGGAACATATATTGTGTTCGAAAATTATGAATTACCTCGAAGAAAACGGTCTATTGACACGCAGTCAACATGGGTTTAGAAAACAATATTCCTGTGAAACACAACTAGCTCTTTATTCACATGAATTGTTGAGTGCTATTGACAAGGGATTTCAGATCGATTTCGTATTTCTGGATTTCCAGAAGGATTTGACACTGTACCACACAAGCGGCTCGTAAAAAAATGCGTGCTTATGGAATATCGTCTCGGTTATGTGTCTAGATTTGTGATTTCCTGTCAGTGAGGTCACAGTTCGTAGTAACTGATGGAAAGTCATCGAGTAAAACAGAAGTGACTTCTGGCGTTCCCCATGGTAGTGTTATAGGCCCTTTGCTGTTCCTTATCTATATAAACGATTTGGAAGACAATCTGAGCAGCCGTCTTCGGTTGTTTGCAGATGCCGCTGTCGTTTATCGACTAATAAAGTCATCAGAAGATCAAAACAAACTGCAAAACGATTTAGAAAAGATATCTGAATGGTATCAAAAGTGGCAGTTGACCCTAAATAACGAAAAGTGTGAGATAATCCACATGAGTGCGAAAAGGAACTCGTTAAATTTCGGTTGCGCGATAAATCAGTGTAATTTAAAAGCTGTAAATTCAACTAAATACCTCGGTATTACAATTACGAACAACTTAAATTGGAAGGAACACGTAGAAAACTTTGTGGATAAGGCTAACCAAAGATTGCGTCTTTTTGGCGGGGCACATAAACATGTAACAGATCCAGTGAGGAGACTGACTATACTACGCTTGTCCGTCCTCTTTTAAAATACTGCTGCGCGGTATGGGATCCTTACCAGAGAAGACTGACGGAGTACATCGAAAAAGTTCAAAGAAAGGCAGCACGTTTTGTATTATTACGAGATATGGGAGAGAGTGTCACAGAAATGATACAGGATTTGGGCTGGACATCAATAAAATAAAGGTCTTTTTTCGTTGCGACGGAATCTTCTCACGATATTCCAATCACATTCTTTCTCCTCCGAATGTGAAAATATTTTGTTGACGCCGATCTACATATGGAAGAACGGTCACCACGATAAAATAAGGGAAATCAGAGCTCGTACAGAAAGATATAGGTGTTCGTTTTTTCCGCGCTCTGTATGAGATTGGAATAAACGTAAGGAGTCTGTCTGTAGTAGCGACATAACGACATTCAAAATTTATGGGACGTGTTACGGATAAACCCACACCGTCCAAAGACCACGTGATCACGGTGACAACGTATTTTGACAATAAAATCAGTTCTACGCACTTAGGTGGTCGTTTTCGTTTACATGGCAGCGACTAAACAGCATGTGTTGTCAGAGCTGTCCGTTGCACCGAATGGCAACTGGACGGTGAAAGTGAGGTTACGAGGGACGATTCTTTTTACTAAAAATTCGAAATGTAGGAACCAGAATGATGACAGAGTTTAATAATGACAAAGCAAAGCTCTTGGCAAAGATCGTAGCATAATTTTTCCACGCTACTGAGAATTGAAAGAACAGGAAAAGTGTAGTTCAAATGTTTCGAAATATCTAATTTTATTTGCTCGAAAGAATGTATAATTAGAAACAGATGAAGCAAAATTTAGAAAGCATAAAACAGTACCTTTTATTCTTTATAACTTGTTTTCTTTCTATGTGACAAATAACATCGAGAATTATTCTCTTCATTAAATAGGTCCAACATTTTGAATGTTGAAAGAGGCTTCATTAAAATACGTATCCATTTACGTTCTTTGTTCAGGTATTGTAAAACGTAAAAACCTTTTTGCTTTCAGACAGATTTTCTGTTTTGCGGGAGGACAGTACTAGAAAAATACGAGCCCCTTGTGCAACCTTTGCAGTAACTTCCGCTGTTACCAGACGCTACTACAGTTGCCTGTGTCCGCGCATGGTACTGAGCAGCATATTCAGGATTCCAGAATTCCACACTCTACACAGACAGTTGATCGCTGACGTCACTGTCCCATTCGACGTGATTGGCTGCTGATTTCCGCTCAAGCACGTGACACGCACGCGTGAAGGCGGCCACGCTCGTAACAGCAATATTGACAAGAATGCATAAATAAGCACTCTGCAGCGCAATTTTCCACATGCATTAGGACTCTTCAAGCTGCTTTACGCTCGATCGACTTTCAGTCATGCAAATTTGTGCAAGCATACCAAAGTTCTCATGCGTGTGTACCGGTAACGTGCAGGCTTGGGCGAGCAGACGTCAGTTATGACGCAATCTTCGTAACGGTTGTGTGTCGTACGATATGAGCCAAATAAGTAGCAAACTGCTGGACAAGCGTATTGGAGGACACGAAGGCAGTCTTGATTCAACACCATTAAATGGAAAGCTTATCACGGTAAGGCACAGATGGATATTATGTATGCAATTCTTTCAACAAAACAAAGCAATTGACCATTTCAGAAACAAACATCTTCCTCCTCCATAGAATCCAAGCATGCTTGTACAGGTATCAATTTTTCTAACCTCTGGCGAAACAACTTTGCTCATTTCGACCAGCACTGCTTTGCAATGCGGATGAAAAGACGAAGAGAAAAAGAAAGAGCAGTCTACATTAAGGACTTGTTAATCAGCTTAAACTAATAACGTGGTTTCACGTTAAGTTGTCCTGATATCCAGATTAAGAATAAACAGAGAAACATATTTGAACCTCTTAAATGATGACCCTTCCTGGCAGATTGAGACTGTGCCCCGGACCGAGAGTCGATGTCGGGACCACTGCATTTTACAGGCAAGTGTTCTACCGACTGAGCTCCTCCAGCACGACACACGACCCGTCCTCACAGCTTTACTTCCGCCAGTACCACGTCTCCTACCTTCCGAACCTTTCAGAAGCTCTCCTGCGAACCTTGCAAGACTAGCACTACTGGAAGAAAGGGTATTGTGGATGTCACAGCCACAGCCCCCCAGTCCGTAGAACCCAATGAACTGATCCATTCTGACGTCAGTTACTACCCTGCTACTCGTCATAACGCCACGGTGTGGATTAAAAGTATGGAATTGTCATAATTTTTAGTGAGGGCGTTGCAGAGTTGTTTTATTTTTGGAACTATTTAAAGAGCAAGTGAACGGTTCTACGGTGCAAGGGTCGTATAGTTCGCTCTTCGCGAATTACTTAGGGTCTTTTTCACGCAACCTGCAGGAATTGCGGTGTACCGGCTGTGAGAAGAGACTGAAGATATAGTACAGAATGGACTAAGGAGAGAAATCAACGATAGTTACCTCGGTAAACGAGAAGATGACTAGGACACCGCACCGTCTGGCTGCTGTGGACAGCCACGGAAGAAGATTAAAAAAAAATTAAACGAATAAAATAAAATAAAAGCAGTCTACCCTCTCTTTTATCCCCAGTTTTTTTTACAAAAGGATCAGAGATATACTGTATTTCATTTTTGCTCTTGGGCGGAGCCTGAAGTAATGGCAAACATGCGTCCTAGTTAGCGTTTGGG
This sequence comes from Schistocerca nitens, assembly GCF_023898315.1. NCBI lineage: Eukaryota > Metazoa > Arthropoda > Insecta > Orthoptera > Acrididae > Schistocerca > Schistocerca nitens. The sequence goes on along the minus strand of NC_064619.1, from coordinate 643,777,832 downwards.
GTGAAAGTGGCAATTGCACTAAATATTGTCTTTGTTTGTAGATTAGATAGGTTTTTGGAGGTAGAGTGGGTGTAAGGGGCCAGTGCCTGAAGTGGAAGAGGTCTAGATAAATGGCAATAAAGGAATAAATAGTCGGTAGGGCATTTCCCGTGAAATGTAAAGATCCCGATTTCGATTCTCTGTCCGGCACACAATTTTAACCTGCCAGGAAGTTTCATACCCGCTGCCGAGTGAAAATTTCATTCCATTGAATGATACCGGTTTTCAGCACTCACTGTTAATTTTAGGATTGTAACATACTTTTATTTTATATTTCTTCTGTACTACACGAAGGGCTTATTTCAATAGTGGTACAAGTCCATTTTTGTTCATTCCGAGATACTGAGTCCTAAAGTTAAATGAGCTCTGAAAAATTGCAGTTGTGATAGCAGAAATATTTAAGCACATGGCTTCTTGCTAGAGATGAAGCTTTCATTCTGTTTGTTTGGACCATTAATTTCAGAAGCATTATAGACAGAAAAGTGGAGGTAATGGACTTGTACCACTATTGAAATGAGCCCTTCACATAATCTCGGCTGTGCCTTCAAGTGTATATAGCGGTCAAACTCAAGTGATTGATAGTCAAGATGGGAGAAGGCGATGTTGTGGAGCCACGTTTGTCTGTGCACTCGATATGTCTGCGACAGCAATTGCTGGGCGTTTCTCCTCTGGACACATTTACTTGTTCCTCGTCAACGTGCAGTATTGAGTATACTTAGCAGGGTGGTAATAGTCTTGTCACTTTTTTACACACGTTCGCGGCTAGTTTGAGCCTTTATATCACGCAAAATAAATATGCCTTACAGAGAAACAATGCAAACAACGGAAACGAATCACAATTGTTACATTATCGACAGCAACAGTGATCTGCAACTGGCTGTGGCAGCTGGCACCTGAGGTAGTAGAGCGATGTGACAACGCTGGACAAAATAGAAGGCGTGACCAGACATATTCCCTGACTGGTTATTGTCGAGGTAGCTGCCGTGTGAACCAGTAACTGTTAATCACTTTATTATTCTGTTTCAAGTGTATAGTGTAACCCGTTGTTTTACGGTCAGAGTACTTGTCTACTTCACAGAATTTTAGGAGAGAGGACTTTAAGAGTTATAAGCATGAAAACAATGGTTACACTACACATTCACAAATATGATTATTAAATAATGGATATCTGAACGTGCTGTCATTCGCAACATCACACAGATTCCGTTAATTCTTCGACAGTTAGGTGTGTTCTTCAAAAATACAACGATGGCTACTGTCGAAACCCGGGTTTTCATAGAGAATTAATGCCTCAGGTACATCGAGAATAATTTGTACACCAAATACTTCGCGAAACCAGTGTGATGATAACTTCACAAAGAAAATAGACAGCGAAAAATCTTATATTCATAAAGCTTTTGTAATCCTTGAGGATGTAAAGAAATATCTTCAGTACTGTTAAGAGCACAAAATTTGAGCCACCGCCTAGTAGAAGTTTGTTATGTGGTCCAAACAGTACGCGCGTGAAAATCACCAAGGAAAGAGTACAGGAGTTTTAATAGGTTTGTTTGTTATGTCATGGTTCCCACTACATAGTCTGCCCACATCAGAAAAGATAACACAAAGTTGTTTAGAGTTTTCCATACAAACGTGCAACTAGTATCAACCCTGAGATGATCCGATGGTCCTATGACGACAGTCTGAGAGACATCAGTGCAGTACGTACTCAGAATTCCGAGAGCGATACACCGATGGAAGATACACAGTACCATCAGAATCTTCGCTTTGAATTACTAGAGCAGAATGAAAATAATAGTGTTAAAATTCCATTTACTCAGGAGGAAGTGAGACGGGCAATAATGATGTTAAAGAAGAAGAAAGCATCAGGTCCTGATAGAATTATGACGGAAGTGTTGCATCAGCTAGTGGAACGAACTGCACCAAATACATGTGAAGGATTTTTGCAGTGACAGGTGCTCCGAATCTGGAAAATCTCGAACATCATTATCTTAAAAGAAAGGGGAAAATAAATACAACATAATCCGAAACCTTACAGACTGAAATCTTACAGGCCGATTTCTTTGGTTAATTCTTTAGCCAAATCTTGTGCAACATATGGTCTCTTCTTGTATCTAGATAACAGACTAAAAGAAAATAGCAAATAAATCAATTAATTAATTGTGATCAACTTTGTAGCCTATATTTATTTATAAAATTGTTGTTGTTGTTGTTGTGGTCTTCAGTCCTGAGACTACTCTATCCTGTGCAAGCTTCTTCATCTCCCAGTACCTACTGCAACCTACATCCTTCTGTATCTGTTTAGTGTATTCATCTCTTGGTCTCCCTCTTCGATTTTTACCCTCCACGCTGCCCTCCAATACCAAAATGGTGATCCATTGATGCCTCAGTATATGTCCTACCGACCGATCCCTTCTTCTAGTCAAGTTGTGCCACAAATTTCTCTTCTCCCCAGTCCTATTCAATACCTCCTCATTAGTTATATGATCTACCCATCTAATCTTCAGCATTCTTCTATAGCACCACATTTCGAAAGCTTCTATTCTCTTCTTGTCCAAACTAGTTATCGTCCATGTTTCACTTCCATACATGGCTACACTCCATACAAATACTTTCAGAAACGACTTCCTGACACTTAAATCTATACTTTATGTTAACAAATTTCTCTTCTTCAGAAATGCTTTCCTTGCCATTGCCAGTCTACATTTTATATCCTCTCTACTTCGATCATCATCAGTTACACTCCTGGAAATTGAAATAAGAACACCGTGAATTCATTGTCCCAGGAAGGGGAAACTTTATTGACACATTCCTGGGGTCAGATACATCACATGATCACACTGACAGAACCACAGGCACATAGACACAGGCAACAGAGCATGCACAATGTCGGCACTAGTACAGTGTATATCCACCTTTCGCAGCAATGCAGGCTGCTATTCTCCCATGGAGACGATCGTAGAGATGCTGGATGTAGTCCTGTGGAACGGCTTGCCATGCCATTTCCACCTGGCGCCTCAGTTGGACCAGCGTTGGACCAGAGTTCGTGCCGGACGTGCAGACCGCGTGAGACGACGCTTCATCCAGTCCCAAACATGCTCAATGGGGGACAGATCCAGAGATCTTGCTGGCCAGGGTAGTTGACTTACACCTTCTAGAGCACGTTGGGTGGCACGGGATACATGCGGACGTGCATTGTCCTGTTGTAACAGCAGGTTCCCTTGCCGGTCTAGGAATGGTAGAACGATTGGTTCGATGACGGTTTGGATGTACCGTGCACTATTCAGTGTCCCCTCGACGATCACCAGTGGTGTACGGCCAGTGTAGGAGATCGCTCCCCACACCATGATGCCGGGTGTTGGCCCTGTGTGCCTCGGTCGTATGCAGTCCTGATTGTGGCGCTCACCTGCACGGCGCCAAACACGCATACGACCATCATTGGCACCGAGGCAGAAGCGACTCTCATCGCTGAAGACGACACGTCTCCATTCGTCCCTCCATTCACGCCTGTCGCGACACCACTGGAGGCGGGCTGCACGATGTTGGGGCGTGAGCGGAAGATGGCCTAATGGTGTGCGGGACCGTAGCCCAGCTTCATGGCGACGGTTGCGAATGGTCCTCGCCGATACCCCAGGAGCAACAGTGTCCCTAATTAGCTGGGAAGTGGCGGTGTGGTCCCCTACAGCACTGCGTAGGATCCTACGGTCTTGGCGTGCATCCGTGCGTCGCTGCGGTCCGGTCCCAGGTCGACGGGCACGTGCACCTTCCGCCGACCACTGGCGACAACATCGATGTACTGTGGAGACCTCACGCCCCACGTGTTGAGCAATTCGGCGGTACGTCCACCCGGCCTCCCGCATGCCCACTATACGCCCTCGCTCAAAGTCCGTCAACTGCACATACGGTTCACGTCCACGCTGTCGCGGCATGCTACCAGTGTGAAAGACTGCGATGGAGCTCCGTATGCCACGGCAAACTGGCTGACACTGACGGCGGCGGTGCACAAATGCTGCGCAGCTAGCGCCATTCGACGGCCAACACCGCGGTTCCTGGTGTGTCCGCTGTGCCGTGCGTGTGATCATTGCTTGTACAGCCCTCTCGCAGTGTCCGGAGCAAGTATGGTGGGTCTGACACACCGGTGTCAATGTGTTCTTTTTTCCATTTCCAGGAGTGTATTTTGCTCCCCAAATAGCAAAACTCCTTTACTAGTTTAAGTGTCTCATTTCCTAATCTAATTCCGTCAGCATCACCCGACTTAATTCGACTACATTCCATTATCCTCGTTTTGCTTTTGTTGATGTTCATCTTATATACTCCTTTCAAGACACTATCCATTCCGTTCAACTGCTCTGCTAAGTCCTTTGCTGTCTCTGACAGAATTACAATGTCATAGGCGAACCTCAAAGTTTTTATTTCTTCTCCATGGATTTTAATACCTACTCAGAATTTTTCTTTTGTTTCCTTCACTGCTTACTCAATATACAGATTGAATAACATCGGGGAGAGACTACAACGCTATCTCGCTCCCTTCCCAACCACTGCTTCACTTTCATGTCCCTTGACTCTTATAACTGCAATCTGGTTTCTGTACAAATTGTAAATAGTCTTTCGCTCTTTGTATTTTACCCCTGCCACCTTCAGAATTTGAAAGTGAGTATTCCAGTGAACATTGTCAAAAGCTTTCTCTAAGTCTACAAATACTATAAACGTAGGTTTGAATTTCCTTAATCTAGCTTCTAAGATAAGTCGTAGGGTCAGTATTGCCTCACGTGTTCCAATATTTCCACGGAACCCAAACTGATGTTCCCCGAGGTCGGCTTCTACCAGTTTTTCCATTCGTCTGTAAAGAATTCGCGTTAGTATTTTGTATCCGTGGCTAATTAAACTGATTGTTCGGTAATTTTCACATCTGTCAGCACCTGCGTTCTTTGGGATTGGAATTATTATATTCTTCTTGAAGCCTGAGGGTATTTCGCCTGTCTCGTACATCTTGCTCACCAGATGGTAGAGTTTTGTCAGGACTGGCTCTCCGAAGGCCGTCAGTAGTTCTGATGGAATGTTGTCTACTCCCGGGGCCTTGTTTCGACTTAGGTCTTTCAGTGCTCTATCAAACTCTTCACGCAGTATCGTATCTCCCAATTCATCTTCATCTACATCCTCTTCCATTTCCATAATATTGTCCTCAATTACATCGCTCTTGTATAGAGCCTCTATATACTCCTTCCACCTTTCTTCTTTCCCTTCTTTGCTTAGAAGTCTGTTTCCATCTGAGCTCTTGATATTCATGCAAGTGGTTCTCTTTTCTCCAAAGGTCTCTTTAATTTTCCTGTAGGCAGTATCTATCTTATCCCTAGTGAGATAAGCCTCTACATCCTTACATATGTCCTCTAGCCATCCCTGCTTAGCCGTTTTGCACTTCCTGTCAATCTCATTTTTGAGGCGTTTGTATTCCTTTTTCCCTGCTTCATTTACTGCATTTTTATATTTTCTACTTTCATCAATTAAATTCAATATTTCTTCTGTTACCCAAGGATTTCTACTAGCCCTCGTGTTTTTACCTACTTGATCTCTCAAAGCTACCCATTCTTCTTCTACTGTATTTCTTTTCCCCATTCCTGTCAATTGTTCCCTTATGCTCTCCCTGAAACTCTGTACAACCTCTGGTTTAGTCAGTTTATCCAGGTCCCATCTCCTTAAATTCCCACCTTTTTGCAGTTTCTTCAGTTTTAATCTTCAGTTCATAACCAACAGATTGTGGTCAGAGTCCACATCTGCCCCTGGAAGTGTCTTACAATTTGAAACCTGGTTCCTAAATCTCTGTCTTACCATTATATAATCTGTCTGAAACCTGTCAGTACCTCCAGGCTTCTTCCATGTACACAACCTTCTTTTATGATTCTTGAACCAAGTGTTAGCTATGATTAAGTTATGCTCTGTGCAAAATTCTACCAGGTGGCTTTCTCTTTCATTTTTTAGCCCCAATCCATGTTCACCTACTACGTTTCATTATTGTATCGTTTATAGATAAATAAATGATAGATATTATGTGGCTCACAACTCGATGCAAATGTTTTCGTGTAACACCATTTTAGTAATGGCCGTCTCGGTTGTAATTGGTGCCGTCACCAATAATCGAACTGAGGGCAACAGCGTGAAAAGCGGGAGTGCTTTCAGCTACGGAGCGGGATTATTACAGTTATGATATGAGTAAAATGAAGAAAACCCAAGGAAAGACAACTAATGTCTGTGGGACGGGACGGGAGGGGGGGGGGGGGGGGGAAGCGCCAAATAATGTTATCGAACCGAACTAAATAGAAGGGAACACAAGCAATTAAACAGCCAGATCAAAAACACCCCGAGAGAAAAAACAAATGTGTTTCTTTCAGAGCTGAAGCAACTGTGAGTTTGGGAGTATCAGGTAAAAACAATTTTTAAGCGTCGGATCTTTTTCCGCCAGACATTCGCCACGTAACAGTGCTCTGCAGTTTAAACCCATTTTCCATAAAGCAGCCATTACATCTGAATTTTACTTTTTCCATACTGATCATAGGGCTAAACTTTACTTAGGACTACCAACCTGTTGCATTTGCGTGCAGTATAGAACCTATGCTGCCAATGCGTTATGTTGATGAGGTGGAGGCAGTCAATTGGAGGATACGGTTCAAACCCTCGTCCACCCACCCCGATGTAGGTTTTCCGTGATTTCCCTAAATTGCTTCAGGCAAATGCCGGGATGGTTCCTTTGGAAGGGCGCGGCCGAGCTTGTGCTCCGTCTTTAATGACCTCGTTGTGGTTGGGACGTAAAAGCTTATCTCTTCCTCCTCCACATATTTGCGCCTCTCTTACTTATTTACTGAGTGTAAATGAACGTTACCATTTACCTTCGACGGTTTATAGTGTCTGGAGGAGCAAACCGATTATGGGAAGCCATGTCCGAAAGGTTCATCGAGTAATGGTACAAAGCCTCGAAATTGTATTATTAATCAAACAACATTGTTGTTGATCGCTAGAATAGCTAATCACATCAATAAATTCTCTCCTCCTTCTGGTTTCGCTCTATTAAGTTTGACACTCATAACATGTTTATTCATGTTAATAAAAATTTTGCAAAAAAGTATGAGATTTCTGGTTTGGAAGTCTTAATGTGAGGAAAAAGCAATATTTGGTCGTTATACGTGGACGCAGCTGCTACCTAACTTAAATGTTAGATTCTTGTGGATTGCTGACATACACCTCTCCCACCCGACGGAGCTTATTATTATAGGAAGCACTTACATTCGGGTATGTTAATATCCAAAAGGAAACATTTTCCTTTAGTTCGGTAACTATTAGTCATTGTATCCTGAATCGGTTTTAGTAAGATGATAAACGAATGTCATGAGAACAGATAAAATAACAAATGGGTTTTAGTGGTTTTAGTGATACGGATAAAGAATATTCGCGAACGAGATTATTGCTTTTTATACATACATTATAAAAGAAATCGTTACATTTAAAAATGAAAATACATTTGATTCCGTTATTGTGATCTAAGATTTACATGACTGAAACTTAACTTAGCAGAGGGGAAAAAGGAATATGTGTTTGTTCACTGAAAGTAAGTTGCAGTTTTGTGTAATGTGTTTATTGATATGAAGTATTTCCAGATGTGTCGCATTATCACTTTTTTCCAGTATATAAATATTTCACAGTGTACACTGTATAGGTAGATTTCTGTTAGAAGATATTCTGCAGAGGATGAATCTGTCCTTTCTTGTCTCCAATATCTCTTACGTTCTGGCAGCCTAATTACCAAAACTCTGCGTGACTGAACAACATATACAGGGTTATTACAAATGATTGAAGCGATTTCACAGCTCTACAATAACTTTATTATTTGAGATATTTTCACAATGCTTTGCACACACCTACAAAAACTCAAAAAGTTTTTTTAGGCATTCACAAATGTTCGATATGTGCCCCTTTAGTGATTCGGCAGATATCAAGCCGATAATCAAGTTCCTCCCACACTCGGCGCAGCATGTCCCCATCAATGAGTTCGAAAGCATCGTTGATGCGAGCTCGCAGTTCTGGCACGTTTCTTGGTAGAGGAGGTTTAAACACTGAATCTTTCACATAACCCCACAGAAAGAAATCGCACGGGGTTAAGTCGGGAGAGCGTGGAGGCCATGACATGAATTGCTGATCATGATCTCCACCACGACCGATCCATCGGTTTTCCTATCTCCTGTTTAAGACATGCCGAACATCATGATGGAAGTGCGGTGGAGCACCATCCTGTTGAAACATGAAGTCGGCGCTGTCGGTCTCCAGTTGTGGCATGAGCCAATTTTCCAACATGTCCGCGGGCTACGCGTGAAACTTGCATGCACGCGTTCAACCGTTTCTTCGCTCACTGCAGGCCGACCCGTTGATTTCCCCTTACAGAGGCATCCAGAAGCTTTAAACTGCGCATACCATCGCCGAATGGAGTTAGCAGTTGGTGGATCTTTGTTGAACTTCGTCCTGAAGTGTCGTTGCACTGTTATGACTGACTGATGTGAGTGCATTTCAAGCACGACATACGCTTTCTCGGCTCCTGTCGCCATTTTGTCTCACTGCGCTCTCGAGCGGTCTGGCGGCAGAAACCCGAAGTGCGGCTTCAGCCGAAAAAAACTTTATGAGTTTTTCTACGTATCTGTAGTGTGTCGTGACCATATGTCAATGAATGGAGCTACAGTGAATTTATGAAATCGCTCCAATCATTTGTAATAGCCCTGTACTTTTCCACAATGCTTGCTGGTAATCCTGTATCCACCCCTCATGCCAAAGCTGTCATTGTTCTTTTGCTATAAGTAAAGGTATGTGATTCTTACTATAAAGCACAGCACTGGTGAGACTTTAAGTTTTTTCCCTGACGGTCCGAAATTTTGTCGCCATGTGGCATAGTGCACCTGTATTTATCGTTACCTACTGCTTCCTACAAGTATCATCTTCTCTTTTTTTGATAGTATGCGAAACGTCACAGAATACATAGTACAGGTGGTTTTATGTTACATCGGATATGCAGGCTATTAGTGGTGTAAGTGCGGAGGTTTCTATTGATGACTGAGGACAAATTACTCAACAACATTACATCAATATTTCCTTCATTTGTAACTAAAATTATGGCTATTAGAAGTAGTATGTTTTTAGGTTGATTGGCAATTCCAAGTGTTCAAGGCATAACTAAACAATTAATATTCGTTTTCCGCTTGGCGGCAGGTCAGATATGGAAGTGTGACACTTGAACGCAAAACGGATAGTCTATGCTGTTCGGCGGAGTTCGGTTTGCGGCCTAATTACGCCCATACAGAAAACTTCAGGTAGTAAATTATGTAAAGTGTTTGTGGTGAGATTGTTAGATGCAAATAAGAGAGAAGTAAAACAGTGAAGCGGCTACACATTAAGGTACCAATGATCACAGTATCAGTACTTAAACCCCTAACGCTCTGTATACACTGCCTGACAAAGAAAGTAGAGCGCCTAGAAGGGGACAAGGAAACGAAATGAAACTTCAGGAGTTGAGAAAATGTGAGATGTTGTTACAGTCTGCCCTGGATGCATGCACTAACTCGCTTGGAAAGTCGGTGTATTCTCTCCTGAAGCAAGGTGGCCCACAACTGTTGTAGATGGTCCTTGGTATCCTGCATACTGCCGATGGCACAGAGTTGATGTCCAAGCTGGTTCCACACATCTCGGATCTTGATGGGTGCGGGAATACCTCAACATCACACAGGCAACTCGTAGTGACAAGTGGCATGTGTGGGTGGGCACTGCCCTGTTAATAAATGAGCCCACGTTACTGTCGTATCACAGGAAACATATGAAGAAGCAAGCTTTCCATGTCGTACCATTGTGACATCTGAGTTATCTCAATCACTAACAGGGACCTGAAACAATACGCCAGGAGTGACACCACTGTGCCTCATCAAACCACCGGAAGAGTGGGTGCTCTTCCAGGTCGTCGCCATACTGAATGGTGGTGGACATCTGGTGTAATGCAGAACTATCATTTCCATTATAATTATCCGGGCTGTTATGCCGTGGTTAAAAATGTAACGGAAAGAATAGGGAGGATCTTGATGAAGCGGAATATTACCGTAATTTACAAGCCCACCAGAAAGATACAGGAATACCTTAGGCCTGCCAAGGACGCTCGCAAACCATTGGAAAAATCTGGAGTGTATAGGATCCCATGCAGCTGTGGTGATGTTTATGTGGGTACCACCAAAAGAACTGTTTCTAAACGTTTGGAAGAGCACAAGGGAAATTGTAGAAGAGGAGAAACGGAACGATCAGCTGTTGCGGAGCATGCTTTCCAGCCAGGGAACCACAATATTCGTTTCGAGGAGACGCAAGTACTAGCGGCCACGAGCGGATACTACGAAAGGCGCTACAGGGAGGCAATCGAAATCGCTAAACACCCAAATAATTTCAACCGAAAGGAGGAGGGCGTCAAATTAAACGGTATATAGATGCCGGTGTTAAAGAAGATGTGTACCATTCGTCCACTACTGGGTGATGGCAACGGCGATCGACGGCGACGGACAGCGGCCAATTGCACTGACGTTTTCAAAACACGTGACGTCACGCCGCGGCGCGGAGGCGCGCGGACACTGAATTTAGCGGCAGTCAGTAGTGAGCCAGTGTATGTGTTGGACCTTCCATCAAGCTACGGACCCCCTTGAAGATGTCTCCCGCAGTCGGAGACGAAACGTTGGGAATCACCACGGAATTCATCAACCGACCACGGCATAACAGCCCGGATAATTATAATGGACATGATATTTCCGGCCGTGAAAGTTTACATTTTAGTATCAGAACTACCATTCTCCACAGAACAACACGATCAATTCATCAGCAAACCATGCTCAGATGGCTCTAAGCACTTTGGGACTTAACACCTGAGGTCATCAGTCCCCTAGACTTAGAACTACTTAAACCTAACTAACCTAAGAACATTACACACATCCATGCCCGAGGCAGGATTCCAACCTGCGACCGTAGCAGCAGCTCGATTCCGGACTGAAGCGCCTAGAACCGCTCGGTCACAGCGGCCGGCGCAACCCATGCTCCCCGGTAACGACACCACTCTAAATGTAGTGGTATGCGCGATAATGATGGAAGCTGAAGAAATGAATTAAAATTTGTGCCACAGATGGGACTTTCCCCTGGGTGTCTTTGCATACTAGGCAGGTGTGCTAGCCATTTCACCACCAGAGGAATAGAGGTAGCACAGCTGCGTGGACTAGCCTACTCCAGTGCTCTCCATAACACAAGCTTCAATTCACGTCTTCAGTGCAGCCCTGTGAGCTCTACTGCTCTGGTGGTGTAATGGCCAGCACACCTGCCTTAGTAAGCAAGGAGACCCGGGTTCAAGTCCCAGACGTGACACAAATTATGATTCATTTCTTCAGCTTTCATGATTATCGTAGATAAAGTTGAGACTCGTGTGTCTCAAGGAGAATTTAATTATGTCAGCTCTCTAGCCGTATGTGTTGCGGTGTTAATGGACAGCTTACGAATGAGAATGTAATTCCATAGCCCGGATGCTGCTAGTGTTTGATTCATGGTGCAGGATGACACCAATCTTGCAGGGGGTCCAATACTTGTTCTCGGATGGTAGGCGCAGATGTGAAAGAGTTACGACGTGCTTTATGCACAATATGGCAATCCTTCCTTGTGGTGGTCAGACGCGGTCGACTGGAACGTTGACGAGGAGTACGCCTGTCCTCATGTTTCCATGCAGTCCAACACTGGGTCACTGTCAAATCCAAATGGCACATATGTCTGGTTACTACACGATTCAAAAAGTCGGCCAAACGGAGACCCCTTTCAATCTCTGTTAGATGCTGATAACATTGCCTCACAGAGGTACACATCATCTTTATGTCCTTCACCATGATCACACAATCTCTGGCTCTGTTCACGCTCATTCTGTGCTGTACGGAGCCTGGTAACAACACTAAACACGAACAATATTAACGCACTCTAATGGTTGTTCTGCCTGTCATAGATAACTGTAACTCTGATCATTTACATATGCACTGTTGGGGGTGTGTTCGTGTACGAAGTTACATTGACATCGAACCATGTCTTCTGGGTGCTGCACTCATCTTGTCAGGAAATTTGTACAGGGTATTAGCTAATAAGTGCCAACGGCCTTTCCGCAGTGCTAGCACCAGTTCTTGTCAGCTCTCCGAAGTTAAGTGCTGTCAGGCATGGCTAGCACTTGGATGGATGACTGTCCAGTCTGCCGAGCGCTGTTGTCAAGCAGGGTGCACTCAGCTCTTGTGCGGCAAATTAAGGAGCTACCTGATTGGCAAGTAGCGATTTTGGTCACAAAAACTGACATCGGGCGGGAGAGCAGTGACCTGACCTCGCGGCCCTCCATATCCGCACCAGTGACGCCTATGGGCTGAGGACCACACGCTTGTCGGTCAGTTCTGCTGGGCCTTCCGAGACCAGTTCTGGCGGAGTTTTTATTAACTAATATGTGGGAAGCAAAAGAAAGCAAACATACATATGATCATTTTTTTCATTTTCTTAGTTTCAGACTCTCCTTTATTGTTACATGTGTGCTTCGTTTCTGTCTTTTTTATTTCAGTTTTGTTTCTTTAACGGTATCGTCGTATGATGGCTAAGTGAAATGCTCATAATATCTACCATTAGGTCTAACACAAGCTTCTGAACGCCACGTTATTGATTGTCTCACTTGCAAGCATATTCCAGACGTATACGTTAGGTGCTGAATGCCTTCTTGAATACGGTCGCGAAGAATGTCAGTATTTGGAATAGGTCTTGAATACACTATGTCCTTTAAATGCTCCCAAAAATAAAAAGCCAATGTGGTGCGATTAGGAGATCGAGCAGGTCAAGGCGCTACTGCCCTGCGACCTGCACATTTATTTGAGAAACGCTTATTTAGAGTTGTTCTTACTTGGAGGGCAAAATGAGGTTATACCCCATCGTGCATGAACTACATGCTCTGATGCAAGTGTAGTGGAACATCTTGCAACAAAACATTTAAATGTTCGATTAAAAATTCATAGCGTGCCGTGGTAAATGAAAGGTCGAATAAATTTGTCTACTTGTTGCAGCTCATACATTAATGCTTAATTGTTGTTGCTGACCTGTTTCCGAAACTCCAAAAGGATTGTCATCCTCACATAGATGAGTGTTGTGAAAATTTTGCACTCCATTCCTGGTAAATTATGGTTCATCAGTGCATAGTATGGTAGACAGGATGTTTTGGCATTGAGCACATATCCCCTAGAACTAATTGTAAGCACAAAAAAAAATTTTCCTGGACTGAAAATCTATTTCAGCGAGGCTTTGCGCTCTCTGACGATGGTATGTATAAAGATGTTTCCCCCGTAACACTTTCCTCACTGTCACATAATTCACATTCTCTGTTTTGCTTTTTCTTACTGCTTCCATTATTGTCCTCAATGTTGTGGTCAGGCAAACTACTTTCCTCTGCCTACAACTGTGGGATCTTTGATTACTTGGTGAAGGTAGCACATCTAACTAGAACACATGAAATATTACTTTATTACATAACTGAATAAAAGATTCACTTAACTTCTTTGCCACAGGAGTTCTGGATGATTTACAACTGTCATGGGCTATCAAAGCATCGCTTGATGCACTAATTAACAAAATGTTCTCTTGAAGTACAGTGTTCAACATTAACAACACTACAAGCTCACTGTCCTACTCGATGATGTTGACGGCTGTAGCTGAGGTCTACAACAGGGGCGAGGTCCTGCATGCTCGAAATTATACTGACCTCCGTGGGAGGGCGCTGCAGTGGCTGAGAGGGAGGCATGATCTTCTGAAGCACTCCCATAGGTCGTTCCAGGTTTCAGCGAGGTATCGTAAACGTCTGTTGTATCGATTCGCTTTGCCGATTTGATGTGGCATGTGGCATTGCGATCTGTGGATGATACCACACTCAATACGATTAAGTACTCGATCTTCTAAATCAGTTGTTCTAACACTATTCAGTTTTCCACAGTGAAATGTCGTTTTCTCAAAAAAAAAAAAAAAAAAAAAAAAAGCCTGCTTCACAAAGAGTAGCAATTTTCGTTCCATAAACCCAAAAATGAAATGATTCTCGTGGGTGTGGAACGAATCAGAAAGTATAACACGGAAAACATAAAACATTTGAATATAATATTCACTTCTCTGACAATTTGTCAGGAGACTGTCGAAGTATGTAAATACATTACAGTAAATTCGATCTGTTAATATTTAGAGAATACACTTTCGGAATGGAATATAGTTATGCATTGTTTATAAGTTTATCATACACCAAATACCTAATCTCGATTGCTGTGACCAAGTGCTGAAATCTAACAGACTTTTTACTTAAGCTTGTCTTACAGTTTCTGTTAAGATATTCATCTACAGAGTAGTAGGAGGTGCCTACAAAAACTCTTTCAGACTCTGTTTGAACTGATCTTTGTCTGAAACCAAGTTTTTAATGATTTTGACAATTTATTAAAAATATGTGTCCCTGAATATTAGACCCCTTTTTTGATCAAGGTAAGCGATTTTAGGTCTTTATGTAGATCGTTCTTAGAAATGGCTCTGAGCACTATGGGACTCAACTGCTGAGGTCATTAGTCCCCTAGAACTTAGAGCTAGTTAAACCTAACTAACCTAAGGACATCACAAACATCCATGCCGAGGCAGGATTCGAACCTGCGACCGTAGCGGTCTTGCGGTTCCAGACTGCAGCGCCTTTAACCGCACGGCCACTTCGGCCGGCAGATCGTTCTTATTCCTAGTATTGATACTATGTATTAAGCTGTTGTCTGGAAACAGATATTACTTGCAACAAATTAGGTTAAAGAATAAATACAGTGAGAAGAAGTGGTTAGATTACACAGTTCCGTGAACGTGTTTCTACATGATGTTCTTGAATTTACACCACAAATAAGTCACACTACATGCTTTCGGACTCTAAAAACTTTTGTCCAGTTTGACGAATTACCCAAGAATATGATCCCATATGACATAATAGAATGAAAGTAAGCAAATTATGCAAGTTTTTTTATATTTACATATCTTACATCATTCACACTGCAAATACAATTTGTTTAGGCGCTTCAGCAATTCTGTGGTATGCCCTTCCCAACCGAATTTATTATCGAGTTGTAATGCCAGAAATTTAACACTGTCAACCTTTTCGATCTGCATGTGTTCATATGTTATATACATATAGAAAAGAAATCTCTTACAGTTCCAATTTGCTTACCACGGGTCTTTCCAAAGTTTAATGACAGTGAATTAGTTTTTAACCACTTATTAATGTCAGTGAAAATTTGATTAACAGCTATTTCTGAATCTTTACTTGACTTGCTATTTATTGCAATATTTGTATCATCTCCAAACAAGACAAACTTAGCATCTGGCAATGTTCCACATGAGACGTCGTTAATGTGCATAAGAAAAAGCAACGGACCTAAGATGGAACCTTAAGGAACATCAGATGTAATTTACTCACAATCAGATGAAGACCAATTTGCTTACTCCACAGATAATTCCCAATGATACCTTAAGTTTCCTGTTAGTTAGGTAAGACTCGAACCATTTCACAACACTGCCGGTGACATCATAATATTCTAATTTACTTAAGAGAATGCTGTGATTCACACAGTCAAAGGCTTTTGACAGGTCACAGATACTGCCAATAGCCTCTAATTTGTTATCTAATGAATTAAGTACATTGTCACTATATGTGTAAATAGCCTTCTCTATATTGGAACCCTTAAGGAATCCAAACTTTGCCTTGGACCATATGTTATTTGCAGTCAGATATTTTTGGAAAAGCTGGAAAAAGTGGAACTGGGTGTTAGTGTGACAGTATTTCTTTATCCTCCTCCTTGTAAAGAGGGTTAACTTCTGCATATTTTATCCAGTCTGGAAATGTTCTGCTGATAAGAGATTGATTACACAAATAACTTAAAATAGAGCTCAACTCAGATGAACATTCTGTGATTAACTTCTTTGATATTTATCATAATCACTAGAATACTTTGACTTTAAGCATTTTATTATGGATGCTACTTCTTTGGGAGACATAAGTGTCATTTCTGTTTTACTGAAGTTACTTGTAAAAGCTGGTTGCAGATACTTCATTGCACTGTTTACTGAACCTGATAAACCCAAGCTACCAGTAACAGAAGCAAAACGATTGTTTAAGAAGTCTGCAACACTGCATGTACTTGTTACCAATGTCTCAATTATTTTAGAGCTATCTTTCCTCTATCTTTCTGGCCCCATCTGTCTCTGTCTTCACTCTATCCCATATAGGTTTTATTTTATTGCCTCATGTAATTATCTTTTTCTTATAATTAAACTGCTTAGATTTCTGGATTACTTGCTTGAATATTTCGCAGAATTCCTTGTAACACATTGCAATATTGACATCAGAGCTATTCCTTGATAACAGGTACAGTCTCATATTATCTTTATTCCTTGTGCAATCCATAGTTTATTGTTATATTTCTGTTTCATTTGAGTTACATTTAGGGGAAAACAATTTTCAAAAGAGGAAAAAACATTATTAATGAATGTTTTGTATTTTCCGTGTTTAAACACCTATCCAGTTCATGTCTTTGAGCAGTCTCCTAAGATGCTGCATGTTATGATTAGATAGCTCATTTACTATTGGTTTTGTGATATGACTTTTTTCCTTGGAGTTGTCTACAAAGATATTAATCAATAGGAGGCTCAGAACGTTTACGTAAGCTAGTTGCAAAGTTCACAGTAGGAATTAAATTGAATGACAGTGTTACAGATTACAATAATTGTTCACTGACAGCTTTTCAGTAAATCTACATTAAAATCAGCAGCTACCACTATGTCCTTGTTTTTTTGTTTACTGCTAGCTGGGACAATAGAGCTTCCAGATGTTTTGTGTAGAGGGTAAAGTTTCCTGCATTTGTTCTGTATATATTTTCTATTGTAAACGACGTATTGTGAAATACTACTTCTGTTGCGCTAACTTCCAAGTGCTGCTCTGAGCAAAATTTATTGATATCAGTATTCTTGAAATTAAAACAGGCTCTGACAAATGTGGCAACTCCTCATTTCTCCATATTTTCAATATGGGACTAAAAAGTGGTCTTGAATCCTGTAATATTTAACATATCTGGTACTGTAAAAGACAGTTTCATTGACGAACTGCTGGGAAACGAGGCAACGTTGCCTAGATAGCCCTCGTATAGACAGCAAACAGCGATCTCAAGACATACCAAAGGATTGACAGCTTAGTACAGCGAGACACGGGGAGGAGGAAGATATATATTTTTTATATAATACTTTCTTATTTTTCTGGCATACAACGAAATATGAGCACAAGGCATCTCAAATACAGTTTACTTGTCTTTTACACGTGCAGCTTGTTTTTACAATGCATTGTAATCGTAGTTCGGCAGCCACAATTAAAAAAATTGATCCACTATTTATTTTGTATTATAGCTTGAGTGTGCACCTTCTGTAGATGGAAGCAGAAACACCCGAAACCGGCGAACGATAATAAAATAATTTTGATAACACATTGGTAGTCTCTGGTTGCTGCCAAGTCCTCCTTCAGTAATAAGATATAGAGTAGTTTTTAAATTGTTCACACAAATATAATAGAAGAAGAAGAAGATGTGTGTGTGTGTGTGTGTGTGTGTGTGTGTGTGTGTGTGCGTGTGCCTACAAAATAGTGTGTATGTTTTCCAAAGAGAACAACGTGTGTGTGCCGTCATCTGCAATTGTAAAAGACAGTTATTCTGTGAACTGTGTTGCTGCTGTAGTTGGAAATAAACTGTTGTCTGGAAGGGATATTTGGGACTCTGCTTTCTTGAGGAACACTCCATTTAACTTCAGATATTTGCAGAAAAATATGCTACTTCTCTTTGTTCTTATCTGCAGCTGCTACTCAACACCACATACACAGGAAAAAAGTGGAAATCGCACATCGCACAGTCAGGTGTCATTATTGATAAAGATAATAACAATAATAATAATTATTATTATTTGTCAGAAGCCCTGTGACAGAGCTTCATTACCAGACAAGGTGAAGTGATCATGCGGCAATAGCATGTGACTAGTCACGTGACTAGTTATAGCCACGTTCCAATTAAAGTTGTGCACTTTGTTACGACGCACTGCAAGCATGGCATGGAAGTTGATCGCGCAAAAAGTCTCCGAGGCCAGGTGTGACGAAATTGAGGTTTCCACAACAAAGAAGGAGAAGCGAGGTGCTCACTACAAGTATTCAATTGACGATATGGATTAATGTATTATCGGGCAGCATTTTCTCCTCCATTGCGAAAATTATAAAAAAATACCAACTTTGCAAAAACTACACGGTTTGTGACACACAGAACCGAGCTTCAAGTCTAGCAAGCAGACTCTTAGAAAAACTGTTCTGTCTATGGGGTTTATTTTTAAAACGTGCCAAAAAATGTGTTGTGCGAAGAAGAAGATATAGTTGCAAAAAGGGCGTGCTATATTAGGTTCTCATGCATGAATGAGGCATCAGAATAAAAGTGGCCCTTGATTTACTTAGATGAAACATGGATTCACACACATCACACCGTAAATAAATATTGGCAAAGAGACAATGTGTGACAAGTATTGTCGAAAAAAGTGCCCGTCAGCATTTAATTGTTGTGCATGGGTTCTATTCTGGGTGCACGTTTCATACAGGACTCGAAATCCAAAATAGTTGACTTTCATTCAGAAATAGCAATAAAAAGATTCAAAAATATGGACGGTCCCAATTCATGCCAAGCCTACATCTGACGAGTATTGTCGTTTTTGACAATGCCCCGTATCACCGTAAACAGGAGGATAAACCAACATCCGTTACTTCTTTAAAAAGTGAAATACGATCCTGGCTGACCAATAACTACATATATTATAAGCCATATCTATGGGAAGCCGAACTGTTGGCATTAGTTAAGGAGCACCAATCTTCTTCTGTCTATTGCGCAGACAAAATTTTGGAAGAAAATGGATTTGTTCCCCTGTGACTTCCGCCATACCATCCACACGTAAACCTCACAGAAATGGTCTGGAATACTGCAAAAAATAAAATCCGTAGTCGGAATATTTTCTGGGAACTGAAAATAATAACGACTGATGCATTTGCTGCCGTAAAGTTAGTAGACTGGAGAAAGGCGGCATGTAACGTAAAAAAGTGGGTGGTGAATACTGAAGGAGAGATGCTTTGATGGACGATGAAACTGAAACTACAATTATATCAGTTGAGATGGATTCAAGCGAAGAACCATTATCGTCAGCGACTGGAGCGGCAGACTGCGAATCGACGGTGACAATTGAGGTAGAGGAGGTAAGTGTGGAAGGTAGTTGTACTGATACTGCCAGCGAAGCTCCGTGAGCAGCTAAGATGAAGATACTTTACATCCAGTTTCTGTTTTAAAAATGCACTTAGTTGAGTGGCATGTACAGTAAAGCCACACATTATGGCAACCTATTGCCGTCTTATTCGTGCAACATGTAGTATTTCTACATCGGCTCAAATTAATGAGAGTAAATGTTGTTACTATAAAAAAGGTCATTAGAGGCAACCTGTCGTGGGAAGGGTGTAAACACGTGTTCGTGCTTTTCAATACAATCACCTGGGAGCAGGTGCCCACCGACTGTTCCCGAATGTATAGCAGCCAGTTAAGTGGCTTTTACTTGCCATTTAAACTGTTGATTATTTGGATGAAGTAGTTCTGTGTGGAGTTAAGGAAAAGGAAGGTATTAGGGAAACAGTTATGAAGTGCAGCATCCCTCAGCTAAATGGAACAGGCAATTTTTGTGCCGAGCAGTATAATATCTCGCTGACTAACATTTAGGACAGAAATGTTGATGTCCTTTGGTATTCAGACTATTTTGAATATCAATATGCTTGTTCCGTCTGTTTGGTCCAATCCTACACTCACAGTCTCCTAATGCATATACTAAGCTTAATATGAATACTGTTATGATGAAGTTGAGTTTTTCTGTTTGACTTCTCGTCCAATGTTATCTTTCACCAGATTTTTTCCACTGCAATTTGGGATGTGAACTAGATATATATTATTTAAGAAATCCAGATTCTGGTATTTTACTTTAAAACATTTTTGAATATCGATATAAGCTACATAAAGTGTTACATACCATTTGCGATACTTCTCTACTAATTTATTCACAGTTTGTCTTAACTACTAATCCTCATGTATCTTAATACGTTGAAAACGGTGCTACACATAATTCTATTCACCGCATTTTCTTCACAGAGATAGGTAATACTGTAGTTTCCTCTTCTCTTTCGTGGCATGAATTCCGAAATTACAGATTAAATAGGTGATCATGCTACAGAAAGTCAGCTAATATCGTTCAACAGAGCAAAGGAGGCTGGTTCTGTTGGAATATATGTTCTGTTCTGCTTGCAGTATGCGAAAGATCTTGATCCTTCCCCTAGTATCTACTTATTGTAGATCACTGGGTTAATGAAATGTTTCAAACCTTGGAAGAAAGAGAATGTAATTTTAGTGTTCACGAAATGTCGTTGGTAGATGAACGTAATTGCTGATTATTGCTGACGACAACATTTTGTAAAACGAGGCTGCTTACAAAACAATCATTAAATAGTTAGTAGATTATTACTAATTATCTGTGAGCCTTACAAAGTTGATTTAATAGTGAAGATACAGAAGCTCTAAAACAGAGCAGTGTCTTTCGTCATGGGTTCATTCAGTGAGCGTAGGATCATCATGGACCACTCATGGCCCACTAGTAGAGGATTCTGGAACATCACTTAGATATTTTCTGTTTAAATTCCAAAAGCGTTGTTCCAAGAATAGGTAAGCGACATTTTATTTCTTCCCAAATTATTAAATCTCACGAAATTATCTGGTTGTAAGCGAAAATAAGAGGGACTCTGGTCGTACGGAAGCTCACCGATGGTCAGAAATGATATTTGTTCAGAGCACGTCCCACCACTCACAGCAAAAGCCTTGAGGAGCACATATGTAAATGTAGTAGTAAATGTTGAAACAGATAGCATAACAGTGTCACATCCCTCACGTTACCCCGAAATTATGATATTTTCTTACCACCATCGTCATGTCTTTTCTATGGACAATTTTTATTCCCCCCCTGTCACTTGCCTAAAGTTAGAATGCTGGAAATGATAAAATTTTGGAGAGGTTTTTCTCCAGTTGTTTATTAATAATGAAACTACTGTATCTCAACTGTACGTATGTATTACGTAAAGCACAGGAAAGATTCTTAATGTATATCGTTTACAAATATTTTCTTTCTGTAGCTAGATGTGTGTGGCACCTTGAACAATATGTTTCGTAAAAAGATCGTTGTGTAATTTAGCGAATTACATTCAGAAATGAGAGACTTGTTAATGTAGCTCAGAAAGACCAAGTAGTGTACGCTGAAATAATTCAGAAATATAAAGCACCAAGCTTTCTAAAACGAGCTTCTGTATTGTATTACTGATGAAGTATTAGAGAAACCGAGGAAAATTTTCTTCTTTCGATATAGTATTGAATTCACTTTGAAACGAGTCAGTTGAATCTGTTTCATAAATGTTGGAGCACTTCTCGTCTCAACACGCGAGCAGTGTCTGATTCTCTGTCATTTTCGCCCTGTCACAACCACACCGAGGCTCTTGAGAAGTAATGTCTGTTTATTTATTTACCCGTACACAGCCTACCTTGTATCTGTTTTCCTTCTATTAGCCTGTGCGTGAATGCATGTATGCGAGCGTATGCTTTGAAGTTGCACCCACATGCTCAGAGTCGTTAGCACTGACAGCTTGTATTGCCAACCTAACGGGCAAGCTGTAGAGTCCAGCAGTTAGTCGAAGAATAAAAGGTTGAGAGGGAGGCCAAGGTACCCTCAGAAGTACAGAAGTAGTTTGTACTCTACCCTGGCCGGAGCTTACGGGAAGGTCCACTCTCCCCCCCCCCCTTCCCCCCTCCTCCTCCCAATGATCACTGATTGGATGTCTGAGGCTGCCTACCAAAAGGAGCTATGTCGGGGACGTTCGGGTGTAAGTATGGGTATGACTTTGTAGGCCGCTAGTAGAGAGGAAATAACCGGATGCTGTCGTATCCACAGTATATCTATCGATAATGCATTGCCTTTCCCTTAAACTTCGGTTACTAATTTGAAACCTTGAATTTCCGGGTATTTCTGATGAGTCATCTTTGTGCTCCATTGCAGTGTCACTTGACCATTAAGATCGACACGTATTCATAGGTTGTTGGAATAATATACCTGTTCTGTCTGCAAGACAGATCACGGTGTGGAGATTCAGATTGCCTACATCAGGTAGAAATTCCCGCTAATTTTCCCAGTGTGAGTGTAAATTTGGCCTTGTGCCTATCACATGTCCCCCAGTGAGTTATTAGAGCCTAGGTGCGTTGTTCAAAAGATAGATCACAGTGTGTGGATCCAGATGAATATGTACTCAATCCACAAATTCCTGCAACTGGGACCGATGACCGTTGCAGTCTGGTCCCTTTAATCCCACAAACCACAACCACAACCTGCAACTGGCTGTTCTTGGATTTTTCCAGAATTACAGTGAATTTGAGCTTCAGCCCACTACATGCGCCACTCTATACGATGCTGGAGCCAAACCACTATGGTCAGTGTGTAGATCGCAACCTGCTGAATTCAGTGACTACATACATGCATGTTGAATATTAAGTAGTTTTCATGTTTCCAAATTTTTTGTTCCAGTGCATTTTTGTCCATTAATGCCAACCCCCCACCCCCTCCCCATATGCCCTGACTCCCAACACTTTGGATGTACGCACTGAACCAGATTAATAGGCATTTTATTGTGAGTAAAATGATTATCTGTACATTTGAGAAAATCTTTTCTGTAGCTGAGCAGAAAAGTTTTGTTTCAGAATTGGATAATGCTATACCGCTGCCCGGCAAGCAGTACGTACTCCCCTGGCACTCTCGTCTGTTCTCTGACCTGTGGAATAACAATACGTTGCTGAGTAGCTACTGTATTTTTTGCATGAAATGATATGCCATTGATATAAGTGCTATGTACGTCTTCCTTATGTAGCTTCCTGAAATCTAAAAAGCTGTGCTGTGCTAATGTATGTAATTGTAACTACGCTTTGAATTTTTTAGTATGAGTATTCATGAACGGTTTTAACTGTGAGAAGTTTGATTACAGAGTACTGATACTTATAAATATGATGCACTTCCTGGACCCCACGAATGTTTTATGGCAATAAGTGTAACAGTAACTGATCTTTGTCAAGGAATAAATCTATAGCGGATTTTTGAATGTATTGGTATTCTAAAGCACCCTCAAGCGGCATATCCTCAACCCCCCTTCAACTCATACCCTTCTATGTGCAATGCAGAGTAAATTTTACAGTCTTGAGAGAGACGTCAAAATCATTATAAACGAGTTACTATATTCCACAGTCACGTGCCAATTCTTCACATGCCCGTCGAGAAGTTATCTTTATCTGTTGCGTGGAATAAATATTGATTGAAGGTTGCTTCTTGTATACGATTCCATATTAATGGATGACAGGCATGCTGGTTGGTTGAGTTGATGAATACAGCTATGTATGTGACATTCGACGAACCAGAAAGTCTGGATATTATCCTCCCATAACCGTGCCCCGGGTTAGTTTATTATTAGTCGAAGTGTCGGTTACTTCTGTTATACCGCCCTTTCACGTGTTTAACCCTGTCCAGAATAATTTTTCTGTGAGATCTTCCGGAAAATCAGATGGTAGAAGGAAGTGTAACTAATTTTTTCTCATTTTCGGGAGTTATTGTTCTTCTTTTTGTTCAGTATTTCTCTACGGCGTTTTTTTGCCCTTTTTTGAAGTTTTTGTGTAATGTCTTATGTGTTGTTTGAGAATTGCGTCATATTGTCTTGTGAGACATACGGAAAAAGTTAGAAGTAATGGGTAGGTGAAGACTGTATAGGGATTTGTTGGTCCGCCAATGGTGGTGTAGTGGTTAGCGTTACTGCTTCAGGGTCACGGGGTCCCTGGTTCAATTCCCGACCGAGTCGGTGATTTTTCCCCGCTCGGGGACTGGGTGTTTGTGTTGTTCTCATCATTTCATCATCATTCGGGAAAATGGCGAGACTGAACTGTGAAAAGATTGGGAATTTGTACGAGCGGTGGTAACCAAGGCCGTTAAGCACCCCATAAACCAAAATCATCATCTTCAGTAATTTGTTGGATAAACTTAGTCTAACTGTAGATGGTTGCCTTATTGTGGATGCATAGCAATCAGTCAAAAAGCAAGTGTGTTATCTGAAAAAAAAAGGAATGACGTTATTACGGCATCTAAATCCAAATTGTGAAAAACCGTGAGTGGTACACTAAAAAGGGTTAGACTTCGGGGTATCATTCAGGACAAAGTTGTGTTGCGTGAGGAGAGGACGAGAGTTAGCCTAATAAAGAGAGCCACTTGAACAATTTAGACGAGCGGAATGTAGGATCACATGTGTGGAAAACTGTTCGTTTACCGAGTTCTGAACACATGGGCGTGAATCCAGGGCGTGTAGTGGATGTTGTTGAGGGGGCACCGCGTAACTATCGAAGTGAGACCTGTTGCTTCAACTCTCAATCTAAATATGCTTCAGACGATGATACAGGAGGGTTTTCAAGGAATTAATAAGA
The DNA here is from genome assembly GCF_023898315.1 of Schistocerca nitens. Lineage (NCBI taxonomy): Eukaryota > Metazoa > Arthropoda > Insecta > Orthoptera > Acrididae > Schistocerca > Schistocerca nitens. Next base: position 643,753,083 of record NC_064619.1, on the reverse strand, counting down.
AATTCCAGGAACAGAAGGAAGAACTTAGTAAAAGATTCGAGGAATAGGAGGAAAGTCTTGATAGGAAATTTGAGAAACAGAGAGAAAAAATTCAAGGGATCCATAGAAAATTTGAGGAATATGGTGCTCAATTAGACTCCATAATTATGGAATTTCGAGGTGCTACATGGTCGCTTGGCCAAGAGATTGTGGAGATAAGATCAGGACAAGAAACAATAAATCAATTGAGGGAAGAAACTACACGCAAAGAAGAAAAAGGGAAAGAGAAGAGCAAAGAGATAAGCGACACCTTAGAAACTAGGATGACGTGCATCAACAGCGACATAATTCACCGCCCCGATGCAACATTTACGAATGTTGTAGTGAACAGGCAGATTTTTGGAGAACTTTGTTTGGAACGGGAGATACTAGAGCATGTGTACGAACGGTTGTCGCAGTACGATGAGTCATTACGAAAAGAAGATGGTGAAATTACTAGCATCGGAAACAGAATAGTGGTGCTTACCTCGACAGCTGAACAGCCGATCAGCGAGGATAATTCTAACCACAAACATCCTGTTGCTGTGAGCGAAAGTGAGTAGGTTCAGTCCCTTTTCTGATTCAAACAGAATCAGCTAGAAACCAGTCGATGTAACCGAGAAGCGTTTGCGAATTTACAGCAGAGAGGTGAAAACGAGAGTCTACAGATGGTCAATGGGTCAATGCTGTGTGTTCCGTCAGACGCAACAGACGAGAATTACCACAATAAGAACAGCAAGGAAAATTAAAGGGAATTGTGTGGTCATGAGGCTATGTAACATATATGTTCCTTCAACTGGTGTAGCACCCGAGGCTAAGAGAAATTATGATGAGGAAGATAATGATGATAGCAGGCGTTACTTCATCTCATTTCGAAAATACCGTCTTTCAGTTACAACCAATGAGCAACATCCAAGTATGTGGATCGGCAATTTGAAAAGGTTCTCCCGCTCTCTTGGGGAGCCCTACTAAAAATGTAGTTTGTAACTGGGCATTCGATTGACGAAGACGTAGTGTGAATGAGGACTGTGATATACGACTAGGCCTATAGCTCATATGAGAAATTCGGGAACGTGTTTGTGACCGAATTTTTGGCCAAAAGAGACACAGAACAATATCAAATTTAGCACTTTGATGAGGACAAAAATGTAACAAAACCGAGCAAAGTTGTCCTATCACGCTTTTTAAGGAAATGGTTAAGAGAAACCTATGTCGAGACGCTCCATATGGCTCCCGGAACTGATTAAGTTCACTAACTGACTACGTCATGAAGTCATCATTCCAGGGCGACATATGCAAGATGTAAAGTCGTTCCTGAATCAACTGCAGGTACGGTAACAGGAAATGACGGAAGTGTGGGTGACGGCCCCTATGGAGAACTGACTAGATTGGAAGATCCCCAAAATGAACAAAAGTATGAGAGGGAAGACAAGCGACCTTTCTATCAGAATCGGCTTGATCATACGTGGGAAAGGAAGGCTCAATTTTAAAAATGAAAAGCATTTAACGGGAATTCCTGACTTCGAAATAATCATGTGCACCTGTGCTTGGTTGAGATACGTTCCCCAGACCTGCATAAAATTAGCACAATTCTGAACGAAATCATAACTAGGTAGTGTGACTAGATGATTGTAAGGTGTATGCTTCGCCGGCGATGGGCGAGGCATGACAGAATCTCCGGCCAGAGAGTAGTTTATTGTTAGTTGTTGCTTGTCGCGAGTCTCCGCTAGTCTGCGCGAGTCGACAGTAGAAGTCAGTCTGCGCTTGTCTGCGCGAGTCTGCAGTAGTAGTCAGTCGGATACTTTAGTAGCGAGTGCACGGTAGTAGTCTGCGGGAGTCGGCATGCGTCGGCTGTGTGCTCTGCTCGCGACTCTGGTCAGGATACTGGACGATGAGTATTGTTGTAGAAGGTAAAGAAGCAGCATTGCGCATATTCAATAATGTATGTTAATTGTAATCTAATTTGTTCAAAAAAATGCCCCAATAATAATTTTTATAATATAAAGTAACTCTTTTGAAGAAAAAGCATTCATTTCAATATAAAGAATTTTTCCAATGCATTATCATTGCTTCCAAGAATAAAAAAAAATATACGCCAGCATTGCACGAAGCTGTGTCGATAAATAAGAGCAGAAATAGTTGCAGTTTTTATTGAGGTAAGAATTTTTGCTTTTGTTATTCAGAATACAGGGCCGAAGGTCAGCGCTGCTGTCCTTATAAAATTTACCAGATATTATTACAGTATTTCTGGTAGGAGGTTACATTTCGTAATGGTTCATTATTTAATCAATATTATTGTGTGGTTCATGGGTAATTATCATTCTTTAATTTTTGCGGGGAGGTTACGCTTGGCTCCATTTCCATTTTCATTTAACAAAATTTCGTGTGGAGAGGTTACACTTGGCGACATCCGGCCAGGATCGTATTTCTTTGTGAATCTTCTGATAAGTAGTCATATATCTGCTCTTAATTACTTAAACGTAGTTTGCATTTGGCGCAACGCATTTACTAATTTGTCACTCTTTCTTTCACAGATCATCGGCAATTTGTTGCTCTTTGTTGTATTTATGTTTGTTGCATTTTGCATTGTTTTTATTTCATTTGCGAATAATTTTGATTTGTGAAAAATGCCGCGAAAAACTGTTAACAGTATATCGCGATGTACAATGAGTGAATTAGCCGATTCGAATAATTTGAGCGATAGTACTTGCGACACGCAGTGTAATAATGACAGTTCCCCATTTACAGACAATCAGTGCGTACTGATCACCGGTAATGATTTTATTGCTAATGATGAGCAGATAAATTCAATTGTGTCGTCTGTTAATTTAACGACAATTGATGACGCGGGACGTTCTGTTACAATGAACGCTGCCCAGCCTGAAACACCCGGTTTGCAAAATTTACGTAATGAACAGACAAATTTTTCTAACGAAAATGAACAGTGTACTCAAAGTACGGCAGATTTATTTGATTCCGAGGTAGTGACTAACAGTGCACATCCGATTGGCAAACGTTTTCAAGAATCACAAAATAACCAAAAGGTTACAGAAAACGTGACAATTGCAGATACGCCATCAAACAGCACAGAGAATAGAGTAGGTAATATTGGCTAGGATCAAATTATGGCAATATTGCTACAATATAGTGAAAATTTCAAACAACTTAATGAAAATAATGAAAATCTCAAACAACAACTTAATGAAAATGTTAAACAACTACTTAATGAAAATTCCAAACAACAGAATGAAAGACAAGAGAACAATCACAAACAACTTAATGAAAAATTAGACAACGATTCCAAACAGTTGAATGAAAAATTAGACAACAATTCCAAACAGTTGAATGAAAAATTAGACAACAATTTCAGACAGCTTAGTGAACAGATTACAGCCGTTGCCGCGCAGTGTCATGATACTAAAGAACAGTTAGGTGAGGAAATTGAGGCTTGTGCTAGGAAAAGTAGTGAAGAAATTAGATCTGTTGCTCAAGAATTAAGGGATATGCAAACAGCTACAACAGAATCACTTAGAGGCGAAATTAGTGCAGTCGGTAAACAATGCTCTGAAAAAGCAACACAGTTACGCGACGAGTTTAAATTAATGACAGCAGAACTTTCACGCACATTGGATGCAAATATAGACGCGAAATTCGACCAACAGAACAGCCAAATTGACGAACGCTTTAATCACCACCTACAAAACAGTGAAACGCGTTTCCGTAAATTTATACAGGAACAGAATAAGGTAAAGCGACAAGTTATGGAAACAATTACCGCACAGAGACAGGAAGATAAACGCAAATTGTTTACGAAAGCAAAACATACGTAGACAACAATATTGCTACAGTTGTTGTTGTTGTGGTCTTCAGTCCTGAGACTGGTTTGATGCAGCTCTCCATGCTACTCTATCCTGTGCAAGCTTCTTCATCTCCCAGTACCTACTGCAACCTACATCCTTCTGAATCTGCTTAGTGTATTGATCTCTTGGTCTCCCTCTACGATTTTTACCCTCCACGCTGCCCTCCAATGCTAAATTTGTGACCCCCTTAATGCCTCAAAACATGTCCTACCAACCGATCCCTTCTTCTAGTCAAGTTGTGCCACAAACTTCTCTTCTCCCCAATCCTATTCAATACCTCCTCATTAGTTATGTGATCTACCCACCTTATCTTCAGCATTCTTCTGTAGCACCACATTTCGAAAGCTTCTATTCTCTTCTTGTCCAAACTGGTTATCGTCCATGTTTCACTTCCATACATGGCTACACTCCATACAAATACTTTCAGAAACGACTTCCTGACACTTAAATCTATACTCGATGTTAACAAATTTCTCTTCTTCAGAAACGATTTCCTTGCCATTGCCAGTCTACATTTTATATCCTCTCTACTTCGACCATCATCAGTTATTTTACTCCCTAAATAGCAAAACTCCTTTACTACTTTAAGTGTCTCATTTCCTAATCTAATCCCCTCAGCATCACCCGATTTAATTTGACTACATTCCATTATCCTCGTTTTACTTTTGTTGATGTTCCTCTTATATCCTCCTTTCAAGACACTGTCCATTCCATTCAACTGCTCTTCCAAGTCCTTTGCTGTCTCTGACAGAATTACAATGTCATCGGCGAACCTCAAAGTTTTTACTTCTTCTCCATGAATTTTAATACCTACTCCGAATTTTTCTTTTGTTTCCTTTACTGCTTGCTCAATATACAGATTGAATAACATCGGGGAGAGGCTACAACCCTGTCTCACTCCTTTCCCAACCACTGCTTCCCTTTCATGCCCTCGACTCTTATAACTGCCACCTGGTTTCTGTACAAATTGTAAATAGCCTTTCGCTCCTTGTATTTTACCCCTGTCACCTTCAGAATTTGAAAGAGGATATTCCAGTTAACGTTGTCAAAAGCTTTCTCTAAGTCTACAAATGCTAGAAACGTAGGTTGCTACAGTATCAGACGAAATTAATACCATCAAACAGTTGAACACCGAATTGCGTGATGAAATTTCCGATCTAAAATCAAAAACAGATACACACACAGTAGACTTTCAAACAGTGACCGACAGACTTGAACAATTAGAACTAACACAGGATTCCGATGTCATAGAAGCTGACGTTAAAAAATCGAATGAAACCACACGTAAAATACAAAAACAAATTAATGCTTCTGACACTAAAAACGATGATCAGGTAAAAATACTGACTGAAAAATATGATGAATTGGCCAGTCGTATTGACGTTATTGAAAGTAATAATGACAGCAAATCAGGCGATACTTCACCGATTTCGTTTAATCAAACACCTGAATTCCAAAATCTACAACATACAGTCAGTGAGATAGATTCGTCTAATAATACATTACGTAGAAAATTGTCTACTTTACAGCAAGAAGTGACAGAGATAAAAAATATTTCAGTTAATAACACGTCACAGCATACGGCACATTCCGAACATTTCTCACAATCACACAGCCAGTATAATTTGGGTAATTTACAGAGAGTACGTGACTTAGATTCCGAACAGTCACAGGCAAATATATTCTCATACAATCGTGAACCTGTACAGACATACAGAGACGATAATTTTGATTACAAACATTTTCTATCAGTGAGAAAATTTAAAGTATTTAAAAATGACAGAACACAGATTCACCCCCTGGATTGGATACAACAATTTAGCTTTGCTTTTCCGCCGACTTGGCCTGTAACACACAAACTTGAATTTATTTGCAGTTTTTTGGAAGGCGAACCGGCAACTCGTATGAGACCGATCGCGAGACAATGCTACTTGGTAGAAGAATTTCAGAATGCTTTTCTGTCAGCGTACTGGTTGAAGACGACACAGCGCGGAATTAAGGATCAACTAATTAGTTTACCAAATTATGAGAATTCAAATTTTCCCACTGTCACGCAATTTTTGGAACACATGGTCCAACAAAACCAGTACTTAAGTGAACCATACAGTGAATCTGCACTCATTCAATTATGTATTTCTAAGTTGCCACGATCATTAAGAGTGTCACTTTTAACGGGTCAACAGAAAGAAAATATTTCGGAATTCAGAGATCTGTGACAGCTTTTGGAAGTGCAGCAATCGGATTATTCCTTTATAAACAAAAATTTTTCATATAATAACCAAGGCCAACAAACATACAGCAATTACGATCAGCCACGCAATTTCAATAGCAAAGGTAATAGACGCTTTAGGAACGAGAACCACCAGAACTTTAATAACAGACAAAATTTTAATTATCAATATCGTCAAAATTATCAGCAACAGGAACCACATTTTGGTAACAATAGACGTTTTTCCCTACAACAGCAACAAAACCAACCGGTTAGCATACCTAACCAACAATGCAGTCTACAAGGTCAACCAAGCTTTAATGTTTCGCCGCGTACGTGTATAGCGTCAGCTCCAACAAATAGTAACACACAGCTACAAGGAAATCAGTATGTACAGAAAACACACTATTTCAATTCGTATCGCAATGCACCGTATAGAAATGATTATCACGACAGACGTAAAAATAATGAGCACAATTTTCAGCGTACATTTAATAACAGTCGATCTTATCAGCAGCAAGAAGGTCAGCAACGAAATATTATCATGAATGAACCAGACAGTAGATATCATCCCGAACGTAATACGTCAGGAAGAAATAATATTACAGTACAAATAGTGGAAATGCCACAGCATCCTCCTGAAAATAATAACACGTCAGATAGAATTTGACTAGATACAGTACAGGTTGCATCTTCCAGGAATGTAAGCAATACGTCAGATACACAGAATATTGTTCACGAAAATGTTATTACTTTTGACGACATCCGAGACACTCTTTTGCAGGAAACACCAGTTGTTCAAAAAACCATTTCACACCCTGTCATCGAAATTAAAATTGGATCATCGAAATTTTCAGCAGTAATCGATTCTGGATCACCTATGTCAGTTATAAATGAAGAAACTTTCAACGAGTGTAACAAAGAGAATACCTATCCTACGTTAGCATTAGGCAAAACGAAAGTCAAAGGAGCAGTATCCAGTAAAGGAGTAGATGTAAAATTACAGCCGCATTTATCATTTTTTATTGCAGGTCATACATTTCACACAAATTTTTGGATTGTTCCATTATTGACAACAGACGTTATTTTAGGTACGAATTTTCTGGTACAACATGACGCAATTATTGACTTTCAAAATTCCTATTTAATGTTAAAGGATGAAAATCTACAACTGGCTTTAGAATTTCAGCATTCTTTATCTGCAGAAGAACAAACAATTAATCGTACAGAGGTCATTTCCGCATCACGTAACTTAGACTGTCATTCCACATTGTTCACAGATACGTACGTACACAACTATAATACTCCAGACGAAGCCAACTATGACGTTACACAGATAATTTCTGATAAAGTTAAACAGAGCAGTGCAAATACAGACGACGAACGCACGCAACTACACAAAATTCTTTTACAGCAAGCTCCAGTTTTTGACAACGTTCCTGGTACTATGTCCGGTTTTATGTATGAATTTCAAGTTAAACAGCACGACACATTTAAAGCCAAGCATTATCCCATTCCATATATTCATAGAGAACAAGTTAAGAAAGAATTGCGAGCTATGCTTGACCAAGGAATTATTGAACCGGCAGTTAGTCCGTACGTACATAAACCCGCTCCATATTGTTAAGAAAAAGGATGGTTCACTTCGCCTCGTACTTGATTCGCGTCACATCAATGACATTATTATTAATGAAACAGATCGCCCACAGACACTAGAAGAACTTCTACAGAAATTTCAAGGTACTGCTATTTATTCCACATTAGATTTGAAATCGGGATTTTGGCAAATTCAGCTCCATCCGAACTGCAGAAAGTACACAGCATTTCTCTGTTTTGGTGACTGTTATCAATTTTGTAAATTACCATTCGGTTTAACTATTTCTTCAGCAGCATTTATTCGCGGTTTGAATACAATACTTCCGACAGAACTTAAAGACAAAATCACAACGTACGTAGATGACATTCTTATTGCAGAAGCTAACTGGTCTGAACACAATCTGATTCTTGAACGACTGTTGCAAACTTTTCGTGCACAAGGACTCACAATTAATCTCAGTAAATCGCACTTTGGTAAAACTTCTATAAAATTTCTTGGACATGTAATCTCAGCAGAGGGCATTACGCCTGACCCGGAAAAACTACAAGCTTTACGTGACATTACTGTTCCTACGACGAAGAAACAACTACGCAGTTTTTTGGGTTTAATTAACTTTTTTCGTACATTTATTCATTACTCTGCTTTAGACACCCCTAGATTATGTCAATTGACAGGTAAAAACACTATTTGGTCCTGGGATAGGCAAACACATTCTGAATTTGTGAACCTGAAAGAAGCCTTCTGAATGCACCACTTTTATCACACCCAGATCTTACCAGAAATTTTTCCATTGCCACCGACAGTTCTAACACCGCTTTAGGCGTACATATTTTTCAGGAAATTGAAGATGGTTGTACAGTAATTAAAAACATCGCTTTTGTAAGTCGCATTCTGTCACCTGCGGAACGCAATTATTCTGTCACAGAACTTGAAACATTATGTGTTGTATGGGGTTTTACCAGATTTAGGCATTTTCTTTATGGAAGACATTCCCCCATGAACCATGGACCTTGCCGTTGGTGGGGAGGCTTGCGTGCCTCAGCGATACAGATGGCCGTACCGTAGGTGCAACCACAACGGAGGGGTATCTGTTGAGAGGCCAGACAAACATGTGGTTCCTGAAGAGGGGCAGCAGCCTTTTCAGTAGTTGCAGGGGCAACAGTCTGGATGATTGACTGATCGGGCCTTGTAACATTAACCAAAACGGCCTTGCTGTGCTGGTACTGCGAACGGCTGAAAGCAAGGGGAAACTACAGCCGTAATTTTTCCCGAGGACATGCAGCTTTACTGTATGATTAAATGATGATGGCGTCCTCTTGGGTAAAATGTTCCGGAGGTAAAATAGTCCCCCATTCGGATCTCCGGGCGGGGACTACTCAAGAGGATGTCGTTATCAGGAGAAAGAAAACTGGCATCCTACGGATCGGAGCGTGGAATGTCAGATCCCTTAATCGGGCAGGTAGGTTAGAAAATTTGAAAAGGGAAATGGATAGGTTAAAGTTAGATATAGTGGGAATTAGTGAAGTTCGGTGGCAGGAGGAACAAGACTTTTGGTCAGGTGATTACAGGGTTATAAATACAAAATCAAATAGGGGTAATGCAGGAGTAGGTTTAATAATGAATAAAAAAATAGGAGTGCGGGTTAGCTACTACAAACAGCATAGTCAACGCATTATTGTGGCCAAGATAGACACAAAGCCCATGCCTACTACGGTAGTACAAGTTTATATGCCAACTAGCTCTGCAGATGATGAAGAAATTGATGACATGTATGACGAGATAAAAGAAATTATTCAGGTAGTGAAGGGAGACGAAAATTTAATAGTCATGGGTGACTGGAATTCGTCAGTAGGAAAAGGGTGAGAAGGAAACATAGTAGGTGAATATGGATTGGGGGGAAGAAATGAAAGAGGAAGCCGCCTTGTAGAATTTTGCACAGAGCATAACTTAATCATAGCTAACACTTGGTTCAAGAATCATAAAAGAAGATTGTATACCTGGAAGAATCCTGGAGATACTAATAGGTATCAGATAGATTATATAATGGTAAGACAGAGATTTAGGAACCAGGTTTTAAATTGTAAGACATTTCCAGGGGCAGATGTGGATTCTGACCACAATCTATTGGTTATGAACTGCAGATTGAAACTGAAGAAACTGCAAAAAGGTGGGAATTTAAGGAGATGGGACCTGGATAAACTGAAAGAACCAGAGGTTGTAGAGAGTTTCAGGGAGAGCATAAGGGAACAATTGACAGGAATGGGGGAAAGAAATACAGTAGAAGAAGAATGGGTAGCTCTGAGGGATGAAGCAGTGAAGGCAGCAGAGGATCAAGTAGGTAAAAAGACGAGGGCTAATAGAAATCCTTGGGTAACAGAAGAAATATTGAATTTAATTGATGAAAGGAGAAAATATAAAAATGCAGTACATGAAGCAGGCAAAAGGGAATACAAACGTCTCAAAAATGAGATCGACAGAAAGTGCAAAATGGCTAAGCAGGGATGGCTAGAGGACAAATGTAAGGATGTAGAGGCTTGTCTCACTAGGGGTAAGACAGAAACTGCCTACAGGAAAGTTAAAGAGACCTTTGGAGAGAAGAGAACCACTTGTTTGAATATCAAGAGCTCAGATGGCAACCCAGTTCTAAGCAAAGAAGGGAAGGCAGAAAGGTGGAAGGAGTATGTAGAGGGTTTATACAAGGGCAATGTACTTGAGGACAATTTTATGGAAATGGAAGAGGATGTAGATGAAGATGAAATGGGAGATAAGATACTGCGTGAAGAGTTTGACAGAGCACTGAAAGACCTGAGTCGAAACAAGGCCCCGGGAGTAGACAACATTCCATTAGAACTACTGATGGCTTTGGGAGAGCCAGTCATGACAAACCTCTACCATCTGGTGAGCAAGATGTATGAGACAGGCGAAATACCCACAGACTTCAAGAAGAATATAATAATTCCAACCCCAAAGAAAGCAGGTGTTGACAGATGTGAAAATTACCGAACTATCAGTTTAATAAGTCACAGCTGCAAAATACTAATGCGAATTCTTTACAGACGAATGGAGAAACTGGTAGAAGCGGACCTCGGGGAAGATCAGTTTGGATTCCGTAGAAATGTTGGAACACGTGAGGCAATACTAACCTTACGACTTATCTTAGAAGAAAGATTAAGGAAAGGCAAACCTACGTTTCTAGCATTTGTAGACATAGAGAAAGCTTTTGACAACGTTAAGTGGAATACTCTCTTTCAAATTCTGAAGGTGGCAGGGGTAAAATACAGGGAGCGAAAGGCTATTTACAATTTGTACAGAAACCAGATGGCAGTTATAAGAGTCGAGGGGCATGAAAGGGAAGCAGTGGTTGGGAAAGGAGTGAGACAGGGTTGTAGCCTCTCCCCGATGTTATTCAATCTGTATATTGAGCAAGCAGTAAAGGAAACAAAAGAAAAATTCGGAGTAGGTATTAAAATTCATGGAGAAGAAGTAAAAACTTTGAGGTTCGCCGATGACATTGTAATTCTGTCAGAGACAGCAAAGGACTTGGAAGAGCAGTTGAACGGAATGGACAGTGTCTTGAAAGGAGGATATAAGATGAACATCAACAAAAGCAAAACGAGGATAATGGAATGTAGTCAAATTAAGTCGGGTGATGCCGAGGGGATTAGATTAGGAAATGAGACACTTAAAGTAGTAAAGGAGTTTTGCTATTTAGGGAGTAAAATAACTGATGATGGTCGAAGTAGAGAGGATATAAAATGCAGACTGGCAATGGCAAGGAAATCGTTTCTGAAGAAGAGAAATTTGTTAACATCGAGTATAGATTTAAGTGTCAGGAAGTCGTTTTTGAAAGTATTTGTATGGAGTGTTGCCATGTATGGAAGTGAAACATGGACGATAACCAGTTTGGACAAGAAGAGAATAGAAGCTTTCGAAATGTGGTGCTACAGAAGAATGCTGAAGATAAGGTGGGTAGATCACGTAACTAATGAGGAGGTATTGAATAGGATTGGGGAGAAGAGAAGTTTGTGGCACAACTTGACTAGAAGAAGGGATCGGTTGGTAGGACATGTTTTGAGGCATCAAGGGATCACAAATTTAGCATTGGAGGGCAGCGTGGAGGGTAAAAATCGTAGAGGGAGACCAAGAGATCAATACACTAAGCAGATTCAGAAGGATGTAGGTTGCAGTAGGTACTGGGAGATGAAGAAGCTTGCACAGGATAGAGTAGCATGGAGAGCTGCATCAAACCAGTCTCAGGACTAAAAATGGTTCAAATGGCTCTGAGCACTATGGGACTCAACATCTTAGGTCATAAGTCCCCTAGAACTTAGAACTACTTAAACCTAACTAACCTAAGGACACCACATACACCCATGCCCGAGGCAGGATTCGAACCTGCGACCGTAGCAGTCCCGCGGTTCCGGACTGCAGCGCCAGAACCGCTAGACCACCGCGGCCGGCAGTCTCAGGACTGAAGACCACAACAACAACCACCGTTTACACAGACCATAGAGGTATACAGTTTTTACTTTCGGCTAAATTTACACAGGACAGATTAAGTAGATGGAAACTTTATTTGCAGGAATTTAATTTTACAGTTGTTCACATTCCTGGTACACAAAATATTGTAGCATATGCACTATCCCGTTCTTTCAGCAACAATCAGCAAGACATAGCAACCAACTTCTGCCAAGCAAATTTCAGCGTCATGTACATTCAACAAGTTGCATTTGAAAACTTCATTTCGTCGTCATTACAAGACATAGCACAAGAGCAGAGTAAAGACAACGTATGGAAAGAAATTAAACACCTTTGGCAAGATAGGAATAATGTTACCATTAGAAACCATTGCACTGTACGCAATGACATTCTTTTTCGCCGCTCTCATCCTGACAGCAACAATTGGTTATTATGCATTCCTGATGAACTTGTTGACAAATTTATCTGGTATACTCATTTAAGTTACGCACATTACGGAGCCAGAAAATGTTTTCTTATACTGAGACAGAACTGTTATTTTACCAACATGGAGAAACGTATATGACGAGTTTTAGTGTCATATAAAATCTGCCAGAAAGCTAAATCAGACACAACTTCACATATTCCTCCATTACATCCCATTGTACCTGTTAAATTGAGACACATGGCCACTGTAGACATTTTTGGTCCGATTCCCAGAACTAATAGAGGTTTTTACAACATCTTTGTCGCTGTTGAACTCACTTCAAAATTTGTTACCTTCACTCCGTTACGCAAAGCTACTGCTAAAACTGTTTCGAAAGCATTTATAAAACATTTTCTATTTCATGTAGGGCATGTGTGGAAAGTAATTTCCGACAATGGACCACAGTTTCGATCTGCTATATGGACACGTATGTTACGAGCTAGAAACATTTCTCCGATATATGTATCCAGGTACCATGCTTCTTCGAACCCTTGTGAACGATTAATGAAAGAAATTGGTAAACTGTGTAGAATTTACTGCCATAAAAAACGTATTGATTGGGACACCTACATACTCTCATTCCAAGATGTAATTAATTCCATACCGAATGTATCTACTATGCTATCTCCGTCTGTTATACTGAAAAATGTTGAACCACCTAACAAAATTAAAGAATTAGTAACATTTCCTACATCTCGTCGACTACGACACCATGAAATAATTGACATTGCGCTGAACAACATCAAACGTGCCGCAGAGCGCCGGAGAAGACAGCAAAAACAGGTTTGTATACGCCGTGACTTTCACATTGGACAGAAGATATTAGTACGTACACACTATTTATCCAACAAAGGAAAGAATAGATGCAGTAAATTTGAGCTTCTATACGCAGGTCCATATCGGATTCGCAGCATTCCTCACCCCAATGTAGTACACGTCGAAACTTTGAGAACCAGAAAAACCAAAGGGAACCACCACGAATCGAACGTCAAACCTTTTATTGAATGAAAATACTTTGATTTATCACACTGTAATGCCATTTCCTAATTTTTTATGACCGCTTATGCAATTATATTCACATGAACACCTACTGATGATTATCGTAATTTTTTTCTTGGCAAGTGTCCGGCAAGGTAAGGTTAGCAGGTCACTTTTCTTGTCGTTACACATCAGACCGTGCATATTTTTCCAGATGAACTTACACATTTTATGACCACTTACGCAATTATATTTATGTGACTACTTACTGATGATTATCGCATTTTTTTCTTGGCAAGTGCCCGGCAAGGTAAGGTTAGCAGGTCGCTTTTCGTGTCGTTACACATTAGACAGTGCACATTTTCCAGATAAAATTACGTATCTTACGAATAATTATGCAATTCTATCTAGTGATATATTAATTTTATCAAATTTTCTCTCTATTAAAGACTTCAATTCTCGCCTCTATTAACTACACAACATACAAGCTGTACACAAACAAGATCACATTTCTTGTCGTTATACACCCTAGACCGTGCATATTTTCCATTTTTATGTATGTATGATTGTTTTCCTGTTTTGTTTGTATGTACTATGAAATATTTAAGTTCTAACAAACACCAGTTGACTTTAACATTTTTGCCTTATGATGGCTAAACATCGTGACTACTTTACTTTTTTTTGCTGCTACATTGTGATACACTGTGTACATTTTTGCTTCTGAACACTGTCAATGTTTTTGACATTACTTTTTCTGTCATGCTATGCTGTATGCTCAATTATGTTACTATAAACCAGTTTTTATCTAATGGGTATATGAATTAAATGCAAGACATTAATCTTTGTTCATCATTTTCAGAAATAAATAACGTGTAAACGATATAAATTAAACAGAAATGGGAATTTCACCTTCGGAATGAACGAAAGAGGATGCAATACCTCGTGATGAAGAGTAAATGGATAAGAATTAACAAGCATTAACAAGAATATACTATACACATCGTAGAATAGCAGTCTTAACTTATTTTTTCTTTCAGAATACGAGACGATTGATGCAGGCTGTCAGACAGAACTACACATCTTAGTTTTAGTGATAAAATATGATAGAAATAAGGAATAGTTGTATAATGAATAATGAAGTGACTCTTTTGCAGATGATAATGAATGGTGATGAATAATGATGAAGAATATGCTACTATGGATAATGAAGTTTTTCTTTGCAGATGAAAATAACGATGAAGTTTATATATTTGCTGTTAGTTAAGAGATGCTATGTAGTTATTTAAGTATTTTTTGCAGTTCGTTTTGACAGTATGTCTTATATCGCATGGTATGATGACTGAAGGTTTTGGAAAGGACAGTTAGAGAACATATATATTTTTATACACATTTCACTACCTGTTAATTCGAAGTTCACTACTTTTCAGCATAATATGCGTTTCTTCTTTCAGTTTCATAATCCATTTTGTATATTTTGCAGGAGAAATTATTCATGAAATTAATGTGGTATAAATAGTTGTTTATTAAACCTATGTCGTTTATGAATGTGATCACATATACTCTACTTGTTTCATAACCTTGCTACAGCTGACTCATGACGAATGACGTTACACATCTTCATTTGCAGCAATAACTCAAAAGCAAACAAAGTAATTACCAGTCCCAAATAATGCTACTAGTTTAAGAGAGTTCTGAATAATACTAATCAGCTCTGAATAGTATGTCACTTCAATAATGACTTCTGAATAATACAAAAAAAAATGCTTTGTAACTGGCCAATGAATGCCACTGTTTATTGTAATAAGATTACCTATGATGCCAATGATTACTATAATTAAGTGAATTATGTTAATACTATACCATTCATTAGCTTCTGTTTTGAATGATGACTTCTGATGGTTTGCATCTGGGCAATGAGTGCCAATAATTACTATATTCAGATAATTTTATGAACATTATTCTGTAATACTACATATATGGTACAGAAATGTTCAGCAACTGGGCGATGAGTGCCAACAATTACTCAAATCAGTTGTTAGACTAGTGTAATTCTCAATGAAGACTACTATGTGACTTAATGTCCTTCACCTTCTGACCTAATTACCAGAAGTTACTGCAATATTCATTTGTCCGGACTATCCTCATGATCATGGAGCACTGTATTTGGTTTTTGCACTAATTCTACGTTGGTCTACTTTACAAGAACATGGTGTTGACACGACATGCTGTCCACCACCTTGAGCGATGGAGATGTTATTATGGTCCCACTGTTTGGTGTACCTAGTGTACTACCAAAATGATAGCATGGAATATTATTACGACATTTCAGTATCTTGGCTACACTGATTAATACTTCAAGGAAAAGAGCTTCAGATTGTCTCAGTTGGTGTTGTGCTTCTGTAGAAAGATATGGACTTTCAGTGCAGCTGCGTGCAACCTAAGGTGCTACAACCATGACGCAATCCTTCCCATTCCTTTCCTAATTCTTCTAAAATGATAAAGACATTTACTGTGCGTGTGCACTTCCTTTCATTTGTTAATAAGATCAGTTGTCCTGAAAATACTAAAGACTTCTATAGTGGATGTGCACTTTATTTCACTCCTTGATATGTTTATTTGTTGTAAAAAAATGCTAGAGAGTTTTACAGTGCGTGTGCACTCTATGCCATTTGTTAATATGATTTGTACTCATTACGTATACATTTTGTGATTCCCAGATCTGTTCTGTATTACACTGCGTGTGCACTTTCGTCATTTTGTTAACATGATTTGTATTCATTGCTTATACATTTTGTGATTTGCTGATATGTTCTGAACTACAGTGCGTGTGCACTTTTGCCATTTGTTAATATGTTTTGTACTCATTGTGTATACATTTTGTGATTCCCAGATATGTTCTGAACTTCAGTGCGTGTGCACTTTTGTCATTTGTCAATATGATTTGTACTCATTATGTTTATTTGTTGTAAAAATATTAGAGAGTTTTACAGTGCGTGTGCACTTTATACCATTTGATAATATGATTTGTACTCATTACGTGTACATTTTGTGATTCCCAGATATGTTCTGTATTACAGTGCGTCTGCACTTTCGTTATTTTGTTAACATGATTTGTATTCATTGCTTATACATTTTGTGATTTCCTGATATGTTCTGAACTACAGTGCGTGTGCACTTTATGCCATTTGTTAATATGATTTGTATCCATTGCGTATACATTTTGTGATTTATGGATATGTTCTGTACTACAGTATGTGTGCACTTTTGCCCTTTGTTAATCATTGCATACACATTTTGTGATTTGCTTGATATGTCTGTACTCAGTGCGCGTGCACTATATTTTATTTCATGTTCTGCACTTATATATCTGTAAATATTCTCTGATTGTAAAGTTAATTAATTAAGAAAAATTTGTTGCTCATGGCAAGTCCAATTGACTCACCATCGCTGCCAAATTTTTGCTCCCCCAGTGGAGGGTTATGTAAGGTGTATGCTTCGCCGGCGATGGGCGAGGCATGACAGAATCTCTGACCAGAGAGTAGTTTATTGTTAGTTGTTGCTTGTCGCGAGTCTGCGCTAGTCTGCGCGAGTCGAAAGTAGAAGTCAGTCTGCGCTTGTCTGCGCGAGTCTGCAGTAGTAGTCAGTCGGATACAGTAGTAGTCGGTCGGCTTTAGTAGCGAGTGGACGGTAGTAGTCTGCGGGAGTCGGCATGCGTCGGCTGTGTGCTCTGCTCGCGACTCTGGTCAGGATTCTGGACGATGAGTATTGTTGTAGAAGGTAAAGAAGCAGCATTGCGCATATTTAATAATGTATGTTAATTGTAATCTAATTTGTTCAAAAAAATGCCCCAATAATAATTTTTATAATATAAAGTAACTCTTTTGAAGAAAAAGCATTCATTTCAATATAAAGAATTTTTCCAATGCATTATCATTGCTTCCAAGAATAAAAAAAAATATACGCCAGCATTGCACGAAGCTGTGTCGATAAATAAGAGCAGAAATAGTTGCAGTTTTTATTGAGGTAGGAATTTTTGCTTTTGTTATTCAGAATACATGGCCGAAGGTCAGCGCTGCTGTCCTTATAAAATTTACCAGATATTATTATTTCTGCTAGGAGGGTACATTTCGTTCATGGTTCATTATTTAATCAATGTTATTGTGTGGTTCATGGGTAATTATCATTCCTTAATTTTTGTGGGGAGGTTACGCTTGGCTCCATTTCACATTATTCATTTTACATTTTCTGCAGAGAGGTTACATGATGGAACATGGAACCTCAAAGGCAATACTGAGATATGTACATGAGAGATGGTAGGCTTCAAAATACACTTTGAAGAGATTAGAGAATTTTTGTTAGATGAAGACGAAGAGGTAGCTGTAATTTGATTCCCCACTGTCAATGCAAATTTTGAGGAAATAGTGGTGCAATGTACAGCCTAAGACAAAAAAATCATTGAGATTATACAAATTATCCGAATGGGACAGAAATGGGTAGATGTGATTTAAATGTAAAGCCAAACAAACGATTATAATTTCAGAGAAATTGGATGATTCATTCATGAGGAAGGATTTCACAAATTGACCAAGCCAGTACTGCGTTGCTCCACTTCTGGCCCTTATGCAGGCAGTTATCAGGCACGTCACTGACTGTTAAAATTGTTGAATGTTCTCCTGAGGGATATAGTGCCAAATATACGTCCAATTGGTGTTTTAGATAGCATAAATCCCGACCTGGTTGGGAGGGAGAGGGGGGGCTGCCCATAACACTCCAAACGTTCTCAGTTGGGGAGAGATCTGGCGACTTTGCTCTCTATGGTAGGGTTTGGCAAACACAAAGACAACCAATAGAAACTCTCACTGTGTGCAGACAGCCATTATCTTGCTGAAATGTAAGACCAGGATGGCTTGCCATGAAGGGCACCAAAACAGGGTATAGAATACGGTCAACATATGGCTGTGCGCCCCAGACCATCACTCCTGGTTGTCGGGCCGTGTTCAGGGTGACAAGCTGGTTTTTATCTCACTGCTGTTTTGGACGTCTCCAGACTCGACTTCAGTCTGGAATCTCATTGACTGGAGTATAACTGTCGTCAGCGATGAGTCCCGTTTCAAATTGAACCCCAGTGACCAGCAAAGACTTTCTGGAGATGCTCCAGACGACGTTGGGATAGAGCAACCTTACTGTCACGTGCCACGTGACCTGACAGCCACGAGTGACTGTTTGGGGTACCATTTCTTTTCATAGCAGGATCCCTTTGGTTGTACCATTATGAGGTCGCAAATTTTATTCACAAGCTCATCCTCGAGGCATTTGTGGTATTTCAAAACAAATTTCCTGTTGAAGTATTTTTTACCTGTTGATAAGACTGGTTCCATTGTTTCGACTAATAGTGCATTCATAGAGGTGGAACCTGGAGCTCCTTCGCCCAGTAACAGTGCTTGTTATTGATATACGTCAGTGTCTGCAGCAGTTAGTTGGAGGCTGTGTACAATATGCAAGCATAACCCAGGTGAGGTCGCAGCACCCCCCTATACATACGTGCGTATGTAAAGTTATTATTGGATCCATCCCCTGCATATCCTTCTTCAAGAAATGGTTAACGTCAAGAAATTTCATTTCTAAATCCAGTTACTCCACAAGTTCTTCGTCGATGACGTCGAATTTCGTATCAGTCCCTCCTTGACGACAAGGAGCAAGGATTATGGAAGTTCTACGACTTGTGGCTTGGAGTAACTGCAACACTATCCTCCCAGCGCATTGATTCGAAGCCACTCTGCAAACGATCTTTATCTTCTGTGAATATATTAACCACAGACGCTTCCCGGATTTGCACGGCTAGCACTAACAGTAAGTACCTATAGCCGGATGACTTGTGTGGAGTAGCGGTAACAAATTATACACACAAACCTTCCTCGTGAGTTTATCTATTAGTGAAAAATGTATCAAAATCCCCACAGCAGTTCCTTAGATTAGCCGGCACATGCACACAGAATAATTGTTTGAACAAAAATAAATTTTTTAATATAATATGTTTGTAAATAGGAATAAAAAGTATAAAGTAATTTATCCTAGCCCCACACAGATTCCTAAATCGCTACAGATCTGAAAATTTGTGATTGTGGTTTTTTTATAGTTTGAAAGTATTTGTAAGATTTATAACGAGAAGACATGGGATATACGCAAAACGTATTTGCTGCATGAATAATTCACCTCTGATATCTGCAGCGTGCGCCACACATTTTTCGCTAGAAATCTTACAAGTATTTTCATAGCTATTAAAAATTCACACTCACAAATTTTCAGAACTATCTGTATGGGTTTAGTAATCTGTGTTGCCCTAGGAGAAGTCATTTTATACTTTCTAGTCTGATTTGAAACCGTGTCATATCAAAGATTTATTTTTATTTAAATAATTATTTTCTTCTTTTTATCCTGACACATATGCAATACGTAATTGATGCATGAATAATTCACCTTCTAACTGATATCTATAGTGTACGCCACACATTTTTCGCTAGAAATCTTACAAGCATTTTCGTAGCTATTAAAAATCCACACTCACAAATTTTCAGAACTATCTGTATGGGGACTTGTATAATCTGAATCGAAACAGTGTTATATTAAAGCTTTATTTTTATTTTAATAATTATTTTCTGCTTTTTGGCCTTGTGTGCGTGTGAATTTTAAACATTTTGATGGTATCATATTATTGTAGTAAACTATTGTTACCAAACTTTGACAAGGTTCAGGAAAGACAGAAAGAACCAGCAGAAACTGAGCGACTGGTCAGGCGCCATCAACAGCTGTTAACCAATTGTGAACAGAAGGATAGCAACAAGAGGCAAATGGAGAACGCGAGTTGGCGCTGTAGAATAACGAAGTTCAACTTTGAAATGGACGCAACAGGGGAGATAACAAGCTTTTTATGGAAGGGTGCGATTCCATCCTGGTCATGTTGTCAGCAAAAGACATGGCGTAAACGCGTAGGAAAGAGTCTGCAAAGCTGAATCTTTTTTCCTTTTCTCCCAATTAACTTTAAAGTCTCTGACTGGTCAAATCGGTGTATGCAGAGCAAGGGGCGTTCTCCGAACTTCAAATGGCGCGCTCTGGCTCGTTATTGGCTTGTGCTAAAGTGGGGGAAGTCTAAGATGGGCTTTTGCTACCGAGCTGAGGAGGAAAGCGGACGGAAAGAGAAGATCACTCTTGTACTGGCGCTTCGCTGGTAAAGAACTACAGGTCTCCACCTGAACTGTGAGACTTGTGTCCTTTGATAGTGTGCCACTTAGAGCCTCTACCAGTCACCTTCTGAACCGTTAGAGGTACTGCTTCTAGCATCACGCACACAACGAGTGAAACGTGGGTGTACTTATTTGTCTTGGGTCGGCCGTCTAAACATTTCACATACTCGGTCACGCATAGTCGTGGCACGGAGTCAAATTGGTTTGGCAGACCAGTAAACGGGCCCACCTGCACACTGGAATCCACCGGGGTTTCAGCGGCTCATAGGGAAGTACCTGCGTTCTGAATTAACCGAACATGAGACTGTACTTAAATTTTTCGGGCGTGCGCCATTAATAATAGATTTTGGCCGTCCATGGCTTCAGTCGCCGAACGCATCGTGGTGTGATGCCCTGACCAGCAGGAGGCTAAAGTAATCGCTGCTATGGCGTAGGGCTCCGATATATGTTTCTCAGCACCCTGTTCTTTCGAACCTTATTTTTCTTTTTTGGAATAGCAGAGTATAGATGCTTGATTGTGGGGTAGTTTATGTGCCATACCCCAGATTCAGGTGTATGAAGTCAGATAGAGCAATTACTGTTCTCAAAATATCCACGGGTGTACTGCCGGTCTACAGTGTCCAACGGGCACAATATTTCGGCGATCATACATGTCGCCATCATCAGGTGAACTGACGGACTGAGCTCCTAAGAACGTGCCGGCACGGAGATCCGTACACTATGGCTGCTCAGGTGGAACTGGGTTCGGTCGCGGCGGCGGCGGATTTAAATACCCTCCGCCCGCGGCGCGCTCACTCCGCCGTCCGCGCCCCGCGCCACGGTCGCGCGGTGGAACAGATTGCGACGGCGTATGAGATGACGTCGGTGTGATGGCTCCGTCCGCCGTGGTCGTCACAACTATACATTTGCTCGATTTACTCTTGATTAACCCAATCGCTGGTTCCCAAGCCTTGCTAAGATTATAGCCACAGTCACGATTTATGAGGTCGTCATTGGTGCGAATTTCGATGGCCTCTCTAACAACGCTGTCCCAGTATCTCGACGTCTGTACCAGAATCCTCGTGCGTTCATACTCCATAGCGTGATTTTCCGACAAACAATGTTCAGCGACCGCCGACTTGCTCGGATACATCAGTCGAGTGTGCCTCTGGTGTTCACGGCATCGATCCTCGATGGTACGCATCGTCTGACCAATATACGACTTGCCACATTGACACGGAATCTGGTACACGCCGGCCTTCCTCAAACCGAGGTCATCTTTG
Source organism: Schistocerca nitens (assembly GCF_023898315.1). Classification (NCBI taxonomy): domain Eukaryota; kingdom Metazoa; phylum Arthropoda; class Insecta; order Orthoptera; family Acrididae; genus Schistocerca; species Schistocerca nitens. The sequence continues at coordinate 643,730,973 of NC_064619.1, read as the reverse complement.
GCGCTCCCCACCAGTGCACGAGTTTTATTCGGAGGACAAAACACCGTTCCGACCCGGTGTTTCTTCAAAATGCGGGCGATCTTTCCCGAGAGTGCGCCTGTATATGGGATAAACGCAGTGCCTACCTCCTCCCTCGTGATTTCATCCATATCCACAGGTTGTGCTGTAGTGGTTGGGCGGAGAGCACGTTGAATCTGCCACTCTGAGTACCCATTTTTTCGAAACCCGTGGATATT